>NC_091394.1:27610500-28235500 GCF_032191515.1 Phaenicophaeus curvirostris | reverse complement strand
GTGAAGGTATTGCAAGTGCAAGAATTGCTCAAGATGGTTGAACAACAAAAAAGCATTAGTTTATACTTGTTTAAAGTATTTGACAGATTCAAATCTCTTAGAGAAAAGAGATTGCTGCCTGGTTTCTTGCATATCACAGTATAGAGGACCTTCTTGTACTTCGCCTCAGCCTGTCTGTAGCAATTTACTAACACTAAGTTTCCACAGCATATTGGTGGACAAAATGTGAGATACAGTGAGATGTTTCACTCATCACTAACACAATCTTGGAAAGAAAACTGTCCAAGAAAACATTGTAGTATTGCATAATGAATTAGCATAAGATGTGAACTACTGTAAAACTTTATCAGCAATATAAATATGGAAATTTAAGCACATGAGTTGGATTTTTTTGTGTGTTTGATAACAGAACTGAAATCCAATTTCTTTGAACAGCTTCTTTGAGAATCTTTCAAAACTCTGAAAGCAGTTCATCAGGCAATGACTTTGGGGAACACAGTCCAACATACCCAATGAGAGAAGGCAGCATAGATGATGTGCTAGAAATATTCTCCCTTATATATATTACCGACATTCTTCCCCAAGCACAGACATTTATCACCCTGAATGAAATTACAGGTTTTCAGTGTACTTTTATACTACCAAATCAAGAATAAAATCTACAATATGAAAGTAAATTACAATATTGAATTTCCTTATTTTCTTTGAGTTTCACACTGTTAAGAAGATGAACTTCTTTTATTATGTGCAATGTAAAATAAGCTAAACTTTGGAAACAACTCCCAGCAGCAAATCCTTGGACAGATTTTTCTTGGGTACTGAAGAGCTCTTGTAGAAAAGTAGTATAGATTTTACTGCAATTCCAAAACCTCGTAAGGTTTCAATATCAATAGGTCTTACATTCAGTTTTAAGGAAAGACTGAAATCCACAATGGGGCAGGGAAGAAACTCGAAGCTTCCCCACCCCCATTTCTACCTTCCATAAAACTCCACCAGTTTTCTGACTACTCACTCTACTGCAACACAAGAGTAATTTTAAACATATTTTTACATACATTTCTAAGGGAAGATTCTTATTTTAAAATATTTTGTGTCATTCATTAGTTTCTAATACCACTTCTATGATCAAACCGCTAATTGCTAAATGTTAAACAAAAGAAGTGATGAATTCACTTAGCAAATAAAAATAAATAAATAAAAATGTTTTAGAAAGAGTTCTTTTACACCTCAAAATAGCAACGAACAAATGGATTTGAAAAATCCAAATTTTTTAATGGATTGTAATTATAATAAATCAGGAATCCTCATATTTCCTTTTGGAGGTATATTAACACTCTGTAGTTTACAGGATGAATTTAAAAACACTTTTCTCAATTGCTACCTTCGTGGCACATTTTGTAATTATAAGTAAAGGTTATAAAATTTTAACTGCCATTAGTGACTGCTGCCAACTAAAGCTTTCCAGCAATTTAAACAACTCATAAGGCAGAGGAAGGGCCTAAGGAAAATAAATATATAATTTTGTCACAGAAATTGGAGAGAGAGAGAAATGATGCCTGGGCAGATCAGTAATTGGAGATAAATTGATAGGTAATTGAGAAAAAAATTAGAGATTGCCTAATAAATTCCATTTTTATTTCCCATATCTAGATAGACAGATAGACATATAAATGTCAAACCCTGAAAGACTAAAATCACTTACTCTGAATACATACAGAATAAAAACTTTTCATATGATTTGTTTCTTCTTCAAAGAAACACAACTAAAACAATGATTCCATTCAATTAATTGTCTGAAACTGATACAATTTAGCCAAAAAAATATTTCACTAACATCTGAGAAAAGAGAGCTCTACATGACTTCAAACAGCAATGCAGCATCACAAAAGGTTTGTAGACTTCCATTGTATCTCATTTTACATGCAACATTTTTTGCTGATAACATTTTCTTCTTAAATGAAACCTTGATATTACCTGGCAACAACTCAGGAAAATAAAAAAACCCTGGGTCATCTGCTACTCCAGTTGTTTTTCTCAGTTTGAAAATCGCATACCCTTTGAATAAATTCTGAATTTAAATTCAAAGGCTATGAACAAACAGAGGTTTTATATTTCTGCTTGACTTTAGGGTTTTTTTGTATGTTTTTTTCTCTCTCACTTAGTAGATTTATTATGTACTGCAATAGTAGGTGCAATAAGGAAGGAGCTAAAGGTGAAGTCAAGTGGGCCAGTCCAAACATACTGCTGGCCTGATCCAACAGGGAAGCTCTTACCCTGCAGAGACTCAGAACTCCTAGCGTGGTCAGGCTTTGAGCTCTGACATTAAATAACACCTATTACTAGATCAGATGTTTTCTGGAGTATAGTTGGATGGGTTTTATCATAAAATCATGGAATCACTAGGTTGGAAAAGACCTTTGAGATCATCAAGTACAACTGTACCTGTCCACCACCAAATCCCAAGCACTATCCCCAAGCACTTCATCTACCCATCTTTTAAATATTTCCAGGGATGGTGACTCAGTTACCATTCCAGGCAGCCTGTGCCAGTGCTTTATAATCCTTTCGGTGAAGAAGTTTTTCCTAACATCCAATCTGATGTTTGTAGTTTACATCATGTCTTCCTTCATGCTTCTGAAATGTGAAATGTGATGAAACATTCTTTTTTTTGGTGATGGAATCCAGATGTAATTACTGAAATTAAATCTGAAATTTTGAAGCCCTTTTCCTGTAAACAGAGCTCCATAAATGAAAACACATTTGTTCCTGAGTCCCTCTGGCTAGTGTGCTGATACAATGTGCTCAATGCAGCAGACAGGAATCACTGATTATGTTTAGGACAAAGAATGAGCCTGAGAGCCATCTCAAAGGAAATATCTTGAGGAATCTTTCTGCAAGTATCTTAGAAAGAAAATGCTTTATCAGCTGTTGTTTGATTTTTAATTAATGCCTCAATCAGCAGGCCATGATACATTCACTACTTGAGAAACTTTGCAGATAGAGTGGTTTCAGTTATAGTTATTAATAAGTGCATAAATATACATATACACACATACATTTATCCATTTCCATACTAATTCATACTGTTAATACATTTTATTCTAATATAATGGTAGATGACTGGAAAGAAAAGAATCAGAGATGTTAGTGTTTGGGTGCTTTATTTTCTAGTCTTCCTGAAATTGGAGAGAAATTTAGATAAGAATCTTTTCTCTTTGCTTCCTTCTCACATCCACAACTCACATCAGCTGATCAAGGATTGAATTCTTGGTTCAGATGGGTAGTAAAGATCTGAATTTTGGTCATCCAGCCCTTATTACACTAATTCACAATTGTGTCATGAAATGTGTTTCATCATCTTACCAGAAAGTCTTTCAAAGGCTTGAGAAAAATGCATACAAACACTTGAACCTCCTACTCATAAGCTGCTAACCTTTCATATTTAACATCATGAAGGTACAATTACAGGAAGAAATGTTAAAATATCTAACCACGTATATACCTACATATAAATTTGTATCTAATGCACGTTCTGAATGCACTTCCAATATAAAACTGATATGGCTTGGCAACTGCTTAGGCAGGTTGCCCTCCTGAAAGATATCCAATAATTTGATCAGAAGCTATGGGTTCCATGAGGAAAAGTATGTCATTTTATGATCTGAATTATGCAGGAGATCCTATTGAATTGTCTGATTTCATTATATGGCGTATTATATTACAAGACTGCATGATTTAAAATATACTGACCAAATATTCCTCCACTAGAATAGTCTATGACAACGGAAAAATAGCACAAGTCACATACTTCCATGAATTAAAACTATCACAAAGCTTAACTATCTGAGTTGGTGTTATTGACATCTTTATGAACTCATGTACAACATTTAGAGATTTTCATAATGTTTTTCATTACACACATGCTCCCCTCTTAGTCTTCATGCCTAGATCACATTAGTTCTTCTCTCCACTGAAGTCAACTATTGACATGTTTAGTAGCAACATGATGCGTGAGCAGAAGGCTTCACATCAATTTTTCTCATTACCTTGCTCTGCCTGGTTGGCGGTCTTTTGTGTTGGGTTAAGTTTCAGTCCATTTCTGCTTCTGATCACACTGAATGTTTAGTGCATTGTATTAAATTCACTGTGGATGGTTGGGTAAAAAATGGACAAGCTATAAACTAGGGTTATAGGGCTGGTGGTTGTCAACACTGTGATTAGCTGGTGCTTTATCACCAGAAATCAAAGAGTGCTTAAATGATACTGGCTACAGTTGTGGTCATAATTTATCAGTGTCAAGCGATCACTTACTAGATGGTGTTCTGCCTTTTTTTTTTCTCAATTTTTCTTTTGCTGTAGTTGGCATTATGAAACCCCAGTTCTTTTGCACAAAATCTTTATCTCTGCAATATAACAGAAAGCAAGAAAGCATAAGCAGCAGGGAGCTGGAGAGGCTAATAACACATTGTGAAGTTAGGGTCTAAACAACAAGGCTTATGAGGAGCGGCTGAGAAAGCTGGGGTTGTTTAGCCTGGAGAAGAGGAGGCTGAGGGGAGACCTTATTGCTCGTTACAACTGCCTAAAAGGAGGTTGTAGTGAGGTGGATGTTCATCTCTTCTTCCAGGTAACAAGTGATAGGACAGAAGAAAATGGCCTCAAGTTGTGCAGGGTTAGGATTAGACTAGATATTAGGAAAAATTTCTTCACCACAAGTGTTAGGAAAATCGCAATAGGCTGTCCAGGGAAGTGGTTTAGTCACCATTCCTGGAGGTATTTAAAAGACATCTAGATGTGGTGCTTGGGGAGACAGTTTAGAGGTAAACATAGAAGTGTTAGATTCATGGTTGAACTTGATGATCTTGAAGGTCTTTTCTAAATTAAATATTCCATGATTCTATGACTCTAAGTTTTATGTAAGGCCTTTATGGAAAATACCAGAAAATTCTTCAGTCAAAACTGAATGAACATGGCCATTGTTCACAGAATCACAGAATCACAGAATAACCAGGTTGGAAGAGACCCACCGGATCATCGAGTCCAACCGTTCCTATCAAACACTAAATCATATACCTCAGCACCTCATCCACCCGTGCCTTAAACACCTCCAGGGAAGGTGAATTAACCACCTCCCTGGGCAGCCTGTTCCAGTGCCCAATGACCCTTTCTGTAAAGAATGTTTTCCTAACGTCTAGCCTAAACCTCCCCTGACGGAGCTTGAGGCCATTCCCTCTTGTCCTGTCCCCTGTCACTTGGAAGAAGAAGCCAGCACCCTCCTCTCTACAACCTCCTTTCAGGTAGTTGTAGAGAGCAATGAGGTCACCCCTCAGCCTCTTCTTCTCAAGGCTAAACAATCCCGGCTCTCTCAGCCGTTCCTCATAAGGCCTGTTCTCCAGCCCCTTCACCAGCTTTGTTGCTCTTCTCTGGACTCGTTCCAGAGCCTCAACATCCTTCTTGTGGTGAGGGGCCCAGAACTGAACACAGGATTCGAGGAGCGGTCTCACCAGTGCTGAGTACAGAGGGAGGATAACCTCCCTGGACCTCCTGGTCACACCATTTCTGATACAAGCCAAGATGCCATTGGCCTTCTTGGCCACCTGGGCACACTGCTGGCTCATATTCAGTCGGTTGTCAACCAACACCCCCAGGTCCCTCTCCTGCAGGCAGCTTTCTAGACAGACTTCTCCTAGTCTGTAGCACTGCACAGGGTTGTTGTGCCCCAAGTGCAGGACCCGGCACTTGGCCTTGTTAAACCTCATGCCGTTTGACTCAGCCCAGTGGTCCAGCCTGTCCAGATCCCTTTGCAGAGCTTCTCTACCCTCCAGCAGATCGACACTTCCACCCAGCTTAGTGTTGTCTGCAAACTTGCTAAGGGTGCACTCTATGCCTTCATCCAGGTCATTGATGAAGACATTGAACAGGGCTGGACCCAGCACCGAGCCCTGGGGAACCCCACTTGTTACTGGCCTCCAGCTGGATTTCACACCATTTCCCACCACTCTCTGGGCCCGGCCATCCAACCAGTTTTCCTCCCAGGAGAGTGTGCGCCTGTCCAGTCCAGAGGCTGACAGTTTCTCAAGCAGAATGCTGTGAGAAACTGTGTCAAAGGATTTACTGAAGTCCAGGAAGATACATCCACAGCCTTTCCCTCATCCAGCAGCCGAGTCACTTTGTCATAGAAGGCGATCAGGTAGGTTTGGCAAGACCTGCCTTTTGTGAACCCATGTTGACTGGGCCTGATCACCCAGTTCTCTTGCATGTGCTTCATGATAGCACTCAAGATCACCTGCTCCATGACTTTCCCTGGCACGGAGGTCAGACTGACAGGCCTGTAGTTTCCTGGGTCCTCCCTGCGGCCCTTCTTGTAGATGGGCACAACATCAGCCAGCCTCCAGTCCAGTGGGACTTCCCCAGTCTTCCAGGACTGTTGGAAGATGATGGAAAGGGGTTTGGCCAGCACATCCGCCAGCTCCTTCAGTACCCTAGGGTGAATCCCGTCCGGCCCCATAGACTTGTGGGTGTCTAGTCGGACTAGCAAGGCTCTAACCACCTCCTCTTGGATCACGGGAGCCTCACTATGCTCCTCTAGCTCCTGGGTTTGTACACAGACGGAACGACCCTCCTTACAACTAAAGACTGAGGCAAAGAAGGCATTAAGTACCTCAGCCTTTTCCTCATCCCCTGTTGCTGTTTTTCCTTCTACGTCCAATATGGACTGTATGGTCTCCCTAGTCCTCCTTTTATTATTTATATATTTGTAGAAAGATTTTTTGTTATCTTTCACTGACTTGGCCAATCCAATTTCTAGCTGAGCCTTAGCCCTTCTGATTTTTTCCCTACACGATCTCACTTCCCTCCTGTAGTCCAGCCAAGAGGCCTGTCCCTTCTTCCAGAGCCCATAAACACTTCTCTTCTTCTTGATATCACTCAAGATCTCTCTATTCAACCAAGCTGGCTTTCTCCCCTGCCGGCTTTTTTTCCGGACCACAGGGATAGCTTTCTCCTGAGCTGCTAGGACCACCCTTTTGAAGAGCTCCCAGTCCTCCTGGGCTCCCTTGCCCTTTAGTACTGTCTCCCATGAGACTTCGCCAACCAGCCAGTCAACCAGTTCGTGACACCTCTTAATAGTGGGTTTTTTAAAGGTTTTGGTTAAACAAGCCTTTTAATTGCATTTGCATTTCAATTCTATGCTTAGAAAGATAATTAAATGATTTTTCATAGCAGTCCTAAAACTAAAAGAAAATCATTATTTTGACAAAGATTAAACGGTCATATTTTCATTTCAGTGTTTTTCACCTTTTTTTTTTTTTTCACCATTTTTCTTCTGTGAAAAAACCCAGCAATATTTACAGTTCAAGAATTTTCTTTTCCCAAAAGGTGCATTTTATCAAAACTGACTAGTAATTGAATAAGCAAAGAGATCCATAGAATTAGGCATTATGAATGTTACACGAACTACACAGTTCTGCCTCCAAAAATATTAGTGTCTAAGACTAAAGCTGGAATAATTGTTGTCACATACATATTCTTTTTCTGCTGAACTGTTTTCAGTTTCTTTGTTTTGGTCAGCTCTTGGCAACACAGACAAACACAAAAATGTTACATCCATGACAATATCCGATTATCAACTTTACCAGTAACTGAGGTCAACGGACATCTTGGTACTTCACTTTTCATCATTGACTTCACAGCTGCTGAAGAGAAGCAAGAGAGGATACATTTTTTTTTTTGAATAATGGTATTTATTGTTTTGTTCCCAAAATTCTAGAATCAATGACCTACCCCTTTTCAATATTTCCTTAAAATTTTCCTGTCAGCTCCATTCTCCTTCCAGGTACTACCAATTCCTGATTTGTTGTCATCCAGTTACTTTTTTTCCTACACTTGTGTACAGCTTTGGCTATTGCATCTATCATTTCACTTCAGAACAGAGGTGAATATCATTTACTTGGTCATGTAATTGCATGTGTTGTCTTGATCATGGATTGCCTATCATTTTTTTTTCCTCATGATAGTCTTTCCTGGAATCAGAGTTTTCAAGTTCCCAATTTCCTGGTGGGGGAAGTAAAGACCCCTTGCAGACTGACACAAAATCATATTTTCCAGGGTCTCCAGGTATACAGGATACATATATACTACCTATGCCTCTGCAAATAAATTTGATAGTTATTCTCAGTTATCAGAAATTTTGAAAGAGATTCTTATAGTTAAAGGAAAATAGTGCTTGTATATGCCTAGAGGCTGCAAGAGCAAGCTTTTATTTTTAATATCCTATTTTGCATATTTAGAATAAATTGCATACTTGATGAATGTTACCATTATCCAAGTTTTTGTGAAAATTACATGTTTAAAACTTGGCATGAATTTCTAGCCTTATCACAGTCAGTAGGACTATTCCATTTGTGATGGCAGGGAGAGATTCTAGTCACACCTACAGATTAAGGTTTTGTGTCAGATAATTTCTATTCTTTTTCTCAGCTCTCTGGCAGAATTCTTCAACAAAATTAGAATTCTTGAGCAAATCCTGTCCGAAGAATGGTAAAGTAGTGTTTTAAGAAATTCTAAGTAGTCCCTGGCTGTGTCACAGATTTGATGTGTGATATTAGGAAGGGCACTTAAATCCTACAGTTATTTTTGTTGTTAGTTTTTTTTTTTCTTCTCAAATATAAAGCGTGGATTTATTCTAGTACTTTATGTTGATGGAATGCCATTGTTCCTTTAGATTTTTCATTCCCTGGAATAGAAGCTTTTTATTGCTATGTGAATGTAGTTAGATGTTTTTTTAATACCAATAAATAGTGAAATACCACAGGCTTTATAAGAATCAAAACTTTATATTTTGTTATTTAGATAATTCTATAGAATTAGAGCTGAACAAAAATCTGTTTCCCTATGATCCACAGTATTCCAAGAAGAATAAAACTAATAATTCTACAAGTAAAAACATTACAAATGATTCATAACAGATGACAGGGAATACTACACAACTGATTACTGCAAAAGTGTTAAACATCTATTCAAAATGCTCTTTTGCCTCTTTCCCCCAAGCAAGGGTAGTGTTCTAAGTGCATAAAAGCTGACTATTTGAGGCTATTCTGCTCTATTATTGTGGCTGCTCCACTTTAGGTGAACAAATCACAGTAAGGATTGAAACCTAAATTTCTGAGGATCCAAACTGATATTGTCCTTTCTCAGTCAAATGTCCACACTTTGACCAACTGATTCTTTACTTTCATCAGTATATTAATTTATAAAGCTTTGACTTAGACGAATAGCGAGTCTCTGAAAAAAAGGCCCATCCTGATTCTACAAAGTAAGTGTTAGGAGACAATCTGTTAATCAATTGCATTTGTTTGGAATATCATTAAGGAGCTTTGTCATTCAATGTATGATATAAATTTGCATGCAGAAAGACAATAAACTTCTTCTGCAGCGACTGGGCTTTATGAATGTAAACATCAGATGTCAAAAGTTCACACACTGTTCTCATGAAGACATTTTAATTTAGGTAACCAGTATGGACCTGAAAAATCATGGATTTCTCTAGAAGAAATAAAAATCACAAGAGACATTCCTGAGACCAGCTACCAAAGGCAACATATTATTGTTCCTTAATGTAATTAAATACAAAGAGATAAAATGCAGTTTCTTTTCTTTTGTAAAAAGTGTCAAGGCTATCTTATACCTGGACAAACATTGGATTAAAGTACTTCTCAAAGTAGTGTCAAGATAAATGAAGAAGTTCTGAATATTCCAACTTCTAGGAGTTCATGTATTATGTTCTTCAGCCTTCCTTACCCAGCTGGCTGACAGCTTGACTAGTAAAATTTCCCTTTAAATTCTTGCAGTTTTGTAAAGTGTAGACTACATTATCTGCTGAACTCCACCTAGAAAGTTATATGAGAAAATAATATATCAAGGCATTGCAAGAAGAATGCAGTACACTGTACAGAAATTAAGCTGACATAAATTCTAATCCAAATTACTTCTGCAAGGTGTCTTGGATATAACATTTCTTCACTGAATTCACATCCACAGTCCTATATAAAATTTGTCTAGCTGTTACAAAGATGATAATCACTTGATATTTGCTAATCTATATTTTTCTAATCATGTGTTTAAGTTAAATGTTTATATTAACTCTCTTGCTCTGAAGTCTCTACCAGTAGAAAGAGAGGATGTAGTATTTCACGTGTTATTTATAAAGTTCATACACAGACATGGTGATTTTTAGAGTATGCCTGTGGCTCACCCATAAATACTTCATTAAGGTGGTAAGTCTAAGTAATCTTTCATAAAATATAACATTAAACACTTAAGCTCTGGTTTGGAAATATCTACTGTATTTCTCTTTTGCATCAAGGTTACACATTTAGCTAATGAAAATTGATTCACTTGAAAGCCAAAGCACGCCTAGTTACCCTAAACAGTTCTTTACCTTTCAAGGACCTTAAATAGGTAAACATTTCTAATAAGTTCTGTTTGGGACCAGGCTTACTACAGGCAAAGCTGGAAATATTAAAAACATTCCTGGCTCGCCAGCTGTTCCCTGTCTATAGCTAAGATATATTTTAAATTTTACATATACAATTTCCAATGAGAATAGTTTTTGATTTATTTCACATTTTCAGCATCAGTCTGACATATCCAGATTTCTTTGGAATCCAGAAGGCTGAGAAGGGAAATAGTAGCAAGAAAATTCATGCCAGCCATTTCTTGTGGCAGTCCTAGAGCTCAAGAACAGGATGTACATTCTGGTGCGTTCTGCTTGCAGGCTGGTGATTACATGTCCAAGATGAAAAGCCTGTATGCATTATGAACCTTTTAGTTACAAATGAGCATTTCTTGATGCATATTAAACTTGACACATTAACTCATGGATGAATGGCTTACAAAGGGAGCTGCTTAAGACTATTAAGATGTATACACTGAAATCCTAGGTGTTAAGTAGAGTTAACATTATTCCAAAGTGTATTTGTTTTTCAAGTGTCTGGTTTAGCTTAAGTTTCTCTCTTTAATCATGCATACTGCCCCAGGCTGCCAAAAAGCCAGCCATCAGCATTGCTTAGTGAAGACAGTTTAGTGCTGCCAGCCATCTTATCTCCCCTGCTGCATGAGCGATAGCTTTTATCTGTGAGCATAAACATATAAATGTAACTATAATCCTACCTTAGTCCTACAGAAGATTTCCAGCTATTTCTCAGATATGTAGAAACTCCTCCCATTACAGAAAGGCATATGTGTCTGTCTGTGTGGTTGTTTGTGCATATGTATGTTTGGGCAGTAAAAATCACAATGAACAATAACTTATCTGGAAAAAGAAATTCTATTTCTTAGGAACTTTTTGGAAATAGTATTATATAGCAATTCCAGTCTAACGTATAGATTCAGTTTAACTTATCTATGTATATTAATAACACTGCACCACAGCATAATGTGCTTTAAAACTTTTTTCTTTTTAGCGCATCATTTAATTTTCATTTCAGAGCTTTCCTTGCACAGCACTTCAGAGCATCAGTTTAAATAAAGGAATAAAAAAGAGCAAAGAGGCTAGCATATGAAATCTGAAAACTAAATTTGTTTCACCATTATTTATGAAACAGAAATGAACTAATTTTAACAAAAGAGGGAAGATAATTCCACCGTTTCAGCATGGGAACTGAAAGTCCTTTCCTTCTAGGTCATCAATTGAATACAATAACATTTTCAAAAGTATGTTAAGGTTAAGTATGTATATCTAGGAAATATTCCTTTTTCTAAAATCAAGAAAAACTTGCAGGATAATGTAGAGATTTATTGCTCCATTATTCCATTAACAGCTCCCTCTGTCCTCTTGTCACTGGCCTGCAGCTATACCATTATTAGATCCTTTATGCTATAGAATTAGCATTTGGAACAACCTCTCTACATCTTTTCACTACTGCAATACTTACTTTTTCGCCAACCTTAAATTATCGCTTTCTTACTCTTAGTTGTGTTCCTCTCCTGTTAATGTTGTATGCAATTTAACTGTGGGAATACAAGGAATGGTGTTGGTTGAGCTGGGGTTAGCAGAAAAGATGTGTGATACTGGGCTGTGACGCTTGCTGTTACCCTATTCCTTCAAAATGGATTGTGGGTCACAACAGAGGATAGAAAGTGTGAAGATCTCATCCATCAAGACACAAAATTCCCATTTTCCCAGTTGATCACTGACTTCTTCTGAAGCTTTTGAAAGATTCCTACTTTATTCAGGGATTGAGAATTATACCCCAAACTGGATGCAAATGATGAAAACAGTGGTTATATGTTTAACTCAAAAAATATAAGTAGTTTTCCTAATGTCAATTCAAATGCTTGAAGTAGAATTCTTCCTGAATCGTTTGTAGGACTTCTTGAAATATTTCTGTTGGGTTATCAAGGCCATGCAACGGGGTTTGATTCCCAATTATCATTAGAAATTAATTGAAACAGGGTTTTGAAATCCCTGATGTACACTTCTGTGTATGCAGTTCACATAATGTGGACAAGCAGAAATTAATAGGAAATGGCTGCCCCCAATGCACTGAAATACTTGGCTTTCAGTTATATTGTAAATAAAGTTATTATGTTTTTGAAGTTTCTAACACTTCTAATGTGATTTTTTTGCTTTAAAATGACAATGAAGGGCTCGGCAACAAATAATGGAAATTTAAATTGTCACATTTTTAAGTGCCAATAGTATATTTACATAGCAGATAAAGATGGATAAAACAAGGATAACCTCTGCTACTTTAATAAGACAAGAGCACGTTTCTAATAAAAAAGCACACAGAAATGCTTTGTTATTTTTAATAGAATCTCTTTGCTTTTTGTTTCTTCTCACTTAATACCCTCCAAGGAGCTCTGATTGTAGCAGTTTTCAGGCTTCTGTAGAAGTATTTGGCATTCTTACCCTGGGATTTGATCCAGAAATGTGCCTTCAAATCAAGACAAGTCTTGTCAGACTGGGATTGTTACTGTCCTCCCTCACTAAAATCAATAGTTTATATCAACTAGATTAGATCAGCCTAGATAAATGAACTGCGCCTGGTGTCACTGCTAACTGCATAGAAGTAAACACAATAAAATAAAGAATTTTTGTAAAAAAACCTACTGATCCATATGAAACATACATTCTTGACGAAAAAAAATCCCAGCCCACTCTGTTTTCACTGAATACTTTTTGTATATGGACACAGACAGAGAGTTATGAAATTATCGTAGCCCCTATTACATTCAGAAGAAAAAAAATTACTTTCACTTTATGTAGGCATTGGACCAAGCAGTTCCGGTGAAAACAATGGAATTGCACATGACAGAATTTGGCCAGAACTTTTAATAATTATTCTGATAACATCTGAAGCAAAAATAATGTGGTGGAAATTAAAAAGAGAAAGGTGCTATTTTTAATGAAACGCCTTTTTTTTAATGTAAGCTTTTGTCTTGTATAAGGATTATTAAATTGGAACAAATTGTTAAAATAGTTCCCAACTTCCTAGTGATACTGAATGAGGGAGAAATTTTACACTGAACAGATAATTGGCATATTTAGCTAATCTTTTATTAATATAGCACAATTGTAACATACATCTTGTCTCAGAAAAGTCAGCATGCAAGTTATTATGTCATTATGCTGTGACTCCATTTTTTAATAATTCTCTGTAGATTCAGCTTTTCATAACAAAACCAAATTTTTCATTTTTATGTGTGGTGCATATGACACAGTTCTAGTTAGTGAAGAGCAGTTTCCTTTCAGTGTTATATCTGTATGAAACACACGCCTATTGTGGGAACTATGTAGAACTTTCACTGACAAATTTTAATCTAAATAAAGATAATAATTACACTTTATGCTTTTGATATATAACATTTTATACAAAGTCATGTTCTATGGAATGCATAAAGCAATGCATTCTCAGTCACAAAAAGTTGCCAGATTTTTCAGGAGTTTTGTGGTATCTCAAAAAGCTTTACAGAAAGGTAATCAATTATAATTCTCCACTACATTAATATGAAAAATTTTACTCCTAATTTTGCAATCAGTATTTCTGAATAATCGATCTCTCCAAGACTGCAGCAGTGCATGCTATAAATTAATGATAGTTACATACTTGACAAATCGTCATTAGACATGAAAAATAGTCAAAGATTCCTAATTTATGGAAGGACAAAGAAAATTTTCTCTTTCACCCAAGCTTAAAGAGGGAAAGTTTACATATTTTCCCTAAGTGTCCATTCCAATTATTCAGCAGTATTGCAAACAAAGAGACTTGAAATAACATTTACAGAATCCATCCCATATTTTAAATGAAGCCACCTAGGACAGGATTTGGAGAATCTGATTAGTGGTACAGGAATACTCATATTGGAAAGACATAATTAATAACACCAATATCATTGTGCTTCTGCACTGATTTTTGCTGCCTGTGTTGTAGTATTCTCATTAATAGCTAATCAAGTTTTCCAAACTTCTGAGCATCCAGAAAGGATACATCATCTAGGAATCTGAAAACATACTGTAGCATATCGTTGGTCTTAATAACTAGATATTATGTGTATGGAATTATGTTTTTAGAATCACAGAATGCTTAAGGTTGGAGGAGACCCGCTGAGGTCATCTACTCCATATGCCTGTTCAAAGCAGGGTTGTGATACCCCAGATGCAGCTGCACAAATGTTGAGTAGATGGGAAGGATCACCTCCCCATGGCCTGCTTGCTATACTCCTGCCAATGCAGCCCACAATGTTGTTCCCTTTTTTTTTTCCTACAAGGCACATTGCTGACTCCTCTTCAATTTGCTGTTCACTATGCCACTTCAGTTCTCTGTAAAGCTGTTTTTTAATCAGTTAACCCCCATCTTGTACTGTTGCATGAGATTATTCTACCTTAGGGATATGAAATTGCATTTGCCTTTAATAAATTCCACAAAGTCCCTACCAACCTATCTTTCCCAGTTTATGTGGATCCCATTACTGGCCTTGCCCTCCAACACATTGACTATGACCCACAATTCAGTATTTACTGTGAACTTCCTGAGAGTAGAATTCATTTCATATTCCATGTCAATAATAAAGTCATTCAACAGTTTTTGTGCCAGGATCAGTCCTTGAGGAGTATTAATAAGCCATTAGATGCTAGAGGTCCTTCCAAATTTCCATTCACTTCATAGTCCTCTTATGCAGTTAACATGGTACTAATTTGATTATCACGACACCATAGCAGATGGGATCAGGAGCCTTGCTAAAGTCAGAGAAAACAACCTCTGCCCTCAAATTGTTCACAGAGCTGGCCCTCTCATCATGATTTACTAGGAGATCATTTGTCCCTGATATATTCCTGATATCTGTTCCTGATCTTGTCTTTCATGAATTTGGAAATGGCTTCCATTGGACTTGCTCCATAACATCCTCAAAGACTAAGGTGAGGCTACCTAGTCTGCAGTTCCCTAGTTCCTCCCTCTTGCTTTTCTTGAAGATGACTGTGATATTTATCTTTTTCCAAATAGCAGCAACTTCCCTGATTGATATAGTCTTTCAAATGTGGTAAAAGGCTTGCAGTGACATCACTCAACAACTTCAGTACCCTTGCATGCATACCATCTCGGCTCATTGACTTCTGTATGCCTGTATGGCTCAGGTGCTCCATAACTATGTCTTCCTTTACTGTGGTTGCTATTTCACTCCTGAAGACTCTGCTAGCAATCTCAAGTAGTTGACTCATCTAAGGGTAGACTTAAATTTAGACAGCTTATAAAAAAAAAGAAAAGAAATTAAAAAAGGCATAGTGTACCTTGGCCTTTTCTGTGTCCTCTGTCATGAGGTTCTCCACCTCACTGAACAGCAAATCCACCACTTCCTTAGTCTTTTTGATGTTGTGTTTATAGAAGTAGGCATCCACTAAGAGGAAGTCATAATAAGAAATAATTTTCTGTTTTTTTTGTTTCTTTACAAGACAGAGGGAAAAAATGGTTCTCTCAACTCTATTTGGAAGGAGAACTGTGCAAAAATTGTATTTTTCTAGGTTGCTGATATTAAGAAACCAGCAAATACCCAACCAGCTATCTTCATGAACACGAAGACAGCATTCTACCAAAATGTTGTTCCAGAAAATATTACTTATCAAATACTCATAAATTTAAAAAACCACTACAGAAGATACGTTAACATGACTGACACACATTTTCCATAAAGTATTCTAAATTGCTTACTTCCCTTGGTAAATCCGATTCTAGAGAACCATAAACTGATTTAATTCGGGCTATGACAGTTGCCACTTCCCTTTGTAGCAGCTCCAGCATTCATTTGGCCTTCCAATGAATCAATTCAATTTACTGAGCTTGCAGGAAACTTCTTTCTTGGGTTAATTTTCTGCTGACTTTGGAAAAGGAACTGACACATCAGAGAGCCAAGGTAAACAAACGTGCCAGAGCAAAGGGTGCAGTGGCATTTAGACTAACTTAATCTCTCATGAAGCTGCATCCTGAATTAGCATCCAAAATATAATGCTAGTCTAGATATCTGAATTGCTGTATTTTTATATGGATTTTATTTATTCTTTCTATTTATTATCACAGTAACAGCCAGAAGTCAGTTAGAACAGTCTGTGAGATACTGTTCAAATACAGAGTAAGAAGAAGTAGCCATCCAAATGAACATGGCAAAGAAGAGACAGAAAAACAGAAGTAGGGAATCTTCTCCAGTGGCAGTGTCTGAATCGACAGAAGGGCTCAGGTCCTCTTCATTCAATTTGATGCCTGTCTGCTGTAAAGGAAACAGAATTCTAAGTGTATTTTCTGCTCAGAAAAAGTCAGCTCCCCACATATGAATATTGGACATGTTCTTCTCTCTGACTAGGAGTTATCTTCTAAATACTGACAAGGTTTGAGAGTGAAATCTCAGTCCTCAACAAAGTAAATAGCAAAACGAGTAATCCACTTCCAACTCCAATTTTAATAAAGCAATATCTACTGAAGCTTGGAGTGCAAACAGATTCTGAGATAGGTCTCTTTATGGGTAACCATCAGTACAAGGCAAGGAGAAAAAGCTAAGGAGCAAAGAGAGACCCACCATTTTATAGACATGATTCAACTTAAAGAGGACTCTGATTAATAATATTTCTTTAGTCAGAAGCAATAAATAGGTTGGTGGGTTTGTTTGTTGGTGGGTTCACTTGTTTTTCTTCTCTTTAAGTTATTTTGTTCACTAAGCTACTAAACTTGGGGAAATGCTGTGGTTTTTAAAACCCTGGCTACATAAAACCCCTGTGTCAAGAGAAGAATGCATCAGCAAAACTGCAGGTGGTTAACTTTAATGCCAGAACAATATTTCACTATGTCTCCAGGACAGATAACGAAAAGCATTGAAATCCATGATCTGCTCTTCACATGGGGAGATATTCGAGCTGCACGAGCAGCCGGAGTTGCCCAGCCTTGGCACAACTGAGCCCCAGGAGAGACTCCCACAGCACAGGGGTTTCCCTGCAGCCCCCGGGAATACTGGAGCAGGGGGAAGTGTGGGGAGGAGGATGTGGCAGAGAGGAGCTGTTACGGGCTGACTGCAGCCCCTTGTTCCCCATTCCCCTGTACTGCTCAGAGGGGAGGAGGTAGGGGAGTCAGGGATGAAGAAGTGAAGTTGGTCCTGGGAAAAAGAAGGAATAGCAGGATGGTGTTTTAGGTTTTGTCTTTGTTTCTCACTGTCCTACTGTATTTTAATTGGCAATAAATTAAATTAGTATTTGCCAGACTGAGTCTGGTTTGCCCATGATGGTAATTGGTAAGGGATCTCCCTGCCTCTATCTCAACCATGAGTTTTTTCATCTTATTTAACTCTCCTGTCCTGTTGAACAGGTGGACTGAGAGAGTGTCTGGGGGGGCAGCTGACAGCTATCCAAGGTCAACCCACCACACCCATTGAATTCAGGAGAGTTTATTTGAGTTGTTGCTTGCAGAACATCAGCAAGATGTAATCCAGAACAAGCAAGAAGTTTATTGACTATCTATTTTTTAAGGCTGTCTTAATAACAAACTAAACATACTACCTTACTACACTACATTATTTAAGGTCTTTTTCTGCACCTCTCGTATTCAATTAACTCCTAAGAAAATAGACTGCCGTTCTGTATATGTTTAAGTGAAACAATATGAGAAAAGGATGTCTACCTCACTTGTCCATGGCTTCTCATTCCAATTAAACTTGACTTATTTAAGAAGTTAATAATGTAATTAAAATTAATAGAATTACTCTGCTACAGCAAAGCTGAAATACAGGTGTCTCCCATCTCCCACATGTTAAGTAACTTGCACTATCACTGACCTTTTGGACTGAACATCCTTCCTTCACCTTACTGACCTTTATGTTTTCCTGAGTGAAGCATATGCTTCTGTAGGGCAGCATGTGTGAACCCATTAAGCACCCAGCAGAAGGGATATAGGAGTTGAAAGGAAGGCCATTTTCTGTGGCCATGCTGTAAGTCTGCCCAAACTGTTGATCCTCAAGGAAAAGGAAGAAAGAATATTCTTAGTGTCAGAGGGAGGACCCAGGAAACTACAGGCCTGTCAGTCTGACCTCAGTGCTGGGGAAAGTCATGGAACAGGTGATCCTGAGTGCTAGTGTTGGTTGACAGCCGACTGAATATGAGCCAGCAGTGTGCCCAGGTGGCCAAGAAGGCCAATGGCATCTTGGCTTGTGTCAGAAACTGCGTGACCAGCAGGTCCAGGGAGATTGTTCTCCCTTTGTAATCGGCGCTGGTGAGACCGCTCCTTGAATCCTGTGTTCATTTCTGGGCCCCTCACCACAAGAAGGATGTTGAGGCTCTGGAACGAGTCCAGAGAAGAGCAACTAAGCTGGTGAAGGGGCTGGAGAACAGGCCTTATGAGGAACGGCTGAGGGAGCTGGGGTTGTTTAGCCTGGAGAAGAGGAGGCTGAGGGGAGACCTCATTGCTCTCTACAACTACCTGAAAGGAGGTTGTGGAGAGGAGGGAGTTGACCTCTTCTTCCAAGTGACAGGGGGAAAGGACGAGAGGGAATGGCCTCAAGCTCCAGCAGAGGACCTTCAGGCTTGACATCAAGAAAAAAACTTTTCACAGAAAGGGTCATTGGGCACTGGAATAGGCTGCCCAGGAAGGGGGTTGAGTCACCTTCCCTGGAGGTGTTTAAAACATGGGTGGATGAGATGCTGAGGGGTGCGGTTTAGTGCTTGATAGGAATGGTTGGACTCGATGATCCAGTGGATCTTTTCCAACTTAGCGATTCTGTGGTTCTGTGAAAATAGTCAATGAAGTTGTAATACATTCTCAAACTGACCAGAAGTCAAATTAACCCTTCAATTCAAAACATGAAATGTTGCTAAGTATACCTACAGGGAATAAATAAAGTTTTCCAGTCAAGACAAGAAAATACAGTTGTGCAAAAGGAAGCAAGAGTCCCTTTGCTCTGCTTTTGCCCCAAGAAAATATCTTGTGCAGGTGTATATTTAGAACCAAGGACGGATGTCATATGGTGGGTCCCTCAGGCTGCCTGAGAGCAAGTAAACTGTTAAAGAAGAGGTAACAGCTGCTTCCAGTAAAACTGCAATGAAGATGGAAGTGGCTTAAACCCAAATTTGCTCCCTGATCTCAAAGGAACAAGTCTGGGGAAAAAGGCATCCTGTGCTTGAGGCAACGGCTTAATACCATCAAATGAGAGCACTCCAATATTGTATCAAAGACAAAATACAAGATAGCTGAGAAACACTTGAAGTTGGAATTGCACAAACTTCTCACATTTGATGAATTAGGCCATTCTAAGAAGGTTTATACCAGGGAGTATCTGCCTGGAAGGTGGGTACATCAGCAAAATTGTCAATATAATACAGCTAGAACATTGCAATAAACACAGAAAATCACTTATTATTCTGATGTGCCAACTAACGAGCTACATTTAATGTTTAGATATTTAAAGAAAGTAAAGCTTTAGATAATTCAAGAAAACAAAGCTCTTTAAAGGCATGAAGATTTTTCCGTGACTGGGTTGAGTGAAATCCTTTTCTTCTGTATACAAATTTCAAAAGAACAGAGCAGAGATTGTATTTCAGTGCTTTTTGCTGGAGGAACCCAGATAAGAGTCACATTCACCAAACACACTATTGTATGTGTTTTGTTTTCACTGCTGATATAGAACTTGGTAGTGAAGACAAAGTTCAAAGAAGTTGTAAAAAATGCAAAGGTAGGATCCCCTCCTTTGTTTATCTTCTTTAAAAAAAAATAAAGTAAACCCCCATAACTTTACTGATTTAGTAACTACATTTTGGGAGGGGGATGTGGTTTTGACTACACACTGTTTAGGAATAATATCTGGAAACATTGATAGACAGAGCTTAATGAATGGGAAGAAGAGAAATCATTTTGGTGGAGATACTAATTAGGAAAGTCATAGCATTCAGCTGTTTTAAAGCCTAACTATGCCTATGGACTGTTTTGGTTTTTTTTTTTTTCCTGTTCTTCTTCATTGACTTTAAATCATGCTCTTTATACTGAGATATGCTAGACAGAGTCGGCTGCCAGGAAGGTGGCAGATAGATGGAAATGGACCAAGAAAGCAAGGGCATATACCTAAGTTTGATCCACAAGTTTTGCAGCCTAGTTTTGTCAACGTATAATGTGAGAAAGCCATACCCCAGCTGAAATCATTTTGCCATGGGAAAAACCCTTTCCTAGCAGAAGAGAGTTTGCCAGCTTATAACATATTTTCCTGGGAGGTATCAAAGCTACTGAGGGAAAAATTCTTTCTGCTATTGTACACCCTGTATGTGCTCTTAAACTAGCATAGTTACGCCAATATAAGTAGAGAAAAAAGTGGCAGCTTCTCACAGAAGCCTTTATTTATAGCTTTAGGTTAGAGGGAGATTGAAAAGGTCATTAACACTTGTATGTAAAATGTACTGTTCTGTGGAATTTCTGCCTCTAAAATAATGAGAAACACTTTCTGTGAGGACTCAGTTTGGTGGAGTTCATGAATCCAACTTCATGTAAGACTTTTCATTTTCTGATTTCATATTTCTGGTTAGTAAAGCACAAACCAGTTGAAACTCAAACAACATGTATTTTACATAACATTTCCACTTAAGACAAGAGTAAGTATTGTCACCTACCTACTTTAGTGATTTTCTGAACTTGAGGGACAGGAGCACAAATTGCCATTAGTGGCAATGAAATGTAGGAATTACTTTAAGCTGTACTTTTCAAAATAACCATCTTTTTCTTCCATCCTGTAATCTTCCTCATGCAGGAGAAGGGAAAATTAAAAGGATTTTAATGTAATAGAGTTTTAATTGGTGTTAGTAACAAGCCTAGTAGATAGGTAGACCTGATAGTAGCCTTCAAGTTGTGAAAACATGTTGAAGAATTTTTAAAAGGAGTAAACAAATATTGTAAGGTTGAAATTTTGTTGGAACTTCAAAATGAAGATAAAATTTTTAGATATTGAGACAATCATGTCCCTTTCTTTTCTGTGTTATCCAGGTCTTCAGAGCTGTGTTGGAAATGTTTTTGTTTTATTTTTGTTTCTGTTTATATTACATGCTTAGAAAGCTTTACCAGCTCTTCAGGAGAGGGATTAATTTTGCAGGCTTTAGAGATTTACTATGTAGAAGTGAAAGCACCAAAAATCCTGATAAGGAGGGTCTTCATTGAGAATGTGGGAGACTCAGTCTTGGTTATTTCACCGCAAGAACTGAAGCCATCTGGTGATTTACTTTTATGGGTCAGGATTGTTCAGCCCTTTTACTACCTCTTTAAAATAATTAAATATTTGCTACTCTTTTTTTTTTCACCATCCCAGCTGAGTTTTACAGTCTCTGAAATATAATCAGAGGCTCTGATCTTTCAGCTATAAACAAGGACTAAGAAAGAAACAGATTTCAAAGCCTAACAGGTTTATCCTAGTCCCAAAGAATATACATGATTTTTATAAATATCCCTGAAGTATCTTCATAGAGACATCTGATTCTTACGGAATCGGTGTCTTCTGATGAGGATAAGAAAAAAAATTGAAAATTAAAACTCCAAACAAAGCTCTACTTCAGCTTTTTCAGTTCTACTGATCTAGTTGTCTCCAGTCTGGCACCTCTAACTTTGCATTTCAACTTGCTAACATTTTTCACGCTCTGGATCATAAACGAATCAGATTTCTTTTTACTTTTCTCAAAAGTCCAACAGGAAACACTCATACAGGACTGATCTTGCAATTTCAGCTTACTCATTTTTTACAGGAGGAGAGAATAAAATAAAAGTTCATGAACATTCCAGCTACAGAATATCTTCTTGGAAAGGGCAAGTTGTACGTTTAGACAGCTCGTGATTTTATAAGATCAAAGCTAAGTTGATTTTTTGAGTAGTTCTGATTACATTATATTGTGCTAAACTGTTTTGTTAGATTCAGTATAAACTGTCTGTTGTAAGCAGCTTGCAAGCACCAAACAACAAAACCAGTAACTAATAAAATATGCAAGTACAAATTCAGGAAAAATAGCTGTAAAATACAAACGTGTTAAACAATATTTTAGCCCAAATCTTATCAAATACACATTAAAATTCATTGCTTTATAGATGAAATAGAGCAGTGTCTTTTAAAACAGCACCCTACATCATAGTAAAGAACAGTAGAGAATTTTCTGTAAAACCTGGCAATTTATAAAATGTGTGTACAGCCAGATATGTAAAGGGTAATTTTAACAAAATGGATCTGAAAGATAATATTACAGAAAGCAGTCTGATGTACTTTATTCTGGTATGTCAAGTCTCTTATATAAAGTATCTCTTTTTTATATGTAGGAGAACAAATACTTTGATATGCAGAGTTCAGGTCCAAAGCTCATACTACCGTAGATTTATGTGCTGTAAGAATTAACTAGTCTGACCTTCTGACATTGTTCAACCTCAAAGGTTACACCTCCTAATTCTTGCAACAAAAAAAATAGCCCCATATACTTGTGGGCAAGCAAGTCTCTAACCACCTCCTCTTGGATCATGGGAGCCTCGTTCTGCTCTTTTAACTTCTGGGTGTGTACACAGAGGGAACAGCTTTCCTTAATATTAAAGACTGAGACAAAGAAGGCATTAAGTACCTCAGCCTTTTCCTCATCCCCTGTCACTGTTGTTCCAGTTGCATCCAATAGGGACTGAATATTCTCCCTAGTCCTCCTTTCATTGTTAATGTATTTATAGAAAGATTTTTTGTTATCTTTCACAGACTTGGTCAATCTGATTTCTAGTTGGGCCTTAAGTCTCCTGATTTTTTCTCTGCACAATCTCACTTCCTCCCTGTAGTCCACCCAAGACGCATGTCCCTTCTTCCAAAGCTCATAGACATTCCTCTTCTTTTTGATGTCTCTCAAGATCTCCCTACACAATCAAGCTGTTTTTTTCCCCACTGGTTCCTTTTCCAGAACATGGGGACAGCTTGCTCCTGAGCTACTAGGATTTCCTTTTTGAAGAGCTCCCAGCCCTCATGGGCTCCCTTGCCCTTAAGGACTGTCTCCCATGGGACTTTACCAACCAGACTTCTGAACAGTCCAAAGTCTGCCCTCTGGAAGTTTAATGCAACTGTTCCGCTAATTCCCCTCTTCACCTCACCTAGAACTGAGAAACTTATCATCTCGTGATCGCTTTGTCCTAGGCGTCTTCCAACCATCACATCTCCCACAAGACCTTCTCTGTTCACAAACAGCAGGTCCAGGAGGGTGCCTTCTCTTGTCAGTTCACTCATCAGTTGTGTGAGGAAGTTGTCTTCCACGCACTCCAGGAACCTCCTAGACTGCTTCATTTCTGCTGTATTGTACTTCCAGCAGATATCTAGAAGACTGAAGTCTCCCACAAGGACAAGAGGTAGTGATCTTGAGACTACTCCCAGTTGTTTATAGAAGAGCTCAGCAGCTGCTTTTTCTTGGCTGGGTGGTCTGTAACAGACTCCCATCACAATATTTGCCTTCCTGTGGGTTTCTCTGATTTTAACCCACAGGTGTTCAGTCCCATCATCACCATAATCTAGCTCAAGGGTATCAAAGCACTCTCTAAGATAAAGGGCTACCTCGCCTCCTCTCCTACCCTTCCTGTCCCACCACGTTTCTGTGATGGCAATGACATTGTAGTCTGCTTGCCCTGCAACAGCTTCTAACTCCTCCTGCTTATTGCCCATGCTGTGTGCATTGGTATAAATGCACTTCAGCTGGGCTGGTGAAACTTCAGCCCTCATAAAGGGAATAGTGTTAATTCCCAATTGACTGGTCTTTGGAATGTCTAACCTCTCAGTACAAGTTTCATTCTTATTGTCACCAGATGTACTCTCCATGACTCACTCTGTGATGACATACTGGCAGTCCTCGCCAACAAACCACCTCTCAGGCACTGGAGTTCCACTTCCAGGCTCACTCCTGACTAGCCTGGCCTCATCCTCTCCCCCTTCACATCTAGTTTAAAGCTTTATTTATGAGCCTAGCTAGATTTTTAGTAAGAACTTTAGTACCCTTAGTACTCCAATGGTGCCCCATCCCTAATGAGGAAGCCTGGGGGTGTGTGGGACTGTCCATGATCAAAGAATCCAAAGCCTCTTTCCTCACATCAGGCTTGGAGCCAGGTATTAATCAAGTGATTCTTTTTGACCTCTTGCTCCTCATTCCTTCATGTTGGAATGGAGCTAAACCCTACTTGCACCCCAGAGTCCTCCAGCATTCTCCCCAGAGCCCTGAAGTCTCTCTTAATAGCTTTCAGCTTTCTGAGCTGTGTGTCATCATTGCCGATGTGAAGTACTACCGGAGGGTAAGAACCTGTCTCTTTCACCAAGGAAGGAAGTTTTCTAGTTACGTCCTTCACTGGTGCCCCAGGTAAGCTGCAGACCTCCCTGTGGAGCGGGTCTGGTCTGCAGATAGGTCCCTCCATTCCTTTTAGAAGGGAATCCCCCAAGAAAATCACTTGCCTCTTCTTTTTTTTGGAGGATGTCTTTATGGTTGTTTGAGGATAGTGCAGCCTAGGGAATGTTTCTAGGCTGTGGGAGCCATCCTCGTCATCCTTGAGGATAGATTCTACTTGCAGTGCTTCATATTTATTCTTCAGGGGAATCTAGGGGTTTATTGTCTGAGTGGGGACCGCAGATTTCCTGCACTGGGCAGGAACTTGCTGCCATTCTCCTTCTCTTCTTCCCCCAACCTTGCAGTTGGCAGATGGGTGGTGCACGGCTACTCTAGCTCCAGCAGCCTGCTGAGTTTGTGAGAGGGCTCTGCTCCACTGATCTATCTCCCTCTCACACTCCCTGATAGTCCTTAGTCTAGCTACCTCCTCCCTCAGCTCTGCCACCATGCGAAGGAGTTCCCCCACGTGAGCACAACGTACCGGTGGCATGAATCGGTGTGGGAGGGGGACACTGCCTGCAGCCCAGGGTCTGGGTAGCTGCATGAGCCAACTGAGGCTCTGATGCGGCAACATCCATGCTGCCTGCTGCAGCACCCAGAGCAGCTTTAATCTTCTGCTGGGCAGCCACCATGGTCCTTGGCCCCTTCTGGCTGGCCTCCAGGATTAAGTGTGGTAGTGTCATCCATAAGTATAAAAAAGCAAAAGACAACTCTATGGAACGAGAGGGACAAAAAAGGTAATAATGATACTGAAACTTGTCATTACATTTTTAGTTTCCTGGGCTTTTATCACAAGGACACTCTATGACGGAGAGTGGGTCATAATGGAATCAAGAGTGAAGGCCAGAGAAGTACCGTCCACTAAAAAAAAAAACAAAAACAAAGAAACAAAAGGGAATGAAACAAAAAATAAAGTAAAAGTCTAGAATAGTAGTACTTGTCAGAGAAAAGATAATTCTGAGTAGATGTGATACTTATTACTACTGCTTGCTAAGGTGAACTGTCAGTTTACATTTATCTTTTAAAAGGTTGACTCAGTCTTCTAAGACACACTCTCAACTCCATATGGTGCAAAAATGTATACAGTATTTTAAAGAGGTGTAAAAAAGAATTTTAATTAACTGACCTTAATGAAAAAGAAACAGTAGGCATATCAAATTATCTTACTCTGCAGTAACTTATCTGTGATACCCTTTAGTGCTCTTATTGAGAAAATGCTTGCTTAGATGATGCTAGTGTTAGATATTGGAAATTAAAATGAACAAAATCATTAATCATAATTTTATATTTTTATATCCCTGTAGTTTCTGTTGTGACATGCAGACAAGAAGGAACATATGCATTCAGATTTTTTTTTATTATTTTTCACCGTTAAATTCTTATTATTAAAACCAACAATTATTTTCTCAAATAACAGTAGATAATATTATTTTGAATCATATAAATTTATTTTATTTTTCTATGAGCTATCCTGGTTAGTTCTTAAGAAGGAAAGGTTTTAAAAATTCTTCCAACACCTGTTATTTATGAGATTGCAGGGGGAAGATGTTCATATAACTATTTAGAAACCTCTTTGACATTTTTCGTCTTGTTTACAAATGTTGTCATCCAGTCGGTGAAAAGCAGCAATACCATACAGCTTAGATGACAAATTACATACCAAAAAAAGAGTCAAAGACATAAGTGAGGCAAATAATTGTGGACTGATTGAAAAAGACTCATCATGCTGTAGCATAGGTTAGGCCCTGATCATGCAAACATATGGATCTATTGTTCTATTTTCATCACCAGGCCCAGATATTAACATAGCATGACTGGTGTTAGAGGTCTATAAAAAATAGATCAGAGCATACATTTAATTCTGCTTAAGCTCTGAGCTCCTTCATGTATGATGCTTCTTTTCAAGAGCCTAGTACAAATCCAGTATGATTTCTGAGATCCTGAAGGCACTGAGCAGGTGTTAACGTCCTTTTGGAAGCTGATCAAGTGCATGTTAGATAATGTAAACAACAACAAAGAAAACAAAAATCCAGCACACTCAAATCTATCCAGTTGGCAGTTAAAATAGCCAAAAACTAAACAAACCCTTCAAAAGAAAACAAAACCAAACCAAAAGAATAGTAAAAACACTAAAAGAATTCTTTCAGTCTACAACTGCTCTGACTGAATGGATGAATAGTCCTACGTAAACAACATTTTTTACATTGGATGTTTAGCAATGAACCTTAAGATATGCCGCTGTGCTCATGTTTTGCATTGGAGGAACAAGGTTGAACACCACTTAACTGGGAATAAATGTTTGAACATATTTCACGTGTGTTTAGAAGTCCATCTAAGTCTTACTCAAAAGAAAGAGAATATGACTCCCTTGCTGCATTTTATGACTAGGACTCTTCTCTCTAAGCCATTGTGTCTAAGCAGTCAGCTGCACTGCTGTGATTAACATAGCCTAGTGTGGCACGATATGGAAGGCTATTCATTACCTCATTCTAACACTACAAGGCAGTCACCTGACATAGTCCAAGGAAAAGTAGGTCCAAAGGTAGAAGAGAGCAAAGTCAGTAGACTTCTGAAAAGTGAAGATACCATGCTCAGTCTGCTTGATTAAGATTGTTCTGTTTCCTGATGAGGACATTTTCACTCCATGCTCTGAAGACATGTCTTAAGACAAGGACATAATCATTAAAGCCTGAATATATTCAAAGTTAGTTATTTTTTTTCAACAAAAGTACATTCCATCAAAATTATCTTCAAAAGTAAAGCTACATGTTTCATAAATATATGAGATATGCTGTTTCAGGACACAGACCTATTCTACTTGATATCTGTAGACATAAAGGGAAAATCAGGTGTTATGTAACCCACTGCATTTTTTTTACAAAGTATAAATAGAAAACATTTTCCAAAAATTAAATGTCATAGCTTATAGGAAGCAAATTTATTGTGTACCTTGAAAAGAAGTAGAAACGCATTAAAAATCCTTGATTTTCCTTTGGAGAAAATGAATACTTTCAATCAAGTAGAAAACATAGCATCTCCAGATCATAGCTGAAAAAAATCTGTTCCACTGAGCAAGATGCTTTCAAGAATACTGAGGAATTATCCAGTCCTCAGCACCTGCTTCCCTAAAGAATACGTGATTTGTAGATTATTTGAAACCTTTAACTTCCTCTACTATGGTATCGTACCCATTTAAAATAAGTTAGAAAGAGGCATCATCATGACTCTGCCGCTCTATTCCTCTCTTGTGAGATCTCACCTAGAGTACTGTGTCCAATTCTGGAATCCTCAAGGTAAGAAGGTTATGGAGCTGGAATGGGTCCAGAGCAGGGCTACAAACATGATCCGAGGGATGGAGCACCTTCCATATGAGGACAGGCTGAGAGAGTTGGGCTTGTTCAGCCTGGAGAATAGAAGGCTCAGAGGAGACCTTATAGTGACCTTCCAGTACCTGAAAGGGACCTACAGGAAAGCTGGAGAGGGACTATTCATAAAGGTGATAGGATGAGGGGGAATGGGTATAAATTGGAGAAGGGCAGATTTAGAATAGACCTTAGGAAGAATTTCTTCACCATGAGTGTGGTGAGACACTGGAACAGGTTTCCAAGGAAAGTTGTGGATTCCCCATCCCTGGAGGCGTTCAAGGCCAGGTTGGATGGGGCCTTGGGTAACCTGATCATGGGATGGGATGTCCCATCCCATGGCAGGAGGGTTGGAACTAGATGATCTTAAAGGTCCTTTTCAACCCTAACCATTCCATGATTCTATCAGTAGCCATTCTGGAAATGAAGACCAAAGTAGAAAGAAAACATCTGCCTTATACAACTTCCAGTCTAGTTACCAAATGAAAGTACAAATGCATACTGCTGAAATATTTCAGGCCTAGGTTCTCAGATTCCAGGATGAACAAATCAAAGGAGTAGAGCTCAGGGTAGGTGAAGCCGCACTTCTAATTTAGATTTTTGAACCTAGGAGGATGGTCTGTGCTGTGATCTGGAATTTTTCCACAGTTCAGTTCATCTTTTCATTTGAGCTAACTGTTACCAGAAATAGGAATGCTCACACCTGGCTAAATTAACTGTTGTTGTCTTGTTTGTCATTACTTTTAATAATGTAGTTTATTTTCAAGACCTACCTGCAGTATATTCATGCACTTTGTATCTTTTACATAAGTCTAAGGCTTTCAATCAATTTGTCCTACCACACATCAGATAAGTAGCTGCACTATTTATTGGCTCCTCACTCTGACCCACAAAGGACCTATAAAAGCTCTCAAAACAAAGCATTATGTTTTACAAGACAATTTCATCAAGAAGCAGAAAATGGTCTCATACATTCAAACGCACCTGCAGGATCAAGTACATACATTGAATGAAATATAAATTGTTTTGTATGATGCTGACGTATACCTCAAGCATTTTTTTATGTATAGACATCATCAAGTGACCTAGTCACAGATTTAAATCTGTTCATTGCCAGGGACCAAATGCTTGATCAGAGTAGTGAGCATTTTCTGAACAAAAAAGGTAAAAGTTTTTTTGTTGTTGTTTTTAATTTCCTCACAAAAATAGTGCAGGGGGGAAAATATGATTGGTAAGCTTACCCTTGTCCCAGATTTGGTCCACTTTCTGCAAAAAAATCACTGTGCTCTAAATGCAAGGTTGTGTAAGTCACTTGGAACATGTTCTGCACTGCATGTGACATGGAATAGAAATGTTTACCTAGTTCTGGTTTGAAGAGAGCTATCATTCCTTTACATTTTGAGATATGATCAGAGGAGTCTCAACTTGTCATGCAGTGTGAAAAACAAAAGTATGAGTTTTCTGTTGAGTCCATGGATAGGTGTCAACAATGTGTATGAGGTGAGAAGTCTTCAGGAACTCATCAGTAGGGCTCCCAAGGAAAATTTTGCACTGTGGTGGTCTACTCATCTGGTAATATTACTTTCATGGCCAACCTATGGCTCCATATGAAAATAGGGAAAGATTAGATTAAAGACTGAGTACATTTTTTACTCGTTATCAAAATTTATCCTATCACATCTCTTCCCGTAACATGAAAAATTAAGTGAGGCCTTCTGCATCATATCCAACAATGCAGTATGTCCTGTATAATCAAAGCTGACAGAACATCAGGAATTTGAATTTTATAAGAAGTTGCTTCATGATGCTGCTGACCAGGAAATCAACATTTTAAAGAGTAGGAGTCTGAATTCAAGTTCCTAAATGCCTGTTTAGGCATTTAATAAAATCAGTTGTTTAAAGATTATAAGATGTGTAGCATTCTGTTATTGGAGGGGGCTTGTAGGTTTTTTTCAAAAAAATTACATGTCTAAAAAAGTATTTCAGTTTTTCACTTCCTGTAATGTTTTCAGCAGCAAACTTAAAAGAAGAGAATGTTTAATTTTGCTTCTGCTCAGAGTAACTCCAAGCTTATAAATTCAAATGAGTTCTTTTGCACAATAATCACAAGGGTGTCAAATCAACTCTTTGCTAATTGGATTCTGAAGAAAGTTTCAGGAAAGTATAGTTTTTCCCAATTCATAGTATGTGGGCATATTTATACGTCAGCATTTCTTCAGAAATTAATTTTTTGTTGTTAAATTTCTGTTCAGTTTAGCATAAAGCTACAGTGGAATTGTAATTAACACAATAAAGGTTATTAGTGCTCAAAAAATCAGGATATTAAATAAAAGTCAGACTGTGTGTAAATAATGCATTTGCTAACAGTAAGTTCAGTTAATCATAAGAATAATTGATTTAAAATTGTGAAGTGATGCCCAAAAGGTGAAGATATTGTACAGAGGAAGAATAATGAAAAAGAATGTGAAAAATATGATGAAAAATAGACACATTAATGCATCATTAAAATTTTCATTGCAGTAGATAAAGCATTTTAAAAATCAGGTTATAAATACCTAAGTAATTCCTAAAGAGCAGATATATTTTATTTTTTTTTTTTTAATGCTAGGTTTAATCCTGAATGATGCCATACAGGAATCTGTGGCAAATACAGCAAGATATATATATATCTCCAGCATTGGCTATTATACCTCAGTGGTAAAATGTGCTGTGTAGACAAACACACGCTGTATCCAAGTATTATATCCTGTGGATAGAATTCAATACTTCTCTTTAACTTTCAGTGGTAAATGATAAAATAAATTTACAGAAAGAAACCAGATGTATACAGGGTTACATGTGGATGAAGAGAGTTACAATTCCATTTACTTCCCTATTTTGAGTGTTATAAAGGGATAAAACTCCAAGGAAACCTCTCAACACTAATATTATCAGATGATGAAGCTTTGTTGAGAGGGATTACAAATGAGTTTAAGAGGTTGGCACCAAATAATATTTCAAGGAGAATTTTAACATTGTTGTCTTAAAACTTTTTGGAAGTGTAAAAAGTATATGATTTTAACTAACTAGTCCCTCTTGTTGAGTCCATCGTTTACTCACTGTTCTATATGATTGCCACTTTGAATTAAACACCTTTTCACACCATTCGCTGTGCAGATGGCAAAGTGCTCTGCGAATGACAGGGCTGAAACCCCCGGAGTTCAGAGCAGTGCACTGGGAATACATCACAATAAGCAGAGACCTATTATCTACTCTTGACTTGGCTGTAATCGCCTTCTTCAGATCCTTGACTATCTGCTGTTCTCTTTGGATTTTGTCTCGGAATACACTACCTCTGCACCTCTTTTAGAGAGCTCCGGAAAGGAGATCATTGTCAATGTCTAGACCACCCACTGTAAAGTTCAACAGTTTGACAATTTGCACCTCTCACTGCCTGGCTGCCAGTAGGAGGTATCGTCTCTTCCTTTCTCTCAAATGTGAACACATTTGGCAGTGGTGTGAGAGAAAGAGCTGCTTAAGGCAGCTGTAGAGCGAATTCTGTGATGCTCCATATGGTCCATTCTGCCAATTGGTGCTCCAGAAGCTGAGTGCAGGAGTAGGGACATGGCACCAGCTCTCCTTCAAGTGTTCTTCTGACCCTGTGGCAGTCACACGTCCTTTACACCCGCACTCATTCCTTTCTCAGCTCTCATATCTTGCTCTCAGTTTAAACGCCTGTCATCAGATTTTCAAGTGGTCATTTCCTAGCCAAATTTCAAGAATTGTACTCTATCCACCCGGCTTGTTCTCCCCTTAAACCATCTTTGACAGCTAACCATATTCCTCCCATGAGTTATTCTCTGCATTACGTTGCCTACTAAGTCTAAGCCCTTCTGTGTGTCTCCTCCTAGCTTTTTAGAAAGTTGTTACTTATATCCTTTAATGAGCTGTTTCTTCCTGAAATTCCTATGTTTTTCAGGGTTCAGTCATAACTCTTTATTCTCTGTACCTTCTTAGGTTAACTTCAATCACAGATTCAGATTTAACCCTATTTTTTTTGCAGGCAGTGTACTGCTTTAATTCCATACTCCAAAAGTATATCTTAAATACTCACTATGTCTCTGTAGCATAAATAACTAGCACTTCAGCTTTTGATCTTTTACCCGTCTCATTTTCCAATCCCTCACCTTACTTCACACCTCAATGCTTATCTTAACATCATCCATTTTTGACAGATCTCATCATCCACAAATCATAGTTATGTAAGTACTTACAGATTTTTTATATGCTGTTTTCAACTTTATCCACTGATAAAATAGCAGCTTGCCATCTATTTGTGGCACCTTCCCTAGGTTTAAGAAAAGAAAAATTTTAAACCATCCTCCTTCAGAATACTGTTTAAGGAACTTCATCTTGGTTTCCCTTTCAACCATTTTTCTACTGTTTATGTCTTCTTCATTATATCAAACATGCACTACTTGTTTTCATTCCCAGGAATCCTCAAATACCTGTCCATTGTTGTATTTAAAAGGAAAACTTTGGCTCCTCCTTATGAAGTTTAATTTTCTATTACCTTTTATTTTTATTGGAATAGCCTATGAACATCTGGCTTTATTATCCTTTAAATACATCTTCAAAATCCTTCTTTTTAGAGACATCTTTAATGAATATGAAAATATTATACTTCTGCTATACCAAGACCACTATCTTTCATTTTCTTGTCCCCTTCCAATTGATTGCCTCCAATTGTACTTCTTGTTATATGCTATAAGCTCTTTGATGTCAAGATGGTCTTTCCATTTTGTTTTAGGTCAATAAGTTCCTGGTCCATGGCAATGTTCTTGCCCCTTCATGAACTGCCTCCAAAAATTACTGCTTCTACTGGGCCATTGTTCCAGGAAAAGTCCATTAAATGTTTCTAATTTTTTCAAGTATTTAGTTTACTCTTTAGCAAATTTTTCATTAGAATATAGATTTAATATAGATTTCTAAAAGTAAAGTCAAGGCTTCAGATTTATTACGTGGGTGATTTACTATCGTGTTATCACAAGGAACTGGAGGCACAAAAGTGAAATGTGAATGGACACTCCTATGTCTGGATTTCAGAACAGAACTGGAAGTTAATGGACCTTTTACTGGAGAATTCTGAGAGACAATTCATACAAGTAAGTAAATGCTTATGGACATGAATGACTGTTTATGGGCACTTTATGTGGGTGAGGAATACTGTACTATGTCCCACAGAAGGGAATGAGGTAAAACAAATAGCTAAGGGAGGAGGAGATTTGTATGAAAAGTTAAAAATGCCATGCCACCTTTTTTGATATGGGAAAGAAAAGACCAACCAACCACACTGAAGAAAGAAATCAACCTATCTACAGATTTTAGGAAGTGTATTAGAACTGAGTCCAACTAAATCTACAGCTAGAAACAATAATTTAAACTTGTTACTGTGGAAACATTGTATAAACTTATACAACTGAAAAAATGCATACAAAAGTATTTCCATCACATCTAGAAGAATTGACACGAAAAGATCGCCTTCAAAAACACTCTTGTTTGTAAGGACTTACAGTTAATAATGCATTATACCTCTCCAAGAAATCTTTTTGACAAAAATGATATGTGATAAGAGCATATTGTAGTGCACTCCTCTCCTCCAGTATAAATATAGATCTGAGAAAAGGAATCATTAAAAAGTCATTTAAAATGGGGGGGGTGTTATTTGTTTTTCAGATCTGAGAGAAAATTATTGACTTCACGTTGAAGCAAATAAAGGAGAGAGAAGTGCACCTGACATTTGTAGTAAATACTAGTATCTGTAGCAAATAGTCTGGAAAAAAATTTAGAACTGCAACCACAGTAATTAGCAGTGACATAATTTACAGCTCTCGCAGCAATGAGCTAGTGAAGTACCTGAGAGGTTATTTTTATCAGATTCCTGTCTCAGTGAGACAGGTTTCCTCTTCCTTTGTATGCCATCCATGGGTCCCTATTAGGTAGTGAGAAGTGCATAAAACTATGCAAATGATATCTACTTTCCTCATTGGAGTGTCTGTATTCTTTTCTGCTCTATTCTACCAATAGGATTCTTTTCCTAAAAAGTCTGAACAGATTCAGTCTGAGGTTTTCTGGTGCTTCACATTGCATAAGATTATGATTGGTTTTGCTGTTTTTCTGTTTTAAAGAAACCAGCAGTAGGGCAATCTGATATCTTGTAGGTTTCAAGCCTCCCTATTATCTTTGTTCAAATATAGAAATTAAAATGGATTGCTATCCTAACAGGAAGGAAACCCTCTTTTTCCAAGAGTCCACAGCTGCTGATTTGCACACTAGGCAAGACTGTTGCCTATTGCACACTTTTTTTCCAAGACCAGTGCATAGATGGTTTCAGACGCAATCTATAACCCCTTTACAACTGGGCATAGAGGACAGTCAGCTTTGTAATGAAACATGGCAGGTGCCCCGATCCTGGCTCCATCCACAAAGAATATCTAACTGGAGAAGAGGAACAGCAGACGGCTACAGCCCCTGCCCTTGACTCAGTGCCTGGCACCTATGCCCTGGAAAGCATCAGCTCTCTTCCTCTATCTTCTGAACATATAGGACTTTCCATGAGTGTCTCTTTCAGATTCCACAACTGGAGTAACACAGGTCAAGTAATTTATGCAGTGTGAACATGGAATTGCACACTGGTCTTAAACTGTTTTAGAATGTTATCAATAATATGAAAAACAGTGGAAGTTTTCATGTGAGGTGTGCTATTATTTTTACTGAAATAGAACTGTTTTGATGTCAAGGAAGAGAAATACTATGATTTACCTGTTCCTAGACATCTGCTTCTGCATGAAATTAATTATTTCCTGGAAGCATTTATTTCTCTTTACTGACTACAGGAAAGAAACATAGGGTGATTCCAATGTAGAATTCCTGACAACAAGTATTATACTTGAATAAATGAATCTCAGATCTGTGAGGCGGTCGACCTCATGTGTTTAGCTGCAGGTCACCTGAGACAACCCCACTAGTCAGATTAACCATAAGGCACAAACTAGTTTAGCAGTGCTTTACTTCTAATCATTCAGCTCATACATCTATAGCATTGTCAATAAGAAAGTAAAATAAAAAGAAATGCTCTTTGCTCAGTCTAAGACTCCTGGATGTAGCAAAAGTATGTGTGCCTTTTAAATGGACCCAGTCAAACCTCTTATCCAGGCTATAAATCCATATAGGAATTACTGTTTATTCATGACCACCTCTGGAGTAGACAGTCCTTCAGTATTTATGGCTAGATATGCAGAAAACTCACCTCTTTCCTTTCTTTGTGTTGAGCTGTAGAAAGGAGATTGGTGACATAAATCTTACTATGTAGGACCTAGGTATCTAGCTGGGGAGCAGAAGGGTCTTACTGTTAATTTGTTCATGAATGGCAGTAAGTTTATTCATCCATGTCTCAGTGTTTAACAGCAAGAACTCAAGAACAGAATCTCCATCTGTCAGAACCTTGTATTATTGAAATTAAACAGATGGCAAAACTAATGGAACTGAGATTAAACCTATCAACCTAGGTTTACACCTAACTGAGTCACCTTTCACTGTGTTACAATTGGCTGCAGAGGGGGAGAAAGCTTGGTATTCTGTAGTTGTAAAACACCTTAAAATGAGAAATGGGAGGGAACACTACTACATTCTTCAGGCCACAGGAAAGGAACTATGTGCCTGAGAAGATGCCCAGCATCTTTGATGAGTTCTCAGCCTTTATTGAAGCTTCAGCCTTTTTTTTTTGATCCGAGTGTGTCTATGCTGAAACAGAAAATTATGTTTCTAACTCAGATGGTAAGCCAGGCTCAGCTGCAAAATGGATAGGCACTTTCACCCTTTCCCACATTCTGAGCCAGTCCATTTTAGAATGATTGATTTTTCATCAGAGCTCAACATTAAACTAGATTGCAGGCAACTTTAAAATAAAATAGACTTTTTTTTTTAAAGGGAATGAAGTTATATAAAACAAAAACGAAGTAATTTCCTTCTGCCAAAGTAGTGGGAAGCTTGATATGCTTTACTCTCAAAAACCACCTGGCATATGCTTTATATTTTCAACTCCCAGCAGCCTGAGCTGGTAAAATTAAGTTAATAATTCCTGTCAACATGAAAACTTAAATGCTATTTGCAAAGGGTCCTTACTTGTCTAATTCTTCAAAATATACATAGACGAAAAATAAATTTGTGCCACAAATTATGTAAATTTCAGGATTGTAGCATTACTTAATTTGCAGTCAAAATTGGACTTTTCTTTATTGAAATGGAACTCAGCAGTGATTTCATGTAATTAGTAAGAGCTTTGTATTGAAGATTTGTAAAGATTCAGATTATTTTACAATCAGATGTTCAGCATTATTAGCACCACATAAAATGTAAGCATAATAGCATAATGTATTTCTCAATTTGTAATGAATTTTGTAATTCACAACAGAACATGAGTTTTTCTGGAGTGGTCTAGTCTAGGGTAGTTTTGATGGTTATAAATCTCACGGAGTCCAGTAATTATAAAATGGGTGTGTCCTTGAAAACCGCCTTTATAACAATTAGTCAATTCAAATCTGTGCTTAGTTTGTTGAGTTTTTTAATAGGTAGTTTTTTTGTTTTTTCTTCCTTGATCACAAAGATTTTACTCTAAAATTTTACCTTGATTTTATTACTTATGTTGCTCTTTGAAATGAAGAATTAGTGTTCCCTCTTTACCATCTCCTTCCAACAGAGTACAGCAGCACCATGAAAAAAGAAAAAAAAAGCCAACAGACTGCATCATAGTCTTTCTTTTTTTTTAGTTTTCTAGTGGCTAATTCTTTCTTACATCATTAGGTCATTCATCTGGGTACTTTTATCATTTCTATATTACTAGAATAGAGTCTGAAATCGAAGACTATTTCCCGTAAAATGATATAAACTTTTTGGTCTCAGATTTCTTTGTGGAAATAGATCCAGGCTCATTCCACCAACTTTAACTGCTTAAAATTTAGTTTTCTTACCTGAGTTGCTAAGATTCCCTCAGATGTGAAGTCTTAACATACCTGTCCTCGGCCTAGAAGCTCAAAAAACTAAAATGGTGTAGCCTTCTCATTTTGGAATGGCTAAAGTTAGTGGACAAGAATCCCATCTGGAGTTGCAATTGTTTTAAAATCATGATGTTATCATGACTTGGAGTGCAATATTTTCCTAGTGCATCCTACAAACACACTCTGGACACAAAAGAAGAAGGATTCTGCACTATTGTGGGTTTAATTAAGACATATGATTTCTTAAAGATCATAGAAAATATACAAAGGAAAATAAAATGTGTTTCATGTTAATGTCCTGACCCACTACTCTCTGTGTGGGCACTTTTTTTGTTTAATTTAATTTCTGACTGAAATACAAATTACATGTCAGAAAAATCATAGGAAAATCTATTCTGATGAGAATTTACAATGTGGTTTACTGCAAGTGTTTTAAGGCTGTAAAATTAATTTTATTTATAAATATTTTGTTTTGTTTTATCTTTTATTTTGTTTTAGCAATCTGCGATGATACATAGCAGAAAAAGGGGCCTTTTAATCTTTCCAGAGTAATCGTTTCTTAGAATTTCTAGCTGTGCTAAAACTCTCAGAGGAACCTGGTAAGAATTGCAGTGAGAGAATACGTATTGTTCTCCCTGCCTCCTGTCCCAAAGGTCAAGCTATAAGGAAGTTTCTGATAGCACTTACCTTAATTGAAATTGAATCACTGTACTGTTACAGGACTATTTTTGGCTTGCTCATATTCCTTCCTCCTAAACTACTGTAAAGTCATGTCCCCATGTCTCCTGATAATGTTTATCTTGAGTTTGTGTGTAAGTCTGGAATGAGCTTTTGGCATTACCACTTTTTTATGACCAATCTCTGCTTCCTTACAATTTTTTATCAGTGCAATACCTCTGATACTACAGAATGCAAAGACTGATAGATTGTTTTTCTTTGCAGTCTTTTTGCCCACACCTCAGTCTTCTTTGCATATGGAAAAAAATAAGACCCCTAGAGAGGTGTCTGTTCTTTCAAGCATCAGAACAGCTCTGCTGTCTTCAAGGAGTGGAGTAGCATCATGCCAGTGCAATCTGATTAGAGCCCTGAGTTTTATGCTGGAGGTGAAGACACTTGCATAGACCACAGCATACTGAACTGAATATGATTTGGGGGGAAATAAAACTCCAATCACACAAAAATATCTCCTGCAAGTACAGCAATGACTTTACTTGAGAGTAAACATTGGACTTACTGTTTAACTGTTCATAATTTAACTTAAGAGGAAAGGGACAGGACTAGCATGCTAAAACCAATCATATTAAAAAGGAAAATGGACACTATTAACAATACAGGGAAGTATTCCTTTTTTTTTATCATCCAGTAACATTTAAATGTGTGCATCTATTATAGTGGCCATAGGAGTCAACTTTTGTGTTGCCATATGTCTTTTGTGGAGTCCATAGTGTTTCTGAAAGTTTGGGAGTTCTGCATATTCTAGTGTTAAGTGTACAGTGTCTGAACAGGCACCACAAGTCACATAGTTAAGCTTTTCTCTACATGGAGGCTAGACTTGCAGCCTGAGTTTTTTATGTAATCTCATGATATCAAAGCATAAGTGGAACTCTAGGGTCAGACCCTTGTTTTAATCTTCTCTTCACCGGAGGGTGGAAAATTAACATTGCTACAGCTGGGAATTAGCATTTCTACCGCTGTGCTCATATGAAACTGTCTTATTGAAAGTAATATGCATTATTTTGGTTGGGGATTCTAAATTGTTTCTCCTTCTCTTTAGATTAAATTTCAAAAATGCTTGTCTTTCACTTTGTGTGCACTTCTGTCTTGTTATCCATATGCAAAAAGAGAGAAAGCACAGCAACTTATTCTGTGTAGTGAGAACAAAGAAAATTCTAAATGAAGTAGTGCAAACATTCAGTGGAAAAGAGCCATCCTGAATCCTGTAATATGGTTAACACTATACAGAAATACCAGCACAACACACACACAACTTCAGTTGCTGAGCTTTTTTTAGAGTAGATTAATTGAGAAAATACATATTTCATTCTATATATTGTTACTGAATGTCTTAAACGCTTTCCTATAAGACATCATCCATTCACTGTAAGTATGTCGTTCATACCTTACTAGTCTTGTATGCAGCAGATATTGCAAAACTGCAATCCACTATCCAATGGATAAATCATCTCAACATGTTTTAAGAAAAATTAAAAATTACTGCTGCTTTCTTTTCCCTCTACAGCACACAAATAGAATGCCATTACCAAGGATTAATTCAATCATTATTTTGCACTGCCATTATTTCATACCAGATCTGGGGTTCCCTTATCAATGAAGTTCTCCAATGTGTAATGTAAATGGTAACTAAGTCCTCTGTTTACCCACAGGGGTCCAATTCTCGTACTACAAAAGAACTTATGGCAAGACATGTTAACACAAGATAATACAATTTGCACTCACTATCTATCATAATGACAGACTTCATTTTCAGAGCAAGTTCTACCACAGTTTATCATGGGGACAGAAGAAGAAAGACAGAATCACTGCTACTCCAGGGAAATCTCAGGAAAACTTCTGTCACATGAAATATTCCATGTGCTAGGACTAAGGGGAACATAGATAGCAAGCTAGACCTTGGACTCTTTCTACAACACAGAAATTTAAGAATATTGTTTCATGAAGATGTGTTGGGTTTTTTTTTTCTTTTTTTTCTTTTTATGTTTACAATTCAAGTTATTTGAATTGTATATTGTTCTCATAATTTTATTCTTAGTTTTCTAAAATACAAAATAGTTATAAGATTTATAATTAAATATTTACCTGCATAGTTTCTAACTACACACCAGGGTCAAGTCTGTCCATAGGTATAGAAAAGAGGAGGAGAAGAGTATAATCTAAAAGAATTAAAAGGGTTAATTCACCTCTTACTGGGATTTGAAAGCATAAATACCAAATGCTGCTGTTATTGACTAATCTTAACTTTTTCATCTGTCCATAAGTTCCATGCATACGTGAGTAACTCATGACCTATTTTAGTAGAAAATTGAGGTTAAAGGCCTTCTTTTTCCTCCCAGTCCCCTTCTGACAAAGTTAAACCAATCTTGTCTTCTTACAGCCTTGCTTTTGAAGTTTCTCATTCTCTATTTGTCTCTTTGAAACGCAGCTCTAGGCAATAGCTGATGTTCAGGAAGCAAGGTGGTAGAGAAGCATCTGTTATTACAGTCTGCTTTCCTGATAAACAGAACATATGGCTACTTTACTTATCTAAAGTGAGAGCTGGGTTACTTGAAACATATATCTTTTTTTTTCCACCTCTCTGATGAGGATTCAATCATCCAGGAAATTTTGATGAGGAAATGTCTTATCGAAATAGAGAAAGCTGCTAACAGAATCTGAGAGGCAGCCAACTGGTTGACATCAAGCTATGATAAAAAGTGAAAGCAACATGTAATTCAAATATCAGAAAAGGGCAGAGAAATTTGTTCTATCAGTAGTGGTTGTTCTTCAAGCAGAACTTGTCATGAATGTTCTTCATCTTCTTGTCATGAGCAATCTTGATCTTGAACATCATTACAGTTAGAAAGTTAAAATTTATAATGATTTTTAGACATGTCAGTCTCTTAAAAAATGCTTCAGGCCGCTAAATATTCATGCAACTAGAGAACTGCAATGATTAATGGCAATGCTTAAGAGGAAGAAAAAAAGTAGTGCTCATTTTTGATAGTCTCTATTCGAACCACAATGGAAAAAGAACTCTCTCAAGATGCAAATCCAAGCAGAATTAAGTTTTCAAATGAAGCTGAGAAAACCAGACATGATTCTTGAGTTCATATGTATTCAGAGTTAAAAATATATGCTTAGAAATATTTTCATAATAGTTTTAACGTTGAATCTAAATTTTACTTTTTCATCCTGTTCTATTACTAAAATGGCAATAGCACTAATATATGGCAAGGTGGCTAATGGAAGAACTCTGTACGCGTAGTAGGTAAATGGTCCCAATAAGAAGGTGTTCACCTCCAGCACTGAGGCATTTGAAACTGTATGCCAACTATGAAGCCACATGGAAATGTGACTTTCTGAGGTGAAGAGTTTGGACATTTTATTGGATCCTAGGCCACTAGGTTTATACTCTAACTATGGAACCTGGGTGCATGTCCTGCCTAACTCCATCTCAGGGTAAGGTCTGGATGTGCCCCAAATGTCTGTCCTCTCTTCCATGATTTGGTTCCCATCAAAAGGCAGTCTAGAGGCACAAGCTAGTAGGAAGTTGGGCTTCCACTGAACAGGTCTTGAAAAATCCATCACCTTACCAGGGCGCCCACCTGACCTGCTAACTAGATAGAATATAAAAGTTTCCCACCTTCACCTTATCAGGAAATATTATGCTTAACTGACAGCAAAGCCATCTTCTATATAGCAGGCTACTCTTTTCCTTTGATTAGAATCAATACGAGCAAGCAGGAGAACTCTTCTCAATTATACTGTCAGAGCTGCTTTGTCCTTGCAGCCTGAATCAAAGCGTACATTACATTAGCCTTTCTCCTAACTCTAGTGTAATACTTGTACCATCACTGTAGAGCTACCTGTAATTCCCAGAAATACTGCATTTTCAAGTGGAACAATGACTTGCAACTTGGAGGTAGTTCATGGCCACTATTCTTTAGTTACTTGAGATTGGAGAAGCAGAATCCTCAAGTGTATTTTCAACCCCACCAGCACAGATTGCTCACCTAAATATAACAATAAGAATCAAAGTACTCACATGAAACTGACTCAGCTGTTTGTGTTCTCTCCTTCTTATTCCAAAATGTGTAAAAGTGCAGATACAGGGAGGCATAGCACACTTAGCATTACAATAAAATGATACTAGAATTCAAGAAAAAAAAAAGTTGTAAAGATGTGAAAGTGAGAAAGCTCACTATGTTGTGGGTTTTTTTGGTTTTTTTTTTTTTTTGTTAAGGGGCAGGTCTAAAGTTGTTTCTACACTTCCAAAATTATTAGTGTTGAGTACAATTTTTCTTTAACCAAAATAGTGCAATCAGTGCAGGTAGTAAAGTAGATGCTACTGTGTTGCTATGACAGTTCATCTACCACAATAATCAAATGTGAATAAGCTATTCTGGTAGAAATGCTCTTATACCAATTCACCTCCATCTACTCTAGAGCTTGTACCTTTTCGAATCTTACCAAGATCAAGCTGATATAGTTAAAGTGGTGCAAACATCACACGTAAACAAACCTCCTTAATTCCATAGGTGAAACTATGACTCGCCAACTTTAATTTGACCAGGAATAGCCAGCTATGCTGTTTTCTCTTTCATCGGGTAGGATTAACAGTAGTTAGTTAACTAATAGCAGTTCAGGGAAGATAAATTATTGTCTGTATGTTTTCAGTCTTTCAAGGATGAAAAGTGCTACACATCCTACACAATCACAAAAGAAACTCTAATGACCTATAGAATAAGATATTGCTTAGCTATGTGATGTTTTCCACTGGTTCCATTAAACCCTTCCTGAAAAGTTAATGCTTTTCAGAGTTTAGGGGATTTTTAGTTCTTAGAAAAACCAACCACAATGCTACTCATTGTATAGTGGGTGAAAAGAAGGACTCATAAAATCATTAACTGTGTCTCTTCCAAGGTGCAGCAGTAATTTTTTGAGAAGATAAGTTATGTTGTCTTGCCTTCCCCAAAGGAATTACAAGATTGCCCCATATTATATATTTGTCACTGCACATTGAGCAGGAATTGCCTTCCAACTGAGAATTAGTAAGTGGTTCCCATGTGATTTATAGCAATAATTACCAAGAGCATGAATGTCACTCTTGAGGAATCTGGTCCTCTATATCAGTACACAACCTTGGGCATTCTTTTTTATATTATTTTTATTATTCTGCAGTGCATGTATCTTTATTTTTCCTTTATGAAGATTTGCCTGTGACATATATGTTTTCAAAGATTTTACATGACTTAGAAGCAAGGGTTGTATTGATGTGTGATTTGTTTTACACAGTAGTACCACCAAAATTATTTAGAAATTATACTCCATACTACTGTAAATCACCAGTTTCCTTTTTCTATAAGTTTTAGTATAAACAGGCCTAAGAACAAAAATTACATGTGTGCCAGATCTGGCCTTGAAAATGACATTTTATATGAGAGCCTTTCACGCTAATAATAAAGTACAAATGATACAGATAGAAAATCAGTAATTTATTGAACTGTGACAGAAGAAAAGGGCTTACAATTATCATTCTTTCCTAATTTTAGTCTTAGTTTTGAAAAGCAAAGGGAAAAGCAAGCATGACCCATAAACCTGCAGAAGATGACCAAAGCAACTGTTAAATAAAGGAGAAAAATATTAGTGAAGAACAGTCTAAAGATGGAGCAGTGAAGTCTCATAGGCCTCTGAGTCTCTTCTACAAGTGAAGAAATTTTTATTGATCTTTAGATTTACAGCTCACTGTTAATTATTTTAAATATAGTTGTTTGACTTAAAGAAAAATCTGTTGCTTCTGATTCAATTTATCATTATTTTATTGTCTTACTAAATGTGCGGAAAAAATATACAGATATTTTTCTCAACATGCTTTTAATAACTATTCCCTGGAGGACTAATTTTTCATTCAAAACTGCTTTTATTAGTTAAGTTTTGCTGCCATTACTTTGCTTAGGGATTTATTCACTATTAACATGCCCACAATTTCTATTAATGCCAATTAATAAGCATTGATTGAAAAAAGAATCACATAATTGTTTCTTATTTCATTTTTACAGAGAAATTATTTCAAAAAAGTATTTAGTACTTTAATAGAGATAGAAATACATTTCTGTTAAAAATATGTCAACACCAGAAGATTTAGATATGTATTGTTTTCTTTATTATTTCTTCCCAAGTTGAGTGTGTAAAACCTGTTAAGAATAGAAATGTACAAAAATCACGGGGGTTGGATTGACCATATCTTTTCCTTGGCACGAGTTGAGGTATGAATTGTGTCTATTACATTTGAAGATATAATAAACGCTGTAATACTCTTAGTTTTGGCATGTTCTCAAAGAAGCAAGACTAAAGTAAAATTCAACCAAAACAGACTTGGATTTCATCACAATTCTTTGGAATTTAACATGCAAAAGGGATGCACTCTCTCATGATACTACCGCAATCTAAGTCTGACAATGAAGGCTTCTAGAAACAGACAAAATATCCACCTCTGATATCTGATATTTGATAGCTTATTGAGAAATTCAACTGTCACTTCCACTTCTGAAAAAATAGCACTTGTCTGGCCTGATCTGAGCAGAGGAGAGCAGATGTTGCTCGTACAAAGAACTTCTACTGTTCTTCTGTGTAAGCTGTTAAACATATTTATCAGTAAGTGCATTGAAATGTATTAAAGGTTTCAGATGTTTCCAACAGTTTTGGTTTTTATATGACTGCACAGTTTTAATTTTCTCCTATCTGTGAAATGAAAATAGATTGTAAGACATTCATTTTTATCAGAATTTTTCCCAGCTGTTAAAACATCTTATGCTGCATATATATTTCATATATATAATATATATATTTCATAAAAACAGTGTTATATTTTACACTGAGTCCAGCAGAGCAACAAGTTAAAGATCACATGCAACCTAATTTTCAGTTTTGATTTGATTCATGTTTTATACTTCCTCTTTGAGAGTCATTAACCACCACTTATATTTATTTTTTTCTTAAAGAATTTACTATGATCTCTTAAACAAATGCGAACAATATTATATTATGAATATATACATATATCTTACAAAGCTTTATAACTATGTATTCACCTTAAAATATTACAAATGACCAGACACATATGAACATATATTCCTGACATGTCATAAATGTTCATTCTTAATATTTTCTACATCTTTACTGAATTTTTAATTAAAAAAAAGTTTTCATGGATGGAAGAGTTCCATATTAAAGGAGTCTTCTTCATTAATATATACTTTAGTTGAAAATCTATTTTTTGAGGGGAGAGGGCTTTTTTGCAAAAAAAATAACAAACACTTTAGCAAAGAAAATTGGTGTAATTTACTCTTTCTATCATAGAAAAAACAAATTGAAAATGCAAAACTGATATATTATTAAACTATGACTGTTTATAAATATGGATATCAATCCCACTTTGCAAGATCGGTTATTTTGCTTCTATTATTTCAAAAATCTTGATAAATGGTCTGCATAGATTTTTTTTTGTAAAGCTATTAAGGTATAGTTATGAAGCACTGTGACTGGGGGACAGATTTATCTTAAAAATCCACAGAACCCAGTATACTGCTGATTATAATCACACATTTCTCTAAAACTCATTTGAGCGTCAGTGTACTTTTACTTCAGAAAAGGAAGCTTAATATCTGTCTCAAACTTGTAGCTGTATGCCTGAGTGCCATAGTATGAATCCATATTTTAAGTGTTTTTCTCAGGTTTTCAGTACTATTCTGACTGAAACGGATGTATAGATATTCTTCACAATGCCATGTCAACCATTTTTAATAACTGCTCTTATAAAAAAATTAGAGAAAAAAGAAGAAATATTTTGCTGTGTAAAAATATGAGATAAAAAATTGTAGATCAGACTATAATGGCATGTTAGTTTGTTGTTGAAGTTGAAAATTAGTTCTTAACACCTCTACATCATATTTTCTATTTCCTAGGTATTCATTTAAGATGTTATAGTTTTACTAAAATGCTGTTCTGATCAGGCCCCAATGGACCTGCTCAGCAGAGTTGACTGGGGCAGATAAGTTTCTTTTGAATATTTGCCCAGCATTCTGATGTGACAATAACTGTTCCAGAAATTTATACAAATATCTTATATTTTTTACTCAGAATCCACTAAACTTTACTGTTCTTAATCTAATCACTTTCAGAAAATATAAATACAAATATTTGTACCATTCTAGTAACAATTTCAGATGTATTTCAAAAGCCAAATTACATGAATTTCAAAATCTTCAAATTAACTGAAGCTGTTCAATAATAGCCTCTTTAAATTTTCTTTTTCTAATTTTTTCTGAAGTCATAGAATCATAGAATGGTTGAGTTGGAAGGGACCTTAAAGATCATCTCATTCCAACCCCCGTTAGATCAGACTGCTCAAGGCTCCATCCAACCTGGCCTAGAATACTTCCAGGGATGTAGCAGCCACGACTTCCCTGGGCAACCAGTTCCTGTGCTTCACCACCCTCATTGTGAAGAATTTCCTTCTAATGTCTAGTTTAAATCTTTCTCTCTGCAATTTATAGTCATCCCCCCTAGTCCTATCACTACAAGCCTTTGTAAAAAGCCCCTCCTCAGCTTTCTTGTATGCCCCCTTCAGGTACTGGAAGGTCGCTATAAGGTCTCCTATGAGCCTTCTCTTCTCCAGGCTGAACAAGGCCCTACTCTCTCAGCCTGTCTTCATATGTGAGGTGCTCCAGCACTCTAATCATGTTTGTAGCCCTCCTCTGGACCCATTCCAACAGTTCCATATCCTTCTTATGTTGAGGATTCCAGAACTGGACACAAGACTCCAGGCAGGGTCTCACAAGAGCGGAATAGAGGGGCAGAATCACCTCCTTAGACCTGCTGGCCATACTTCTTTTGATGCAGCCCAGGATACTGTTGGCCTTCCGAGTTGCTAGCATACATTACTTACTCATGTCAAACTTCTCATCAGTTAGAACCCCGAAGTCCTTCTCCACAGGGTTACTCTCAATCACATCACTCCCATCTTGTACTGAAACTGGATATTGCCCTGACCCCTTGCACTTGGCCCTGTTGAACCTCATGAGATTCACACAGGCCAACTTCACAGTATACTGCACAACTTCACAGAAGGCCAGGTTGAAAGGGACCTCAGAGATCATCTAGTCCAACCTTTTAGGTGATATATAGTTTAAATGAGATGGCCCAGAACCCTGTCAAGCTGAGCCTTAAAAGCGTACAGAGTAGAGAAACTTGAAATATGCCTCTTACCATGAACCAACAAGACATCTGTAAGACCACCTCAGTCTAGAGCAGAACTTCAGGAAGTTTAGATACATATGTATTACATGGGACATTTACAAACACAGGAAAGGAAAGGAGTATTATATCATACTCCTCTTTCATAAGTGTAGTGAAATAACCCAAATAAATTAAGCCTTGAAAGTTCTAAAGCATGTTAAGTAAGAATAGAGTGTCAGTGAATCATTAAAAAAAAAAAAAAAAATCCTCATTATCTAGAAAAGAAAACTAAACAGTACCAAAAATTCCAGCACCTACATAACAGAATGACACTTACACAGCAGCCTGGAGAACTTTAAGCTTTACTGGAACTAAAAGTACAGACTGAGGATTTGAGACCATGTTATAAAAAGCACCCTCCTCAAACATCAAGTACAAGACAAGGAGAGCCAGAATCATAGCTGACATTCCTATCACCTTCATGAAGAAGGTTTATTTCTCTGCTACATGCAGATTTCTTTCTCACCCTAGAGACACAAACAGACGAGGAGAACAAGTCTGCTGCCAAAGCGCACTAACTCAAAGGCACTAAGTCAAGGCATTCAAATCCCCAGACATGCAATACAGTAAACAAAAATTCTGAACACAAGATAGTACAAATGTTGCATTTCCTAAGTAACCAGCATTACTTCTCCAACTTCTCCAACTTGTCCAGGTCCCTCTGGATGACTGCACCACTCAGCTTGGTGTCATCTGAAAACTTGCTGAGGGTGCACTCAAGCTTGCTTGCAATATAATTAATGAAGATATTCAACAGCACTAGTCCCAGTACGTACCCTTGAGGGACACCACTTGTCATGCATCTCCATCCGCACTTCAAGCCATTGATGTCTACACTCTGAATACAATCATCCAAACAATTTCTTATCCACCCAGCAGTCCACCCATCAAATCCATATCTCTCCAATTAAGACAGAAGGATGTTGTGGAGGTCATGCCAAAGGCTTTACAGAATTCCAGATAGATCACATCCATTGGTTTTTCCGTGTCCACTGATGTGGTTACCCCATCAGAGAAGGCCACTAGATTGGTCAGACAGGACTTGTCCTTGGTGCAGCCAAGCTGGCTGCCACTAATCAACTCCCCGTCCTCCATGTTCTTTAGCATAGCTTCTAGGAGGATCTGTTCCATGATCCTCCCAGGCACAGAGGTCAGTAGTTCCCAGGGTCATCTTTTCTACCCTTTTTAGAAAATGGGACAATGCTGCCCTTCTTCCAATCGTCAGGGACTTCTGTTTGCCATGACTTTTCAAATATCATGGAGAGTGTCTTGGCAATAACATCAGCCAATTCCCTCAGGACTCTGGGAGGCATCTCATCATGTCCCATATGTTAAGGTTCCTCAGGTGGTCACGAACATTGTCCTCCCCTACAGTGGGAGGGAATTTACCCCCCAGATCCCCATCTATTTGTCCCATGACCCAGGAGGCATGAGGAGAGCAGCGGTTATTGAAGACTGAGGCAAAATATTGTTGAGTACCTCAGCCTTCTCCTCATCTGTCGATACAATGTCTCCATTTTCATACATCAGTGGGGGTGCATTCTCTTTAACCTTCCTTTTCTAACTGACATACTCGGTTTTTTCCTTCCTCTTATTTAAAAATTAGTTTTTGAAGTTTGAAAAGAAGTATGATAAGAAGAAGAGTATAAGAATAGTATACTGGTTAAGATGAGATAGTACGTAAAGTTATTCATAATAAATCTTTATCAAAAAACCTATGACATTAGTAAAAAATATGACATATTGAGAAATCATCAAGAAGGAATAATCAAGTATTTATATTATCTGGATTTCATTTATTCATTTCTTATAATAAATTGTTTCTTTGCCCTGTAGTCAGTGGTTATTTATTTGAAAAGCAGCGTAAGGGAGAAGTCAGATTGATCTCAGAGAGATGCTTTCCCGAGCATCTTTCCATTTTTGTGGATGGAGAAAATACACAAAAGCACAGAGAAGTGTATTTCCATTAACTGATCATCTGAATGGCTGAACTGGATGTTTCATAAGGCTTCACATCTCACAGAAGATGTATTTGTCTCCTAACATACCATGAAAGTGCTTCCTCACCTAACACTTCTGCAAGGCCTTATTTTTGATCCTTTTTCCTCCCCCTGCGTTGTTTTTTCTAATTAGATTTCCAAAGTTTTCTATTTCAAGAGCAAGTAAGGAATCTCTTTAAGGTGGGCGATTACTTATGTAACCAAGGTGAGTAGGCTGGAGAAGAGGTGCAAATAATAAAATGATTTTCAAAATGGCATAATCAAACTTTGCATACAAGATTAACATATAACTCAGAAACTGAAAGACAACTATGTGTGTTCAGGGCAAGGGAAACAAAAACCTTCACTACGATACTTTGTCAGAGGATATGAGCAATTTTGCAATATAGTCAAGGATTTGATACAGAGGAGGGGGTGTACCCTATACATATGTGGAGATAGACATTGCTTTACCCAAACCCTTGAAGCCTCCCGCCAATCTATTGCTATTTTTTTCCAACAGGCAATGTTTTGGCTGCAGATTTGAGTTTGTTGCCAAGTTTCTGAACGGACTACCAGTGTAGGTTGGGCACATGGTGGAACTAAGCTGTGAGATTTTTCTAAGCTAATCCCTGAATTAAGACCTTTGCTATAGCAAAGAATAAAAATGAAAATTACTGAATCATGGCAGGTTCTGGCCTAAAAACCTCTAGCTGGTTTCCTTTATCTGGTTGAAAACCATACCTAGCCCTTGAAAAAAACAGAGTAGCAATGACCCATCCAGCTCTTTAGGTTTCTGTGGACTCTGCCAAAACCCTCACTTGAAAGTAGGGTTGATATTACCTCTGTCACAAAAAAAAAGAAAAAAAAGTTCTCCCTCCCTAACCAAAACAGTGAGGGACAAATATTTAAATGTAGGAAATAAATATTGAGCTTCATTTGCAGGATCCCCACTTGCTTGAAGTCTAAATAAAAGTTGGAAATTATGCGGACAGACGAAATCAGGAATATAATTATAAAGACAGCTGAGGCTGGAGATGCTTAAGACTGCAAAGAAAGCCACTCTTAGAGATAACTATAGGACTTGGAAACTCATGGTTATAGGACAAATGCTTGTGTATAATGTTAATTTTTCATTTTCCTGCTGTCCTTCTCTAATGTCCCCCAGAGAGCCAGATTTGTTTCAGCTGCATAGATGGATTTGAAATAATCAAAAGAAGGAAAGAAGAGAAAGAAGAAAAATCTACATTTTCAAAATTCATATTAAGTATTTTATCTGCAAACCTAAATTGACTATAGTCTTCCTTCTGCAAGATTATTTTTAAAAGAACAAAACCAACAATAAGAAACCAAAAAACATCACCAAACCTTTAGTCATGGCCAGTTCGGATACTTTTGGAACATTTTTAAAGCTGTTTTGCTGGCTTCATGGAAAATTGCATGCACTGCATAGTCCTGTTCTAATAAAAATTAATTTCTTTAGAAAAAATACTGTATAGGTGTTTTTTTCCACCAGACTACACACAGCATTTTAAGTTATCTTTTACTTTTTCCCTTTGGACTTTAATGCTTACAAATGGAGTTTCATGCTTCATGAAACAGAGACTCTCAGGCTGCTTAGGCAACCACAAGCGTGAGGACAGGAAAATGCCAATCTAGGCTGTAACTGAAATCCCAGACAAACTTTAGTAGTCTGGGAGTCTGCTTATGACACCTCCAGTTCCAACCCCAAAAGGCAGAGGAATATAAAATTTTATGATTTCATTGTGAGATTCTTTACAGTTATACAAGTCACTGGTTCTGTGTATCATGATGACACAGCTCCTGGAGTCATACTACTACAGAAAAAAATAGGTTCTTTCACACTGTTTTCAGATATCATATTGTTCTTTTTTTTCAGGTATCCTATTATTTTTAGAACAAGTTTTTCTATTTCTTGGTTTTGACAAAACAGTACCCATCGTGGATACATAGTCCTGTCTTCAGTTACTAAAAATTTAGCCCAGAGATTACTCCATTTGAGAGGATAACAAGAGGGCTACTAAGAATAACATGAATGAAAAAAAATTATTTCTGCCTCACTGAGCAGACCGTTGGATACCCTGAGGACTGAGCACAATTGCTGTGTTGACTCACTGAAAAGCAAGAGAATTCTTATGTCTCTAGGGAATGAAACTCTAGTCTCCTATCATGCATGTTACATATGTTCACCCCTTTCCTATTCAATCCAATTCAATGCCTCATTTTTTTCATGGAATGAATACTGAGTAGCAACTTGATTTACGTTTTTTGTTTTTTTCCCCATTAAACTAAAATAATAATAAAAAATCCTCTGAACTCATTGAGATGAAGGAAAAAAAACAACAAGTCCCTCACACAGAAACAAAAAGTCTTGAATTAATATTACCCTTTAAATACGCAACTGTGTTCTATAGTCGAGCCCAGGCCATTCAGTAGTATCTGAATTGCTTTATGTGGTTTTATATTAGACTGACGATGTTGAGATAGCTGAACACTTGCACTCCTAAGCCCATGAGGGACCACCCTGGAGCAAAGCTAACAGGATAAATCAGAAATTACTTCAAGACAAGGAGTAATTAAATTCACACTGCTGGGTGATATAAGAAATCTAGTGAGTAATTATGGACACAGAGCAAAAATAACTGCTCACATTAATGCAGAGCACAGCAAAGAATTCACCTGAAGATACACAAAAAGCATTAAGATCACACAGAAGACATAAGTTTGACATAACATGGACTTGTGTATATTGCTGTGAAGGATTATGTGTGAGCTGTATACTGTGGGTATGCATTTTACAAAAAGTCTGTCAATGTCTTGACCAAGTAAGTCCTCATCCAAGCAGTGGCCTAGTGCTTGGTCTCTGGAAAGCAGGTCATAGTTTATCAATGCTGAGGACAAAATGTGGACCGCGCACTGCTTAGGCTGTTCTTCACAGCATTTCTCTTGGCTGCACCCTACCAATATAAACATAACCATGTAATCATTCTCTCTCATAAGGACAGTCATTTTTATTTATAGAGGCAATGAAGTGACAGGAATCAGACTAAACTCTCTTCCAGAGTGACATGTTATGTATGTTTTCCTATAGGAGTTATTTTGTAGCCTTAGAGCTCTCACACTGTTGAAGAAGCCACTCATAAAACTGTGGCAGAAGTGAAAGGTAGGAAGTCCTATTGATACAAAGGGTGGCTTATATTGACCTGTGGACAGCTTTCCCATGATCCTGTATCCTCAAATCTTCTGAGTTGACACCTGAAAACATCATGTCAATCGTGGTCATAGTGTCTGGATCATGTGGCACCAAGGTCCAGTGGTGCAGGACTCACAGAAGAACTCACCTTAGGTGATGTAATTTGGTCAATATGGAACTGTCACATTTGGCCACATTGCTGGTGATAAAGTTTAATAAATTTTGTTAAGGAAATGAATAAATTACTCAAAGCAAAATCACAGACCTGCTACTTCTATATGCCTGTGTGTATAGCAGTGCAGTACAAACCACGGGTGTTATATGGATTTTAATCTACTTTATTTCTGAGAAAAACAGATTCCTTCCTGTGCCCTGTATCTAAACAACAATTGATCAGTCTTTCACAAACTACAGTGCAAATGTTGCATTAAACACGACTAATTATTTCTGTCCAATGGTAGAAATTTCTGGAGATTTCAGTAGGAGCCTGCAGCACACATGAAAACATATGCATCTGCTTGTTCGGATTCCTACAGCTTGTCTTGGTTTCCATTGAGTAGCTAGAATCCTTCTGGTTAATTTAAATAGCTTTTTGATCCACAACAGTCTCCTTTGGAGCTGCCAAATGCTGTTGAATAAGAGCTAACACCTAAGAGTTATGACTGCATGCATCTATTTCCTTTATTCATGATGTTTCTTTTTTCCCTTATAGCACCATTAACTTTTTGAAATGGTGCTAAGAACTCTTTTGCTAATCATAAACCTTAATTTTAATTACTCTTTATAGATTTTGACTAAACTGATGAAAGACACTTGGTGCAAGAACATCCGTTATAGAAATACTATACATTCACAAACTCCTTGGAATCTTCTAGTTAAGACTACTTTTTCAATGTTGGGTTTTTTCCCTGCCTTTTGTAGCTATTGACTTTACCTACCTAGTCCTCTTAAATGGAATAAAACATTAAACAGTTAAGAGCATCTGCCTGCTACTTCCACATGCAAATACAGTAAAAGTTGATGCAAACCAGTCTGTACGCTGCTCTGCCTGTGAAATCAAAATCTACTTTACAAAAATTGGACCTTTTCCCTTTTAAAAAATAACTCGAAGAAATCTGTTATCAGCACTTGGCTGTTGCAAAGCATTATGCTCAAGAAATAGATAGGAAAGAAAATTAGTTCCTGTACTGAACATGGATCAACGTTTGCACTTAGTTTGGTCTGCTTTCTCCAAGCAGAAATTTTCCACATTTTGGGACATTTCATAGTCTTTCGTGACAAAGAAAGCAATAGATAATTTTATTTGATCAGATGCTAGCAAAGGAAACAATGCTGTAATCTCTAAACCTACCCTTCTCTTTTCAAACTTTACAATAATCTTATTCAATAATGTGTTACTATTTTAGCATTAAAAATTTTGTCTGTTAGGATAATCTCCTCTTCTAGCAGCAAATTTTATGTCTATTACAATCTTTCTCTTCCTAAGGTCTTTGACACTAGAATCCTCTAAATAACAAGATTAATACATTTTAATTAAAAAACCTTCAGAAGATTACAGCATCCTATAATTGCTGATGATCTGCTCTGTCTAGGCTGAGGTGATGTCACAGTTGTGTCATACCAGATGTTACTGTGGTTTTCCATGCAGGTTATTGCATTGCCTCCAAAAAAAGCCCTTTCATGTAATAAAAACATGAACTCTGTTACCAGTTCAATTATAATAACTTTGCAATTTTTTTCTTTTGTAAATTCTCTGTGAACTTGCAGTTCAGAGTTGCAATTTACTGCAAGTAGACTCACTTCTTTCTCAAAAAATTTTTCCTCTGGGGAAAACATGGTTAAATCATGTCTTCTAGTACTTGTTCATAACTATGTTATAGTTGGAACTGCAAAGCTGTGTTTGTCAAATAGATGCATATGGCATGGGAGAATTTTTCCACTGTCCTGGAAACATGCAAATGCACTTGATGTTCCACATGCATAAAAAAAGCAACAGGTCCAACTTAAGGGAAACAATGTTTTAATGAATTGTCTAGAAGATCCAGATTCCCAGTAACATCCAGACCAGAGGCTTAAATGTCAATCCATAATAAGCAGTGAAGTTCTCCATGTACTAAAGTTATTTATGAAGTTTTACACATTTCTATTTAGACTGCTTGAAATGAACATTTAATTTGGAAATATACATTTTAGAATGTAAGGCAGTTCTTTTAAACTGCAAATAAAAAATCCCTCTATTTTGTATTTCTAGAGTTTGGTTTTACATTCTAACTTACTTTTCTTCATTGGTATGAGGAAAAAAGAAAAAGTAACAGAGGGTAATATATAGCTTTGTCACACAATCTTTTGATTTTTTAAAAAAAAATATTTTCTGGGTTATCCTCGTTGAAAGCCAAAAGTAGCTCCTTTAATATTTCTCCTTTTGCCTCGTTCCCTTCAATATTTTTGATTGATGGAAATTGACTTTTCCAAAAGAATTAAAGAAGCGGGGGGAGGTGTTATCAATAATATGAATAGTCCTAATGTGGCCCAGAATCCTTTATGACAACATTTTAAAATGAGAAAGAACAGGAAACATGAGAATGCACAGAGCTTATTGTCATTCTTGGGCACAATATCCACCTGATAATTAAAGTATATATGGCAAATGATAGCTGGTAGGAGTTTTCACAAGCTTCTTTGAAGTTATCTGTAGTCAAGCATGTGACTATGATATTCTGCCAAATTATATGTATGTGTAATAAACTACTTATAAAAGTACTATTGTTATGAGTACACAAGGCAGACACAGGTAAAAGTAGTGTGTTATTTTGTACACAGAAGAATATAACACATACTTCTTGAAAATTCTGTCCACTAATTGAGGACATTTAAACTTAGACCCTGCTTTCACTTCATATTTGTAAAAAAGTGTGATGTTAAATGATGGGTTTTATTTGTTTCAGTTATAAGATGTTAGTCAAGAATAAGGCAAGGCAAACTATAGGTTAGTTTTAGAGCTGTGTAATGCTTGCCACTCATAAAATTGTTGCTTTTTTGCATACATATTGTGTACTATAAAGCATAGTTCCTCCCAGCAAATCTCAAATGTAAGCCTCAGTATGCCAAGGTATGATGAGCCATGCTTTCAGAATAAAACACGTAATTACAAACAATTGCAACCTGTGGTACACAGATAGATGCATTACAGCTGAGCTACTTCCTACCAGCAAATGTGTATCAGTCCGTTGTGCCTTTCCAGAGCACAGAAGAGAAAGCCAAAACCGTGTAGTCCATTAGCAATATAAATTCAATACATTTCTCCTAATTACTTTTTAATTTCCATTTCATTTATATATAGTAGCTGCAGAAGGAAAAAAGAATTCTATTCCTTATTCTGCCACTCTTGCTTATTTGACCATAGCCCTATTATGATTTCTCTGTTGCTTAATTGATTCTTCTGCACCATTTGCAGAATTAAAACTATTTACATTTTAGGTGTTAAGTGGACCTGTGTTTACCTTTTAAAATCTGGAAGAAATTTTTTAAAGAAACTCAAATTGATACTTTCTTTTAAAGTTTGTATTGTTAATCTACAGTGCTGGACTCAAAGCTAATCCACTAGATTACACAGTTTTACTCATATTTAGCAATAAATTACTTCTAAATTTTCAGTTCTGATGTAGTTCAGCTTAGACTTGCTTTTTTTTATATCAGAAGGATTTTTCTCCTTTTCTTCAACCAATGAAAAGAATCCCACAGCCTAAAGAATAATTTCTCTTCTCACTTTCTTAATACTGCTCTGTAGAACCTTGCCCTGGCCTAAGAAGGGGCCTAATTCAGAAGTTTTATATAAGAGAAGTAGAACTGCAGAATAGCTACAACAAAACATGCAGAATTTTATTAGAAATAAAGACAATAGAACTCAAGCACCCATTATAGGTGTAATTTCTGTAGAGAAATAATCTTCCCCCACCCAGATTGGACCTTACTTTATTAAACAAATCTATTCACTTCTGTGTCATCACCTGACTGAGGAAATAGTCACTATGGTGGGGATTTTATTGTGTCTTATTGTGCAGTCTCACTCCAAGTACAGACCGGCAAGATATCCAAAACTGTATGTGATTTGAAAAAAATAAGCAAGTACAAGGGACAGGGAAACAGAATATAAAATGTAGAGACTAGATACTAAGTATAGAATATGTAAGTGTAGGGAGATTGTGTGTGCTGTACTAAAATGGTAAGACAGATGAGTGACTAGCACACTTACTGTTACATATGCTTAACACGCTAAATTTCACTTTGAAATGCTAAGCCTGCCATTTCTTTTGCAGGTAATTTATACCTCATTGCCACATCTGTGCAGGTGGCAGTATAGAATCAGATTTCAAAGGACAATATCATTCAGATGCACTGTATGTACAACAAAACACAAATGAAATCTCTCTTGATTCCCTTGGTTTTCCTCCTTGTGGTTCTCTGCAAAGCAACAGTATTTCTTGTCAAGATGAGTCATCTCTGTCACTCAGCCTTCATCGTTGTGAAAACAGACAGAGTATCCAAAAGCAAACTCTGGAAGACTGCACTGCAGACAGGAATACAATATTGGTGCTGACTATTTGTGTGCTGACTTATTAGTTCACAGAATTTTTACTAAATACAGACAGAGTATGCTGTGTAATAAATATGAAGTCGCATATGCACAAAAATAACTCGTCAACTGGTCAAAAATGAGTAGTAAAAATGACTATTAATAGGAATTTCACAAATATATGCCCCAACTTATGAATATTGCAAAAGATCAGGCTACAAGAAAATTTATGTAGAAATTGTAGAACATAGATTTCCAATAACTGTTGAAAAGTCTATTACATTGCTGATATTGCTGAAAACCGTCCAGTGAAGAATGGACACTGCTCACATTATTTAAAGCTATTCTCTGATATGTTCTGGGATGCTTATCAGGATTGAGAGGCAATATTTGCACCTTCATCACTTCTCATGCATGATAAAAGGAATGATTCTGCAAATGAACCACAAACTGAAAATATCTATTTGAGTCTATTAGCAAAAAAAAGCCTCTAAGATATAAATTTGCACAAATTTAAAATGATTTTTAAATTGTTATCCTCATCATTGATAGGAGTGTTTAACCTACTTATAACGTATTACAGTTATCAAAGCAAGTCAATATATTTCAGGAAACAATGCTAGTTTTACTTGTCATAACAATATATATTGTGGTTCCTTTAAGCTTCAGAGCATTGCATAGATCAGAATATCATGCGACAGCCTTGTTAGATCTCCCAGACTGTTGAAGTAAAAAGCATTTCTTCTAAATGTTAATACAGAGATTATAGATACAGTTCAGTACCTCTGATTCTATCCTGTAGAATTGAATGGAACATATCAGTACAAAAGAAGTGGTTTTGTTGCTATACCACAGACAGATTACCGCAGACAGATACCACAGACCGCTTACAGCAAACAGTGAGGTGGTGTAAGAGTTCTGGGGGCTTTATTTAAACACAAATTGTTTAACATTACAAGCTTTAAACTTGTGTCGCTCAGGACTTTATGGTAAGACTCATGGTCAGTCTGCTTTGAGCTGCTTGAACATGTTGAGAGTGATAAAGCTTATAAGTGATAACTTAGTTATAAGTGAATTTTTTAATGCTGATGGAGTAGTGTAACTGTAGGCTTCATCCTTATAAAGTGTTGAAAGTTTATAGATTCACTTGGGATTAGTAGTTAAACCCTAAATGAAACTTTTCTGTAACTGACACTTGTACAGTCACTCAAAACTCAATTAGGAAGTGCTGCTTGAAGATGTGGCTTTTATTGACAGCATTACCTCTAAATCTATCAGATAAGTTACTTAACCTCTGTACATATAATTTCCTTATTCTATAGTAAAAGATTATCATAATGTCCCATCCTGTTAAAAGGCTTTCAGAGTTGGGATTGAAAGATTTTATGTAGCTGAAAAGAATATAAAAGAATTCTTTTCATATAAAAGAATGAGAGAAGAGGGCATAAAATATCCAGCCACCACCAGTGTTCCAGTATTCATGTGCTTGATTACTTGCTGAGTTCATGTCCATGCAGTGCCTATGATGCACCATTGAGGTTATGAGATAAATATTCTAAAACTTATTACTCTCCCATCTACAAAGAAGACAGAAATGTGAGGTGAGTATTTTCCAAGTGCATTTATAAGCAGTTTAAAAATTCAGTGGGTAGCCTAGCTTGCAAATACTGTCCCTAGGTTTTGGGACACTGAAAGGTAGGTGTGCCTGTATGGACATTTCAGCCACATCGCATGGCTATGTTTTATACCACTGCTGACTTGCACTAAAACCAGTGTGATGCCTTCCTAGACAACTACTCCCAGTACAATCACACATTCCCTCTCTTCAACTCAATTAAGTCAGCTGTTTTACCAGATGATTGAGATGAATCCTATTACAGTGTGACTGAGATATTTTCAAAGAAACACGTCAACAGTTGCCTTGTAGACAATGACAGGTCTACAATAACAGCAATAGTAAAATTACCCTTTTCAAAAGATTGGGTCACTCATTGGGAAGAGTCAGCTATGGTCATTTGATACCCCTGTTTCTGTTTTTTTTTCTCTACCAGGACTGATATTTTATTAGATAAATAAGATTGTCTCTAAATCTACGACAAGGCCATAAAATGTTATGTATGTTCTTTCTTTTTTTTTTTTTTTTTCTCCTGTTAACTGTCCACAGCTCTTTTGTCTGTTTTCTGAAGACCCACATGATCCCATGACTAAGAGCTGTGGATTCTTGGCCTCTTACTTTAGGGAGAGGTTGTTGCGAGTCCAGAGAACAACAAAGCTGGTGAGGGGGCTGGAGAACAGGTCTTATGAGGAGCAGCTGAGAGAGCTGAGGTTGTTTAGCCTAGAGAAGAGGAGGCTGTGGGGAGACCTCATCGCTCTCTACAACTACCTGAAAGGAGGTTGTAGAAAGGAGGGTGCTGGCCTCTTCTCCCAAGTGATGGGGGACAGGACAAGAGGGAATGGCCTCAAGCTCCGCCAGGGGAGATTTAGGCTGGACATTAGGAAAAAATTCTTCACAGAAAGGGTCATTGGGCACTGGAACAGGCTGCCCAGGGAGGTGGTTGATTCACCTTCCCTGGAGGTGTTTAAGGGATGGGTGGACGAGGTGCTAAGGGGCATGGTTTAGTGTTTGATAGGAATGGTTGGACTCGATGATCCAGTGGGTCTCTTCCAACCTGGTTATTCTATAATTCTAAGTATGTCATGAAAACATGTCATTATGGCTTCAACTTGCACCAGGGGAGGATCAGATTGGACGTTAGGAAAAAATTCTTCTCTGGAAGAGTTATCAAGAACTGGAACAGGCTGACCAGGGCAGTGGTTGTGTCACCATCCCTGGAGGCATTTGAAAGATAAATGAAGGGCTTAGGAATATGATTTAGTAGTGGACAGGTATGATTGGACTTGATGACCTCAAAGATCTTTTCCAACCTAGTGATTCCATGACTTTATATTGTCTCTGTAATAATGACCAAAGCAACTAGATGGGTTGTGTCAGTCACCTTGAACTAGTCCTGCTGGTGAACTCACAGATGCCTTGTGGGTATGAGGAAATCACAACAGTGCTCCTGTCAGCTGTGGTTCCAACCCCAGAGGAATCATTTAAACCCTTGGGCCAACTTCATGAACCTTCGTTTCACTTACCTTGTGTCAAAAAACGTGAGCTAAGTCAATGAGGCAGCAAAAGCTGCTAAAGGTGAGGATGCTAAGGAGTTGAGCCATGACACTGACACAGACTGTTAGGGGAGGTCACAGAGCTACTGTGTAGTGGCATTAATATGAGAAAGGACTGCTTTTCCTGCAGCAAGGAAAGAGGGGATTCTGGCCATCTATGGCATTATCTTAGCTTCTGTGCAATGTGAATGCAACAGCTCTTACAGGTGAAATACAGGACTGTGTCATGTCAGCTTCGGGCTACTGTCATGAAGACTACTCTCAAGAGCAGCCCATGGCTATTACACCTCTAGAGCAACCTGTATGCATAGCCAGAGAAAGCTGGTTGGCACAATATAAATCTAAAATAATTAATTTCTTTTTTTTCCTTTTCATACCAATGGCAAGTTTTGTCATACTGTCAAGCTCTTTGGTGTACGTCACAGAAAAGCTGGTGAAGCATAACTTTTGTACTTACCTGAATTTCTCTCCTTCTTGTATCCATTTTTAGCAGATCCCACTGAGGCCTCAGAAATGAACCTTAGACCTGGAGGTAGTAGAAACATCAGCAGAAGATAATGAGAAGGGCTGTGCCTTTGCTGCTGCTTTATGTGTACAATGTACAACATCTGCTCCTGTAACAGTTGGAAGAAAACAATTAGCATACCAAAGAGACATGTCATCGTGTCACATCACAAAGTCTTGAGTAACTCAGACTTTAAGCTTCACATATCCAGACAGCTAAATATATTTAAAGACATACTGCCAAGCTGAAATCTAGTCAGTTAAAAAAAAAAAAATTAGTTAAATGCAATTTCAAGTACTCTATAGGCCCCCAAATCCTCCAGACTTTTTGTTTTCCATGCTAAGTCACATACTCTTTTGCCAGCAGAAACCAGGAGCAGTAGAAGGAACAAGGCAAAACACAGGATAAAAAGGAGGTGCAACTCAATTTTTCTCTGATTTACCTGACAATATTCTGTGTTTTCTGATGAGTTTGAGGGACAAGAAAGGGAAGCAGAAAAAAAAGAAAACCAGGTATATATAATTTAGTAAGTAAAAAAATCTTTCTTTCAATTATTGGACCTGTATTAATTTTTTCATGCTTAACATTTTTAAGCTTTTGTCTTTCCCATTAGCGCAAGTCACCAAAAGAGGATTCTCCTGTTTGTTTACTTCTAAAAGTTAGAGAAAAAGAGAAGCATTTTCCTTTTTTCTTACCATAACTGTGAGTTTCACAATGTAATCTAAAAACCATAATGTGTGGCAAAACCACATTTTCATTCGATAAGCACCATGTTCAACATTCTGGTTTTAATCATGTCAAGAATCTTGTTTGGGGCTTAACACTTATTTACTCACTAAGCCACATTTATAATTTAAGTGATTAGTGATATCTTTAACTGTAGTAGAACACAAAAAACCTCCAACAAATATGAAGACAAATAGATAGAGATAATAAAGAGGGTCTTTTCATACAGCCACTATATATTCACTTGATTTCTGGCTTTAGGTAACTCTGAGTTCAACCAGTATCAGGAAAGACAACTTTCAAAACATCAGCTTAAAAGCTGCATATACTGCAACTGCCTGTTGTCATTAGAACGACTGGGAAAATGCCAAAGAGCATTAAGTAGTTACAGAGGGTGGGTAATTTGGGAGGTCCATTTCAGTGAAGTAAGTACTTCTGTGTCTCTAAAGGCTTTTGGAGACTGAGTTCAGTAGTAACAAGAGAAGAAAGTTTTTTTTCTTCTTTTTTTTTCTTCCTTTTTTTTTTTTCCCTCAAATGTAGAATGATAGTGCCATCCAGACTAGAGTCCAGGATGGTTGGACAGGATGAGCAGAAGGTGACAAAATATGGGTGATGCAAATTGGCCTCAGAGTAGTGCCACATAGCTGTACTGGGTAGGATGTCATCTTGAGGTCTCTCAACATCAGTGGAGGGGCACAGGTCGCAGCACTTTTTCCTTTCTATGGCATGGGCTCCAGCACACATGGAGCAGTCAGGCTGAGCACATGGAGCAGGATAGGAGTACTGTAGCCATGCTGGAGTTTTTGCACCTGCCACTGAATGCCTGCTCACCAGCATCGCGAGGTGAGTAAGCAGTCTTGGCTAGACTAGTACCACCAGAACTGTCCTTACATCTTCCTCCTAACTGCCATTTCTGCCTTTTGCATTCCTAAGGGATAATAAACACCTCCAGAACAATTAATTCAATTTGCTGCTTATTATCAGGATTATTTCTTGCTGTCCTTCCACAGGCAAAAGGGATCCACAAACATCCACGATCACCAAAGGGTATGACATTAATTATCCCAGGAACCTTTGCCAGGGATGAATCATTACAGATGTTTACAGTCACACTTTCTCTTCTCCCTGTTTTAATAAAACTTTACAGAATTATCGAAAGTTCTTTCCTCAGGCTAATGCCAAGGCAAGAGTAATATGTTGGTAGTCTTATGTATATATTTTTACTCAACATCAGTAACTATATTTAAAAAAGAGAATTCCACATTTTTGCCCTGAAATTAGCAATGACCCTGAACAGATAACATATATATTACTGATGTACCATCATGTACTTCACTGACCATGATTTAAAGTTTATTGGGAAAAAAATGCCTCAAAACATCAAAGCTGAAAAAGAAAAGGCTTCTGAAAAAGATCACAAATCAAAAGAACATATGAAATAAGCAGATAGATGGGGGAAAAAAAATAAAAGGAAAAACTGGCAGACAGACAGATGTTCCACACAAAGGAAGAGCTAGTTATTGGACTTCAGCAAATCTGATTTTATTTCCATCCTAAAGATATCATTGCTCTGAAAAATACGTAAGGGAAGGCAGCCAAAGAAGGGTTTGGGTTTCCATAGTATTTTTTCTTATGAGGGGGGAAAAATGAAAAAAGAGGTTAAATTTATTCTCTTTGGAAAAAGGAAAACTTTGAGGTGACCTAGTTAGCTTCAGTGGTCTTTGTTACTTGGCAACATATGAAATAAGATGGCAAACAGAATAAATGTGTTTAAAAGCCAGCAAAGACATTTTTATAGACAAAGGGGTTAAACGATATAGTTACAAAGCAGAGAGGTGAGGTTAAAATAAATCTAAAGGATACAATCTTACTGAGGCATATGGCCTTTTCCTGACCAGCAATCTTTTATGCCCTTAGATAGGTTTATTAATTGAAAGAAAAGAGGAAGTTTTACATGTGCTGGCTCCAGCAAGTGTGCAGTAAGAGAAATGGTGGGTTTAAGGAAAGGAAAATACAAATTTTGCAAAGCATTTTTTTCATTAATTCCTACCTTTTTTTTTTTTTTTCAGAAATAATCAGGTGGCTTTGACCGATTAGAGGGAAGGAGGCATTTTTCATTGTATTGGGGAAGACCAGTCCTTGGCTCTTTCAGACCCTACCTGCTTCCCTTCCCAGTTCTCTGCTGTCCAGTATTTTGACCTTTAAAACCTCTCAAAATTGTGTCAAAAATCTTTACATCCTGTGAGAAAAAACAAAGGAAGATTAAAGTGATTAAACAAGAACAACAACAAAAATTTTTAAGGTGGAAGAGCAGTAGTGACTGCTCCAGTCCTTCTTGATATCTGTCTTCTACATTTTGACACATTTCATGGTATTTAATTCTACTGATTGTCATCTAAGATTACTCTGCAAAGCATAACTTCAGAAGATCAAGTGAAGCTCAACCTCAGTGCATTTTATGAGAATAGTTATTTTTATATATATTTTATGGGAGGCTCAAGGTGAGAAGAAAGGAGGTAATTCTGGATGCAGGGCGTAGTAGTGACTATGGACAATGCAATAAAAACCTTTTCCTGCATACAAGGAACCAGGAGGATGCTGCCCTCAGCAAGGTCAGAAGGGCTTATGGGTGCTTTCGCTGGGAATTTACAGCAGAAGGTGACATCAGAGAGCAGATGGTGTGACCCAGAAAGTCATGGTTGTTGCCTGCAATTTAGGTACCTCTGACAAGCATTTGGCTGCTGGCCAATCTGCCTCATTTCCTCATATCTGCTCTGAAATTAGTTACCATGTACGCCTATTGGCACAGCTCCTGGGGAAGGCAGGATGGGTGTGGGCAAGATCTATATAGATGATATTGATTCCTTGTGAGTATGGAAGGCACAGATTCAAAAACGGGAACTACAATGCTTGCAACTAGGTAAAATGATTTTCTGGGTGTACATAAGGGTATGTATATATACATATACTTAGAATGGAAGCAGCAGTAAATTTTGCAATTCTCAGATCTACTGAAACTTATTTCTTTTTACCTGCAAGGAAACTTCACCTATTCATAATCCTAAACAAACATGGCTAACTTTCAACTTTTCTCTTATATTAAAATTCATAGAAGTACAGACAATTGAAATAACAGTCCAGTGAAAACACTCAGGGGTTTAGGTGAAATTTCATCAAATTAAGCAAATTAAAAGCCATTGCAAAAGTTAAATCTAGCAGAAAATTACATTAAAAATTGCAGTAATACAAATGTTTTGTTAAGTTCTAATGTCTTCATTTTACTCTTTTAGCAATAACTACTGGAGAGAACAGTTACCTTGAAAAAACCTACTTCAATAGTATAATATGAAACAACATGAAGTGATGTTACATTATTGAAATAAAAAACACCAACAGAAAAACTAAATCATCAGATTCTATCTTCCCTCCCTCTTACTTCCAAGTCATACAAGGTTGGTCTATGATTTTTTGACTCTTCAAAGTAGATTGCTGATGAAGGAAATGTGGTGAAAAGGATGTACTATTCTGTTGCCCTGCCATAAGGGAACAGGGAATTGGCAAATCATGCCCACCGTCTCATTGATCAACAATCCAACAGATGAAAGAAATACTGTAGTGCAAGACGTCTTAGAAAGAAAAAAACAAACAAGTAGACCAAACACAACAAGGAAATACATGCTAATCTCACTTATTTTTGCTTTCATTATCCAAAAGTCAGATTGTTCAAAATTTGGGCATATTGTTCTTCTGTCATTTTGAAACTCAAATAGAAACATATTTAGCTTACAATGAAATATAATTGCCTGAATTTTTCAAAGGACCCTTGAGTCAGGGAGATTATAGGGTTTTAGCTCTATTCAGCAAATACAAGCAGAAAATACACATCCATAGAGAAGCATTATGCAGATCTCACTGGCTCAAACAACAGTAAGACTTCTTTGCTAGATGTCCAAGCTTTTATTCCGTAAGTCTCTTGTTCTAAATGTCTCCGTGGTAATAGGAGAGATTAGACACTCAGTTGAAGAAACTCATATTTCACCAGTTTTAATGAAGGTAATACACACTAGTTAATTATGTTAGCAATAACCCATGGTCCAAGGAAATCTCCTTTCTCCATTAGAGTCCATTCTAGTAGTTAATTACCAGATTACCAGTCTACAACATGGCACCTGTATTGTAAATGTAAATTGTAGCTTGAATTGCTTTTTTTTTTTTTCATTGTAATTCAGGTTCAATTTTGCACAACATTTATGATAAATAACTTTTATCCATTGCAGGAAGGATTGTGCTTGATCCCTGAGCATGATGGTATTTATGATAAAAATGTAAAAAAGTCAAAATGCTGAGATGGATCCTAAGTCCCCTGAAGGGTGAATTTGTAGATCAGTAGCAGAAAGCTATAGCAAGGATAGATACAGCTACACTGAAATATCTGACAGCTATGACTCATGCTGTCTACCTCCTAACACTCCAAACTTAAATGTCAGGAGCATCTTATATTATGTTTGGATGATATGTTTTCATCTTAAAACACTAGAAATGTATCTTCTAGCTCAAAGGACTCACAGTTAGAAATGAACATACATTATATCCCTCCTCTCATGCTTTTGCTGGCTACTAGGAATGACATTTTCTTGTACTGCATTGTAAGTTTTTCTCCATCCATTTATGTACAGGTACATACATGTTGCCAAAACAACAGCAGCCAAACAACACGTCCTTAACCCCCCACCCAGCTTTCTAGGGATACCTACCTGTACCTAGTCTGCTTTTTGTAAAAGGACACCGAACACATTAGTGCAAAGATTCCCAACCCATGAAGAAAAAATTTCACACCATTTTCTTACCTTTCTCCTTTTCCACCCCACACCTGCCACTGCTTCTTCACATCACTTTATTGCTAATAGTTCCTACTCCCTGTTACACTGCTCAGCATTTCAGAGATACATCAGTTTTTACTCCAGAAATCAGGCTCAAGCTAAGAAATATGATAGAATTATTTGGCTTGTTTCCCATCCTGCCTCCTGTTGATACTCCAAAACATCTAAGACTTTTTTTGAGCAATACAAATGGTGAACACATAACAGTGAAACAATTTTTTTAAACAAATGACTCTAATATATTGGGAGAAGTGTTTGTTCTAGCAGGAACTTCCCATACCAAATCAACATGACTTCTCTATAAGAGGTGAGAAGGAAGAAGGGGAGGGAAAACTTTTACACTGTGGTGTTGTCAACCAAGTCTTTGAGGGTGCATTGGTGTCTCTTTCTAGATGCAGAGATATGTATTAATGATACCTACAGGAAACTGTGGGTCGTTTTCCCTATAAAGATATACAATTGAACATGTACAAATATATACAGAATAATTCTATCACTGACTGGAAACGGCAAGTATTTCAGGGAAAGAAACCTTTAAAAAAACAAGCATGAAAACACAACTAACAACAACACAGTTTTATATGGACTGGAGACATAAGATATCCACTTAACCTAAGTTTTTCAGTAGTTTTTCTTTCAAATATGAAAAGTGTGTTATTCAATTGAATGTATCTTGAGAAAAAAACTTATGTCCTACAGGACAGAAGAAATTATGAGTCAAGAACTGTAATAGCTGTGAATATTAATACGTTATAAAATCAAATGCAGAAAAACAGAATCCAATGATTTTTAATGGGAAATGAAAAGTGAATTGTCGTCTGAAAGGATTAAGTTAAATCTTTAATCTCACCACTTCTGCTTATGGAAAATACCACTCAAACAATTTATTTCAAAAATTATGAAAAAAAAATTGCAACATTTTTCACAAAGGTTACTAATTTTTATCAGCAGGTTTTTTGTTTGTTTTTTTTTTTATGGTTACATCGGCTTTAATCACATGTGCATTGCTTCTTTAACTATATTGGAGAATGGTGGGGGACTGGACAAAATCTACTTTTTTAAACCAGGGTTTCCAAAGTCTTTGTATTTTAGTACATTCTCAGTTTTTGTTATGCTATCACAATACCAAGCATAAATAAATCACAAATGACTGTGCACCCTCACCTTACAGAAGGAGTTTGGAGCTGTATCAATTAATCATATGATTCCAGCTCTGCTGCAGGTAGTGTCTGGCAAGTATGTACCAGCACAGTAAAAGCATTTGGCCAAGAATCTGCACTTTAAAATCAAATTATTTTTAGACCCATGTTACTCTAGACTGTTTAAGCCTCTGATGTTAAAAATAAATAAAAATCTGAAACAAGTGAACAGGAAAAAGTGTAAGCACTCATTGCTCCCCATCTATTCTCTAGTCCAAGATGAGGTAAGCCAGCACCAGAAAATAGCAGCAGAGAAAAATGTTCTTTGTTGAGTAATTTTTATCATACAGAATATCTCCCAGCAACTGCTCCACATTGACTCTGCTTGCTAGAAAATCTTCATGGAGAAAAAGTTTTAACCATTGGCCAAGATCTACATAAAATACTTGGCTGGATGGAAATTTGTGATACGCTTGTTTCAAGTGTCTGTCCCTATATATCTGAAGAAATTCCCAATAATGTCCACTGGCGGAGGCTTCCAAATCTAGAAGTACTTCTGTTCTCCAAGTCTATTCTGTTATGATATGTGATCTAGAACACACAGACTGGAATTATAGCCCACCCTCTTTTATCCTTCCTGCTTACAAGGCAGGAGAGATATTTCTTGTACAGTTCTTTGCATACTGAAGATCACGGTGCCAATCTCCTTTGTCTAATTGCCAAGTACTTACTACTTGTTTTTTTCTAGGTCTATGACATCTTCAGTTTGTTCATACATTTCTTCCACAATTGCATTGTTTTCATTCAGATCAATAGCCATAATAAAAATTATTAATAGACAGATAAGGCACATATTAAGTTAATGCAAAGAAATTGCAAGAAATTCAAGAACTCTGCTTTGCTATGCTTTGCACAAATGCTCAGTCACAGGTTATCAGTACTTCCAGCTGCTTAAGATCTAGTAAGTTAGGTGAGATACTGTGGCTAGATAGGGCACATCTTTATATCTCTACCAGTAAAATTCCTGTAGATACATTATTTCAGAACTGCATTTTTGCAAATATAGCTAAACATTTTCTACTCTCTTTTCAAAATTGATTTTACACCTATAGCTCAATATGTATCATTTTCCTATTTTATAGGCTATTTTATATATTTGGTTGTTATTGGGAGGAAGTTGTGTGATTGCTGGTGCCACTGTTCCTGTGATATCTTTGGTAGCTTTACTGGACTTAAGGCTTGAGTTCCCAGAACCAAGTCCTCCAGGAATTTGTACCTACTATGCTTGTAGTGCAAAGTTTGAGTGAGAAGCTGTCCTCTTGTGAGTCTGCAGACCTAGCTGTCTTGCTTCATGTAGAATATGGGTATGTATTCACTGGAACATGTTATATAAATAATCAAGGACTATGAAGTGATAACCCATCTTAAAATGTATTTATAACATATTGGACAGCTGAATCTGTTCAGAGTAGTGATAATTTAGATTAACAGGATCATTAAATCAGTAAAGCTTGTGGCAGTCATTCCTTCACTCTTCTCCACCTATTAGTAATTTATCCAGCAGAAGACCTTGACAGGTCAAAAGCCATCTCAACAGTGGGTAAATGAAAGAAAAACAGGAGGTGTTTATTTCTACAAAACTTCTCCATGTAGTCCAGGTATTAGATAAATGTTATGCAATGGTAATGGGAAAGATGAAACATTGCTTCTTTTCATGTGCACTTGTCTTACTGAGGAATTCCTGATACTTTCATTGCAACTGGATCCTTCATCTCCCTTTCCCTCAAGGACATTTGAGCATTTCAGTTTTTCCAGTATCCCATAAACGTATGAGAATTCTTGCCTAATTTCCAGACAACACTAGCTCTTATCAGTATAGATAAAGCTTCAGGTAGACATTTGACTTTTAAAAGTGTAGTTGAAGCCTTCAAATACCCTGAAGTACTTAAGCACTACACGTGTTAATGTTAGGAGTAGAAATCATTAAAATTTAAAGAAAATCTACTGCTGACAAGGACTTGTGATGTTCCTCATACCATGTAACACTGAGAAGTGTGACATTCACATCCCAAAACATGCAAGACAAATCATAAGAATTGTTCTTGAAAAAACTTTACTATTTGTACTTAAAAAATTGCAGAGCAAGGAAGATGGAGAAGGAAAGACTAAATAAAACATCTGACACGTCATGCAATCTGCATCTGTTGTGCAAGGGAAAAAATATAAAATAAAATTGTAAGAGTCCTTTGACAACTGTAGTTCAAGTCATACAACAATGTTACATGAAGACCACACAATCTTTTCTTTAAAAATGAAGCTATAAAAAAGAGAGGAAATTAAATGATCTTCAAGTCTCGAGGTGAGCAGTCTAAAGTAAAACAAAAGCTTTTTAATATTATTTTTTATTATTATTTTTAAAATTTATTTCAATCATGTTGCTGTAAATCTAGAGTTATTTGCTGGGGGGAAACAAAACAAAAAAGTAATTGAATTTTACAGTGGATATGTTTCTTCTGCAGTAAACCATCATTACAGTTAATTGCAAACAGTAAATGGAAGACAGGACTGAATCTGTTTTGCAATTTTGACTACTGTGTTAGCATTTATATTTGATTCAATGTAAATTATTTTTAAGTTTCTGTATATGCTTCTCACTATCCACATGTGTATTACCAATGAATCAAGTTGTGAACTAAGTAGCAAAGGAAAAGTGCAACAGCTCAAGAGGGAGCTTTTCTATTGTCATCTCAAAGTAGTTGCTGATCAGAAGGCTGGGTAGCATGTTCATATAATGAGATTTTGTTTCATTCTTGTTCAGAAAATTCTGAACTATCATCTGGTTAACTTTTATTGGGGAAATTCAGGTTTAAGTCTCCACTTTAGAGAAAACAAGCTGAGAACTGAAATCTCACATTACCAGGAACACAAAAGCTTTGGTGTTTGCCTGAGTACTAAAGAAATCTTTTACTTCAACTATTCTGTGAGAGTGTTTTTGCTTGTTATAAGCAATTAATCTTTGGAGGAGAGAAGCAGAAGTAACTAGTGGTTCTTATGAGATGAATTTTTTCTTCCTTATCTCCAGCTACACCCTTTCTTTGCTTCAGATCTCTGACCCCTCTGGTATCATAAATGGATAGGCTCAATGGACGAATATACGAAGACAACAGAATCTCAGGACTCTTGAATAGTGGGGGTACGTCACAGTACCTATAATAAGAAGAGGCTGACTGTCTTCCAATGTATATTTAGCACACTGACAGTGGTGATGTGTACTGCTTTTTTCATCTCAAGAGAATATAAATGGCTCAAGGAAGAAAAAAATATTTTCATAGCCTTTTGCAGAAGGACCTTACCCCAAACCCAGAATCTGGATTCCCCTAATATTTGGAATATACAGAATCTGACTTTAGATCTTCATTTTGCTCAGTGGTTTACAAGCATCATTGATGTTAAATTTCAAGTCTGGGTCCTGGATAAGTGGTTTTAACAGTGATGCCATCATTTCTCCATTCAGCATACGTATCAGTTCTTAGCAAAGCCTGCTGCTCTAAGTTAAATGCAACCATGTCTTACATGTAGAAGTTATCTTTGGTTTTAAAGAATACTAGATGAGAAGGGCAAACAAGATCCTATTCCTCTCAGGTGCTGTTGAATCTAGATATCCTTGCTAATAGCTATGTCTAATTGTGTGTTACTGTCTAATCCAACATGCTGCCCTTGTAAGCACTTCTGGCAGTAGCTCTGTTATTAATTTATATGTTAATATCCCAATGATGCTGGAAATCGTAGCCAAAATTTTCTTACAATACATTTCCTTTAGCAATCTTCTAATTTTAGATTCTGTGACTTCATTAAATTTGCAGTTTACTGTAATCCTGTGTAAGCCTTGATCTAAACCCATCGAAGTCAATCCATACCTTCATTGTGATATGCACTAGCACACACATATTTATGCAAGAATTTTGCTATTGATATTTACTTATTGAAAGAGGGATAAATATGATAGGAAGCTTTTCATTGACCCATTGACTCCCAGATTTGAGTTTCCTAACAAAATTCTTTTCTGATTCCCAACTTGTCAAAGCCATTTGGAAAAATACTTAATGAGTACCAAACTGAAAAAGAAAATAGTTTCTAGAAGTCCAATACTGACAGCCTTACTATTCGATTTAGTACTCAAGTCTGTATTTCAAAGTTTTGTCTGTAGCTCAACATTGCATTCTAATTTTGACCTCTTTTCTTAAGGGCTTATATGCGAATTTGGAAAGAAAATGAAAGATGAGTAAGAAAATATAAACACATTAATTGTGAAGATGCTGTCATATATAAAAGTTGGGGCTGAGTAGACAATTCCACTCCTAATTTAGGCTGACGTTGGACTACTTTCTACTTCTTATGGAATACTAAGAAAGTCCTAAGTTTTAGTTTCAGATGTTTTCTGCAGGAAGCTTATTGGTGTTACAGGGCCAAGCACTGATAAATCTGTCTCCTCCCATACTTATTCTGCATGTTCTTAGTGCAGATTTTTCATTATTTGACTTTAAATATCATTTCTCTATGTCAGCTGTCAGTATTTTATTGCAAACTCTGATTTTTGAAAGTTTATAATTATAAGCAATTTTAAAATCTATTTTAAATGTAGAGTTGAAATGAAATGTGTGGAATTTAATCACAGACATATTTTCTTGTGAGATTTCAATACATCTTTCTAGCCATTATACTTTAAAGCCCATATGGTGGTATCACATGGGCACTGAAAACCTCTAGGTATCAAGTACCAGTATATATTCCTGAGCAGGTATATATAAGTGCAATAAGACTTTCTTTGTGAAATTACATGGTGTCTTTTTAGTACTAATATAAAATACAAACTTGCTTTCAACATAAGGTCAGACAATGCAACCCCTGCATCCAGCTTTTAACTGAAAGCTATGGCTTTTGTGTCCAGAGTTTCTTCCTTCAACCTATGCAGAAGTCAACCACAATACTTTGAGAAAATTTGATGGCAAAACAATGATCCACCTAAGCCTGCAACATCTCTGCAAATCTCCTGTTAAGGTAAAAATATATATAAAGAAATCATTCTCATATTCAGTTTCAACCCAATGGAAGATTGGCAGTCCTCCCTTAAGAAGGATCTTATAAAGCTCTTCCTCTGACAGAAACTTTGTCTGAGTGATCTGCTAAAAGGTACCTTCATGTTACATCCTGAACATGACATGGGCTTCCCCAGAGACCCTGCTCTTCTGCTCAGAAGAACTGAGCAGAAGTAACTCTCTACAGAAAGAGAAATAATGGACTTAAGCAGTCTTTCATTCTGAATTCTGAGGAGGTCACTTTTAAATGCTTTGAGGATGTGTCTGTAGTTTGACATTTATGAAATCCTAACCAGAAAATAATAAATAGCTGTGCCTCACAGGACTATTACCTCAAATCTCAGTCTGTATTTTTCCATAAGAAAAGAAAAAAAAAAAAAGAAGAAGAAAAAAGCCCCAGAAAAGTATATATTTCAAAAAGCATGAAATTTTGCTATTTAATATGTGAGCCTATCATCTCCATCATTTTGTCTGCCCGTCACAGTCGAGGCTTGGGCTTTTTTTTAGCACTTTTTCTTTCCTGATATCTGATTGTAAGCAAGTATTTAGCAGTGAAGTGTGTAGTTAACCATGGATCAATGTCAGTAGCCAGAAGTTTATTATATTAAATATTACAAACTGTGCAGAAGAGACAGTTAATAAGCAGTATCTTGCATATGATCATTACAAAACAGACACATGAAAGAACAATACTATACCCGTAGTGGTTAGAGAAAAATGATTTTCTCTATAAATGAAACAGAGTCTTCTTTCATGTGTCACCTTCTTCTGTCACTTGGTACAGCCTGGTGCTCTGTATTGACAACAGGTTTCCCTTAAGGAACTAATATCTGCTGTCAAAGTTGTAGTTACAGAAGTCCTTTCACACCTTCACAGAACTTGTTGATAAAGATTTCTGATGGCAGGTGAAACAAAGAGACAAAATAGTAACACCTCAAAAACCATAATGGTGTGTGGGAAATGAGAACAGAATGCTTAGCAGAAACAGGAAGTTTCCTTGAATTGCTTTTGCTGTGGCTTCCCAAAACAGTACTTTGAGAGTTACATCAAACCAATACCAGAACATCAAAAAATGTGGATTTCATCCAAAAAATCCAATCTTGGTCTCCTAAAATGCACACAGATCTAAGCTGAGAAAAGGCAGTAACAAGAAAAAATGTGAAGTAAACTGAATAGCAGCGCTTTAAAAATCACTGGCATCATTGCATTCTTCTAGTAAACAGGGAGTAGTGAATGAGCTGTGGATTGCTTATTTTGCTGCTTGTTTCCTGTGAAATATTTACCAGTCTCTGTCTCTGCACTGCTGAAGCAGTTGTTGGGCTGGCAGGCAGCAAAAGAACTGACAAAGTGATGAGAATCCTCTCTGCTGTTTCCCCTGAGGATGTCCACAGCAAAAAAAAAAAAAGAAGGGTTTGACCTTGCCATTTGACTTGTTTGCTTTGAGCAAGTTGTAGTTTACAGATGACCTATCATTTCTCTATACACAAAAACACAGAGTGTAAATGCACGGGCAGCTGATGAGAGCTTAAAAGCAGATGTCTTTTCCCAGGTAACACAGTGGTAGAGGTAATACAAAGACCTCTTTGTTTTCATGCTAGGGCTGCACAGCATATTCTTATTCTTTATTCTTATAAACTAACTTAGGTTTATGTTGAAGGCATCTATGCCTGGGAAATTTAAGTCTTGCAAAGGTTAATTTATCATAAGCTGCAGAGGCATCTTACCTGTCAGACAATGTCCACAAAAAGTAGTTTCTGATTCAAACTATGCTGACTTAGGTTGGGACAGTTTTCACCCTGGATCTTACTAAAAGAGATAGAGAAGCTCTTCTCAGATCTGAAAGACTTGGTTGTTAACAATTCTGAATAGGTGAAGTCAAGCTTGGGATTTTGTACTGCTATTAATGGCAAGGTTATGAAGTATCTGGTTTATATCTTACATATCCTGTTGCATTAGTATATCCAAACTAATATATGTGTGGTTTTAATCAGAACTTTTAAGGTGTATTTGTTCTGTTCACAGAAGGACAATAGATTAATTTCCCAAAAGCAAGGAGAAACAGCTTTAACAGTAATATTTTGATCAAAACTTGTATTCAGACAGACAGGCTCATGATGGAGAATTTTCTTATTCAATTGGCCTTTAAAGACATGAGTGAAGACATTCCATGTCTGGATTGAGAGAGAACTTCTAGGGATACTACTGAATCAATTTCCTAATGCATTTTCAGTTTCTTTTACTCTTCTTTCCCTTTTTATGAAAAAAAAATATGTTAACAATCTATTTTTAAAATAATAAAGTAACAAAGTCCTCACATTGCAGGAAATGACAACAGTGAAATGATCCATGCAATTATGACATTTTCTATACTCCACATGGCAATCTCTAATTACATGTTATTATTTCTGCAGGACATAATGCTGTAAGGGAACTGAACAAATGGACATGAATTGCATAATTATAGAATTCTGAATTTCAAATAAATTTTCAAGAAAATAGTCTGCATCTCATTATCAATATGAGGAAACAATAGAATTAAGGACCAGGTAGTTTCAGAAATCTCCCTTGTAGAAAGCACATATGTAGCATATGTAATCCTTTCTCAAATGAGAGCACATTCTGCAGCTGTTGAGAACAAAATTGGTGTTTACATAAGTGGCGTAGATATTCACACAAGGCTAGATCACCAAAAATTTAAAAATATATGCAAGAAAAATCCAGTCAGATTGTACTCCTCAATACAGTAGAGGGGTAGTTGGGGCAATAAAAGGAAGAAAGAAAAAAACCTAAACCATTAACAATTGCATTCTTCTCACTGAACTGCAATGTGTAATAATCTTGTCATATTTTCTACACTGCAGAAATGGTAAGTCCAATATCACTCCATTTATGAATATTTTTGTGTGAATAATAAATATGTAACAGATTTATATACTTCAGTATGTCTTACAAAACAAAATTCTATAAAAAAATCCAGCTTAGTTGATAGAACTGCATCTGTTGTGCTTTTCTGCATGAAAAAAATTTTCCTAACTGGAATCTTCCTGCATATTCCAGCTCTGCTATGACCACTTATCAGTGTTTAGAGCTTGATTGCAATCAAAAGATGTAAAGGTATTGTGGTCAACTTAGACGGAGCTCTACTTCCTGAAGAGGGAGTAAACTGTAAGTGACAAATAATACCCTCCTAGGTACCAAGGTATGATGATACTGGAAGGAAGGACAAGAAAAAAAAATGTAGAAACATAACCCATATATGCCCTCTCTGACAATACCTCCATGGAAGAAACTACATTCAGCCCAAGGCAGTTGCAGATCCATAATATCCCCACTAAAGAATGCAGGAATGAACTCTGTGGCCTTCACAGCACCTGCTAAAGGTGGCTTTGTGCACTGTGCATGGTACAATTGCACATGGGGGCTTAGTTATGGCTGGCTTCCTCTCCAGAGCATGTGAAGCTCAGTACCTACACGTGCCAATTGGACTTGCACACCATGGTGCAGGCTGGACTGCCTGCTGCATGCAGAATGGAGTCCAGCAGAGAACTGCAAGGCAGTCATGCAGAAAAATGACAGAAAGGAAGTGGAACAGGCTATGCTTATGCTCTGGAGATTGCTGTTTCAGAACTATGTACAAACAGCCCTGGTAGACTTTGCCTTATGCATGCAATTACCGTGTCACAATGTTAATATCTTTCCTTTTCTTTCTCTCCCCCTATCCATGACCACTTGACTCATCATTAATTTCTCCATCTCCCTACTTGATTTCATTCTGAAATTGTGTTTCTCTTTCTGATGTTTCCTTTTCTTTAAACATATGTACCATAAAAGTGTGCACAAGGAAAGTAGCAAAACATTTATGGAAGCAAACACTATTGTCTTTATTTCATGTTTCTAATTAGTCCAAACAGAAAATGCATTGGAAATCAATACACTGTATTGGAAATAAATCATTCAAGCAACATGGCAAGCTAGGGAAAATGCCCTTGCTGGTAATTGAAAAGCTAACTGAGCAGGATGTACTGTAATTGATCATACAGGTAGCTTAAAGAACAGATTTATTTAATTCTGGTCTCTTGGTCGCAGAAGGGATTGGAAATTTATTACAATGTATATTTATGATATTCGTTGACAAGATATTGTAAAAAAGAAGGTTCAAAATCATGTGCAGAGTTTATTTCCATTCTTCTTCTTCAGTTCCTTTATGCAATAGTTTACATACAATGCATGTGACATCTTTATTAATATGGCTAGTCTGATTGACCCTTGTCTAGGCTGTCTGACTTACTTAGTTGTACTTAGAAGATGTAAATAAATACAAACTGCCAAATAAAAATTGTTGTGGTATACTTTGCCAGCCATGGACATGAAGTTCTCAGTTCTCTATAACCTTTCCTACTAGCTCTGGGCAGATTTCCATTTTTCTCTGCAGTAATGCTTCAGTGGACTGCAGCTTTGTTTCTCCTTCTGACCAGCCTTCTCCTACAATCCTTTCTTTCTTCAAAACATCATCCACGGGTCACCCCTTGTGCCAGGTAGGAGGATTAGCGTTTCTTTAATACTATTGACTTTAATATCAATAAGTTATGAGACATTTGTTGCTAAATCCTTCCCTGTGTGGTATTTAAAGTTATTCCTTGGCTATTTGCTTAGTGTGTTGCCTGGTGGGTGGGCACTCTTCTCAGAGGTAGAAGGTGGTTCACATATGCTTTCACTCTTATTTGGAACAGGCATGGGAACCAATCTCTGACCTACCAGAAAAGTACTGTTTGTATCTAACTCCAGAAGCTAGTCTCTTTTATGGAAGCTGCGCAGCTTTTAAATACTTGTTGCCAAATAGAGGTCCAGCAGAGCGGAGACCAACCTCTGCTCAGCTCAGCTACTAGTCTGGCACATCAGGCAGAAGTGGAAAGGTAAAAGAGGAATGTGGAAGGTTTGTGTCATCTCAGGCAGAGGAGATAACTTCACTGATTCTGTTACAATCTGGGTGACTGTTTTAATCAGCAAATGGAAAGATTCCTCCTCTTCCTTAAATTTCAAACAATTTATTTCATTGGCCTGTATTACAAGTCGCCAACTGACTTGTAAGAATATTAAAAAAAAGTTATTTGTCTAAAAGAAACTCATGTTTTTTCAATGTCAGTAAAATAAAAGGATATATTTTGACTTAATTTAAATTGGTTTTTATTAATATAATGCCTACAGAATAAATATATTCTCCAGTCCTTCCTGCAGTATTTCTTATACCTATGCTGAAAATACACAAAGTGCCCAAACAGCTTATGGTACATATAGACAAGTACAATATTTTCACAAGAAACTTCAGTATATACCTATGAACTCACTGCAGATCTGTATATGACTTACCTCTGGAGAAGATGGGGACCAGTGCTCCTATCAATAATTCTTATTTTGTTTTCATTCTAGATACAATGCAGGTAATTTCTTTCCCAAACCTGAAAACATCCTGAAGGCATTATACCATTTTCTTTGGCATCCAGTCTATTCTGACTGATGATGGAGATGTTCAGACCAGAGACTTTTGCTTGGCTTGTGTAACCTCTAAAATACCAAATATCCTGGAGTTTGGCTTGTTTCTTGAGACCATTTTATCAGTCAGTAAACACATTGATTGTAAAACAAGCAAGATATCAAAAAATATGAATTTGTTTGCATTTCTCTTTCAGTACAGTGAACATAACTGTAAGTCTGTTTATTATCCCACACCCCTGCTAATATGTGACAAGATGTGGTGATAGAATGCATTCTAAAATTAGAAATTTAATTCAGAAATAAGATTCACTGCTCCTAACTCTAATTTAGCACACTAAAAGATTCTACGATGGCTGGCAATCTGTTATAAGTCTAAAGCAGTGTGTGAGAAAAAATGCAGTGATAAAAGAAGAAAAAATCCTCTCTTTCACCAACAAATATATGATATTATACCAAATAAGGGAAGAGTTTGACATTGATGGGAAAATGAAATGCTATCAGTTTCTACAGTTTAAAGAAATGGAGGAGGAATACGAAACATGAAGTTGTGAAAAGACTCTTTCAGCAGGTTTGAAGTGAAGAATTTTATTCAATTTTTTGTCTTCCCTTTGTTTCTTAGTTTTGTATCCTTTTCTCTTTATGGTTCAGATTTCCTCTCAGGGTATTAATCATTATAGTTATAAACTAAAGATTTTAGCTAGATCTGTGCAAAACTTTTTTAATGAAACTGAAGAAAATCGGGCTAATCTGCTTTGGGATTTTGCTCCTGCAAGCAGGAAAAAGAAATTCAAAAACAAGAGAAAAAGACCGGCAAAGGAAAAGGGAGATATATGCTTCATTTCTGAGTTTAATAGAAAAATGCCAGGGGTTCAGATATATGTTCATTTATTAAATGCCTAAAATTATTTCTGATGCTACTTTTTCATACTGCTTATAACCACTTCCTATTGGAAATCACTGCCATTACAGCAACAGAGAGCAAAGCCTGGAACATAGAAGCATGTCCTTTCCCAGTCAGTGCACAGCTAGCCAATTTGATCTGTAGTTACCAATAAATTGCCATATGAACCAGATGAAATGGAGTTGCCTTAACCTCCAGTAGTAGTTTCATAACCTTCCATTTTAAACTCTCTAGAGAAAGATGCTTGCTTATGTTCCTCATTCACACCAATTTCGTAACAGCTAATGTGGGAATGCATGATCCTGTGCAAGGTCGGCTGACGTGTAGATATTGTATGGAGCTATTGTGCTCAGAAAACCCTGGAAAATCATAAGATGAGGAACAACTCTATTGGAAACAGTGACCAGATGAAAAGTGACACGATTTGGCAGAGTTCTGGCTTTCTGCAGCTGGTCACATTGTTCTGAGTCAGAATCACATTCTTGGAAATTATCTGACACTACATTTGCAATGCAGTTTTCATGGTCAACATTGCAAAACATAATTGGAGCGTAAGCTTAATCACTTCACATTTGTATTGTAGAGGAACATTGTGAAAGTAGAAGTTGATTCCTATTCAGGTTATGCTGATAATCTTTTAGGTGATGGACTAGTTCTTGGCACACATAAGCTTACAGGTAAGATAAAAACTCTACATTTTTTTAAGTGTACAACTCCTCTTATAGCACAAATACCACTTGTAGCAAGTGATTAGTGAGGTTCAGGAAAAAAACTAAGAAATCCAAATAAAATAAAGTTTTGTGGTGGAGTCAACTGACTGTTCTGGTCTCACTTGCCACAGAGACCAATCCTGCAGGCACTGTTCCCCACTCCATCCCTTGCAACCACTGTTGACACCTGGACTCCTACATCCAATACAAGTGAATAGAGACAAACAGGTAGTTTTAAGGTGAAGTTAATTTTACTCGTTCATTAACAAGTCTGTATTTGGACGAGATGAACTGTGCTGAAAAGGGACATATTTCTCTTCCCTGACTTTACAAGGAGACTAGACAATTTGATCAAATGTAGATTTTCATATAGTGGCTGTCTCAAAATAGGTGAGGAGAATGAATAAGAAGAAAATAAATTAAATGACTCCACACAAACTTTCTAGAAGATTAAAATCAATCAAAATTAAATGCCTGGGATCTGATGATAATGCTTGTAAACATTACTTAGAAAAGATAATCAAAATAATTGGTAGTGGCAGTTGACTTATGCTCCAAGAAAAAGAATAAAATGGCTGAATTTTGATTCATATTTTGTGGTAGTGTGTTTCATTCAGATGCTAAATTTGTATGTTAAAGGTTATGGTGCATTTTGATATTTTATTTCTTGTAATATTCTACCAAATGAAAAGACACAAAATCTGATTGTTTCAAATAACTTATTAGTGAAAGTTTCCACTTCAAGGGAAATTTCAGAAAAGTCGGTATTCTACTCTGATCTAGGTTGCTTCCCCAACATCCTTGCAAAAGCAGGCATTTCAAGTAGCTTAAGTCAAGATTAAAAGCAAAACATACGAAAATAAGGAGCTTGAAGTAGCAACAACAAAAATATTGTTTGACAGATTTGAAAACTCATTTATTCCTGTTCCCAGGCTTACTTAGGCACATTCTTTATTTAATTATCTGTGGTCATTAGAACATATTTGAGTATATATAAAAAATTATTTAATCACACTTTAAAAGAATATTTTATCACGCATAATCTATGCATTGCTGTTTTGCAAACAGTATTTAAAATGCTGTTGCATACAGATTGCTTTTGCCATATGATTTCACATTCTTCTCTTTATATTAATTTTTATTAGTTTCTGTTAATAAAACCGGACTTTCCACCCAGAATAGTTTGACTGAACATTCAGCTGATGTTAGCCAAACTGACAAATGTTGAATAAACAGATACCTTTATATGTTAAAAAAATATAAAATTGAATTATTATTATAATAAAACTGTGTACAGCAAATTCACTTAATTTATCTGAAATCTAAATAAATTATAAAGTTTGAGTGAACTAATATGTATAATGTAAAAAAAAACCAACCAAAAGGAACAACAATGGGGGATAATCCATTTGAGCAATCTATCCTCAGAAATAATTCAAGTTATATCTTTGTGTAACTGTGGTGTTAAAAAGCTCCCTTGCTGATGTTCTGAAATTAGCCCTCTGTAAGAAGTATTCTGGGACTAGGATAATATTCCTTAGCAGTTGTATAGACATTTTCTTTCTCAGGCATACTACACTTTCCAGGCTGATCTAGCATTACATAAAAAAAAAATAATAAAAAAAAAATGTTCATTGCAAGGTTTGATTCTCCTTTATAAATCATCTCACATTTCATCCTGTTCCATCACTCTCAACGTATGGATGTGACTACTGTCCTATAAGACACTTAAGCTTTTGTAAAGCTTATCTAATATTTGGAGGTAGAAAAGATAAAAATATGGATCCTCACCTTGAGCTTCTCTCTTTTTCATGATTTGAGCTATTTCATTCTCTGTTTTACTTCAGATATCCAAATATTTTCCATAATTAGAAGAACTTATAAATTGCACTCTGATGTTCCAGCTGCAATGTAGATCTGTCGCTTTAGAGAATGCTTACAGAGAAGTATATTCTTGCTGTTCACATTAGCTCTGTCCAGCCTGTCCCTACTGTTCAAATCCCTTTTCTTATATGTGTGTATTTCTGATTCATATATTGTCTTACATATGCATAGCTCTACAGAGTAGATACTGTTTTCATTCTGTGCCTTCTTCAGTGTTACAACACTTCTTATCCTTTTAAAAATACTGTCATTAAAGATTAATTCTATGTCATTGAAAACCAAGTAACCTGATGAAATAATTATGAAGAAACACTTCAGTCCAAAATTATTAACTATAGAATGTGCAGATGGCAGTCTGTTTATGTGGTTAAAATCAGGAACTAATACTTACTGTTACTGTTTTATAATGTAAAAGCAATTGCTATTCATATTCATGCAAATATGAAATGCTTGGCAAAACCAAATTATTTCACTAATAGTGCTAACTGCAGTGAATTTTCGTTGTTGATTATTTGTTGTATACACTAATGTATTTTTCATTTTTACATTCATAGCCTGTCAATTTTCAATGAAAACTTCTCTTTATAAATTTCTTATTTTATCCTCTCATTTGTCTATATAATTTTTTTTGTAACTGAATATATTCCATATGCCTGATCAAAATACATATTGGTAGAAATGGAAAAAAACAAGTGCATTTATAAAACAAATATTTATCTGTGGGGTTTAAGATTTTGTACTATCTGCATGAAAGTGCTGGGTTTGACGTCAACATTGTGCACATCCATTGCTTCAGTATATCTAATCTCTGACTCAGCTTGATGCAGTTTCTCTTAATTACATGTACCAAGAAAAAAACCCATTTCTTGCATTCAGTTAAACAGCTATCAGGTAAACTAAATAGTCTCTCTATTTTTATATTTCAGGCACTACTAATTACAGTATTTCATCACTTGTAACAAGTTAACTTATTTTATTTGGTTAAATCTTCATGGTAATGAATTCGCTTGTGAGCAGATTGTAAATAACCATGACAAACATTACAGAAACACCTTCGTTTTTAGTCTTTGGCATGAATTGGGTACTTAAACAGTTCCTGCTGCAAGTAAGTGATGCTTTATACAAACATGCACATACGCACCGAGCACTCTGTTGTTTGGTTGCTGATGCATGAGGACAACTGCTTGCTTGTATTTTCCTGTGTGGCAGCTTGTTTAGGTTTCCTCTCTTGGGGCCCTCTCATTAAGTCTTTTCTTAAGGTACATTTCCTCATTGTGTATGGCTCTGAAGTGCTATGAAGATCTCGGTACTAGAACTCCAATGACTTTCACTCAGATGAAGTATGTTGCAGTTGACTTCTGTTCTGTCTAACTTCAGGCATATAAGGAACTTCTTAGGGACCTGCAGTGTACAGATTAGCCCTTTTCATCATTTATTAACTCCATGTGCTGATTGTTGTAGTTCTTAAAAAAAATGTTTAAAGCAAGAACAAGGCATAGGACATTTGGGAATAAGAGAAGACATAAGAGATGGAAAAGCAAACACACTTTTGTGAACTTGGTCCTTGGGCAGTGGTTGAAATCAGAAAATATTTAAGAAAAAATGTGAGATATATAGAGAGACACTAACTCAATTTAATATGAGTCTCAAATATGTTATTTTCCTGATTATTGTAACATACCATGTTAGCATATTTTTATTCACATGTGAATAAGTCAAGATGAAAAGATGACCTACGAAAAAGTAGTGAAAGAGATTGAGGAAAGCCATAAATTCAGGAGGAGTGGAACTTCTAGATGTTTTTGATGGAATTGCAAAAATAGAATCCCTTAAGCTTTTTTTGTCATTGACTTGAAATTCATAATTCAGAAATGTAACTGTAGTATTTTGACATCAGAGATCAGATTATGATCCAAGAATCCATCATGACTGAGTAGACTGATGAAACACAGGGCTTAAACTTAGAACTATAAGTATGTGTCAAGTTATAAAAAATGCTCAGGACAGAAAGCTGGGAGGGCAATTCAGAGTAAGCTGCTGATCAGTGGAAGAAGAAACTGGCAGCCAGCAAATAGTTAGAGAGGACTTCAGGAAAAAACTTCAAGGGGATGCAGAAAAAAGGAAAGAAATCAAAAGTATACGAACTGTGGCAACTTAACAGAGATCCAGGCAAAGCACAGAGTCTTGAAACATCAACTTTCACAGGACAAAAATATTTTACGATGAGCTGCAAATAAGAAAACTACAAGAAAAACAGCAAAGCTGCATAGATAGTAAGAGTGAAGTTTTACATATCAATAGTAGAATTTTACATAGTTACAATGACTGAAAAACTGAAAACAGAGAATGAACACTTTCATGATTCATTAGTGAATGTTTAACAAATTATAAACTGAAGTCTTGTTTTTAGCCATTTCTGTACATGAAAATGTCATGAAAAAGAAAGAATCCATAACACTAAGAGGAAGCTAACAACGAAAGAACAAACATTTAACTAGTAATATTATCTTGCTTAAATGGATAAATAAGAATAGTTAGGTTTATTATGATTTTCAAAAAAAATTAAAAAAAACCCAAACAAATCTGCATTTAAAATATGCTAGGAATTACCTTTAGGAGTTGCTATAAGAAAGGAATGCACATGAAGACACAAATTAATCACTTCATTGTATTCTAATTAAAAAAATAAAATGGAAAAATGTATAGAATCTGAAGAAATTTCATATAAATGAAATGTTCTTACATGTCAAATTCTGCAGTGTAACTAAGATAAGCAGAACACAAATAACAAACAAGGACATTTCCCTATACATAACTCATGAATTTAAAAAACCAATATGAGACAACAGTGCCAACTATTGTTTCATAAATTTGAAATAGCTTTCTGAAGGATTTTTAAAGATGTAAAGAGTTGAGAGAAGTCAAGGGTTAATCTGAGATTCAAGACAGCATAAAACAACAAAATGAATGGAAAAAAGACAGTCTAGCTCTATGCAGCAATAATGTCTAAAAGTGCTAGCCCATGTATAACAAGGAAATGCATTAACCATGTGTGACTAGACAGGAGGACCAAAAGATTAAAAAGTCTTCACTGTCACATTTTATATAGGAGAAAGAAATGTCGAAGTTCTGCAATGTTTTAGCCAGGTTTGGAGCACTGCCACCATCAAAGGCCATAAATTATAACTATTTTACAGCAAGGAATCATCCACCTCTGAAGTTCGTAGCCCTGCTGAATAACCGATCTTATCTCTGACACTTAGAAGAATTTTTCCTTTCTGCAGTTTTTATTTGTTTGCAAGGTCATAGTTTCAAGGCTTCACTGTTACTGAAATTTCAGCAGGAGAATGGGAATAAACCTCTTATGAATTTAAGTTTCCTTTCTCTACTATATAAATTTCAGTGGTCATGAAAATGTGACAAATAAAAGTAGCTAAACCCAAGTGTTATATGATTGTCCATTAGATTTCTACCAAAATACTTCAGTACTGGACAATAATATTCTTTTCTCTGGTGCAATAATCACTGTAGTACTGCCTGTAGAGCCACTCATACAGTTCATTGGTCTTTTTATTAGAACAAAATGAAACTACTTGGAGACTTTTAATCTTGTTTCATGAGAGATCTAACTACATATCTAGCTCTGATGATCTTCGGAAGTGAAAGCTAATGTATTGAGCCAATACAGTATTCCAATATGCAGAGTACCAGTTTATGATAATTACTTTTGCATCTGCAGTTAAAGTACCACATGTAATTACTGAGGTGTATACTTTTCTCTCAGCAATGGCACGCAATTTCCTTTAGTGGTCTTGGCAGTCAGGCACATGCATTACAAGACCTCTAAGTAATCTGTAACCCTTTGCAAGTAAATGCAAAAAGAATTAAAGACAGTAGAATGTAATGAATAATTTACAGCCAATAATTTACCTGATTAATTTAACTTATATTTATGTACCAAACACAACTTGGTATTCTATCTTTTCTTATGTATTGTTACTAATTTATTATTTCATTCATCTGCAGTTCTTCTGCAATTGTTTTCAAAGAATTTCTAAACTGGTACTAGAACAATACTGACTGTTTACAGAATTACTCACTAAAATTTTACATTAGGGATTTGAAAAAAGATTACAAAACTTTGAAATTTGAGGCTTTCCTTTATACAAATGCACCTGTTTCAAAACTTCTTTCTGCAATTAAAAGGGAAACCACTTCATTTAAATACTCTCTATCTTGAAACAGTTTTCACTAGAATTGCTTATATAGTGTAGCTTACATCCAAAAGGAAAGTCTTATACTTTGAAATTCAAATACTATACACGTGGAAGGAGCTTCCTACTTTCCTTGAATCACCTCCTTCGTATTGAGGGTTACTATATTATTTCTTTTAAAACTTACCTAGTACTTTCTTAAACATCAACTACATTACTTTCCTCACTACAAATTCCTCACAAATATTTTCCATGCATGTAAACACATTTGCTATTCTGTCAATTCAGTATTTTATTCAAGTAGATCTTCTTGGAGACAGCAGTCATTTTTTCTTTCAGAATTTATATTGTTAGATTTAAATAAAGAAAAAAAAAACACCCTTCTCATTTAATCTGGAAGATTAGTCTTTTTTATAATTGGCTGTTTCCCTGTATGAATGATATTGTTTTACAGCATGTCTTTTACTCTATATTCTTTTGTTTTTTCTCCAATATGAGTGACTGGAGTTTTATGTGTTATGACAAATCATGTTTTACATGCATCCCAAGCAGAAAAAAATTATCCAGTATTAAATGTCATGGAAGAAAATATTTAATAAAATTAACCTTGGAATAGTTACAAGACTACAACAGAAGTCCTCTACAGAAACACACCATGGTACTGAATTCTATCCAGAAATTTCATCAACAGAAAGAAATAGTGTATGAGAAGAACCTGGAATACAGCTCCAGTACACCTCATAGGAAACCTCATAAGTGAAAAAAACTCATTTTCAGCAGAGTACAAAACATTTTACAGCATAGAACAATGTCATAATCCCCATTTAAATCAGGAGTGGTGAAGTGAAATGAATTAACAGATATAAAAGAAGGGCCAGGAAAAGATATAAAAGAAAGGCCATATTTTGTAGTCTAGTATTATGTTTTGTTTGAAATACATTTAATATGGATTTTCTAAAGAAAGAATTTCAATCAAAGATTTTCACAGAAAATTTCAATTTTTACGTCGTCTTTTCCAGCATGACATTATTACTAATAAATATATTTTGAATATATTTTGGAGTGATTTAAATCTTGATTACATGTATTTACAAGTCCATAATATTACCATACCATGAAATTCTTAAAGCAATTTCCACAAATCAATTAAACCCCCTCATTTTCTAATGATGATACAATGGGAATTTAAAATTCAAGTATCATCTCCTATAGTTTTTAATGTGATTTTAATAGCTTACGATATATGGCATCACACTGGAGAATGTGGTGAAAAAAAAATCTATGTTTGTCAGAAAAAAGTTTAAAATATTGCTATTTTTAAACATCAAAGCATTCTTTTCACTGTCACTGTTTTATAAGAAACACTCATATAACAGGACTTTGACTGAGTTTTCTTTAATTATTCACAAATCCACCCATGAAAAATGTATTTGTTATGTAATTCAGAACAAAAAACAGTTTGAGACTTTTTGAGAACATTTATATCCAGGTTCTTACTAACTAAAATTTTACACAAGTGGTAATTTAATTTATTTAATGTCACTTGTGTTCTGTGATAAATAAAAAAAAATTCAGTAAATCACAATGTAATAAGGCATTGATAATGTGTCATATGTAATCAAAAGCCCTACAAACCAAAAAGTTAATAAGTTATTTCACATTAGCTGAGCCTTTTTAGTATGTCCGTTGCAACTGTTAAACTGAACAGAACTCACGATTTGTGTGTATGATTACACACTTACTCAAGGAAATGTAAGGCATGCTTACCCTTAAGCACGAGTAATTCCTTTAAAAATCTTTTTTTAAAATTTTTAAGTGAAGAGAAATCACAAGCTCTTTGTTAAAGGAAGGTTTTGTCATATATCCAGAAGGAATCCACAAGTGCATACCCTCAGTCTTTTATTTAAATTTACAGAGTGATAGAGGTTATTATTTTCAAGGTCTTTCTTGTTTCATTTTTCCCTTTTCCCCTTTCCTTTTGTTCATTCTGTATGTCTGTAGCCTGTTTTGGGAGTCTTTCTAATTTATAATTAATTTCTATTATTAGCAAGTCATTACAACTTGTCTGGAAATTGCAATTTGATTCTACACTCTCTGAACCAAACTCCCGGGGTATGGGCTCTCTTCTCATGGAACCCAATACCACAGGCAAGGTAGCATCTAAGGAATCATTATTTCCCAAATTTCCCTCATTTTGGTAGTCCATTTCTCTCATTTTATGAGGCCACATACAATTCGATCACGAAGGTGACAGTCAGAACGGAAGGCAGGAATTATACAGAAGAAAGGACTGAACTGCTTTTACAGAATTTACAAGACCCGCAGGATCACTGAGTCCAACCATTCCTATCAATCACTAAACCATGCCCCTCAACACCTCATCCACCAATCTTTTAAATACCTCCAGGGAAGGTGACTCATGCATGATATTTACCTTGGTCAACAAGACAAAAAACACGGTCCCATTCATTTTAAGGCTTCAGAGTATTGAGGTATCTGGTCTGTAAAAGAAAGCCAACAAAGTACATAGTTAAAACATACTTTTAGTTGCTCTGATAAAGTAAGTAAAAATAATAAAAAGATTACATACACTACTTTGCTTCTTTTGACAAAAGTGGAAGTACTTATATCATTGATTTTGAATCTCTACATGGGTCAGATTTTCTCATCAGCTGTGCATTTATTAGGGAATAATCCCTTCACTGTTATTGTAAAATACATGGAATAAGTTTAACATAAACAAACTATTTGCCTACTTTGACCATCTGCCACAGACTCTGTTTTCAATAAGCTTAGTTAATGATAAATGGAATTTACACAATCCCCATGAAGCTTTCTGGTGAAATGGTGGTGAAAAAGCAATTATTTTGAAGAATCTACTAAAAAAAACATAATAAATTATTATCTTTGGGGAAAAATGATGTAATGAGTAATCAGTTATTTGATTTTCAGACAGATTAATGATATTACTAAGCTGTCTAGTGGAAACTGAATAAATTGATTGTTATTGGGGAATATATCAATTGCAACAATATACATACGTATTGAGTTTTGTCTATATTAGTAAAATGGTTTAAGTAATTAGTATCATGAAGTAGATGAACATTTTAGATTTCCTAAAGGCCAAAAAGTTTACCTGCAATAAATAATGATTGTAAGAAGATATGAAATTGAAAGGCAAATGTTGCTAGTCCATATTGAATATATGATAACAGAAGGCAGTAACTAATTGAAAAAAAAAAGTTCAGACAGCCCAGGTGTATGCAGAGAAACTTTTAACATTTCAACAGTTACAGATTTGGAATTCTGTGGCAAAAAAGAATTTTCTCTCCCTTACCTGGAATAATTATATTTTCAAAACCAAACTTGGCTGAAGCTCACTGAAGCTAAGAGTGTCATTGGATTTAGGTCAGACTTTAAATAATATTACTTTCTTGAATCTTAGTGCAAAGCATGCAGATTATATACAAACCTTCACCACAACTGCCCTCTATTTCACTGCAAAACCATCACTTACTAAAACTGAATAAAGCTGAAACTAGAAATGCATGTGGAAACAACTACAAGATACATTGCACAACACTTTCTCAGAGCAATATTTCTACCATTGTCCATGGCTGTCACCATTTTTGCATTATGTCTTGTTTGATTTAAGATTTTTTTGTGGTAAGACCTAGTTGTATCAGTACTAAGGAAATAATACACAAGACTTTAGGAGTCACTAAATTGCAAATAGTAAAATCCTCACAGAGTACATAGAGTCATTCTGTAAACTTGTCTGGATGAAAAAAATATTTGCTTTAAATTTCTGCTTGAAGACCTACCGTGATGAATCCTTCTCTGCAAGCTGACAAAGTTTGCATTAAAAATATTTCCCTAAACCTCTTTTTCTAGCTCTATTCAAACATGGAAGTGCAAAAATATGGAGAGGATTGACCTAAAATAATTTCAAATCTATGTAACTTGTCACTGTTCTCATTATTATAATGCAAATAATAACTGTAATAGAATTAGTGTAATAATTTACTCTATTAGGACATCCCAAACCTTCACAAAAGCCTTATCTGCTCTATGATGACTTGTGCATCATAATATGTCAATGGTATTAAAGAGGGGGTTAAAATTGATAATGTAAAAAGTCCAAATGAATTTTAAGATTAGCCAGAGTGTTAAAAAGCATCTAAATGCATTTGCTATATACTACAGGACAGAATCACATTTAACATCATCCTAATTTACTTACAATTCCAATGTTATCTATTTTCATGTCTTACAGTAACAGGTAATACAGGCATGGTGAATTTTTCAAAAATGCCTCTGGTTTAAGAGTCAGTAAACGCTTATCTTACTAGGATTCTAAATTCAAGATCCATAAAGGTATATGATTATCGATCATTATTAAAGCACAGAGCTGAGAGTTAAATGTGTATTATTTTTATGGATTTGGGCTCAAATAAGTTTATCTAAGAATAGTTTGTCATGGAAGATATTAGTCTCCTGAGAGAATGATAAGAATTTTTTGTTGTTTTATTTCTTCTTCCTTTTCTGACGGTGTTAAAGTTTATCTAAGTCATGAGTTCTTATGAATCTTTGTGTAAAAATTACGTTTATTTCAGGTGGCAATCTGGAAATGTAAATTTTAATATGAGTACATACACTATCTGATACAAAGTGTTTGATAGTCAGACCATTTAAATATTTAGGTGAACTGTTAAATAGCACATGGTAGAATGCACAAATACATCTACTCTTTTTTGTTTGACACACTACAAAATATTTGACAATATTTTTCAATTTCTTATTGAAAATGTTTACGGGAATCACAATGACATTTGACAAGGTCTGTGAAGAACCAGAATCTGCTTAGGAATTTCTTGTAGTCTCCTTACCATAGTGTGTATGCTAGAAGAAAAACACATTTAATTCTTCAATCATTCTAATTTATTAAATGCCGCAGGCTTACATAAGATATATTCTTAGGTATCATTATTCTCCCTAGATGTCCATTTCTTTTTTGCTTCACTTCACAAGAATCAGCATCACTAATTTTAAGAAGTATTTCACCCACGTCTTGTTTCTCATGTAAGCTTAGTTCGTAAGCAGAGATTAAGCTGAATATATAGAATATGTTAAATTCATGGTCTCTGAGGTATTTGTGAAAAGAGTTGTATTGTCATATATATGCATTGTATGTGTAATTTACTTTAAGTGCCACATTGATAAGTTTCTGCTTACAAGAATCAAGCTATTATGGACAGCTGTGAAAACAGTCAATAGATAGATTTGCTTAGAATTGAAAAGTTAGTAAATTTAAGTCATTCTGGTCATCCATAAATCTAACAAGCTTTGGTATGTCAGTAAAATTTTTATTTAGGAATGTTTGATATCAGGTCTGCCAAACATGGGATTGAGATGTCTGCAGGTTTTAAAAGATTTTAGAATATATGAAAGGGGAAATAAGAACTCTGCATGTAAGCAGGAAAATTCTCAAAAAGATACAGTTTGCAGAGTTTCTGCAAGCAACTTCCCTGCTGTTCTTAGTAGCTTTTCTGTGCATAAATCCCCATTCCCTGCTTGTGAGTGTACTGCTGTAGCGAGCATTCATCCAAAGGCAGTGAAAAGTGATTTTTTTCTACTGCTTCAGGCAGCAAATAGTGTGAAAGTATCAGCATGCAAGTCATTGTTTCCTTTTCTCATAAGTAAATTCCACAGAAAGCAAGAAATAATATTGTCACATGAGATTACTGTCCATCATTAAAGCAATAAATTCCACCTTGTAAATCTGACCATCAATTAGATCAGAAACTCTAGTATATTTTTATTTCACACCTATGTGGTACATCTCAGGAGCTCAATGTGCCTTCCTGAGCTGATTAATACTTTGGTACTGAGAGTGTATTTATTGTCCTGGACTTAACAACTCCAGCTGTCTGCCACTGGTGATAGATATGGATGACCATCATTCAACCAATTAACTGAATGCAAACTTCTTTCTATGTTGTTAATGAATCTTGTATTCTAAAATGAAAGTAAAATTAATCTTCTTGGATTAACTGATTGGATGCTTTTACTAAGGAGACTAACTAGCAGATGGGGACATGTTGTAGGTTGCATCATGGTTGACTGCAAAATTTCACTTGAACTAAACTAATTATCTAGACTTATTCATGCAGTATAGCTGAAGTTAAAAGATAATAAAAGTATAAAATCCTTTGCGTTGTAGTGAAACATGAACAGAGCCATAGCTGAGCACGAAGCAGTACCTACAGGAGTAGGTAGGATACCTACAGGTTTTTTGTTCAGTCTTTCCAAGATCCAAGGCTAGCAGGACCATTCAAGTACATGCTTAAGTGTGTATGAAGAAACAGATTCCTGTGGAACTGAGAGTCCTGCTTAACTGTGTTTCCAAAAGGAAGAGGCTTAAGCTAATGTATAAAAGCTGAACCCTTCTTTGTGCTTTGCTTAATGAAACCTAGGCCAGGATTTGACAGAGAGGTTAATAACCAGCTGATGTTCTTCATTGTCTTCAAAACCCTTCTCTTGTAGCTGTAGGTAAAAAAATAATGCAATGTCCTGTTTCTTTATTCATTTTCCGTGTCTAAGATAGGCAGTCAGCAAGTGGTGTATATATATGGATGTAAGTAGTTGTAATGAGGTGGTGGATAGAAAATTTTTGTGCCTGGAGCGCATATGTATAACTTGCACAGCTTGTTATTGGTTTATGAATTCTTTAGCTTTCTGGGAAAAGCAGTAAGGAAATAATAGAATTGGAAACAGTGAAAATTAATGCAATAACTTGATTGCCTTCAAGAGGTGAATTAGCCCAGGGATACATTTTTACATGTTAATAAACTGACTAGCGTTCTTTAGCCTCATCTCTCTTGATTTTTAAATAACAATTCCACATAAAGAAGAAGAAAAGAGAGGAAAACAGTCAAATTTCACTGGTCAGTCAAATCAGTTAATTTCCAATGTAAAAGGAACATGGTTCAGACTTCAGAGTCCATCAGGGCTATATAGGTCTCATAAGCTTTCAAGAAACTGGAGGAAGTTTGGGCTAGCAGAAGTGATTTGATAGGTAGAAATTTTTAAAATGAAGTGATTGCAGCTGTAAAAAGAAATGGGCAGAAAAATGGGTTATGTGTGTTGCTAAAATGCTAAAAAAATAATGCTTTCTCTCTAAAAGACACTGCATTTTGTCAGTTCTAGAGTCTATACTTGTATTTTTACATTAAATGAAAAAGTCTAGTATTGCTTCAGATCAATAAGTAGATCTCAAAGAATTTAATCCAATTTCAATTTTTTTTTTTTATGAAAATGAATTCACAGAATCACAGAATTATTTAGGCTGGAAAAGACCTTTAAGATCATGGAATCCAACAATTAAGCTAACATTGCCAAGTCCACCACTAAACCCTAAGTGCCACATCTACACATCTTTTAAATACCTCCAAGGATGGTGACTCAGCCACTTCAGGGTAACGTCTTCCAATGCTTGACAACCTTTTCCATCAAGTAATATATCCTTCTTTTTTAGAATAAACACATACCTATTTCTGCTCCGTTATGCAATTTGCATGTAGTTAACAAGCCAGTTGGCTTCTGGCCATCAACACTTCTAGGTTTTTATGTTGCAAAATAACACATTTTGTCATATCCAACCCATTAAGTAATCACCTTGTAGTATAGTTTGTGATTATATATTCATTACGTGAGTGCTGTGGCACTGCAAAGAAATGTTTTGCATATGTTTTGTGGGAACCAACGGCTTTCACAAGAGGAAAAATCAGTGCTATATAACACTACAGTCGCACTTTAAATAGTTCTACAGGTTTATTATCCAACTTTATATACAGGATCATCTTTCAAGGTATGTGCCAATTCTAATAAAACCTATGGACACACAGTATAAAGAAATAGCTTTTTGACAATTACATAAAAATCTTTTAATAATAATGAATGTGTATGTTTCCTTAGCTCTGGAGAATATTCTTGACATTGGCCACATCACTAGTGAGTCATGAGCCTTTTATAGATACAGAGGAAAAAAAGTGAGATAATGGGTACAATAATCCTCCTAATAATAGCACAAGTTGAATTTCAACTTTCAAGCCTCTTTTCAAAGTTAAAAGTTAGCTTCCAAAGCTTTTTAAGAGGCTGCTGCCCTTTTCAAACCACATTTCAGGTGCATCATTCTTGCTGATTTATACATACTAAATTCTATGTGCTCTATTCCTTCTATGTGAAGTTGGAGAAGGCTGTATAATTTCATTCTGCACCCTGGCAACCTCATTCACATCAGGCTGGTTGAAAAGTCTTAAGGCTAATTATGAGAACGTTGGTTATGGACTGAACTGGGAATAAATAGGACCTATAGATATTGCCTGACATAGACACACAAAATACGGGCAGAACAGTTCTTTCTCTGTAATAGAGTTGAGACTCCTTCTGCTACATTCAGAACTACTGAAGAAACATACAAGCAAGAAGGCATGGCAAGGGGAATAATGTTAAAAATCCAGGGACAATAGTTCAGCCAGTTTGAAATATCACAAGCAGAAGCTCGTTTCTTGGGTTTGTTTTTTATAAAAGAGTGGATTAAAATTGTATAGGGGTTAGATAACACCGAATTACACACGGGACATACTAGATAAAAGTAACTGACACCTTACAGAAATATGCATAAAGTCACATATGTTACCTGTAGTTGTGCACCACAATACAAACTGTGGCTCCCAGAAAGAGGAAATCACTTATATCGTAACAAGAACCTCCAGGAAAAAGGACTAATAAAATAGTTGACTCTTCAGTGGAAAACACTATGGCTATATACCTATTAACTTTTTGTAAAGAGTGAGATTATTGGGCAAGGTATACTCTGCTTAAGCTCTGCTCCTTGTACTATTCACTTAGTGGAATCTGTTGCCACATCTGTCAATGTTGTGATAGATTCAGATTAAACACCAATTGAAGATCAATTTGAAATGAAATAGCCCCTGTCCTTTCTGGTCACAGATGAAATACAGTACTGTGACAATACTGAGAATCTTGCTTCTGTGGTGCTATTGAAAAAAAATGTAGATTAAATTGTCGAGAGACTGCACATCCAGTTCACCAATGTATGTTATTAGAAGTAAAACCAATAACAGTTCTAGGTTTATAAGGTAGAAATGTGAGATGCGTTGTTTTCCTGGCTCAATTGACTTTCAGTCTCAGGCTTACTAAGACTTTTCATACAGCCTGTTCTAAAAAAAAAAAAAAAGTTAAAGCTACAAAAAATATTCTATTCATTCCACTTTCAAACGGATGACTTCCAGTCATGTGATCGTAGAAGACTTAATAAGGAGTAGGAGAATATTGTACATACATGCATACAGGGGGTTTTTTTGTGTCTTTTTGTTTGTTTGTTTTAACTCAGGAAAGATATGATTCTTTGACTTGTATGACATAATATTTTAACTCAACCTTTCAGTAAGTAGGTGGCTATGCTGGTCTAGAAGACAGACTGGTTGGATACATCAAGCCAGATGCTATTGCCTGTTCTGCAACCAGTCTGCTACATGATCTTGGACAAGTCTTTAAATGTCTCTTCGTCTTTGTTTCCTCTTTGACTTTCTTATTCTCCCAGGTTTCTTTATGATCAGTTCTTGCTTGGTTTTGACCTGATAAACCAGGTAATGGCTACTCAAAGAAATGGCTGAAGGGTTTTATTGTTTTTCAGTCGTTTTCTTTCTGGTGAGTTTTTTTGTTTTGTTTTGTTTTGTTTTGTTTTTCTTTAGGTGTTTGGTTTTAAATTGAATATAAGGACTTGCTGGTTTGTCATTATACTACCTGCAAACATTTTGATGACTAGGAGGTGCCTGGGTGCTTAGAAACAACTGTGGACATTGCCTGCAGTGTTCTAACAAATGTTCTGACTTTTATATGAAACTGAAGAAGTGATAGCAGTGACTTCAGCAAGGCATTAACAATGCTGTCTAAAGAAAATGTTGCTGGCTCTATGGATGAAAGAGAAATCGGCAAGCACTTGACAGACTTTGAATCTTTGCTTTGTTTAAGTAAGTAGAAAATGCCTGGTTCCTGCAGATATACTCAAGTAAAGATGTTCAGCTGCAGAGCCAGCAGGTTCTCAATGCAGAACATTGGTCTTACAGACAGCAATAAATACCATAATGGAAGTTAAGCACGTGTGGAAGGGACCCTTTGGAAACAAAGGAAAAACAAGCAGACGAGGCAACCACAAACTGGGAATTATTTCTTAGCAATCTCTATATATTTGATGAGTGTGTCTTTACATTACGCTATCTGGGAGATTATTTAAATGAAATAGGACATGCTTTACACTCTGCAGTCGGCTTCCAGCCACCTTTCCTTTGCAAGCTGGGAAAGTTGGTAAATGTCAGTATTTAAGTGCTCAAAACATAGTGCTGAGAATTTTTGCATAAAGGGAACCATCCAATATCAGCTCTAATTAGAGCACTAATCATTTCTAGAAGCACTATCTGTTCTGGATTTTTTCAGATTGACTGTAATTTGTAAATTTAAGGAAAGTAAGACTAGAGGTGGAAGAGAGAAGGGACTATTGCAGCTGTTTTCTATTATTAAATTTTTACCAAAGAGCTTCCCCTTAGAAGTGATTTGGTTGTTACTTAAACATCTCTGGAAGTTCTGATAAACTTGTGTTCTGGTATCAATTTAAGCCACCCATGCTCTAAGTAAAAACAATTAATTAGATACAGGAAAAAGAGGGTAAGTTATTAAAGAACACACTGTTGCCCTGTCAGAGGAGAGGCTGGCATATTTCATCCCCTTACTGCACAGCATTAAGGATTTGCAGGAAGGACAGAATGATACTAACCTGAAATACATACTTAGGTACAAAATTATGTATTGGTAGCGTGGACTTCTCTACTTCAGTGGGCTTTGGGTCAGGACATAAGATTGCACAACACGAGCGATTATCTTTAGAGAAAAGGGCTGTGAGTACTGACCTAAAGCACAAGAGGAGAGAAACTGAAAGATCCACCCTCTCTATGCAAGCTCTGTACAATTTTCTTTCATGTATAAATAATAGTCATACAGTATAAAAGGTGCAAGATAGATCATCTGTAATGGCTTAAAATAGCAACCAAAAATAGAATCTTGAGGGTTTTTTTAAGTCCTTTTAGCACATTCTAGGACAAAGCCCTTGTCAAGAGGAATAGACATTTCTGGACGAGCTAGCACATTTGTTCCCATAACCTCAAATGGAAAATCCCAACCATCCGTGAAATCAAAGAGAAGACAGGTTCCTCCTACACGAAGACATTTGTAATTATACTGCTTGGGATCAGCATTCTCTCTCTCCCTTTCATACTCCTACTCCTCTTATTCTTTCTTGTGACTGTCACCAGATCTCATTAGGGGAAGAACTCAGAAGGGGGAAAATAAACACCAAAAATGCAACACTTACTTAAGCTGACTTACAATACTGGAAATATTTTAGTTGCACAGACCAGAAAGTTCATCTGCACTTACTGAACAAGTAACAAAACATTCCCAATAAAATAAATGTTTAAAAATTGACTATGTGCACCAATTAATACAGTAGCAAGTCAATAAACTTGTAACTCAGCACTATACATTCCCACATTCTTTAGACAGTTATAAACTGTATGTATTTTATTATATTTTAAGCAGATTTCTTCTTTAATCTAATTGTAAGTGAAATAAAGAAAAGTGCAAGGCTCTTCACATTGGTTGAAATACTATATTTACTGAATGCTGACAGAACTGCTACAGTTGACCATGCTTGATACACCAAAAGTCTTTAACATTAAATATTAAATTGATTGCGTCGCACATATGCAGATTGAAGGAACTTCCATGCTGTGTTTCATGTCACCTGAAGAGTTCAAGGGAACACGTACTTACGTCCAGCCAGTGCCACATGAAAATCATGGCTTCTCTGCATTCACTGGGGTCAAATGGGGAAGGTGTATATTGTGTTACTGCCTACCCCAGTTACAGGAAGAAAAAGAAACATAATATGAATAAATCAGGGTAACATTCAGAAATCAAAAACTCCACAAAATTTTAAAAGGAAAAAAAAGAAATTACCTGTGTATGAGAAGGCTGAGAAGGAAGTCGTTAGAACGAGAATGAAGCAGCATTGGGAAAACTCAGAGGAGTGCAATGACATAGGTAGATAACGGGTAGAAAAGTAGCTGCTACCTTATATTTGCTCTTCCTCGTGTGTGTGTGTGTCTGTGTGTGTGCGCGCGCACATGTGTGTGGAGCTACACATGGCACCTTGCAAATGCCAGGATCCTGTATACATCAAGGGCAAGGTAGCTGTTCTGTTAGCGGGATCTGAATGCCCTTTCAAAAACCTGAGGTATGTAATAACATTTGGGGAGCATGTATAGTACTTTTTACATGGAAATTTATGCAGCATTCTCCCGACATTCTGTACAAATCAGGCTCCAGAATTTCTAGAACGTAACCTAATAGCTCTGAAAAGAGGAAGTGCAGACTTAAGGCAACTGTAATCCTCTGAATTAAGGCTAAATAACTTAAAAAGTTCTCAGCAGAAGAAAACTTTCTTACATTTTTACTGCCACAACCTGCTCAACAGAGTATGAAATAAAGCCTATCAGGTGTGTGCATACACCTTTCTTTCCCTTTTCTCTTCCCTTCACCTTCCCTCCTATTGTCCTCCCAGATTTTTTTTTTTTTTTTTTTATCACAAGCACAGCTCTGTTAATCTGTTCCAACTAATCCCTGGATGAGTTCAATACAGCTATATCTAACAAGATGTTTGCCTCTGGAGCATTTGCAGATAATTCCCTTTGGCTATGGACAGCCCTAGGAAAGGCATATATCCTATATTCAGAAATTAACACCCTGAAAATACAGAAAATATACCAGGAAACCTTCCATCTGCAGAAGTTTTTGGCTTTTTGTCATTGAATATGTAAGATGAATAAATAGGCTTAACATAGACTAAAGTTGAAATACTAACATCAAACATAGAAGAGGTGGTTATATGTCCAAATGGGCAAAACAGAAACCAGAAGGTGTATACAGAGCCAATATTAATTGCACTGTGTAGCAAAGATAGGCATTCAGAACAGGGCAAACAATGCCAGCTCAGCTGGTTGGAAATTGTTTTCCTCTCAAAAGATAAAATGGAGGCATGACAATATTATTCATATTTTTATATACAGGAATACTAAAAGACTCCAGGTGAGATAAGAACCTTGCTATGTTTCCTTATACCCATGTATCCCAATTAAACAAGAAATGAGTGATTATTCTAATTTTACAGATGCAGAACTGAAGTCCAGTGACAAAATTACTTAATTTTTCTGAAAGTCTGGAGCAAAGCTAAGGCAGAGAACAGAGATATCTTGAATCCTGAATTTAATGCATTGCCATCTTCCTCTGCTCTTACAGCAAAAGGAGCAGGTGAGTCAATTTGATGTTCCATCCTTCTGCTTCTTCATACGATACAATTAATTCCCATGAATAATTTCTATGTTGATACTCTTACTCCAGGTTTGTTACATCTTCAGTTAATAATTTCTCCTCTAAGTATGTTTTAGTAGCTGGAAGTGTTTGTGAAATCTCATCTTATTTTCTGTGTAACATGAAACACACTCAGGAACCACAGATCATCCCTTTGTCTTTCCTTTGCCTTTTTGTGATCAATGAGCTACAAGACATGATTTTAAAAATTGATGCTGTAATTCATTTTCACAGCATGATGGAGGGGTAAGTTTTCTAACCTGTTAAGTTAAATCCTTAGTGAGGCTCAGATATCTTAAATCTTTCACTATGTAATGAAAACATATCCCCTTTGACAGAAAGATTTGTTTAATATATATGAAAGCTTATAGAATCCTGAAGATTTGAATTCTTGTAGCCGTATTATGTTATCAAGTAGGCTTTGTGAGAGACAATCTTTTTCAGTATTATGCAGGACAGATATTCTGATTTTTTCCTTTACCATTATGCACTGGTGGAAAAAAAATCAAAGAAAAAAGTTCAATGAGATCACTGTACATGGATCTACTTCCTCTTTTTCAAAGTCAGAAGATCTCTATTCTGGAGCTATTCATCCCCTGGGTCAGCTTTCAGTGTAAACCATACAGTTGATACCAGGATTAGACCTTTTACTATGAATAAAGTCCACTTATGTCCAGGTTGCTTTACAGAGTGTGGAGATTTGGTTTATTTAGGGAAAATACAAAATAATTCCACTGAAGTGAGTGGGATTTCTCTGATTTTTTTTTCTTTCTAGTATGAACGAGAACAGAATATATCTCACTTAAGTAAATTATGACACCCCTGCATTCCAAATCTAAGAAGAGCTGAAATGCAAAATTTAAAGGTGAAAGACTTAATGTATCCATGCCTAATGGTCTGTAGTACATATGAGAAAACTCTTATGTGACTGTTCTTGTAACTATTTATATCAATTTTCTACTGTCTTCTTTCATTTTTATCACTCCTTATTACAATATAACCCACCAACGAGCAACTGAGCTGAAATCTGAGAGGCAAAAAAAAATTATTTGAAGAAGAATTTTGTTTTACTCCATGAACAGCAGTCCTCTGTTTTTCCACGTTGGAATATATTCATGCATCTTAAGGACAGATATGGCTCCCTCATTAACACTGCAGAGCAGAGCTAGAGAAGAAATCATGGGAAGGTTGAATTCTGCAGCCCTTATATGGTAAAGCGCTTACATAGAAATTTCATTAATTTAATTGCGCTGCTGTTCATAATCTGTCAGCCTCTTAAAAGGGGTAGGTTGGCTATTGGCATTAATCAGCTCAGCTGTATTGTCTTGCACATGGACAGGAAAGCGTTTGTGCTTTCCTTTGTGCTCAGATTCAAATTTTGGGAAAATAATATAGCATTTGTGTTATAAAATGTGTGTAATTCTGCACAGAGGCACTTTCATCCCCAGTGTGCAAGTGTATAAAACTATGATAGGAGATGGTTTTTAGCTTGTTCTACATGCAGATAAATGACGGTTTCTTCTTACCCAGAAATAAAGATTGTAGCATGAGCTTCTTCCAGTCCTTCTAAGAATGTTACCAAGGTACATGATAGAGCATTCTTGAATTTTTTTTGTGTTTTGGGGTTTTTTTTTGGGGGTGGGGTGGGGGTGGGTTCTTCCGCTTTCTCTTGCATCTATCTAAAAGTATTATGATTTCTATGCTTTTTTTCCCATCATTGACTTTCTGTTAGTCTGAAAACAAACGTCTTGTATTCCTATAGCAAAAGAACATAACACTCCTGGAAACCCTTCACTATTTAAGTAACTCACAGCCATTACAAGTCATCTTGATTTCAATGAAATGACGTACATCAGCAAGGTAACAAACATCTCTACCTGGCAGTTATCAGCTTGCTGAGCTATACTTTAACCCATGAATTGTCCCATTGAAATTAAGAGGAATAATTTTTGTGCAAAGAGCTCCCTATAAGCCTAAGTATCAGAGCCGGCCTTACCCAAATAAACCCCAGCCCTTTAATGAATTTTATGCAATTGATACCCTACAACCACATACAGCCCCATTAGCTTCAACTGGGATCCATCAGGGACTCATTGCAAGATTAAGTCTTAAAGGCAGGCTGCCCAGAATAAATGGTTTAACAAAAAGCATGATGTAAAAATGATTTAGATTGACAGCTAAATTAAGTGAAACTACTTGTGTAGACACACACTAGTTTAGTATGCCCCTGTAATTTACAGTTTAAAGCCACAGGAGCATCCACCTACCACCTCACACGGTTTTGATACTGCAACATAACAGCCTTTGTCTCCTAACAGCACTCAAGAGAAACATTTTACCTGACAATTTGTCCCTGCTTTGTGAGTTAAGAAGTCGTCAGCATGACCTATACCAAATGATGGGTTTCTTTCCTTTACCAGGACACTACACCCTCTTGTCTTGTCCTTTCTGCCCCTGCATTCCCTGATTACCTTGCACAGGTGTGCAGGGTGGTCCATTCCTTCCTGGCCACGTTTATTCTTTCAGTGATCCCATTTAATTCATGAGAAACAGGTGAGCTTGAGAGTACCGGTTTTTGAAATCTTATCAGAGGTACACCTAACAGAAAATAGACTTTTAAAATCTTACATACATGAGTCTTAAATCAATCAGTTGGTGAGAAGCCCAGCCGTGGCACTGATAAGTTCCATGGCTGAGCACATGTTGTGGAGGAAAGGGAGGATTCTTGGAGTCAGGAAAACCTGTGGATGGGCTGAGAGACCAGTCAGGACCCAGCAGATCCCATGAACGCAGCTGATATGCTAGGGACATTCCCAGAAGAGACCGTCGGAGACTTAAATGCCCCTTAGAAAGTGCCACAACCAGGAGCACAGTGAACAGAGTGGGCAAACAGGGCACGGCACATCAGAAGGATGTCATGCATCAGTTTGTACATCGGTTTGTGCAGGCAGGCCTCTGTCCCAGGCAGCTGAGAACAGCAGGAGCCATGGTATGCACTTGGCAAAAGGCTGTGCCCTCAGTGCCCTTCACAGCCCACCCAGCTGAAAGGACAGATGCAGCCACTCACATGGAACCCTCTAGGGAACATGCAGCTCCAGGTCCCAGACTACAGGGTGTGCCCGGGTTTTGGGTCAGTATCAGACAACAGCAGTGAGGTAACCTGTGGAAGATGCACTCAGCCAGGACAGATTTATAAAGGGAAGGTACTGTTTGACCAACTTAATTTCTTTCTATGACAAGGCTACCTACCTAGTTTACCAAGGAAAACCAGTTGACATAATCTTTCTGTATTTCAGCAAGGCCTTTGATACTGTCTCTCACAGTATCCTCCTAAACAAAATGTCCCATATACAGCTGGCTAAATGCATAATGCAATGTGTGAACAAGTGGCTGATGGGTTGGGCTCAAAGGGTCATAGTAAAAGGGGTTATAGCAGGCTGGCAACCAGTCACTACCAGGGTTCTGCAGGGATCCATCTTAGGACCAGTTCCCTTTAATATCTTCATAAATGAGGGGAGCTGTTGGTTCTGCAGAAGGGTCTAGACAAATTGGAGAGCTGAGCAATCAACAACCACATGAATTTAAAAAGGGCAAGTGATGGGTTTTGCAACGGGGATACAGCAGCCCTTTATATACATACAGACTGGTGAGCGAGAGGCTGAAGAGCAGCCCTGCAGAAAGGGATCTGCAGGTTTTGGTCAATGGCAAGTTGAACATGAACCAACAGTGTGCTCTGACAACCAAGAGGGTCAACTGTGTCCTGGGGTGCATCAAGCATGGCATTGCTAACCAGTCGAGGGAGGTTATTGTCCCACTCTGCTCCTCAATGTTGCAGCCTCACCTTGAATGCTGTGTGCAGTTTTGGGCACTGCAGTATAAAAAGGATATCAAGCTATTGCAGAGTGTCCAGAGGAGGGCCACAAAGTTGGTGAAGGGTCTAGAAGGAAAGTCGTATGAGGAGCAAATGAAGTCACTTGGCCTGTTCAGCCTGAAGAAAAAGAGACTGAGGGGGGACCTCATAGCAGTTTACTGCTTCCTCACATGGGAAGAAAGAAGGGCAAGTGACCAATGATAGGACCAAGAGAATGGCAGGAAGATGTGCTAGGGGAGGTTTAGGTTAGATATTAGGAAAAGGTTTTTCACTCAGAGAGTGGTGGAAGACCGGAATAGGCTCCCCAGGGAAGTAGTTATGGTACCAAGCCTGACAATATTCCAGAAGCATTTGGGCAACGCACTCAGATACCTGGTATAAATTTTGGGGTTGTTGTATGCAGGGATAGGAGTTGGTCTCAGTGATTCTTGTGAGTCCCTTCCAACTCAGCACATTCTGTGACTCTGTGATTCTTTGAAATAAAAATTCTTCTCCTAGCCTCTCAGTCTTGTACCATATTTAGTGGACAGTCTTCTGTCTTTTACTGTCTTTCATCTCTTGGTACGGTATATTCTGTGAGCTACTAAGAGAGACCAATGTTGACTTCAAGCCCTCTGCCAGTGATTTTACTGAGCTATGGACTAAGACCAAATAGCCTATTATTTGTTGCAGAAAAAACAAATTTTCAAATAACCCTGATCTCTGGTTTGCTCTTTTGGATTTGGCAACAAATTGTTGGCTCTTGATCTTATGGTCCTTAATCTGTCACAAGCCTTTGCCAGCTATGTACAATATCCACAAATCCAGACTATGCTCTGGTAGGTAGTTCTGTAATATCTGTAACTTACAGATAAACTAACCTGGTGGGTTTTTTTTGGTATTTTTTTCAGTGTAGAAAATGTCAGGCACTGTTGTGTTGTGATCTCAGAAGGAATAGGAGAAAATGGTATAGAACAGACAAAGGGTTTTGTTTGTTTTCTTTTCCCTAACTTAACTGCATCCCCTAAAATTCTCACAGATATTTTATGATATATTTCATATTGATTATAATAAGGATATAGAAAGATTTCAAAGAGTGAACATATAAAAAAGCAAAAATTTAGTGGCATAAACTGAACTCTGTTCTCTCGTGCAGTGGTGTGTGTCTAAATAATTTACTACCATAGTTGCTAATGGTTCACAGTAGCCGGAAGTGTCAGCAAACAGGTTTTTTTTTAAAACAAAGAAGTAAACAAACAAAACCCTAAACATACAGAAATAGATGGATATGCCTTTCTTTCAACTTCTTTTCATCTCATATTTCTCCTCTTATTTGTATTTGATCTGTATTTCCAAGCATGTTTTACCTCCTATTATTGCTCAGGCACAATGAGAATTCTCTGATAAAACCCTGTGTTGTTCATTACTTCCAAAAACATACATCCTCGGAGAGAAAACTGGATTGTGAAATGATGACTGGAACCTATGACCAAAGATAAGTTGAGTTACTCCCAAAACCAGAGCAAGTAAGTACAATATCTTTCAGAATAACAACTGGCCCTAACAACTACATAACAAAAGAATACAAATAACCTAAATGAAAGCTCTGTTAATTAAATTGTGTTAGTATTCAGTAATTAATTGTCATCCATTTTTTTCTCCTAGGTATAGAAATCTATGATCTTTATAATTGCTGTAAACACTTTCCAAAGGTTTTTTTTTTTTTTCTCATTAGCTGCTCTTAAAACCTTAACTCAAGAGACTATTTACAGGTCTGCTGATCTATATTAGTAGGCTTAATATCACCAGTCTAGTACAAAATTAAGCACATCTTTAAGAACTTCACTGAAACAGAGTCAAAGATCCTGAAGCTGGCAGCAGTTTTCAAGTCAACAGCCATTTAACACCATGGAGTCCATGAAGAAACTGTTATATAAGAGAAAAAGAAGAATCCATATGCAATATAAAGAAGAAACTACACACAGAATAAAAATACACACACACACGTAGAAAAACTTCTATACACTCTGTAGGAAAGAAGGTTTTTTTGAGTACTAAAATTTGTGCAATCAGGTAAAAAAAGAAATGCTGATTTCAATTCTCTTGCTTCGTGCACTTTTAGTATTTATTGAATCAGCCTAGAAAAGCCCAGCAGATAACTCATGATGTACTATTTATAGTTAGGGATCGAACATCTTATGTTCTATGACTGTCTAATTTCAAATTTTTATTGACAGAAAAAGCACAGGAGGTTTATAGTGCTGCATTCTTCCAGGAAAAAAAAAAATAGAAAAACATGTCTCTAAACCCACTCACATCTCATCTCATCAGTCACAACCTACACAAATGATAATAGATTCTCAAAGCCCCCTAGTTTTCAATAACAATACTAATAATGCAGTGCCAGACGTTTAAAAGGTCTACAATACCCAGAGGTTGAAGTGCAGTGACCTCTATGGTATCCCATTCAATGGAAGTGGTTGGTAAATGTAAATATAATTACAGTGCAATTGATTTATAATAGGCATGATTATAATATAATAAATAAAATCACTTACAAAACTAAATATGTTAAATTAGATGTATTGTTTTCTGATTATAATAGACACTCTGTGGGTGTCTATTAATGCCCTTTAAGAAAAGAACAGGGAAGGAGCTTTAAGCACATTTGAGAGATGGAAGAACATCAAGAAATGTAATCTCTGTCTTTTCATTCCCACAAGCTGTGTAAACCATTGAGTTAAAACAAATATTTTTTAAAAACAAAGCTGTTACTTATTTTTGCTAAGCCTCTGCAGCAGCCCATCAGGCATGTTCTTGCTGTCCAGAGTCCTTGATAGATAACTACTGGAGCAGCATTCCTCTTATCATGTTTCACCAGGAAACATGCTGTAATAATGCTACATTCTCGCTTTCAAAATTAATTTAGTAAGTGTGCCGAATTAACACATAGCCCTTTTCAAGACCCCAAGCCTAACCCAAAACAAAGGAAAACAGATCCCCTTAATTTTTAATAATAGTAATAATTCTTGCAAAATAAATAAATAGGCGATGCATTGGCCTGTGCAATAGGATGTTAACTAAGTATGCACTATGCACTTATGTAAGTATGTTATGTAAGTAACCCCACTGATGTTGTTGAAATGATAATATTACAGTTTTCTGTTACAAGTTGGTGTGGTTTGTAATGACAATCAGATTACTTTAGTTAGCTGTTGTGCCCATGAAAATAGCCAAAGCTATGTCGGTTGTTATCATATTATTATTTGGTTATTAAAAGATATTACAGAGGGGAACTGAAAAAGCATTCCTTTGATTTAGTACTTCATCATGGAGTAAAGTAAATGACAGTGCATGTTATGGATAATATTTCATGCATACCACAGTCTGACCAAATCAGAATTTAGGGGCCCTTCAGGTGAAGCCGTGCAGGTGATGTAAAGCAGAGAAAGCTGGTAGTTTAGGAGGTTGGGGCAGGAATTCCCCAAACTGAGTTTTCTTATCTTCCTTGTTTCCTTTATGCCTCATGAAATGTCTATGAAGCTACAGGTCAAGGTTCTTTTCCAGAGCAACTCAGTGCACAAGTAGCTGTTCAGTCATAGCCTGCCCTCTCCTCTGTGGAACAAAAGGATTTAATTTAATATAGTGAAATTTCTCTTACATATGAGAGGTAAAGTTCCCTTGACCACACGTCTAAATTGTTGCCTTTGAATTTTTTTAAGGTCTTGTGTTGTCTTTCACTATAGGAGTCTTTTTGTGTCATTTCAGTCTCAGCCAAGGACAGTATTCAGACCTCTCTTTTCCTCCCTAATTTAGTTATATTCCTAATATCATGACTCCAAAGGGCTCAGGAGACGCCCTCCCCCTACCCCAACCTCTACTGTCTGCTTCACTGCACAAAGCTATCTTAGCTGACCTCTGTCTTCCAGACCATGACTGCCTCTCACTGGGCTGCCCTCCCTAACTCACCATCTTCTCTTAGTTACAGCCAAGCCAGCCTGAGTGAACTCTCACAGCTGCCATCAATGGCAGAGCAGAGAGCAGCATTTTACTCTTTCTGCTGTTCAGAGACATCTAAAGTGCCTATTTTGTTGCATGCAGAACTGTAAAATAATTTGATATGGGGGCACTTCTCAGGGCACAAAGTTTTGCTATTTTCACCAAGAAAAATGTACTACAGTAGCCTTTATTGAACTTCCTTACCTCAAGAAAAAAGTAAAGCCATATTCTGTAGACACTTTCCAAAAAATGCAAAATTTTTCATTCAGGCTCCATCCCTTCTAGAATCAAAGCCTCATTGAACAGCTTTTTCTGTCTCTAGAGATGAATATAATAATTTTTTTTGGATAGCTGCCCACATGGGTTCAGGGACAAGTTCACTGTATCCAAAAACTCATCTATCTCTCACTGTCTCTTAGGTGGAGAGATAGATTTTTCAGATACCTACTCTATGGATAAGATATTGTGAATATAATATGTGGATCACTCTCAAGATAAATAACTTTTACTTATTTTTTTTTTGTAGAGTTACAAACAGCACACTGTGATAAATCTGGGACTATAGAAAATGAAAGTGTACGATATTGAAGTATTTCAGAAAGCTAAAGTTTGGGGAAATAAACATGTGTTGGTTTTGGTTTTGTTTTATTTTTTTTAGAAATACATCAATAATCTTCCATTTAATTCATACACTCACAGCTGTCAGCTACCTCCAATTCCTCTTAGTGCAGTGATATGGAAACATTTTTACTGAAAACATCTTAGGAATACCTTGGAGAGTTCACATTCATATCTATTTAAGGGAGCAGATGAATAGAATCTACCTAACCTAATTGGGAGAGAGGAAAAAAATCAATAAAGCAAGTTTTCTGCTTATCAGCTGTATCCTATTTCTTGTTGGTTATTGCTTGCAGTATGGCTTATTTGGAGGAAACCTTTGTTCAGACTTTAATTTGTTCTGCTCATTCCATGGTCACATCCCCTGGTTCAGTTTAATAAATAAGGAGTAGCATATGGGAATAAAACTTTATGGAAGACATGTTGCTGATTCAGTAGATCCACCTGGCAAATACAGTTGAATTTTATTACCACAAATTCAAAAGTGTTTTGTCATAATTGGAAAGATGTTAACTCTTCTATTTAATTAATTAATGCACATCAGAGGAAATATAACTTTATGTCACACAACAATACGTTAATTTTATCCATTCCTACTGAATATTTTCCTTTTCCAGCCTAGTGCACAGTGCCTGCCTACTGAAATCCATACTCAATGAAAACCCACACAAACAAATGGGATCCATCAATACGGAAGCCCACATTTTCCATAAAAATATATAACAAGAGGAAATGTCTTACCTTTGTTTTTGACAAAATCTGGTTCTCTGTCTTATAAAGTTTCTGGATTGATTCCATGAGAAATAAGTTCCCTGACCCTGTACTAGGAGATGGGGATTCAGTTCCCTAAAATTAGTTTGCACAGAATGTGAAGGAGACCATGAGCTGAGCTTCAGTGTTATCATTTACCCTCCCAGGCTTTCTCCTGATATTGTTATTCATGATCCTGTGCAAATTATATTGCTACAGCATCTTCTTTTGAGGCATTACCATTGTGAGGCTCTCTGAATAGAGGTGGAAGTCACATAAATGGCAGTAGCAACTCTGTATGAAGCATCCCGGTTCTGAATCATCCTGCCACAGTATTAAGTGTGCAACAACTAGGTCATCAGCTTCTACTACAGCAAAGGAGAGGAATACACTGCATTTTAACCTGCCGATCAAATTCTAGGATAACAGCAGGTAAAGAAGAAAAAGCAACGTTCACCATCCCGTGCTTCTCCAGGGCTGATCTATGATTCAGAACCTAATGCAATTTCTGATTATCAAAATCACAGGTGTTGCAATGTAGAATATAATATAATGCTGTAATAGAGATATTGTTTCAAGGAAATCTCTGTTAGACTCAGGAATGCAGTGTCTAAGTGCTGACAAAGGAAGTGTCCACTTTGTTACTCTGAACTAGGTTTCTGGGAGCATGCTGGTATCCAGAGACTGGGGATGTGCTTATTATTGTAGATACTAATTTCCAAGGAAACAAGGACTTTCACTGTGGATGAAACACAGCATATCATTCCCTAAATGTTCCCAGTTTCCTCTTGCAGGAGAGTGCATATGGTATAATGTATTTATATTGCCTGGGAGGATAAAATAAAATAGTGTAAAAAAAAGTAAATGAAAACCTCACCTCATGCATTGCTGAAGGAGAAAACTTGGTTAAATGACTGACTTGTGGCTCTATCAGTTTTATGAATGCTGTTGAACAATCCCATTTCTTAGGCAAATGTTGCACATTTAATTACAAAGACACCTACTTGTAGGGGTTTTTATCTCTTTAACCGAGAGTTTCTTGCATGCATTTAAAGTTTTGGGTTTTTTTTAAAAAAAAAAGAGCTATAAAGCACATGTAATGATAAACCCTTGTTTTCTTATTAGGGGAAAGTCTGGTGAGTAATGGTGTCTACTTTATCCCCTAGTGTGGACACCTTTTTAAACTTTTAATACAGAAACAATTCTCTGGTATGGCTTACAATTTAGTTTGCAATGGTATTTCCTACACTTAAAGAAATTATCCACTCTGCCTGATTTCTGTATGAATTTTTGTCCACCAATTGTTGCTATGCAAAATCATATAGGCACTTTAGAAAGAATAAAAACACTGACAACCTTACAGACTTTGTCCCTGACTTAGGAAGTAAATTATATTGCAAACTATAATTTAATTCTGTTGCTATTGTTAAGAAGTTAAGAAGGTTGCTTGTAGGTTATCATAATTTCTAACACAGTGTAGTTAAAAGGACCTAAAGAGATTCTGACATATTAGATTTCTGATAGATCTGCATTGTGATTTCACATGGGCTGTTGCTTAGGAGTTATGTGAAATGATCTGGTTTTATACTTATTTAATTGTTTTTATGTCCATCTGAATTCTAGATCAGGAACACACTTCATGGCACTGGTATCACTGCTAATTCTTCTAAAGATTTGGCTGTTTAAAGTTACTTGTTCATGCTATCTGCATAATGAATTGTCCTTTTCAAGGTGATAAATTATTTATTAGAATAATGAACAAATCAATCATGACAGCTGGATAACTGAAACCACAGCTTTTGGCAAAGTAGGGTCTGAATGTTTCCATTTATCACATAAAAGCCTTGACACTGATGCAGACCTTTCAGAAGTGTTTATTAATCATGATCTCATTACAGTTTTGGTGGACTAATAGTTTTTTATTTGTCAGAATTGTTTCTCATTATGTAGTGCTGTTGTCCTAAAAATACAGATCTATTTACACTATTTAACCTTCTACAATATCGTTCAAAGGTAACTTATTTCTGACATTGTGCTTTATATTAAAACAAATCAAGATTAATAAGTCAGAGTGATTTCAGGGTTGGTGTCTGTGAAATGTTGTGGATCTTAAGGTACAAAACCTGAAAGTACTTCATGGGTTAGCTGCAGCATATAGGAGTGATTCACTGCAGAACTGAGAGTATTACTCTGGGAACAGGTCCAATGCTTTTAGAATATGGCAGGGAGCCTCTAACTGCAGAAAGATACATATTTGGTACATTAAGCATATTTTAGTGTTTATTAGTGAGAGATTTGGGATTTAGACTAGAATGTGCTCTGAAACTAATCTAAATACGCATCTGCTGAAGGGTGAAATGGCATATACTGTAACTCATGAAACTAATGAGTGTGAATTAGTTTCTGAACCATAACTTCACAATTTATTCAGATCAGATTTGGCAGGGCATGTAATGAAGGTAGTGCATTCAGACCTGTGTAAGAATTTAGCCACACAATTGCCATTAAATCACAGAGTGTTGTCTGATGAAAACCCCTTTAACTCTTTTGGAAGTTTGCTACCAAGGAGTCCCATGTTTCTTTTTGGTTGTGGTATGTTTTTTTAAGCAAATTGGACTGGAGCACTATGCTGAAAAAAATTACTGGAAAATGCCACTTTATATTGCTATGGAGGAAGATGATTGGGAAGGAAAGTGAAATCTGTAGTGTGAGGGAGAACCTTCTAATGTCGAACTTTTAATATGCCTTATATCAAATATTCAACAGAGAGCAGTTGTACCATGAAATTAAATTATCAAACTGGTTAACTATGAGACCATATATTAGACATATGAAACTAGACATGGTAATGGGTGTAACTATTCCAGTGTTTATGTTTAACAGTAAAATTGCTTGGTTTAGCAAAACTGCCTTTGCAAAGAAATTCAGATGCACTTAGCTATACGTACAATTAATTGCAAACATAGCAAGTAATTAGAAATTACAGCTCTCAACATCAATTCATCTTGGTGACACACACTATTGATGATGAAATACTGTTGATACATATATATAGCTTTGACCTGTATTTCGATGAATATGTGGAACAACTTGTTTCCTTCATGATATCTTACTGCTGCAGTTGAAATCAAATTTAAGCTTTAATTTGGAATTAGGGCATCTAATGAGAATCCATGGGCAAAGCTCTATCAAAATGAGAAATGTGGGCATAAAGCATTGATCAATGAACTGTTCCCTCCTGAAAAACTAAATGCTTTAATCCTGAGGCAGAATACACACTTTGTGTTGGTCTCATGCATATAAATATCCACTTTAGAGTCCCAGTTTAATCTGAGTGAAAACATCTCCATATAACTCTGAAAGTAAAAGTTTCCCCATTGCTCCCTTCCCCACTTTAGTGTGATCAATGGGGAATTGCCTTGAGTGAAAGAAGGGTCTGACCTATAAATTCAGTTAAGCAAATTCTTAGTTGTTTTGTATCAGGTACAAGATAACATTTTATTTTATTTTATTTTATTTTATTTTATTTTATTTTATTTTAACCTAATGATCTAAGTGAACACATAAGCACATTTCTACAAGCTTTGAGCACTAAAGTGAAGAGGAATAAATCATTACGTCTATTGGTGAATTAGCTATAAGGTATAAGCAACCTTTCACCTCTTGTGATATTTCTGGCTAAATGTAAATCCTTGTCTGACTTTTAATAAATACCTCATTTTGGTGCAATTCTTCTCAGAATTACAAAGTATACAACACTTTTCATCACTGCAGTCTATAAGTGCTGGTACATGGAATAGTGACTTGTGGTCTTCCTTGATTAATATGAAAAGTTGTTTAAGGAAAAGAATGAACTAATTTATAGTACCTTGAATGGCCACAGGACACAGTCTTGGACTGGAAGTGCTCACATTCACGTGATCAAACAGTAGAAGAGAAACAGCAGAGGAAACTTTTTTGTAATTTTAATCTATGTTAAAGAACTTATCTGATTCTCAAGGAGAATTTGTAGTAGACATGACACAGCACACACCTCTAATTGACTTTCTGTCCTTTTACTTTTAAATTGCATGCATTTTTGTTATTTGGATTTTCAGATACCTGTAACTGCCATTAATTTTGGCTGAAATCAGCTGGAGCTGCAAAGTCTCCTGAGACTACCAAAAATCAGGCTGACAATGCAGAACTGCAGATTACGACATTAAAATTTTATTTTCCAATACTTACGCACCATAGTCTCAGAAATCATTATTAGACAATAGACAACCCCTTTGAAAGTCTCACACAAAGCACCATACTGCACTTCAGCCTTTTATTATCTCAGCTGCAGTCACTTTATCCAATTAACACACCTCTTCTATGCAAACTGATACATGAGTACAAAAAGGATTAAACAAAAGGATGCAGGGTGAGAGAGAAAAGAACCAGTCATATTCTCATGCCACCCAGATTCTGAACTTCACAATTCTTGCTCCCAAATAATACAGATGTATTAAATACTAGTCTTCTAGTTAGGACAAACTTCCCCTTATATTTATTCTGCTTTCTTTTTCTCTTTTCTACTGTTTTAGTAAAACAAATTGAATCAGGAAAAAATACTGATTTACATACTGCTCAGGCTCCCAATCTTCTTATCTGGAAGAACCGGGAAAAAAAGGATTTAAAAGGATTTGCTTCTTCCTCTCTCAACCTTCACCATCTTTGCAGTATCAGTGTTGGTTTTTTTCCTGGGTAATGAGTATTTTCTTTTTCTCTGGTAGTGATAACTCTCTCACTAGTTCTTTCATGATTAAACCTGATGCCTATAGAAACATATTGGTTTGTTCTTCTTCTCCTGAAGCAATTTAGAATATCAAAAATTGCCTGGTCTGAAGTTGGACAATAGCTACTAATAGCTCAGAATACTGAATACTGAAACATTTAGAGTTATTAGTTAAACTGAATTTTATTAATGAACTTATTATATTACTCCATTAAGGACAAAGCCTATTTTGAAGAAAGGCAAGTATATAGCTTTTATATTACAAATGGAGAACCTGAGACACTAATATCCTTTTTTCAAGGTAGAAGAGAAAACACATTGCCTCAGTTTCCCCATTCCTGCCTTCACTAGCCCCCACTGACAATTCAGTTCACTGCAGTTTTGGATGTACAGCATCTTGAAGACTTAATAAAGACAAAAATAATTGAGTTCTCATTGGAAGTCTCATCTATGAAGTGACTTAGCTAAAATTATATGTATTAACAACAATATTATCATCCAATATTGAAATGCAAAACCTGTTTCAGGGAAACATGACCTGCCTTTAACCATACAACAAAAACATTGTGAAATGAGGTTACATCCAACTAGCTGACAAGGCAAGACATGATACGGTGTTACTGCTGTTTGGAGGGGGAGGGAGGAAGGGGGAAGGAGAGAAAGGTGTAGAAGGAAAGTAGTCTTTTAAGTGATTCTGCTGCATTAGTTGTCTGCAATGTTACTTAGAAATGCTGAGGCCATAAAGACAGGTTCATGACACCAATGAAAACGTGTATGAGACGCCTATAATTAAATCAGACATCTGTTGAGCAAGGGTATTGAACTACACATAAGCCAATATATGGGTTGCCATAATTCTGCCTAAGTATTGTTCTGCTGAAAATACTCAGCAATTAAGGAACTACTAACTTCAGACTGAAAGAAAGAACCATATTTTTTGAAGGTTATTATTAAGGTAGTAAACTAGAAGGCTACTAATTACACAAGTGCCTAAATATTTGCAGGCTCAAGTTTTAATACATAATGATTTAGTTATAATACTCTGTTGCAATGGAGTAAGATATCACAGATGCTTACATTTATGTACATATCATTATAAATATTTAGCTTAAAAATTCATGCTGCTAAGATAACCAGAATGATGGTCTCTGTGTTTCAAATCAACAAACATAAAAAACGTGTCAACCCCCCCTATGATTCTGGCTCACTTGGGTAAGACATTGGTTATTAGAAAACATAAGTCTGTTCATAGTCTTTAATAAGACATATCTTATGCAAATATATAGTTTGGAAGAAACGTCTATAGATTATCTGGTCCAATCCCTGCTGTTCATACTAGGTCCAGTCAGAGGAGATGCTCAAGGCCATGATCAGTGAAGTTTGGTTATCTCCAAGCACCCATCTATCTGTCTGTCTGTCTGTCTGTCTGTCTATCTATCAGTACTTAAGGGCAAGGGAGCCCATGAGTGCTGGGAGCTCTTCAAAAAGGAAATCCTAGCAGCTCAGGAGAAAGCCATCCCCATGTTCCAGAAAAAAAGCTGGCAGGGGAAAAAACCAGCTTGGTTGAACAGAGAGATCTTGAGGGATATCAAGAAGAAGAGAAATGTTTATGGGCTCTGGAAGAAGGGACAGGCCTCTTGGGTGGACTACAGGAGGGAAGTGAGATTGTGTAGGGAAAAAATGAGAAGGGCTAAGGCTTGACTAGAAATCAGGTTGGAAAAGTCTGTGAAAGATAACAAAAAATCCTTCAATAAATATATAAATAATAAAAGGAAGACTAGGGAGACCATACAGTCCCTATTGGACGCAGAAGGAACAACAGTGACAGAGGATGAGGAAAAGGCTAAGGTACTTAATGCCTTCTTTGCCTCAGTCTTTAATTGTGAAGAAAGTCGTTCCATCTGTGTACAAACTCAGGAGCTAGAGGAGCAAAATGAGGCTCCCATGACCCAAGAAGAGGTGGTCAGAGCCTTGCTAGCCCGACTAGACACCCACAAGTCTATGGGGCCGGACGGGATTCATCCAAGGGTATTGAAGGAGCTGGCAGATGTGCTGGCCAAACCCCTTTCCATCATCTTCCAACAGTCCTGGAAGACTGGGGAAGTCCCACTGGACTGGAGGCTGGCTGATGTTGTGCCCATCTACATAAAGGGCCGCAGGGAGGATCGAGGAAACTACAGGCCTGTCAGTCTGACCTCAGTGCCAGGGAAAGTCATGGAGCGGTTGATCTTGAGTGCTATCATGAAGCACATGCAAGAGAACCGGGTGATCAGGCCCAGTCAACATGGGTTCACAAAAGGCAGGTCTTGCCAGACTAACCTGGTCGCTTTCTATGACAAAGTGACTCGACTGCTGGATGAGGGAAAGGCTGTGGATGTGGTCTTCCTGGACTTCAGTAAAGCCTTTGACACAGTTTCTCACAGCATTCTGCTTGAGAAACTGTCAGCCTCTGGCCTGGAGAGGCGCACACTCTCCTGGGTGGAAAACTGGTTGGATGGCCGGGCGCAGAGAGTGGTGGTAAATGGTGTGAAATCCAGCTGGAGGCCAGTGACAAGTGGGGTTCCCCAGGGCTCAGTGCTGGGTCCAGCCCTGTTCAATGTCTTTATCAATGATCTGGATGAAGGCATTGAGTGCACCCTTAGCAAGTTTGCAGATGACACTAAGCTGGGTGGAAGTGTCGATCTGCTGGAGGGTAGAGAGGCTCTGCAAAGGGGTCTGAACAGGCTGGACCGCTGGGCTGAGTCCAATGGCATGAGGTTTAACAAGGTCAAATGCCGGGTCCTGCACTTGGGGCACAACAACCCTGTGCAGTGCTACAGACTGGGAGAAGTCTGTCTAGAAAGCTGCCTGCAGGAGAGGGACCTGGGGGTGTTGGTTGACAGCTGACTGAATATGAGCCAGCAGTGTGCCCAGGTGGCCAAGAAGGTCAATGGCATCTTGGCTTGTATCAGAAACGGCGTGACCAGCAGGTCCAGGGAGGTTATCCTCCCTCTGTACTCGGCACTGGTGAGACCGCTCCTTGAATCCTGTGTTCAGTTCTGGGACCCTCACCACAAGAAGGATGTTGAGGCTCTGGAACGAGTCCAGAGAAGAGCAACAAAGCTGGTGAAAGGGCTGGAGAACAGGCCTTATGAGGAGCGGCTGAGAGAGCTGGGGTTGTTTAGCCTGGAGAAGAGGAGGCTGAGGGGTGACCTCATTGCTCTCTACAACTACCTGAAAGGAGGTTGTAGAGAGGAGGGTGCTGGCCTCTTCTCCCAAGTGACAGGGGACAGGACAAGAGGGAATGGCCTCAAGCTCCACCAGGGGAGGTTTAGGCTGGACATTAGGAAAAAAATTCTTCACAGAAAGGGTCATTGGGCACTGGAACAGGCTGCCCAGGGAGGTGGTTGAGTCACCTTCCCTGGAGGTGTTTAAGGCAGGGGTGGATGAGGTGCTAAGGGGCATGGTTTAGTGTTTGATAGGAATGGTTAGACTCGATGATCCGGTGGGTCCCTTCCAACCTGGTGATTCTATGATTCTATGATTCTAATGTTACTAACGGTGAACTAGGAACACCAGGACTGCTTCTAGCTGAAAGATATCAAAAGACAAGAAAGCAGAGGTTTACTGGTGTGAATGGCTAAGGTCAAAATGTAGGAGAATGTTGCAGAGCCCATTGGTGCACTCAAAGACCCGATGAACCTGTTCGGAACATATTGCATGTGCCATATTTTCTTCCTCTGTTGTGGGACACAGTGCAGTACCGAAAAGCTAAGACTAGACGCCCCTAACAGAAGGCCTGTGTTCTTTCCTCATCCACATACTCAGTCATCTCATAAAAGTTAATAGTCATCTCCACAAAACACCATCTATGCTTGGTTAATCCTTGCTAGACGTTCCAAATCACCACCATATCTTCCATATGCCTGTATATGGTTTCTAAGAGTATTTGCTCCAAAATCTCACTAGGAACAATGGCTAGCTTCCCAGCCTGTTCTGTGGCTTCTTCATCTCTCCCTTTTTGAAGATAGGAAGGCATTATCACGAGTTATTAAAACATGTTATGTATTAAAAAACAAACAAACAAACAAACAAAAAAACCCAACTAATTCAGAAGCAATATGCCTTATGAAATAAGAAAATGTATCCCAATTTTTCCCTCATCAAATAGTCCTCTTAAATTTGTTTTCCCCTTGAGTTCCTTCTCTTTTCTCATAGTTTCGTAGACATCCATAGACTTCTTCTCTGTACTCACTAAACTTGATATCCTTGATTCTTGGCAGGTGTGTGAGGATACCTGACATCCAAGGACTAGATTTCAAGTACTGATTATTCGAAGGGCTATGTTTTATATCCCTTTTTTTTTTTTGAGGTTTATGTACAAACATACAGTAATTTCATTCTTAACTCATAGGAATTGTATTATGATTTTAGTATATTGACCTGAGAATGTCAATGTTGGAATGTCAATGGTACAGATTAGCTGTGAGTCTTTGATACTGTTTGCATTATACCTTGATCAGAAGAGATAATGATATTAGAAGTGCACAGAAAGTCTTACCCTTCTCTTAATTCCAGTCTATCCAGCATTTTTAGGTATAAATGTTGTTCTACAAATAAACTGCACAACCAGTCATTCACGCCTGCTTGTCTACAAAGGGGGGACACCAGTAACAGACTTCCTGAGGAGACTGTAGAATCTCTAGTTTGGTTTACTTTTTCTTTTACTTTAGTGAGGAAGAAAAGCATGTCTTCTGAGCTTCAATGTCAATTTTCCCCAAAAGTACAGTTCCTAGGTCTAGCACAAATTTATATAGTTTCCTTAAGCATGTTGATAGGTGGTTCAGATTCACCATTCTCCAACAAAAAACTAATTGTTGATGGATGGTACAAAGAACTAAATGCAGTATTTTAAATATAACTTCTTATTTATAGGATCTTCTGTATCACAAGCACATTTCTTGAATTTATAATATCAATATATATACCAATATCTGTGTAAGCCTGTGTATATGTAGGTGTATATCTTTGATAATACAATTTCTTAAAATTTGAAGATGACAGGTGTATGTGTTATACAAATCCATAGAAAATGACACTACTTCCAGACTCTGCTGCTACATTACAAACTCACTACATCTGTTCCCCCTACTCTTTCCACACCAAAATATATATCAGCCTAGGGCTTTAAGATATAAGTTATCTACACCAACTCAATTGAGAAGAATCTACTATGGCATCTGAGGAAAGAAAGGAAGTATAGAATATGCACACCCCTGTTGGAAATAATGTTTTTCCAGAGAATCATGAAAAACTACATCTGTTTCTTGGGTGCCTAGTCTCCTTGGCAATAAGGTTTTTTTGAGCTGCAAATGTACTTCCATACCTCAAATTGTCATTTACTCATTTGGAGATACATAAGCTTTTCTGCAAGATCAGAAACATGGGCCAGTTCAGACTAGTTTGTCTCCCACCTAATTTCTGCAGGGATAAGTATTATATGCTATGGAAATACTAGACCAATCTCACTCAAGATACTCTTGCAGCACAGGTCCTGAGCTGCACAAACCAAATACAATCATAGAATTAGAAAATGTCTTTGGTTGGAAGGGACCTTTAAAGATCATATAGTTCAATGCTCTTGCCATCTTCCACTAGATCAGGCTGCTCAAAGCCGCATCCAATCTGACCCTTGAACACTTCCAGGGATGGAGCATCCACAACTTTTCTGGGCAACTTGTTTCACTGTCTCACCCACGCTCATATCTTCTCCTTATATTTAATACCCAAGGCTGTAGAGGTGAATAAAGAGTGCTGCAAAGGACTCTGCTGAGATCATTTCCATGTTGATTGAGACAGAATTTCTTGTGGATAGGGAATACTAAGAGTGCAGAAGGAAGGAACAGGGAGGTGAGCAACACAAGTTGATTGTATAAGCCCTATTCATGTAAGCAGCTCTTAAACGGGCAAGTAATCTTAATAAGGATACTGGAAGTGGTGGCATGAATAAAGACCACCTATGTCAGGACTACACACTTGGGTGATGACAAGAGATGAAAGTAATTATTCAGAGCACAGAGCCTTAAGAACACACAGATAATGCAATTTGAGCGACCTTAACGTGAAAAAAACTTAATTACTTATAAATTTGAAGAATCATATTGTCTGATTTAGAAGGTCTCTGGACTCAAGCCCTGACTTGAGTCAAATGAAATAGGATTTCATTCCCTTGGATGAAATAGGAAAGTATTGGGGAAATGGGAAAAATAATTTAAATGAACTATACATTTTTATTTATCTTTTAATTCAGCCAGGAAGCAGCATCCCTAGAGAAGTGATGTCCTGCTAATAATCTGCTTCATTTTAACCTGCAATCCACAGAAAGGAAAATTTACTACTTCTCATCAAAGGTTTGAGCCAGTATTTGAAGAGAAGGTAGCTGTGGTCTTGTAAGCCTCTGGATTTTTTCTTGACTCAGTGTGCTTAAGTAAACAGAAGCAAACAGTTTGCTTTGTGTAAGAAAGGGAAGAATTGTAAAAATGCCTTAGCTCTGCATGGAATTCACCCAAAGTAATGAAATTAAGTTTCTGTCTGTAGAAAAAATGACATTCCTCTTTCTCCCACCAGTCACCCTCCCTCCAAAATTTTAAAATAACAGCTTGAACTGTCCACCCCTACTCTTTGGAATGTGATTAAGTCAGTTATCAAAACTGCCTTCATTTGTATCTGCTTGATAATTTCTACGAAGGAGAGCACACACACAGTTTTTTGAGCTGCCATTCATAAGAAATGATATGCAGTTCACATAAGAAATTATTTTTCTTGCACTCCCACAACCTGAAATATGGTTCTTTTTAATTTTTTTATTACCAAGATTTTGCTTTTTCTTTTCAAGCATTTCTTCCTCATGGGAATATTTTTTTTTTTTTTTTTGCTACAGGGAATTACAGTAGATCAAACAGAAGCAGCATGAGTAGAACAGTCAGTACTTCTTTTAACTTCTCTATTTCAAAATCTAAAACCCAAAACCAAAATGAACACAAAATTTTCTTATGTTTTCAGGAGCATATCTTAAGGCTCTTATACTTTCAAGAATATATTTTAAATTACATAAATGAAATTAAGAACAAAAACAAATTTGTCTTTCAAAATTTCTTTAACTGTAATTCTGTTGTGTTTGAAGGGAGTCCACTTTATACACCAGATTGTTCTGAAGGTGAATTTAGTTAAATTCTCCTTTAAAATGTGTAAGAATATACCACTGAACTGTAGAAACAATATCACTGTTCTTCCCCAATTATCTCTTCATTTGACAAAATTGATCTCAGAGAATCCCTGACATGGCACACTCTCAAAGATTAAATCCAGTCTGTAGGAACTGTATGTTAACCTAAGTGTTCTGATGCCATGCAAAAGAGTAGGGGATTGTCAAGGTGTAATGCTTTATCTGTATCATCTGGAACAGAAATGGAAAAAAGAACATTTTCTCTGACTCTAGATCTTTGTTTGGCATAAAATACATGAATGTGCAAGGAAATCACAAGCGGGTGATCAATTTACTGATTCAATTTACTGAATGACAACAGAGGACTGGAACAGGCTACCCAGAGAGGCTGTAGAGTCTCCTTTTCTGGAGGTAGTCAAAACCTTCTTGGGTGTTTTCCTGTGCCATCTGTTCTATGTGAACTTGCTTTAGCAGGGAGGCTGGACTAGATGATCTCCAAAGGTCCTTTCCAACCCCTACCATTCTGTGATGCTCTGATTCTGTGATTCAGTCTGAGCTCTTACAAAACATAGGGTAGCAGTCAGACTACTGTGAGCTATGCCATACTTCAGAGTTTGTTTTGTGCTCTGCTATCAACAGAATCAGGCACTGTACTGTGTTAACAAAAAAGTAATCTTGTTAAATAATACCTATTAAAACAGAGTTCCCATCTTTTCAAGCTGTAGTTTCCTCTGTTTTGGTTTAAAAGATCTTTGAATGCTCTCAGTTTTCTTTACCATCATTCATGTGCTCTCTGCAGCAAATGCTATGCCAGCTCTGTCGTTTTAAACTGCTGCTAATCTTTAAATAGTCAGCCTTGAAAATTCATTTCAGGCAAGGGCTTTGCATAAAGGATCTTAGCTTAGAAGATTAAAATGAGTTGCCTAATTGTTGCATCCTCCTTTCCCCCAAGATAAGCAGTCACACACACTTTGCTGATTCAAAGGATTAGGTCTACTATTTTTTTATATCTTCAGCTATAAAAGGAGAAAAATTAAGAACAACATTGGACATAGCAACTGCAAAGCTTCCTTCCAAGTTTTATGCTTAGCTGCTTCTGATTTTTTTCAGTCAAAATATAGGGACTATAATTTGGTTTTTTTTTTTTTGTTGGCAGAATGACTTTTTAATATACTGTTAATCACCTAACTGAGCATCCAATAATCACTATACTTGTTCCACAGCATTGACACCTTTGGTTCTGAGAATTTTTGCACTGTTTTATATTCTGCAGTGTATCTTGGTAGTTAAATAATGTCTTGCCAGTGAAACAAACCAACAAACAGACCTTCCCCAAGAGAGTATTTTGACCACTTCAGTCCCTGTGCAAGTTTCCTGTTTGAAAGAAAGAAAAACATACCTGAAAGGAAGTATTAGTGGATTTGCTCCTCAGGCTGCATGTTGCTGCAAAACTAGAGTAATTGCTTGCCTACACACAGTGTAACAGCAGCAACAAAAGTATGTTTTTCTTGGTATTCACTAAGTATGTTCTGCAGAATACTTGTTCTCAGCCTGTTGAAGGTGACTACACATAAGGGATGGTTCATTTGAATTTGGGTTTCACGTGCCTTTATGAAAAGGTTGTTTCTCTAGGAAAACGTGAACTGTACACATTAATTCATTCCTCTAGGTTCGTGTTCCAGAAGAAAATAAGGAAATAGTTTTCTAAATACATCTACAGTGGAACGTATTAGTAGATTTATTTCTTTATTCTCAGTTCATTCTCAACAGAGTAGTGGTAGATGCTCCTAGAGGGAAGTGGTGATACTGAGCAGAGACACAATCTCATCTAGGACCTAGGGTCTCGGTGACTATAGACAAGGAGCTTGATAAGGCAATCACAGCTGCATCTCAAAGGGTATGAAAAGAGTTTTTTTTCTCTGGGTAGAGAGTGCTAAGAAGGTTCACTGAAATGTGGAATTTTTTGTATATTAAGTTTGAAAATAAGAATCTGACTTGAAATTTTGAAATTTTCCGCTCTACCTCATATATTCAGTTTGAATTTTCTCAGTGTAAGAACTTGTGTATTCCAGTTTATGTTATAATGAAACCTATCTCTTTTGCTTGTTTGTTTACAAATTTACTGTCCTTTAAGGTAGCTCCTTTAAGGAGAAAGGCCAGGAAAATAATTTGTGAAGCCAATTCTGTCTTCTGAAACAATCTGTGCTCATTAGTGCCAATTGTAGATTTACCTAGAGCATGTCTTAACATATTTTATCAGTCTGTGTGTGTACACAATCAAAGTACTTGATTTGCATGTGTGGTCTCTGTAAGAACATAGCCAACTGGATCAGTTCTGTGTGAACACCTCTGTAGGCCTCATTCTTGAAAGAAGGTCTGGAAATTTTGCATTGCGTACTTTTCATTTGAGAATATTAGATGTTCCCTCTTACGGATTTGTTCACATTGTGCATTTGGTCAGCACTGACATCCCACATTTGGACTCTTACGGGTTATTTATATTCCAAACTAACAAATAATTATTTTGTTGAGGTTAAAAAAACAGTTATAAATGTTCATTTTATTTTATCATTATGAAAACGTGTGTTGATGAACAATCACTTTTCTACTCTATTTGCAAATAAAAACAAAGTCATCACAGAGCCTCTCACCAGGACTGCTCAGTGTTTCAGATCTTTACAAGCAATAAGATTGGGCTCTTGTCAGGGTTATATCAACAGAGAGAGGTAATTCATTATTTCCAACCTCACCATCAATCATATTATAAACAATTTTCTTCTTTGACCATATAAATTCTTTAAGCAGTGCTAAACATACTCCATGATAAAAAAGTATAAAACCATGAACAAATTGATCAAGAATTGCAAATCTCTGTATGCTAGCTTATGAATGTCTAGTCGATGTTACACTGCTGTTTGATGGTTATGAGTTAAATTATCCATAAAAGTCACTGTCAAAAGTCTGTGGTTACATATAACTTAGACCTGAAAGGTGGTGTATTCTTTTCCACAAGAGCATGGATTAGACATAATAATTCCTTTAAAGTTTCTCTTATTTGACCACTTTTGTGTTATTCATAGAACTGTAGAAATGTATGTGAAGTAAAAGATCAGGAAATCAGCCAGATTCCCAACAACACTGAAAAAAGTATGTAGGAAGCTGTCCAGTTTGTAGGTGCAAAATGTTTCAGACTCACAGATTCAGCAAATTCATCCTGGGTTTTGTAACAGCTTTTGCTTCAAACCTTCCAAAAACATTATTTAGCAAACTTTTCACTAATTTGGAATATCTAACCAAAATGAATGAGGAGCACACAAAGCAAATACAGTTTTTCTTTGCCACTGTTTTTTGAATACAGCCTCTTGCTAAGCGATAGAAAATTTAAAGGTTAATTTGGCTCAGTCTTTCTGAAGAAGTTATGAGTCTAAAAATACTTACTTTAGAATTATTGTGTAAGGTGAAGAAAATAACAACAACCACTTTTTCTTTCAGAAAAAGTGGAAGCTGAAGTCATCAGCACCCATTACTACAACGGATGATACTGAATGATATCTGGCTCCTCCAGAACTTCACATTTTTAAACATGGAAGAGCCTTAGAAAGACAAGGTGTGCCTGACAGGATCCACCTGTCCTGACAGGGAAAATGGGTCTTTGTGTGGGTCTGACTGAGAGAGCTTTAAGCTAGAATCAATAGGGAAAGGGAAAACCAACAGAACTGCAGCAGATAAACCAAGTGTTGGAAAGGTACTGCCAGAGTGGCCATCCTAGTAAGAAGATTTACACTGTTTCTGAGAGCATGTAGAACTCAGGAGCATACATCAAATGTTTGTACACCAACACATGCAGTATGAAAAAATACCCAAAACCAAACAGGATGAAGCAGAAGCATTAGTCAGCTCCCAAAGCTGACGAACAACATCGGTATCAGTGAAACTTAATGGATTGAGTCCTACAGTTGGAGTGCTGGAATGGGGGATGGAGGGCTACAGGCTGTTCAGGAGGGATAGGCAGGGCAGGCAAGGGGGAGGTGTTGCTCACAGCCTCCTTCTGGACAAGTTGTCCAGCTGTTGGATAAGTGGGTTTAGGGTGCACTAGGTGAAGATCTGGTTGAAGAAAAGGAGTTTGAATGGTGACTGCATTGCTCTTTGCAGCTTCCTGAGGAGGGTGAGTGGAGAGGGAAGTGCTGACGTCTTCTTCATGGTGTCCAGTGACAAGATACAAGGAAATGATTCAAAGCTGCACCAGAGGAAGTTGAGATTAGGCATTAGGAAGTATTTCTCATTAGGAAGTATTTCTTTACTACAAGGGTAGTCAAACACTGGAACAGGCTTAACAGAGTGGTGGTCACTGTCCAAAGCCTCTCAGTGTTTGAGAGGCATTTTGACAATGCCCTTAAAAACATGCTTTAACTTTTGGTCAGCCCTGAACTGGTCAGGTAGTTGGACTAGATGATTGTTTTAGATCCCTTCCAACTGAAATAGTCTATTCTAGTCTAACATTTCTGTTGGTAGTTAAGAGAAAATGTTTTGCCTGGAATAGTTTATTCTTTACTCTTTCCTCTGAATTCAATATCCCACAAACTACATTTCCTTGAGTTCTTTTAGTGGAGCAGATGACCACACACACAGGGTTGGGTTAGAATGTATTTGCTGCAAGCACATTGGAGCAATTCATGGTCACACATTTCCTCTCTTTTATCTCTACAGTGTTAAAGACGGCTTCATTTCTCCAGGTTATATCATCACCATTTTTGCTTTCCTAAACATAGAAATACTAGGAAAACAGCCATAAAAATAAACAGTTTTCCATCAAGTAGTCAAGGAAAAGCAAGCAAGAGAGTGGAAAAATGGAATGAAGAGAATACATAGAAAGTTTTCAGAAAAAAATTGTCTTTAATGGTTTGTGTTCACTGTAAAAGGCTAGGGAAAGAGTTGTGGGAAAGATGGACTGGCTCGGCTCTGTATTCCACAGGTACAAAGGCAGGAGCAATGTGGGTGGTTACAAGTTGGCAGAAGAGAGCTCACAGTTGTTCCACAGATTATCAACACCTATCAAGATGCAATAGAAAAACAGGTCTCTTTCATGTGGTTGACGCTGGTAAGACTTGTGAATTTTCTTTCATTTTCAGTTTTTGGGTACATCAACAAATATACATACCACATGCATTAGGTCACTTTTCTATTGTTTAATTTATAACAGAGAAATGACAGAAAAAGCAGAATAATTTCTGCAGATCCATTTCTTGTTATTTGCATGCTTTGACCAATGAATCATTTTAGATCCACATTCAATTGACGGAAGAAATGGGACATCACGCAACGATCAATGTGATCCATGTGAAGCCGTTTTATTTTGGGTTCGTTCTACTTTTATAGAATTGTTTAACTTTAGCCCGCCTTCAACATTTAGCTTCCTAATTTGCTTCACACAACAGAGTCGTTATAACCTTTTATAACCTTGAGCACCCTGGCTATGGCTTCCCATCTCCTCCCAGCCACAGTGCTCTGGCTGCTCATTGTATGCTGCCACCCAACATTCAATTAGTGTTCTCGAACTGAATGTTATGACTAGGTCCCTGAATTTTCATAAATTTTATGCTGGAAGTATACTGTATGCTACGCAATGTGGCTATTTTCTTCTTCCACCATTAAAGATTTTCTTCTATAATAAAATAACAAGACAGAGCCAAAAATTACTTGGTGAAGTAAATGGCATGTAAGTACACAATGCAACAAATATTAAACATTATCCTGGAAAGAAAATTGGGTGATTTTTTTGCAAACCATTTGTGAGCTAAAAAAGAAACACAAATGTGAAAACCTGATTTTGATCAATAACCATGCTTAAACTAAACATCAACTTTGTCTCTGAATTTGCTGAGCAGAACTGCAGAAAACTAAATTCCTTGCCTCATATAAATTCCAAGGAATTTGTTCTGATGGAAAACTGCTAACTTAATACCTTAAGCAAAGGCTGATTCTTTATTTCCTAGCTGTAGTGGCAAGTTGTACACAGTGTTTAAAAATTTGTAAACTATACTTAAAAGTCCTAGTGGATTTTGGAAAGCATTAGACATTCAAAGAGAATATTCAGTTTTAAACTTCTAAATCAGATGACTATCAGACTATGACTATGAAAATGCTTGGCACTACTTAGTCTCCTTGACTTCTTTCTGGAGGCAGGTGCAAGATATCACAACTTTGTCTTGGGCCTAAGAATCTTTCTCAGTGTATAAAGCCCAGCCACTCCTGGGCAAATAAGGATTTAGAGCTGGGAATTTAACAATATTTTTTTTCCTGTTTTTCAGGACTTTTCCTGCTTTTAAGGCAGAGTTGATCAATCAGCTCAGAAAACACGGGAGAGTAAGAAATTCTTTCCTAAGATTGTTATGTTTTTGGCCATCTGGCCAGAAATTCAGAGACAACCAAGAAAATTTGAATTTTGTATTTTAAAGCTCACCCTACTGACACTTCAAGGTAATGTAAGACCTTTTCTGACTTTTGAGGGGAGATGGAAAGGAGGAGTAAGTTCATCATTGTTAAAAGTCAAAAGACAGCATTACTCTCACCTTGACTGCACATTTTATTAACTATGAACTATTTTCAGTTCAGATGCCTTTTAATATCAAAGCAGCAGCTCAGACTGAATATGTTTCTTCCTCTCTCCTTTTCCCTGGAAAAAAAACCCAACTATGCGCTTGTTATTTATTACTAAATGTGACTTTAGGGAATCGGTTTTTCAGTGGAAGTAGATTAAAATTAAACTTTATTATTAACATTTACATAGGAGGAGAAGATAAAGGACTTGGGCATCTCCAAATTCTTGCTTTGATAAACTGTTGTTTTGTCATGAGAAATATGAATGCATGATTGTTTAATTACATATATTACATCATGTTATTCCTGCTTTGGTTTGGCTGAAAGACTTCAGTAGTATTAATACTGATTTCCCCAGTGTACAGCAAAAGAAAATAGCTCTATAATTATGCTATTTCTTAGTTGGATTTGGGATTTGGGAAGGAGTTTAATTTCTTCTAAATTCAAAATAAGGTAGAATTGTATTTCCTTCCTCTGTGCTTAGATGATTAAAATCTTATACTTAAATAAGTTATGTAAGAGTCCAAACCAGCATTTGTTGTGGTATACAAAATGGAAATTAAAGAATGTAATGAAAAGTATTTTTATCAACTCTGATGGAAGGCCCCATCCAAATTAAGTCATTAGAACTACATAAACTTCATGGCAGTCTATGAACTTGCCTTATTTTCCAAGAAATATAGTCCCTCATATTTTCTGGCTTTTGTCCCTAAGACTAAAAATGAGCCAGCACGAGATATAATTATGTCAATCCCTTATGCCTTAACTGCATATATATATCTCTAACACTTAATGCTGACCAAAGAAAATTTCAGTGCTTTTTCTACTTAAATCATATGTTAACAGATAAAAAAAACCCAAAAAACCAAAAAATAAAAACCTTACTTGAAGACAAATATTCAAAACACTGATTTGGCTTATAATGAAGTCTGACAGAAATTGTGTGATATTGGAGTGTGATATACTTTTAAGGTATCTGGCAAATTCAGACTGATTATTCATTGAACTAATTGCCTAAAAAACATACAGTATCACTAAATTGTTACAATGTCAACTTGCTAAATGGACTCAGGTAAAAGTATAAACTTCCTTAATAACTGCTTTCTTCAATTTTAATACATGGGTAGGTAGAAAATAAAACTAACTAGGTGATTGCTAAGGGCTAGAAATGCAGAGTGGAGAATCTGCTTGTTGCTTCTTGTAGTTTTAAACACTTTTGCTAGCATCTGTGAAAAAATACAGCACGGAGCTATTGCATCTTTTACTATCCAGAAACACAGGAAAACATGTGGGGATGTGAATCCAGCTGGAACTTTTAATTTTGTACCATGAAAATTAAGAAGAAAAAGGTCTAGGCTTAATAATATCTTTTTGGCAAGATGTGTATTTCATCAATGATTCTGTACTTTGCTGTAGTTTGCTTTGTTTTGAGCAGGCATGATTTGCTTTTATTTTTAGAACACTAGAGGAGGCTCAGGAGTCAGGATTGCTTTTTTTTTTTAACAGGCTGAACAAATTAGAAAAGCAACAACTGGATAGTGTGCTATAAAAATGTACCCATTGTTCCTTGATGCAACTTTAGGGCTTTCTGTTGAACTGCATCATGATTAATTCTGATCTTAAAGCACTATATTTATACAAGTGAACTTCTAGGGACTTGAATAAATGCTCTGTAATAATTCTCATTTCCATGAATAATGTAGTTCTTGCTTTTTTCTCCTCTTCCTCCAAAAGGCCTAGGAAGACATTTGGCATTGATTTAGGTTTACTTATTTTTTTTAGTTTAACGTTTTCAGCTGTGACTTTGTATTTTAGAATTCATTTATCAACGTACTTCCTTGCTGTTGCTGCTGCTTGTAAATTTTTTTAGTGAAATATTATTTGAGACTAGAGGGATATACCTTATCTTTTTTTTTTAATTCTAATTTTCAATTTCTTAATATTTTGTTTATAGTGTATTTGGGAAAACCTTATTGAAAAAAATCACATGGGGTATTTGAACAAATGTATTCTACATGGAAAATAACTTCCATATGTGCAGCATTCTGGAAGAGCATAGCAGACCTCAATATTGTAAAGATTTAATATTATCTAGGGGTTAAAGTAATGCATTCACCTTAAGAGAATTATGATGTATTTTCTACTAACTGCAAAATATAAAGTAGATAAATTTTACAAGATAATTTAAGTAAATCTGCATCCTTGTCACTATGAGCACAATTCCCCGTACCATTGTTCTCCACAAAACATAAAAGTTTATCTTCAGCATTTCTGCAGAATCATAGACAAACATAGATTGGAAGGAAACTCCAGATGCCACCCAGTTCAACTTCCTGCTCCAGGCTAGTTATCCTCCCACACTCTGATCACGTTGCTCAGGATAATGTCCAGCTGAGTTTAAGCACCTCCAAGACCAGAAAACACATAGCCTCTCCAGGCACTTGCTCAACCTGTTTGACTACTGTTACAATGAAGATGTTTTCCTTGTATCTGGTCAGAATTTCCCCATGTTCCAGCTTGCATCCATTGCCTCTCCTGCTTCCACTGTGCACCTCTGAAAATAGCCTGGCTCTGCCTCTCTATATTGTCCCAGTGGTGTGTCAATGTTGTAGTGGAGAGCTCCAGGCTGGGTACGGTACTTCATATTTGGTCTTGCAAGAGTTGAGTAGGGCACAAGATTCAGTTTGTGCAAACTGTTGGCTGTCCTAATCCAACCAAGCATTCAGACAGCCTTCATTGTTGCCAAGGTGCACCGCTGATTCCTTCAGTTCAAGTGTTCTTTCAGCTGGAAATCCAGGTCCTACGTTCTGCAAAGCTGCATTCTAGACAGCTGGCACCAAGACTGTAGCCCTGCATGAGTTTATTCCATTGCAGATACAGAAGTCTATATTTACTAAAGCTGTTGTCCCCCTTCTCTGGCTTTTGTGGTCTTTTGAACAGTACCCACACTCTTCAGCCTCTCTTCAGGTCACCATTGTCCAGAAATACGCAGAAAATGCATCTTGTATAAGCATCCAGTTTATCTGTGAAGACTCTCTAGAACAAAAGATGAGACTGACTGGTCTGTAGTTCTGTGGATCCTCCTTCTTCCATATCTTCAAGATTGTGGTGTCATTTCCCTTTTTAAAGCTATCAGCAACCTCACAAAGACAGAAACTTACACCCTTGACACCCTATCGTGTGTTCTGTTTGCACCCTTGACCTTGTGTATGTCCATATGGCCTAATTGTGCCTTCACTTGATCTTCTCTGTGTTGGTAATGCTTTTCTGCTGCAGACTCTGCTAACAGACAAGGACCTAGAAGGCATGTGGGAAAACCTAGCTAGTGAAAAACTGAAATAAAACAATACTGCATTCCTTGGCTTTCTCCAAGTCATTTATTACTAGCTTTCCAGCCCCAAAGAGAAGTGGTCCCAAAATTCTTTTGCCTTTCTTTGGTGCCAGTGTGCTTATAGAACCTCTTCTGGCTGCCCTTCACATCCCTCATTAGTTCCAACTCCAGTCGAGCTTTAGCTTTCCTAGCTCCGTCCCTGCATGCTTGGGCAATGCTTCTGTATTCCTATCAGCTACCTCATCCCTGCTTCCACCTTCTGTGTTCTTCCTGTATCTAGTTGAGCTTAATCAGGGGTCCCTTGTTGATCCATGCAGGCCGTCTGCCACAGTTGCAATGATAGTCCTTGAAAAACAGCATGTCTTATATTGGACCAGAATCTCTGTACTTCTTTCAAATTTTAGCTTCAATTTCATGTCTTCTTTTTTCTTCTTTTTATTTTTCTGTCATTTTTATTTAAGCTGATTCAATTTAGCTGCTGTGATTGCTACAGGGAATTTAATAAAGTTACACAACTATGAAACAGGATTGACAACAAGTCAGTTTATCACGATGTCTTAGAGTTGCCTGATGCTTCTTATGGCCAACTGCTTAGTAAAACAGAACTTTGCCAAACCCCCAACTGTTCAACCTTTGGTGAAAACTTTGAGGATGCTTTAGTTTGTCTGTTTCTAAGAATAAGGTGGGAGGCAGGAGAAGGGAAAAACACACCAACAAAACAAACAAATGACCAAATCCAATTTTTTTTCTTTCCTAAAAAAGAGATGCAAGCAAGCTTCATTTTGAAAAGTTTATCACCACTGCGGTTAAAATAAACTTTTTTTATCAGATATCAGTTGCACTGGTCCCTCCCACATCCATTCAAATAGAGTGACAAAAACCAATTGTCCGTGACTGAATGGTTCATACTGGAACCCATAATTAAGACTGTATTTTTCTGGTGACAATAGCAAGCAAAAAGCTGCATAGCTGAAACGAGGAAAAGCCTAAGGTAGATATAGAATCATAGAGTCATAGAATCATAGAATAACCAGGTTGGAAGAGACCCACCGGATCATCGAGTCCAACCATTCCTATCAAACTCTAAACCATGCCCCTTAGCACCTTGTCCACCCGTGCCTTAAACACCTCCAGGGAAGGTGAATCAACCACCTCCCTGGGTAGCCTGTTCCAGTGCCCAATGACCCTTTCTGTGAAGAATTTTTTCCTAATGTCCAGCCTAAATCTCCTCTGGTGGAGCTTGAGGCCATATGTTTCCAGATGCATAGATACTAGAATCTAGCACACTGCTCAGAAGAAAAGTATAGCTGACCAACATCACATTCTGGAAAGCAAGAACCTACCAAAGAACATAATTCCCTGTGGCTAATTTCCCCAATGGGTGAGACATTAGCTGTCTGCTCTGGTAATGATGTGTCAAGACCCCTTTTCTCACAGATCCTGTCTGCTAGCCAAACTGGCCACTCTGCAGTGCCTGGTGGATCTCAGGAGGAACACTTTTTTCTCTTTTGCAAAGCTGAGGCCCTGGTTGAATTTTTGTTGGCATTTCAAATGTATGCATTTCACAGTAAAAGTGGAATGTTTGTGTCAAAAAACAACTTAAAGAAAAGTGACACATAGCCAGCACAAGTACCTCCAGTCTCAGCATTGCCAATATTTTTATAATCCATTGCTAGCTACGTGTCAAAATATTTACTCTTCTAGAGAGTTAAAGTCAGGTAAAATTTGATTAACTTCTTAAGTCCACAACATAGAGGACTGGCAACATCACTCTGAAAGAAACTGGAAAGATTCATCTAGTAGCTCCTAGGTTCGGGGCCTTTAAGAGAACAAGTATTTGGGAATACTATTTTAATATAACAAAGTTGAGGAATTTCATTGTAAGATGCTTGAACCATGGCTCAGCATAAATGCACACAGACGCCTAACTTCAACACAACACAGTTTATTACCAGCATCAGTGAGGTATTGCTAAACTGCTTCACCACACAGGTGGAGGGTATAATTTTGAAGGCTACTGAACACTGAATCTCCCAATGTATCACAATTACAGAAACACCTGTGTTAAATAACTTTATGCTGATTCACTATGAAAATGCATGGTGTTCAATAGTCCTTAGAATCAACTGCCTTGCCAACAAGCCACAGGTGTACACCACAGGAGCACATTATAACATAATTGTGAAGGATGCAATGATAGCTCTCCATCCATAATACCACCTTCCCAAGATGCTCCCATCCTTCTATTTTATATTTAGGTATTTTCCAACTGAAGCTTTAGAGTCATCCAAGCAAGCAGTATCAATTCTAAAAGGAGCACTAAGCAGGAAAGAAACAAAAAAAAAACCCAAACAAATGTAATTTATGTTTAAAACTGATTGAATCCAGTACAGGAAGGAACAAAATAAAACCACCACCTTCTTACTAAACTCCACCCCATCTTCCCCGAAAAACCCCACAAAACCACAACCTAATACTTTAAATAGGTAACATAACTTTGATCTTTCATATTTTTTAAATTTAGGGCCTGCTAAATGCTTTTCTCACAGAACTGCTACCACAGAAACTGCTGACAAAATAAATACTTTTAACTTGTTTAACACTATAGCAAGCTAGTTTAAAAAACATCTATGGTTATTGTACCTATCTATTGTTCAAAGAAATTGAGTATGTTTTTTTAAAGAAACAAATTTGGATTCTATAGATACTGATCAATGTTAGTCTTATCCTTTTAAACAGAAGTTTTGCAAGGACTAGCTGCAACATAGGAAGATTTGGAGGAGTTACATGATGCAAAAATTCCAGAGCAGTCTGAAGAAAATAAACAAGCATAGTTAATAGTTAACAGAGAATCTTCTTCAGGATTTTTTCACAATTGAAAAAAAAAAAAAAAACCAAAAAACCCACAGTATCCTAAAAAATTCTGTAGAATGATAAAGCTGTCCATAGGAATTGTCCAATCATACATCTAGCCATATCCTCAAATGTGTACTGCCTTTTATTTATTGGTTTTGTGGAACACATAGCCTAAAGGTTCAGCCAGGGAGATTTAATTTTCTCATGATTACAATTATAAAATCCTGCACTGCCAGAGTATATGACTGGATGAAGATATCATCTATGAACTACATACGACTCAGGGATGGATGTGAGCATAAGGAAGGGGAAGAAGGAATTCACACGGAGGAATGTTCCTCTTGTTCCTCTCTTATGTTGATATTGCTTTTGATTCGAATATTTTCTATGTGGTTGGGTCAATTTATGGCTTCATGTGCAGATACTTGCACAGCCTCTAAATTGTACAGAACATTTTTATATGTTCATGGGTGTTCTTCTTCGTTTAACTTACAAAATTCAAGAGTAGCATCATCCCACATAGCTATAAATTTGTAACAAGTTCAGTAGAAGCTCCTTGTATTATAGTTGAAATGTTGCCATTAGTTCCCTCCCTTGAGTTTGCCTGTTTGAAGTAATAATGACATTCACTCATATTTTACCCCCAGACTAATCATTAAAATGTTGAATAGAAATTATGTGGAGATAAGAATGAACAAATTTATCATTCCCCAATCTGCAAGTTTACTAAAAGAGTGAAGAAAGGGGATTGTAGAAGAAACCATTCCCATCCTCAATAGCCACTGTCAGATTTATGTTATTTTATTGCCATAAATGTGAGCCAGTAACTTCTTCCATTAATTTGTATCTAATTGTCTATTTAAATCTGATGCAAACTCTCTCCTCAAACTGCAGAATACTGAGTAGTATAGAGATTTTCCCTCACACTACTGCTTTGTTAATGCTCTCACTTCTGCTGTTCTGGCTCTCCTACAAAAAGGACAGCTAGAAACTCAGCCTTTTTTAACCCCTCCATGCATATATGCACATTTACACCATGCACCACCCCACATACACACAAAAACACCCTCTCAATGTCTTCTCAACAACAGAATCTGGAACACGTTTTAGAAACAAATATCTACTATGTCATAGTCTTTAAAGTACTATGATTTTAATATCTGTCAATGTGATTGATACCAAGGCTTGACAATGGAAAACTTCAAGGAATGAAACCATGAGACTGAACCTGAAAAGTCAAGGTCTCTAGTGCAAGAGTCAGAATGACTCACACTCTCCGATGGGCACAGTGGTGACAACGCACACTGAGTGGTGGATAATGCAGCTGCCTTTTGTTGTCTGTGGATTTATTAAAAAACCTCAAATCCCACAAAATGCATTCCCTTATATTCAGCTCCATGAATGATGCCTCTTCTCTTCAGTCTTCAGTGGGTTAAAAATTGGCTGGGTGGCTAGGCCCAAAGAGTTGTGGTGAATGGAGTTAAATCAAGTTGGCATCTGGACACAAGTGGTGTGCCCCAGGTCCCAGTGTCAGGGCTGGTTTTATTTAATATCTTTATCAATGACCTGGACAAGCAGATTGAGTGCATCCTCAGTGAGTTTGCATATGACAGGAAGTTATGTGGGAGAGTTGATCTGCTGGAGAGAAAGAAGGCTCTACAGAGGGATCTGGACAGGCTGTATGGATGGGCTGAGGCTTAATGTATGGGGTTCAACAAGTCTAAGTGTTGGGTACTTCACTTGGGCCACAACAACCACAACACTACAGGATTGGGCAAATATGTCTGGAAAGCTTCCTGATGTTAAAGGACCTGGATGTATTTGTGAACAGCTGTCTGAATATAAGACCGTAGTGTGCCCAGGTGGCCAAGAAGGCCAACAGCATCCTGGCTTGTATCAGAAATAGCATGAGCAGCAGGAGGAGGAAAGTGTTCACCCTGTGCACTAGTGAGATGGCACCTTCAAGACCATGTTCATTTTTGGGCTACTCCCTACAAGAATGACATTGAGGTGCTGAAGCGTGTCCAGAGAAGGGCAATGAAACTGGTGAAGGGCTGAGTACAAGTACTTTGAGGAGTGGCTGAGAGAGCTGTATTTGTTTAGTCTGGAGGCTGAGGGGAGATCTTATCCCTCTCTACAACCACCTAAAAGGAGGTTGTGGCAAGGTAGGTGTTGGTCTCTTTTTCCAAGGAACTAGCGATAGGTTAAGAGGATATGGCCTCAAGTTTCACCAGGGGAGGTTTAGATTAGATTTTGGGAAGACAATTTTCACCAGAAGACTTATTGACCACTGGAGCAGGTTGCCCAGGGAAGCAGCTGAGTCACCATCCCTGGAGGTATTTAAAAGACAGGTAGATGTGGGACACAAGGACAGGTTTTAGTGGTAGATTTTTGAAGTGTTAGGTTTATGATTGGACTCAACTCTTTTCCAAGCTAAATAATTCTATGATTCTATATTTCTTTGCTCTTTGCTTTTGCAGAATTTATATTTTCATTAATACACTGTTTCTCAGTACAGCTTCTCTTCCTGCTCAATCTTGTATTCAAACCCTAGTACTGCTCTAGGCTGTACTAGAGCATCATCAGCCTAAAGTAATTCAGTATTATGCATTCCTTTCAAAGTCATAGAATAAGATAAGGCAGGTCATGAGGAAACAAATCTTGGCTGACAAATAAGTAGGTTTGATAACCTAAGTGCCAAACATGACAAAAATCAAAAGACACATGGAAATTTATTTAACTAAGCAATATTTCATTCTTTGCTTCCATGCTTCTCATCTGTGCTTTCATCAGTATATAGAATAATAGACCAAAGTTTCTGTCCCAAATCAGATGAAAAACAAGGCCCAGCAATACAGAAAAAAAATCCCATGCTTAAAAGTATCTTCATTGTACTCCCACATACTTGAATGTGCATGGGCATAAAGGAGAAAGTTAAGCACAAACAGAAGTCCTTTGAGGATCAAGAAATCTAAAAACAAATCAATGGTACTTTGAAGTGAGTTCAGCTGCATCAATTTCTGACCGTATTGTCTAGAACATGGCAGTAAGGTATTCTCGAAAAGCAGTAAAGTTTTTTAGAGGAATAATGTACAACATGCTATTAAAATTTCAATGGTTATCACCTATCCTGAAAAAAACATCCGTTTTGGGATCTAGGTAAAACACATTGAATAATGCAGCCTATATACGTGAATCCAGCTGTCATGAAATTAAGTGTACACTTTATAAATTTATGAAAATCATCTGCTGGCTAAATTATTGAGGTGGCTTAATTTGAGGAGTATGGAAACTAACAGGAGAAAACTAAATGATGGTGGGGTAAGCCAGTCTTCAAGCAAACTGATATATTCAAACAAAGGCAATTTCTTAGCTTTCATAATTTTAAGTTGTTTCCGTTCATCCATCCATCCATCCATCCATCCATCCATCCATCCATCCACCCACCTGTTGCCTCACTTGCTCCCCGAGAACAATGGAAAGAAAACCACTACTGGAATTAAAAGTTACCTCCTTTTTGCCAAGCAGTTGTTTAGCAGACAGAAACATGGAAGTTATTAGACAGAAATAATAAAACAGCTAACCACAAAGGTTTTTAAAGTTCTTTTTAAAATTCAGTTCCATTCTAGGTCACTGTAAAAGCATTAACAATTTAAAGAGTCTTATATGCTTCCTCCTTTTTAAAGTAATTTTTATCTGCATTCTTTCTTCACATAAACAAATACTATTTGGTTACAAATGTTGACTGATCACTGTACTCATCGTTGCTCAAAGGTTTCTGCATATGAGTAAGTACAATAGATATGCATGCACTGTGTTTAAGATAATTTCTGGTTTAGGACTGGTAAAAGCCTGAAAATTGGTACTTCAGTGGATGCATTTACAGAGACCAAAAGGACAACAGCTGTGCAGCTAGACCTGTAATCATGACAAAAGTTAAAAAGGAATTCATTCTATCTACATGATTGAAATTCATTTTGTGTTCAGGGACATCATTGTTAAATGAGCTTTGTATGATGGTTACAATATTGCACTGTTGAATCGTTTTGGGGAAGAGACTTATCTTAAAGTAGCCAGATAGTTTTGGTAATTTCTCCTGTGTATAGACAGATAAAAGTATCTAAGATTGTACTTTGTAGTTCATTAGATACTACATCAATTGCTTTGATATTTTCTGAAATATTAGCTGCATAAAATTAAAGGTTATTGTTTTAATTTTCCCATTAGTCTAAGGCTACATGCAGTTGTTGCTTGGAGCAAGAAGACATTAGCACTGCACTGGTGCACAGTCTCTAAATATCTTCATATTGACAGTTCTTCCCATTTCTGTCACTTTTCCAGTTTGAGCTAAAGTACAATCAGTTTTCAAACTTCAGATAAGTCTCATCTAAATAACTTCATTTTCTGAAAGTTAAATGCATCTGTTTCAGACAGTGTTTCTCTCTAGAAGTGATGGCACGGAGCATTGGTAAGTAGAAAGGCCATTGCTTAGACTTATTCCTATAGATACCAGGGTCATCTTCAAGCTAGTGGAGTGTCGTAAGTCAAAGAGGCATAAAAGGTCACACCTGCAAGGAGGGGTAGACAGGACAGGAGGACCCAATCTGGCCAAGGGAGTATTCCATCCCATATACATCATACTTGATGAAAACCTGAGGGATCACAAGGGTCAATTTCTCTTCCTTGATGGCCAATGTCCAGTGAGGACCTTATCTCTCTATTTGACCAAATCCAGATCCATGCATCCCTCAATCCAGTTCCTGAGTCCAGCTCCCTCCTAGCCCTGAATCCTTCCCCGTGTCTGCTCTGCAGCATCTGTGGTGATGTATAGTCACTGAGGGGTGTGTACACAATTTCATATATCTGTATATTATTATTACTATTATTTCATTAAAGTTTGTTTACTTTTAGTTTCTAACCTATGAATTTTTTCCTCTCCCCTCCCCCCTCTCCTTTCTCCCCTTTCTCCTCTCCCCTTTCCTCTTTTCCCTATCTCCCTGGGGTGTCTGGGGTAAGGGAATTGGAAGCCCAGCTTCTCTGTTTTAGCCACTAAAATTGGCCAGGGAGGGGCTAAACTGTGACAATCACTAGCATCCAATTGCATATCATGATCTCCCTTCTCACTTACTTTACGGAGAAGTTTATGAATTCTGATATCCAGAAAGGAAAGATGCATAAGTACAAGTGTACACACACATACACACAAAATGATTTTAAACAGAAGATTACTGCATTAGATGCTACATTCTGCCAGTGAAAATCAGTTTGATGGTTTCATTTTAGTTGATATTTGCAGCTATCACAAAATGTTGATGTTATTGTCTGATTCCCTTTAGCAGATTCCCTTGTGCAAATCAGGACTGAAGTATGCATGTAGATCTATGCAAGAAACTTTTTCTTCTATTTCATGAACACTAACTCCATGTAAAAAAAAAATCTTAAAAAGTCAAATCTCAGTGAAAAAAAAACAAAACAAACTCTTGCTGCTGCATCCACAGGCGGTTCCACTTTACTGTTCTCATTAAAAAAAAAGGTGAATCAACAAGAAAGGCATTTCATCTGTAGGTAATTCTTTGCACTTCAACTTAAAAGGATAATGTAGTAGACAATGTAAGTCTGGTCCACGTGTGAATGTTTCTTAACACTAAACCATTTTCTGTTATAGAACATCACATAAAATGGCACCAGAGAGGTAGGAAGGCTAGTTGTGAGCCCCATCTATTTTCCCACCATACTCAACGTATCCTGTGTCAACTTATTTGAATCCTCAAGATTATACACAAGATCGTATCTAAAGCGGGACTCTAGAGATAGTTCCTCACCCCTCTCCCTCCTCTGTGTTTTAAAAGCAGAAAGGAAAGCCTTTCTGTCAAGACTGGAAGGGAACTGTGATGCTCTCTGAGAGCTTCCCAGTATGGATCCTGCAGGAATGAAGGCTCTTGCACAAGCCAAGGTACACACCTGGTACTCAGCATAAACTTAAAATTAATTTTCTTGTAGCTAGGCAACCATCTGCAGATGTTAATACTTGTTGAAAACATATATATCAATGACTGTAATGTGTTTCAGCACCACAACAGGACAGAATTTGAGCAATCTGGCTCTTACTGTTATACACTTTTGTTTTGAAACGTGGCATCCAAAGATAAGTAACCAGTGTTCAGCCCAGTAGCAATTATGTGATGGCAGGTAGAAGATCTTCCTTTTCTCTGTTTTTTGCTTAATGTAGAAAAAGGTATTTTAGAACAGATTTATATATCTGTGTGTTTATGTGTATGTGTGTGCATAGAAAATGATACTATGCACCTTGGTAAACTTCAGGTAATCTTTACATGCTATGAGACTTAATAGGATTTTCGTGTTCATGTTGTAGTCATATACTTTTAAGTCTTGTTGTTTACCTTTGGAAGTAAATAGCCTGTGACTGCAAGAACTCAAAGTTATTTGCACTAGGTTATCTTTTGACCATCCTCCCACTATAACTGGGGGCCACTTACCTGTGCATATCAAAGTAATTCCTGGAACACCACAGCTAAATCCTGCAGATTTCTTTGTTTGTATAGTACCCTTGAGTTAAAGGTCCATAACATTCAGGTCCATAACATTCATTCACATGTTTCAGTAAGTACTGAAAGACAAAATAACTATTACAGACTGGAAAAAATCCCTCAAGTTCATGATGCAATGCAAGTTTTTATTGGAAGTTAGGCTCGACTAAACAGAAGAATCATAGAATGGTTTGAGTTGAAAGGGACCTTAAAGATCATCTAATTCTAATCCCCCTGCCATGGGCAGGGACACACCTCCCACTAGATCAGGCTGCCCAAGGTCCACCCAGCCTGGTCTTGAACTCTTCCAGGAAGCGGGCAGCCACAACTTCCTTGGGCACCTGTACCAGTGTCTGACCACGCTCATTGTAAACAAATCCTCCTAATGTCTAATCTACATCTTTCCCTCTCCAATTTATAGCCATTCCCCCTAGCCAAGTCCCTCCCCAGCTTTCTTGTACACCGTCTTCAGGTACTGGAAGGTTGTTACTAGGTCTCCTCAGAGTCTTCTTCAGGATGAGCAACCCAAACACTCCCAGCCTGTCCTCATATTGGAGGTGTTCCAGCCTTCTGATTTTCTTTGTAGCCCTCCTCTGGACCTGTTCCAACAGTTCCATATCCTTCTAATGCTGAGGATTTCAGAACTGGACACTATACACCAGGTGGTGTCTCACAAGAGCAGAATAGAGGAGCAGAATCACCTCCCTCAACCTGCTGGCCACACTTCTTTTGATGCAGGCCAGGATACAGTTTGCTGCCTGGGCTGCAAGAAGAAATAAGAATGTTTTACTGTAAACTAAACTGTAGTGAAAGTAGACAATTAAAGTTGCTTTCATAGCTAATAGTTACAGTACTAAGTTTGATACATTATCTGAAAGGCTAAAGGCTACTTATTTTGTTAAGACAAGAAGGAATTTATTCTTTTTTTTTTCCTCTGTTTCTGGATATCTCCTTTTCATCAGATCATTGCTAAAAAATAGATGCTGTCTATTATGCCTGGTAGCAGTTTGGGGAATATTAGTAGTAAGTGGAAGCTACAGGAATTTCAAGTCATTTACATAATTGTCTAAGAATTCAGTGTTCCACAGACATTTCACTCCTGAGATCTGATGTAACCACTGAGAAAGAAAGGACAGCTGACTTAACACAAAACTAGTAGTAGAAACCGGTGGGACAGAGGTCACAGCAGAAATAAATAAATAAATAAATCTGTGAATAAAGGCCAAGGTGGGAGGGAAGTGTACTCTTTCGTAAGGGTGAAAAAACATTGAATGGCATTTTTGGGAGCCTGAAAGTTACCTGAAGAGCCTGGGAAGTGACAAAGAAAAGGAGCAGCAAAAAATATTTAATGAGAAACAGTACAAAGAGAAAATGGGAGAGAAAATACAATTAGGAAAAAGGATTTTTTATTATTATCCAGTCGTTGTTGTCAGTTGTTGAAACTTTCCTTGCTTTATAGAAGTTGGAAGTAGGTATTTTCTTCACAGACAAAAGTAGTTCAGGTTTTTGTGGCTCGCACTTGCTTTCCTTTTTTTACTGTTGACAAGGACTAGATAACATTTATCAGCTCTCTGAGAGCTTGATCCAGCACTACTTGAGTCAATAGAAGTTTTTCTAGTGACCTGAATAGGCTGAAGATCAAGCAACAAATGAAATGTCTTCTGTGTGTGTGCCAATAATAACAAACACATACCATACCCAGGGAGTGTATCTGATCCAATACCCTTCCCCTCCCCAAAACACAATATGAAGTAAAGGAGATTATAAGCACACAGCTGCAGCTGTGACATCTTAATGGATCCCATGTCAAAAAAGGTAATACAAAGCTATTAAAATGTCTCAGCAGAAGTCATTTGTTACTAAAGAAAACAGAACATTATTGCTTATACTTTCAAAAAATCCTGTGAAAAATAACACTGACTCTGAGACACATGCCTGTCCATTTTAGGGTACTAGAATTACCATCCTCCGTAGGAACAAGAGAAAGTAAACATAATTGAAAGGTAAATGCTTATTAAGTGGAAAACAGCAGCCAACTGCAAAATGCATTTATGTTGTGACTGTCAAATTTAAAGGAGATAATTAGAAAGATGCATCAATAATAGTTAGTTCTTAAAACAGCAACTCCATGTTAGCTGGTGCAAAGCAGCATGGTAATTGTTACATTCTTTAGTTTTGCACATGATCATTATATTGCAGATGAAAACACTATTTTGCTTATTTAATTTTAGAATATGCCTGTAAATAGATAAAGAACTGTTCTTATTCTTTATTCAGAAAATTCAATCTTTTTTTTTGGCCATGGATACAATATTTGCATTTGACTTAGTTTTTATATTTCAATTTAACACCTGTAAAAAGAGTTAAAGTATGCACTCTGATATTATTTAATTTTTGTGAATTAAACTCTCAATTCAAAACAAAATAGTTTCTAATAAAAAGTATCACATTGTGATAGCCTGTGTGTACTTAGATGCAAGATGTGTGTTAATTTCTTCCCAAATATTTTTACCCACATATATTACTTAATAAGTGTCCATGATGCTAATGACATTATTAATGGATACAAAAAGCATTGCACAAATTCTTTCATTAGTGACCAATCAATAGCTTATAAAAGCCTACTACTTAGTTCAGAGTTGAGAGTTGTGTTTTAGCTGAAGAGGAATAAGCTGCAAACGCTGAAGGCATCATTGACCATTTAATAGATTGTCATGATTTGCACACTAGTATTTAATATAAGGCTTTATTTCAGACCCCTTTCTAGTTTTACTCTAATTTGAACATGTACAATACTGTTTGAAGTGTATCTGTGAACTTCCTATTGATCACATATGAAATACTAGGTAATGCAGATGGAAAATTGCTAATGTATCACGACTGCTCTTCCTAGATATAACATTTTTTTACAGTTTTTAGGAAGACTTTGACTATTAACTTCCTCACTAGCTCCAGGCTTCAAGCAAAGGAGCAAGAGTGGATGTGTAGGGATGAATATCCCTCACTGCCCTCACTCCATCAGTATGCATGTTATGTATTGTTAACTTTCTACACAGAAGATTTCATGCTGGATTCTGTTTAAACAATGTGTCAGGGGATTAACCCGCAGAAACAGTGTAAAAATGATAAATTTGCAATTGTGAAATCTAGAGTTCATGCACTTGTCTTGAGTTGCTGTAGAAGTTCATACATAATTTTAATACTTCAAGCCAATGAAAATCTGGAAGGGGCAATGGGCCACATGAGGGGACCTGACTTCATCGATCCAAAATACCTTAGCTGAATTTAAGAAATAAAAGAAAAATAAAAGATATTGAAACTATAAAGACAATATGTGGACACATATGTTCATCTGCACATAAGCACAAATATTTATAGCTGCAATAAACATTGTTTTGTTAGACCACTACACTCAAGAACTTTCACTTCTTCCCTAACCAGCTGTGTGTACAACAGTTAGATCAAAGCATCAAAATGTCACACACTTCATGTATGAAGTCTCTGCAATGTTTTTCTCTGCTAAGGGTAAACAGGCCAAGGAAGATGATAAGCCAGTTAGCTCAGGAAAAATAAAAGATAAAAAAGTGGTTTGTTTTTTTTTTATTCACAGAGCCATTGAACTGACACTGCAGTAATTAAAGAAGATAGGGCTACAAAGCATATCCTTGGACTGTACTGGTTTATCTCCTTACTCAGCCTGCCTCAGTCCTTGCATCTTGCATATTAGGGAGGTTTAGTATGAGAGGTCAGAGTTTAGATTGCTTTTTGTTATTCATTTACATTAATCTGCTGCTTATGGCTGTCTCTCCATGATTGATTTAGAAGCTCAAAAAGTGAAGGGGTTTTCTTGCCTCTGGTTTTGCTATACTTTCCTCATCACTTTGATCATAGAGAGAGCGGAATTATTCCTTGCTAGCATTTCTTAAAATAAACATCCATATTTAGTTTGCTTTATATTATTAAAACATCACTGAAAGTGAAAATAAGTGAAAATTCATATGCTTTTCAACAAAAGTAATTCAAGATAATACGGTCCCTGCACAGTTGCTACAGCAGGAACACAAGGCTGCGTATTCAAGATTCTATATTTTCCTTCAGTTTCTACCATGTCAGTAATTGTATTCACACTAGACAAAGATGCTTCTAAGACTGTAAAGAAAAAAATTGCTAGCATTTTCCAGTATAGAATATAGAATAAAGAATAGGGCCTAATACAAAAATCAACAAGTTGGAAAATCTCCTCCAGATAATCAAAGTCATACTGGAAGAAGTATTGTAACTCCAGAAATAAGCAGAGGATTTAATCCCTTGTCTTTCATGAAAATAAATGTATTTACTTTTACCATAGTAAATCATTCATAATACACATTAGAGTTGAGCTATCTTCTTGGATGAAATTTTAGGCTTTCAGTAGAAAAAAATCCAGTGCAATTTTTGTGGTCTGAAAGATCCTTAAGGTAATTGAATTTTGCAATTTTTATCCGTGCTCCCTAGTGGATAGAATTCTATATCTCAAAATTTCATACATAATCGACAAAAAAATTCTGTCAAGCTCAATTCTGCAAACTCAATTATTTCTCACTCAGAAAGAAAAGACAATCCCTACAGATCAGATTTGAATTATGGGTAAGATAGAGATGTTCTGAACCTCCCTTCCATCTTTAGTAAGCCCAAGGATAAATATAAGAGTTCAATGTCCAGTGCTTTTACAATAACAAGAATTTAGCTCTATTCTTTAAGAAGGAGTCAATCACACCTTAAAATAATGATGGAAAAATGTGATGCAAGGCCTTGGGTGCATAAATGGAGTCTGTTAGGGAATGAAATAGTTTGCAAAAGCAGTAAAAAAACCTTATGGTGGTGTAATAATGTTACTTAAGCTGGAATAAATCTTCCTGAATCTGAAAGAAACTAGTTCACTTTAGTGCAGGGTAATTTCTATCCCAGGAAAAGCGACAGCTTCTTGTTCCTGAACAGTTTCCTCTCTATCACAGCACTTTCATCCACACAGCCATACGGGGTCCTTACCTGATGTAGACAGCCAGTATATTTAATGTTGTAGCTAACATCAAGTGGGAGATTGCATTCCACGTAGCAAACGTACACACCCCAATGATTTCATAGAATCATAGAATCGTAGAATAACCAGATTGGAAGAGACCCACCAGATCATCGAGTCCAACCATTCCTATCAATCACTAAACCATGCCCCTTAGCACCTCGTCCACCCATGCCTTAAACACCTTCAGGGAAGGTGACTCAACTATGCAGCATTTCATGACAGAGAAGAAGGTGCTGTGCTGGCCAAGACAAAGTTCTGGTACGTTCCTCTCTCAGGTTGCAGGACACTGGTACCTTCACTAGGGAACAGTGGATAACCAGACTGTTATACCATGGACCCAGGAATGAAAAAAAAGCCTGGTAAGTATTGCTTACTGTGCCTCACAGTTCTTGGGTTTGGAGTGGGGGGACATTTTGGTGGTGGGGTTTTTTTTCTGTTTATTATTGTTTAGAAAAAGAGTGCAGGGGAACTTAATTACACAAAAGAAACTTAATTTTCATCAGATAAAACCTGTTTTGCTGTATCTTTACATTGAAAGGTAAACTCATTTGCTCAAATATGAAAATGCATTGTGACCATTATGACCAATGTGACCAATATACCTCTTCCTGTATATACACACATGAGTATAAATGTTCCTACCTGGTCTCCCAAACTTCTATACAGAAGGTATGAGGAAAATCATTATATATGTAAAAACACATCATCTACTGTCAAATATTTTGCAAAGGCACCAAATTTCTATCTGGCACAGCAGTTTATGATCCTCTGCCCTTAACACATGATCATTTTAAATCACTTAATATTTTTATCCAAGACAGTGAAATTACATAATGGTATTTTTAGAATTCAGTATAATGGAAGGAAAGTTCAGAATTAATGAGAATAGCTAAGTGAGATATGGGAAGCAACTGAAAGAACCTACACAGTAAGGTCAAAAAAAAATGAATTTAACAAAATGAGTGGGAATGCAGGAACAGGAGGACTGTTAATGGCAGCATGGCAAAAAAAGAGGTCTCTTTTTTTTTTTTTTAAATATATTTCTATTCCCCCTCTTTAAACTCCTAAGATCTCACAGTTAGAGGAATTGCAGCATTGGAATGTTACTGATGAGCATTTTTTCAAACCACTAAAACACATACATGTAAAAGGGACCAAAGGAGAATAAATAAAAATAAAAGAATATCAAGGGCACCAAGTGAAATAAATTTCAGAAATAAATGCATAGAAGACAAAATAAAATCCTGAATGACTTTAAAGGTCAAAGAGGTAACATATTTCTTTATGGAGAAAAACTTATGAGAGAAATAAACATTTTGATACAGATGAGCACAAAATTGTATCAAATTAAAAAAGAATCTATCTTAATTACCCAATTAGACTGACAAGAAGAAGAAATGTTATGCGAAAGGGTCATCTGATTACAGAATTGGCATAGCTAGATGGAAATAAGGTCAATATGTCTATTGGCCATAAACACAATCATTGATCTAAAAAAATGACATTAAAATGGCATGGCCTTTCAAACATTTCAGCTACATTTTTATGGGAGTGAATTGGTGTTTCTAGTGATAAAGGTATAATCAGAGACTCTGATGACATGAAAATATGGCACTTGATCATACAAATTTATTATCTTAAATTACATTAAGTAATATTGAGATGCCTGAAATTTCACAATGGTTAGCAGAACTGAAGGAAACTTGAAATACCCTTTTAGCTGTTAACTTTTTTGACAGAACAGTTGGGTTTTTTTCTTATTGTGGCACCTCAAACAGTTGAAGATCATGTACAGAGATGGTAACTATTTATCTTTTTCTTTCCTTTGAGTAGGACAGAAACACTGCCTGCGGAAGGGGAATTGAACACAGCTTTCAACTGCCTTTGTGTGTGCTCTTTTTTCTGCTGGCATGAGTTCAATATATAGATAACTTCGCATATATGGAGGGGCTTGACATTTTAGCTGTAAATAACAGCAAAACATAATAGCTCTGTGCAGTCTGTGTGACTGCCAGGAGCCATCAGAGGTGAGGAATCTACTCCTGCTGCTTAAGACTGCAATTGCCTAGGAAGAAAATAAACATTACATTCCTAATTCACATCTATTTAATATCACATGAAAGAATTGATACCATGCATAAACTAAGGTGACTACAAATCTTAAGCTTGTTCCCAAATGTTGAAAATGGAGTTGTCCCTAAAAGTGAAGTAGTTTAAACTTTATGGGTATTGGACCCCGTCGGTAGCATTTTTTTCAAAGCCCACATCTGTTAAAATCTCCAAAACAGTCCAATGTGGGCTATATTTGGTGTCACAGTCTGTCTAAGGGCAGTAAACAGCTGTCTTGCCTCTCCTAGAGTTGTAAGGGTAGAACAGTTTCCTTCAGGTTGTTCCAAGCACATGGGAAGCATGGAAAAAGTAAGGAGTGATTTTCCCTCTCTTGGATAGTCCCTTAAGAAACACAGTCTTAAGAAAGATGCTAAAGAGCAAAGAAGGGTTGGAATATTCTGATCTACCTCACCCTTCCCTAATCATCCCCAATGTCCTGCACCCAGAAAAGACAGTGAGACAGTTTTCTATAGGTTCTATAAGCACAAGGTGTGTGGAGAGAAACAGCCTGCCTAACCAGGCTGCATCTTTCTAACAATGGCTTGTGGCTTTGGATTTTGAGCTGGCTCACATTCATCTGTATTGGAAAGAACAAGACTGTTTATCAGTATGAAAAGGACTGTGCATATATACCTTTTCTTCTCATTGTTCGGTGGCTTTTAACAAACATTCATAACTAGAATGGCTACAATACTCTTGAGCGCATACAACAGCAACAACAACAAAAAAAAAGGCTTAAAAGATCTAATTTACTGAATTCACTGAGTGTTCCTGAATAATATCTTTACTGGCTGGATAATCCTAAACATAAAAATTGTTACTGACTTATCAACAGCAGAATAAACTTTATCATCTCCTAAATGATCCTGTGACATTAACATTTCCTTTCAGATTTCTCTATTTCCCTTCCTGAATGTTGGTTAAGTTAAGGCAGTTTAACCCTGTTGTGAAGCTAAAATTAAAGGGTTTTCTTGATGGAGTTGAACTGTTATAATTACAACATCAGTCTCAGATGGTGTAGTTATAGTTCTGTATAAAAACCAAAAATTATCAGTTTCAATATCCGTAGATTTCATGTACGTTGGTTTCAGTACAGCGGCTGAAGTGAGTCATAACATGAAAGTGAAATCAATATGATACATGGCCTATAGTCCCTTCCTCTTTCTTCATTGAGAACACACATTGCTGACTTAGTTATTGCTGAGAGAGATATTAATTTTCTACTGTTGCTTCAGTAATGTCAGAAAAGGTGTTTCCCACAGAGCAAGGCATTTTCATCCTCAAGTGCTGCTTTTGTGCTGATACAACTTGAAATATTCTTGAAGGAACAGTTGAACAATGCAGTTTATTACATGTAAGTGTTTCTTGGATCATCATCTTGATGAACTCTTTCATGGGAAAGACTCCAGATGAATAATTATGATTTTTTACTTGATTATTGCCAAATCTGTTGTGTTAATCCTATAGTTTATATTACTTATATTTTTACTTTTGTTCTAAAAGGAAGTTTGATGCGCTAATATACAATGTTATGTAAATAAATAAGGTTTAAACATGATACAGTTGAAAATCCTCCATGCCTTCAGCAAATGTTTTTCTGAACATTTTTCTTAACAGATTTTTCCAGATCCTGCCTTTTCACCCCAGTTCATAATGAAAATGCATTTTGAAGTGCCAAAATAGGAGCTAAGAAAAGCCTGAACAAAAAAACCAACTAAATGATTGTACTGTAGCAAAACTTACTTTTTTACTATTTCTGGGTTTGTTCTTGAAAATTTATCAAGTGTCTGAGTAGCTCTAATAAGTACTGGCAGAAAGATCCCTAAATCTCTAAATGCTCAGAATTCCAGTGATGTTTCCATGAGGAACAAAAGTCAGAAATATTTTTTTATTTTTTACCTGATATCCTTTTTATGCAAATAAATCTTACAGGAATAAGCATAGTTTCTTAAGATTTTGGGGTTTGTCATTTGTTTCATTTAGGCAATAAATAATTTAAATACTAGGATATCTGTTTGGATACTAGGATATAAGATCATATTTTTATTAACTTCTGGAGGACATTTTTCCTATTTTATCTAAACCACTTTGCCTGCTTTTCCTTCTGGTCTAAATGTTAGTAAGGCCAGAACTTTTAGTAAACTTAGGAACCTTGTTCAAAATGCAATTTAACAAAATTTTAAAGAAAAAGAATGATGAGTATCACTAATCATTTCCCCAGTCTATATTTACGAAAATTAAGCTGTAAAGCGATAAAGTAACACAAGCCTTCACGATCTCTGACTTTTATTATGCATAGCACTTGCACTAGAGAAAAGTACTACAGAACAAATGCACTCTCTTTTGGCTATTTTCAAAAATTCTCAGGCATAGGAAAACTACACATGCTTGCTTAGAGACCCAGTTGCTTTGAGATCCTGGAAATTAATCCCACAGTGTGCCAGTGTAAATTATTGCTCAAAATTATGGCACAGTGGGGAATCAGGCTCTATGTTTGTATTTGGGGATGTGTGTGCATTTAATTTTCATTTTAGGTGTGTGTTTTATGCTTTGGTTGTACATTTAGTTGTACATTACTTCTGAGGAAAACAAAACCAGCCATCACAGAATTCTTTCTGACAGGATAGAACAAGTTTAATAACTGAAACAAAATGCACACATTTGTTCAAGATAGTAACTGGGTCTTCAACAATGCTACTGCAGTACCAATGAGGCATGCAGGCAGCTCTCCAATGGGATATTCCCTGGCTGCACAAGCTCAGCTTGCATGAAAACACAGACTTTTACTTTGTCCCTTCAGATGGAGCTCACGAAGTAAAGACAGGGTTATCTCCCAAATGTCACAGTCCCTGGTGGCACTGGCTCTGATCAAAGAACAAAATACATACTTTTTCAAGTTGCCCTTTCTCTGGGCTGAGATGAAAAGACTTTTCCAATGTTAATAACTCCTACACAGAAAGATCAAATGAAAAACAGTCCAAAACAAAAGGGAAAGAGAAAGAGAAAGGAAATAGGCAAAGGCAAAGGAGGAAGGACATGGTTTAATTAATAACCCCCAGCAAAAGACACTTAAAAAGACACAACACAGATGTCCAAAACCACAAGTATGTTTTGTTATTAAATATAATCATCTGGAATTTGATGTGCTTATTCAAAGCACATTTCCAGGCAAGTTTAGTTTTCCCCTTTTTTCTGAATCTGACTCTGCCCTGGCATGGTGCAGCTAGAGTGTCAGCTGGGTCCTGGCAGCTCCAGCAGCCCCAGTGCAGAGCACAGCTGAGCCACTCAGCCACGGTTGGGAGCCATAGGGAAAGCTGAGCTCAGAAAGGGCAAAATGCTGCATGGCAGCTTGGTGTTGAGGATGGGAGGAAGAGATTTCTCACTATCTAAACTATTTTAATTAGCAAAAAAATAAATTAGTTTGCCCGAAGTCAAGACCTGGAAAATCAGACAAGTAGCCTGATTCAGTCATCCACATTGTCTCTCAGTTCCATTGTTTCCTAGCTGTAGGATTTACATCTACTAGAAGTTTAGACAAAAAGAAGCAGTAGTGCCATGTATTTAGGCTGACTGAACATAGAGGGAATGTTTCATTCTTTCAAAGTACAAAAATGAGAGTCAATTCCATGTCCTGTGACAATTTTATTTGATTTATACTGCATTACAAACTGCTACAGGAATTGAGAATTCCTCGGACGATATTTTACCAGCTAGAGTACAGCTCATACTGCCCTAGTTTTTGCCAATGTCAATCTGTTTCCTTTGCTGATGTGCATGAGGTCATTTAGTTCTGGAAAGATTAAATCAGATAATAATATGAACTAGTCAAATAGCTGGTAGGGCTGTAAGTAGGTTCATACAGCCTGTCTACTGAGATCTCAGTATCCAGTTAAAGTTAGGATAAATTTTAGATCTAATGAGTCAGAAATCAGGCACAGTTCATGAACAAGCGTTGCTTATTATTAATTATCGATATTCCAGCTCCATATATAGGTCCTAGCTAATAAGAGAATTTCATTGTGCAGTGTAACTACATCGACCATGAGACACCCCTTCTCCTGAGCCTTACAGTTCAAATGAGAAGATTGATAAAGGCTACAAAAACAAGAACAGGAGGAAAAAACACTCAGTGGTGTAACTTCTTACATGAGGCCATACTCCAAGGTCAGTGGCAGGAATAGGGAGAGAACCAGCTTTAAGTCTTAGCCATGTGAGATTCATGCTAAGCCCAAATGTTTTTACCACACATGAATATAAGCAGGAATAGGAATCCCTACCTGCCTTAAGTATTCATTGTATTCTGACCCTGAAATCTCGAATGCCTCCAAACATACTCAGAACTTCTTCAGTTCATTCTGTCTTCCTCTGTTAGGTCCAAATTAGTATGCTGCTGATGGATTCTTCTAGTAAGTATTATCCTTCTTCTAAAGCAAGACAGGCAAAACAAGCATAAATGGAAAATATGCAAACACTTTAGCTGCTCCAATTTCTGTCTCAGTTTGTCTGCTCTGGAGAGGAGAAAAGACTGGTTGTATCCTATACATACTTTGGTAGGGATGGCCACAGCACAGCACACAGGACAATGAACATATCTTTGTACATCATGTTCATCCTTTTTCCTTGTAGTTTCTTTGAGATAGATCTAAAATGAGCCCAGCCACATCATTTAGTCCTATTGAGGAAACTACTGTGAAGTCATAAACTTGATCTGTTACTGTCTAGAGTCAGAGTTCTGCCACTGACTTTCATAGAAACTGGATCAAATGTGAAGAGAGATGATTTAGCACACAATATAGTGACTAGATTTTAAGCAGATACTTTGTAATTTAATAAAGTGTCTGTGCAATATTTCTAAGTTGACGAGGGCAAACCCTGTTAGGATTGAATTTTTAATTAAAATTATTACTGCCTCTTTCCCCATTTGGTGTCAAATAGATCATTAACATTTTCAACATAATTTCCTTTAATATTTAAATAAATGTTCCACGTAATGAAAGCATTTAAGTAACTTTTAATGAAAAAGTGAAATATAATATACAAGACTGAGACTAATTTTCTTGAGTTTTAACACACATGTGGAACACGTTATGAACTAAGAAAAATATTTTGAACCTGATGGACTGTAAATTACAACCCTTGGTGTATATCCAATTCTTAATTAATTTTCTTAGTCTTTCTCCATAATCCTAATAGCTGCCTGAAAATAAATTGTAGATGCCTTGGGGTAAGCAGGGGGAGTGGGTGAGATTATACATTTGCATTCCTGAGCTGTTTAACAAAAACTTCATAGGCAAAAGTAATAAATAAAGAACAAAATATTTCAAAGGCACTCAGTAGATAGCCTGTTCAGGTTATACTTCTATGTAAAGCAAATACCTTTTCTCACTGCATGAACGTAGTTAGAGATTTATCCCTTCTTAATATCTTAAACTAAAATAGTAAAGAAATGTGTACACTTCCATTGCATTTTTTATGTTAAAAACTCGTGTTTAAGAAATACCAGTGCAATGATTAGGGAAAGAATGTATTATCTACAAAACCAGTCATATTAAACCACAAGAGTGACTTAGGTGTTTAAATGACTTACTTACATACCAAATCATAATTAGAGATAACACAAGACTTTCATTTTTCTGTTCAGAAATTCTACCTCAACTGGAACTGATATAATGTCTAAAGAAGCATACTATGTAGCTACCTGGTTTCTGAAGAGGTATAGTTTTTTGGTTTCTTGGGATTATTTTTCACCCAATCTGGTGTCACAGCTTGATCAAATGGAAAGTGCTTAGTAGTTGTTTTTGTCTAATTACATTTTACAAGTAATGTCTCTTCAAAATTTTATTGTAAACTGATTTTATTGTTTATGACAAAAAAATAGCTTGCAAAAGAATATAGAATATTGTTTTTCCACCAGAGGATATACAGCATGCAAGTATTTCTAATAAGCAGCATAGTAAGTAAGTTTTCTGTATAGTATAACTTAACATGTTGCACACTATCAACTGATGTAATTTTAGTGACATGTAGCTCCAAACTAGAATTTACAACCTGGACGTTTCACCTAGGTTTCGGGTTCACTTCACATGAATATCACAATTCCAGATGAACTGCACTACAACCAAGTTCCACTTCATCTTGGGTAGAGAAATATCATATGGTAACCAATTAATTTGACCTCTATGTGATAAGTCTAAGACTAGTTTCCCTTTCCTTTGACTATAAGGTAAGGATGTAAGTGGTCAAGAATCTCATTGTCATAAAGATGTGTCCTTTGGGCATACATAGGAGCTGTATGTATATTGAATGTTGTTACCAAAAAATCCAAGTCTCTGAAAGTTTTATTGAATTTTAATAAGTCTTCACGTGGCAAGTGAAAAAAAAAAGTACTTTTCCACCCAGGGGTTCGTAAACATCCTAAGCAAAGGGAGCTATTCAAGTCCCTCTGGGATTGGGAGCAAAGTAGTTTGCTTAGCCCACCTCCACATGCTCACAACATCCTGAGCAAAGTGGTTGTGTGTTTACTTTGAGACAAGATACCTGCACTGAGCCCATTAGAATTCTGCACAAAAGTAGTCTTTGTTTCAAGCAATCTGCAGGACAATTTGAACACCTCTGGTTTTCAACACCCAGCAGTGCAAAACTGACTAGCAAGGATTTTTAGAGAACAGTTCACATTGTGGATGATGTTTTACATGCTGAGAATAAAATGTTTTAGAAAGGGTAGAGAAATAATCTTTGATGTTACAGGTTTCTTTATTGAGCGTCCAGAACTATAAAACAAATGTTGAAAGAATCAGCAAATGACAGGTGGAACAAAAAGCAAACATGGTTTTAGCACATGTAGGTTGTGACATTTATGTGTTATGTTTCTTTGAAGAAAATCAAGGACATATCTTTGATAAGGATTTTCTAGACTAGGAAAAACTATTTAATTTAGCAAAGGAACAAACTAAATGAGAGAAAACAATATCTCACATTAATAAATGGCACATCAGACTCAAAGGCATTTACAAATGAAGTTTCTGAAGGGGTGGTCTTAGGCTGTGATTTGAACATTCTCACTAAAGACCCAGGTACTAAATTCTGCCTGCTAATTCTGTTGAATATGTAAAGTAGAGATACTGTCATATGGGAAAAGATCAGAATTTTTATCCAAAAATAAAGAAGTTCTTGAAGACTGGAACAAGGAAATGACATGAGTTTTCATAACAAGGTGCAAGGTCATGCATTTGGGGATTAATAACAAGAATTTCCTCCTTCGCATGGGAAGTCATTAGTTGGAAATGTCAGAGGAAAAGTAAGATCTTAGTGTATTAGTCAATTATAAGATTACTATGAACCATCTCGGTGAAGTAGCCATGAAAATGTCAAAAGCAATCCTAGGATTTTTCAGGCAAGGTATTTCACAAAGAAATATGGAAGTATTCATGTCATTGGAGCAGGCAATCATAATATATCAACTGGAATGCTGCATATGAGACAGGCCCATCATGTCGAAGATGATGTATTGAATGTCAGGTGTATTTCTGCTGAATGTTAAACCTGAGCTCACCGTTAGGAAGCCTACATGCCACTGCTGTGAAGCCTTGTCAGGCACTGGTATCATCTGTGAGGTTGAATTAGTTATTCCCAGCATGCTCCTCTTTTCTCTTTACAGAGATATTCTGACTGAGTGTTGTCAACTGCAGTCAGTGCTCAGAGAATACTGTGAACACAACCTGGAACAGGAGCAGGGAAGAGCTACACTAATAATCATCAGAGTAGATACCTTCTCTTGCAAATAGAGCCTGAAAGATTCTGGGTCAGTGTAGAAAAAATGGTGCTGTGATGGGATATATTAAATCAGTTCATTCATTCATTCAAAAGAATGAAATATATTTGAGGCAGAAAATACAAGATATTTCAGTATTGCTGGAGGAAGGAGGGAAGCATGTTTTAAATCTGAAAGTGTTCATCCTTACAGAATTAGACCTTTCTCTTTCCAAATTCCTCTTTCCACAAATATTACCCACAGCTCCACCCCACCATACACACAGAGTCTTAGTATGCAGACACCAGGCTGCCTTATAATTTCAAAGTTTAAATTTTGACATTTATAAAGCTTTCAGTTGTACAGTTCACTCAATGAAATATGAAAAGAGTTGCATTTTCCAACTGGAGTTAGCTATATCACACTGCTTAACAGATGGCATTAAAATGTCACTATTGTTTTCTTTATTCAGTGTCTTCTTTCAGCCTTAAGTCTACTCAAACACCCACACTGAGTAGGTAAATGTGACTGTGAAGTCTGAAACTTGTTTTAAGTTTTATCTTTGTAAGTACTGTTTTGAAGAAGAAACAGACTCCAAATGGAAGGAATTTACAGTGTATAAGTGTAACATTGCATTAACTTAAAATGTTTGACTTATGGAAAAATACCCAGCAACAAAAATATTTGCCATAGCTGGAGAGCTGGATGATGTCTATGATCTTAGCTAGAAGACTGACCTTCTCTGCAACATGCACACATTCTAAATAAAATAACTGGGACTTGTGCCGATGTATTTCAGGAAGAATTTAAGTCAAATGACTTAGTATTTACTAAATAGCTGCTGTTAAATTTGAATTATTTGCAGTACCTTAAATGAAAGCTATAAGGCTTCAGGTGAGGTACTTGTGAACTGCAGTGCTTTAGTGTACATGTAGAACTAATTAATCTCTTAAGGCTTTGTTCTTTAGTTAGAGCAGGGCATTAAAAAACCCCAGATGAACTCTTTCTGAAGTACTTTTTACTGCCTTCAAAGTCCTGAGCAGGAATTTGGAAAAAGATGCCTCATGCTTGCTGACAGTATTGATGGAGGCCAATGCATTAACAGATATTTGCACTTATGGCTCCACATCTGAAAGACTGGAATAACAATTTCTCAAAATAAGAAAATAGCCACACTCTCCATATGCTTCACTGTGAGAAGGGACTGGGAGGATAAGATAATGCTGAATCAGAAATTAATATTTTTTTCTATGTAGCCTCTAGACGTTCTGAGGAAAATGAAGGTAACTCACTTCTAATAGAAGTCCCAAACACAATTAAGCATATTTACAATGTTCTAAGGTGTGGTTTCTATTAGACAAAATTACAGCACAAGAACTTTAAGAACAGGCAAACTCAACTCTACTTTGCAACAGATTCTCATATTATATAGACAAAGTAGTCAGAATAACAGAATCACACAGAAGTTTATGGAAGAATAAGGTGAAAAAGAAAATAGATACTATGAAACAGGAGGATTCTGATGATGATCTTACCTTGTAGTCCCATCACATATAGTGTGTAGACTGGAGGCTGGCTGATGTTGTGCCCATCTACAAGAAGGGTCGCAGGGAGGATCCGGGGAACTACAGGCCTGTCAGGCTGACCTCAGTGCCAGGGAAAGTCATGGAGCAGGTGATCTTGAGTGCTATCATGAAGCACATGCAAGAGAACCGGGTGATCAGGCCCAGTCAACATGGGTTCACAAAAGGCAGGTCTTGCCAAACTAACCTGATCACCTTCTATGACAAAGTGACTCGGCTCCTGGATGAGGGAAAGGCTGTGGATGTGGTCTTCTCGGACATCAGGAAAGCCTTTGACACAGTTTCTCACAGCATTCTGCTTGAGAAACTGTCAGCCTCTGGCCTGGACAGGCGCACACTCTCCTGGGTGGAAAATTGGTTGGATGGCCGGGCCCAGAGAGTGGTGGGAAATGGTGTGAAATCCAGCTGGAGGCCAGTGACAAGTAGGGATCCCCAGGGCTTGGTGCTGGGTCCAGCCCTGTTCAATGTCTTCATCAATGACCTGGATGAAGGCATTGAGGGCACCCTTAGCAAGTTTGCAGACGACACTAAGCTGGGTAGAAGTGTTGATCTGCTGCAGGGTAGGGAGGCTCTGCAAAGGGATCTGAACAGGCTGGACCACTGGGCTGAGTCCAATGGCATGAGGTTTAACAAGGCCAAATGCCAGGTCCTGCACTTGGGGCACAACAACCCTGTGCAGTGCTACAGACTAGGGAAATCTGTCTAGGAAGCTGCCTGGAGGAGAGGGACCTGGGGGTGCTGGTTGACAGCGACTGAACATGAGCCAGCAGTGTGCCCAGGTGGCCAAGAAGGCCAATGGCATCTTGGCTTGGATCAGAAACAGCGTGACCAGCAGGTCCAGGGAGGTTATTCTCCCTCTGTACTCGGCACTGGTGAGACCGCTCCTCAAATACTGTGTTCAGTTCTGGGCCCCTCACCACAAGAAGGATGTTGAGGCTCTGGAGAGAGTCCAGAGAAGGGCAACAAAGCTGGTGAGGGGGCTGGAGAACAGGTCTTATGAGGAGCGGCTGAGAGAGCCGGGGTTGTTTAGCCTGGAGAAGAGGAGGCTGAGGGGAGACCTCATTGCTCTCTACAACTACCTGAAAGGACGTTGTAGAAAGGAGGGTGCTGGCCTCTTCTCCCAAGTGATGGGGGACAGGACAAGAGGGCATGGCCTCAAGCTCCACCAGGGGAGATTTAGGCTGGACATTAGAAAAAAATTTTTCACGGAAAGGGTCATTGGGCACTGGAACATGCTGCCCAGGGAGGTGGTTGAGTCCCCTTCCCTGGAGGTGTTTAAGGGATGGGTGGATGAGGTGCTAAGGGGCATGGTTTAGTGTTTGATAGGAATAGTTGGACTCGATGATCCGGTGGGTCTCTTCCAACCTGGTTATTCTATGATTCTATGATTCTATGACTTACAGATCCTCAAATCAGACATATGCATAAGGCATAACTGCCCACACAAGGTCAAGTTGTCTCACCACTGTCACTAGCATTACCATTAATATGCCTAAGAAAAAAAAGTGATTATGTGCATAAGAGCTCATTTAGTTACACAACTGTACTCTTCACTAGAGCAGATATATAATTACCCCAAATCCCTTCTTTTAATGATTCACATCAAAGCGTTTAACAATAGTTATTTTTCATATTCTGTGCCTAGCCATTATTTCATAAAATCTATTCTGATTTTCTTCAGTAAACTATTCAGTGAACCTTCAAACCTCTTCTACTGAAATGCTCCTGCATATTTCCATCAGCTAACATTGACTTTACTGCTGATACTAAAGACACAAAGATAATAAGAATTCTAATGGAAGAGTGAAGGTAGATTATTTAACTTTCTCATAGTTGTGTTTTATTTTGGTTTGGGTTTTTTTACTGTTAAAATTCAAGAAGGATTGAGGGCTGTAACAAACAATTTACACTCTAATTAGGATTAGAATTTGTTATGGGACTGTCAGATGAAAGGGGATAGGAATGCTTTCAATAGTCCAGCTTACTCCGCTTTAATGGAACAGAAGGTTATGCAGACTCTTCCTAAAGGTATTCCACATGGGCTAATGTTTTCTTGTACATAATCTTTGCTTCAAAAAGATTAAACAATAATATCAGTAAAAATTTTTCTACTATTTATGTTTTCTGCATTTTATTTAAGTTTATGTAGCATCTTTGTGTCATTAAATGACAGACTCTCTCTGAGGTTGAATGAATTCTTTTTATGATAAATACAGCTCTGTTTTAAAACGCTTAGTGGGATTTTGGCTGAAAAAATAATCCATTATCAATAACATTGTAATTCTGTTACATAATCATACTGAATGAAAACCTGTCTCTGTAAACTCTAATTCGGGTCCATTGTCATTCAGACACCAAACTAATGTAGAACAAGGAAAATAACTCAATTTTTTAAAGGTTGCTATCAGAGCAACATGTTTTATGGGAGCAAAGGCTTGGAAAGGAAGACATTAAGGGAATGGCATCAAGACACCGGGTACCTGCATCAAAGACTAAGCTTTCAGCATAGAAAAACAGTGATTAAAAAAAAGTAGAAAAACCCCAAATTTCCAAACAAATAATTAAAATTAAGCTTCTATTTCACAGCTCATTTTAGTTACAGTTTGATTGTCTTTGTCAAAATTACTATTGTAATACCATATGTGAAAAACAAAGAGAGGCTCCTTTTGAAGTGTACTCTTAACAGTTAATTTCACTTGAGCTCAGATAAGCTTCAGCTAGCCACTTTGGATGATTTCTATTAAATGTCATGCATAATTACATAAAACTTGTAAAAATTTATAATCATCATGCTTTTGGATGCTTTCAAGATTCTGGAGAACCTCTTCAGCATTACTAGTATGCTACTCAACTTTCCTGTTAAGCAGCCAGCTGCCTTGAAATTAAATTAAAAAATGTTTTCATTTCATTTTCCAAATAATCAATTTAAACTTGAACAAAAATATTGAATTGACTATGAAAAAATGCAGCTGCTTCTTTCCATAACAAAATATGGCATTTTGGCATGGCCTGTGTTTCAACTTGATTTTCCTAGATTGCTTATTGTAGAATTTTCATTTTAGAAAAGATTGTTTGGTTCTTGCCTTCTGTAGGATGAAGAAAACCACTGTATCTGATTATTAAGAAAAAATATTATTTTCAGAAAAATTACTAAAATTGACAGCAATGTCATCATAGTGCTATCTTGCAATGGCTATTTTACAAACCAGTTATCCTAAATTTCTCATCTGTCCAAACTGATCAACACCTAGCTCCTCGGGTCTGAGCTGACATGTTGTTAATAAGCTGTGTATGCAAATCCCATTTACAGGGCTGAATAAAGGGTGATCAGGTTGCATTTTAATAGAAGTGTAAGGTTCAGTGTCAGAAAAGGGCTGTATTGCATTTTAAGAATTGCTCTAGAAGGCAAAAAATGCTGATTTGCCACAAAATAGGTCATTGCCTTCCAACAGAGAAGTAATATTCTAAAGAGTTAATATGCTATTCAGAGAATGTGTATTACAAAGTCTTAATGAAATTAAGAATAAAAGAGAAGTCTTAACAGTTAGTTTAGTTAGGTGAAGAGGATGTTTTAAGCTGAGTAAAACCTCAGGTTGCATTCAATATATGTGATTATAAGCATGACTAAATCAGCGACCTCTTAAATGACAGGACATCTAAATATGTGGTGTTTATATAAAAAGTAAATTACTAGTGCAATACTAAAACCAACAGAGATAATGTCTTTTGAATAGCACACAGGGTTAACTGTTCCTGATTTTTGAGAAAAAGGAGCAATAGACAAGTGTCCTATATTTTATCTCTATCTGTCTCCACAGTACTTTCTGTAAATAAATATCTTTGGTTTATATATAAATTGTATTTTTATATTTGTTTTTTATGTTTTGGTACACTTACTTACCGTGGCCTTAAAGGTGACAAAAAATTGTTCAGAGAGAATATATTTATTCTAAGCAATGCAGCGTGGAGTACTTTGTCTTCAGATTTCCTCTTTCTCCATTTTATCTCTTGGTGGTCTTACATATACCTTGTTGGTGTCCTGCCTCTGTCATGAGTCAGAAAGCATGAGAATGTTTACTACTTATAAGCAGAGTTTCATATCAGCTCACATCCTATGAAAAAAGTCTTTTGAAAGTCAGACCTGGAAGGGAAAACAATATAACAGTTGATGCCTCCAATTTTCAAGTAGCAGCAGTGATAAACAAAGATTTCTGTTATATGGAGAAGTCTTTTAACTCAAGTGTATCACAGTTTAGCTCTATTCACAAAAAAAAGCCTTGGGTTTCATGAATTGGCTACACAGGAAATTGTAGTTCTCACTAAGATATTTTTGAATTGAAACAGTCTCAATAGACACATAATTAAGGTCCTCAGGATTAAAATTAGACTTAATTTAGGAGATTATTGGGGAATATGAAGGTTTCTGGCTCTACAGCACAGGGCCCTATCCTCGCTGCAGGCCAGGACTTTCTTCAGGTATTTGCTTCTCAAATCCACTGTGTGATGATGACTCCACCACAGGCTGCTGAGTGACCAAAGAGAAGGTGCATAACCAGAGCTGTGACTGAGCTCAGAAACAGATTGGACATCTCAACCCCTCATTTGAGTAATCTGATAAAGCTTTCTGCTGCTACCACCTAAAATCATCCTAAAGTATATGAAACATTTGGCTATGTTTTCACTTATCTTGGCTACTGGTGCAATACTACTTAATTCCACCACCACTCCTTCCACCCGGTGTTTATTTGTCTTGATCATCATCAGGCCAAGCTGCTGTGCAGTGATGTGTGCGGTAGGAATGCTGCTTGTCTGCTAAGCACTTCAAGTTGAATTCACATGTGAGCAGTACAATTGCATTAATACCAGGTCAGAATCAGTTCTGATTTCTTTTTTCACATTTCCTGACTTCAGGAATACAATCAAGCACAGAAACAGGTCTGTTTGATTATAAGGCATTATCTGGTATATAACAAATAATAGTAAAAACGAAACCAAAGTAAAAAAGTAGTGTTAGGGTGGTCTGAGCCAGTTTAGATAATCTCATATATGCCACTATGCTTTTGTTGTCCCAATGATTGGTTCTCCCCACTCACTGTTCTTCTTTTTCACTCTGATATAGGATGCAGCTTTCTATGAATTTATTTTAAAGTTGTGGTTGTCTGTTGCCTCATTTTGATTATGGAAAGTGCCACAACATGTGAGCAGCTGTTACACAAGGAAACACAGCATTCCAGCTAGCAATGAGTTTTTCAGGAAAAAAAGTTAGCTTTAGAAAATGTTTTACTCTAACAAAACACTTATGCTGAAAAGTCTCTTAAATGCCGTGATAGCTTTAGCAAAAAAAAGAGATCTGAACACCTGCGTACTATTGTTTTGTGCCCTAGGATATTCCAGGCAACCTACTTCAGATGATTCACTTCTCATAATTTAACATCCTGTTAAGACAGGTATAATATACCAGCAAGAAAATGCAGTGTCTTCCAAAGCTTGATATTGTGCAGTGATAGGCAACGTGCAATCATGGTATGTCACTTTTTTGTATGATATTATTCTACATAAGTATGAACATCCTCCCTGATGTTAGTTACAGTGTCCAGCAAAACTACACTTCTCTTTGAACCTCTACTGACAAATAAAATACTGAATGGAACTATGAAGAGCTTACTGGTGTGGCTTGGAGATAACCAAACAAATCAAACGCAAATTTAATATTTCTTGTAATTATCCCTCATTCAAATGGGGGGGTGTATGTCTACAGGGGAGATCCATTTCAATTAATAGTTTTTCTCTTTTATTGAGCAAAGTAATCTTCTTCCTGAAGAGGTCTCCAAGGTCACTTAACTGTTGCTGAAATAGAGATGTCAAACATTTCTGACAGTTTCATTTCCAAGAAATATTTCACCCTGTCCCTGAACCATTGAATTTCTACCTAATTATGGAAAAGATGAGGTTGCATTTCATTTTGTGTTACAGGCAGCTCAGCAGCAGTGAAAGAGGAATAAAGTTTTTTACAATCACACTGGACTAGGTGCAGCATTCTCCTTCCACCATAACAAGACAGTCCTCTGCCATGATTTGAATGGACATTTTGCTTCTCAAAAGTTGTTCATACCTGGCGTACAATTTCAACACTATTTCAAATGGAGGTGAGAACAGAAGGGTGTGAAGAAGGTACACAGAAAAGGATAAAAATGAAGACACCTTACCTGAAAAGCCTAGGACCAAAAGTACTTTGATAACTTCAATTACAAACTAGAAACTATAAACAGAAAAATTCGTCTGTTCCATTGACAAGTCAGTGTTGTTAGAAGACTGTATTTTGCTAAAAAGTGCTAAAACTAGAGAAAAAGAACAGCAATGAAAAAATATAAAGTGTCCATTTTATATTAGCAGTACATTTCATTATTTTCATTTTCATTTTCAGATTGAAGTATTTACTTGTACTTATACCAATTTGACGGTTTTCATTTGACTATAGTTTAAATTCACTTTTGGAATTTTAGTGTTTTGGAAAAGTTGTGAAGAAATAAAATTATTTTCTTGGAACAAAATACTGTGATACTGGTGCAAAATAGCAGTATCAATATTGATTCACAATTAGTGTTTTAAAACATACACTCAGACTTCCTTCTAATTGATGCAACTTAGACGACTGAATACTGCTATTTTCAGATTTAGCAAACCAATGTAGTAATTACCTTGAATGTTGCTTAACAACACGGAAATACAACCAAAGTTTCCACAAAACGTTACATTTGGTACCTTAAAATTTACCTGAATGACCCAGGGTTATAGTGTATGCCAGGGTATAATGCATCTTTATATGAAATGGCAAAAGACTTTAATTTGCTTACAAAATGTAAGAACTATCAGTGTTAAGCAATCATGTATATTGTAACTAGAGATGCAGACCACCTCTTTACAAAAATTTCAGATGGGAAAAAAAGGGCTTTAAAATATTTGGCATCACAGATTCCTACAGTTAACAATTTCAGGCTACATTGTTCTTCTTTTCCATCTGCTTCAGCATGGCTTTTACGCAAGACTTTGTACATTAAAATAGTTTGTTCATTTTTTCTATGCATCTAAACATGTACAAAACAACAGTAAAACCCCAAACACCAACAAAAAATGTATTGAAGCTGAAGGTTGTCTTACAGTTTCAGGACTGCTAGATTTAGACAATCATGAGGACAGTCTTAAAGCATGAGTATATTTAAGCATAACCAATCATAGAATCACAGAATAACCAGGTTGGAAGGGACCCACCGGATCATCGAGTCCAACCATTCCTATCAAACACTAAACCATGCCCCTTAGCACCTCGTCCACCCATCCCTTAAACACCTCCAGGGAAGGGGACTCAACCACCTCCCTGGGTAGCCTGTTCCAGTGCCCAATGACCCTTTCCGTGAAGAATTTTTTCCTAATGTCCAGCCTAAATTTCCCCTGGCGGAGCTTGAGCCATTCCCTCTTGTCCTGTCCCCTGTCACTTGGGAGAAGAGGCCAGCACCCTCCTTTCTACAACGTCCTTTCAGGTAGTTGTAGAGAGCAATGAGGTCTCCCCTCAGCCTCCTCTTCTCAAGGCTAAACAACCCCAGCTCTCTCAGCCGCTCCTCATAAGGCCTGTTCTCCAGCCCCTTCACCAGCTTTGTTGCCCTTCTCTGGACTCTCTCCAGAGCCTCAACATCCTTCTTGTGGTGAGGGGCCCAGAGCTGAACACAGTATTTGAGGAGCGGTCTCACCAGTGCCGAGTACAGAGGGAGAATAACCTCCCTGGACCTGCTGGTCACAACACTTCTGATCCAAGCCAAGATGCCATTGGCCTTCTTGGCCACCTGGGCACACTGCTGGCTCATGTTCAGTTGGCTGTCAACCAACACCCCCAAGTCCCTCTCCTCCAGGCAGCTTCCTTGACAGACTTCTCCTAGTCTGTAGTACTGCATAGGGTTGTTGTACCTCAAGTGCAGGACCCGTAACATCAGGTAACCTTAACATCGGGTAACCCATAAAACCGTAACCTGTAACAATGACCTGTAACATCCATGAACCCTTCAATGTAGCCATGTTTCTTAAACATTTTGTGCCATTTAATCTGCCTGAGCTCTTCTGCAAAGATTTCCCTTGACAGATTGGCAACAAAAGAAACAATGGCCTTTCCTGAAGTAAAGAAGGTAAAGCTTTGAGCAGTCTGCCTTTACAAGTGCCAACAACATTTCTTTCAAAGGCACCTGCTGTTACACATCAACCCTAGCCTGCAATAGACAGCAACAATGACAACATCCTTTTTTCCACTGTGTGAAACCACAGTCAGGAGTTGTATAATGATGGCTTTAATTTTTGGCATGCAAACAAGCCTGGATTTCCTTTAAAAAAAATCATGAATCATAAACATTACCAAAAAGGGTAGGGGAAAACAAACTGTATGAATAGAAATTAGCTCACAAAACATTTGTTTTAGAAAAATTCACTGTGTTTCCAGTGTATATAAGTGAGCTTGAAGCTGCAAGTTAGACTCCCATATAAAGAAAGGACAGATTAACAGCCAATACCATCTTTAGTGCTTTAGTGTTTGTTCAGGGTCATTGAGTTTGCTTTTACATAGTGAAGAACGTAATACAGTGGTAAAAGGAGGAAAGTGCCATCACAACAGCTAAATTTTAACAATGCCAGTTCCCAGAACAGCATGTCTGAAAAGACATTCATAGTGAGAACACAAAGATTCAGGACTCCTGTGCTGGCAGAATTAGGATTATTACTGGAGGTGTCAGAGCAACTTGTGAGATTTTCTGAGATTCTCACCAAATTTGCCCTGTGAAATAACCAGAAACCTTTATCCAGACTGATGTATTAAGTATCCTGGCAACCACAATCTGCCTCCCAGCCTTACTGAGGGGTAGAGACTTAACAAGCACTAACAGAAAATGTGGTGTACCTGAAAGCAGAAGAGTAAAGGATTGCAAAGCCAAAAGCCTACCTGACGTTGAAAGGTCTGATTTTTTTGTTTTCCAAGTGTCAGCTTTTGTTGCAAGGATCTCAAGAATAAGTTGAAGAACACTGCTGAGATGCAGTTCTTTAAAGTGGAATGGTTTGGTACCTGAGACTGCTGCCAAGATCCAGATGTTGAGAAAATGTATTTTGGATGCCTGATTTTATAGATAGTGATTTTTCTCTTATTCCTTTATTGATCGCAAGAACTACACATATTAGACTTTTTTAAAAGACACCTCTTCTAAGTTCTCATGGGAGATGCTACTTAGCAACATGGTTGGTCCATTTTTTTTCTCCCCTGTTTTATACTCACATCATTTACAAAGAAAGCATATGCAGAAGTTTCTTAAGAGTTCAAAATTTTTTTTGTCTATTGCATTTGTGAAAGACAATGAAGCTGCCTAGTAAAGCAAGAATGTCTTTCTATGCAGACCTTAGAAGACTCTCTACTCAAAAATCTTCAGTGAAAGAGAAAAAATCAAAAATCAACAGGCATGGATACATATGGTAGGCCATGCTCTACACAACACTTTTAAGTGTGTTATTCAAGGGACTGTAATTTCATCTGGATCCCAACTCTCAAGGAATTTATTCTCTGAAGCACTTAAATTTGCTGCTCTGAATCAGGTGGTGCAGCCACAGGTGTTAATTAGCCTTTATTTTCTTAATTTAAATGTGTTTTGTGTTCATCTGCACTCTCGTGGTATGGTGAGTGATGTTGATAGACTCACAGCTCTGTCATAATTTTTATTTTCAAATATAATAATCTAGCTTTTGATTTTTAGAAGATTCTAATTTTTCATTACATTTAACTAAAGTCTGAACTGCTCAAAGTCAGTTGTTTAGCCTTTTTGAGCTGTCTAGTTACTTCCTAGCAATAGAAATGTTAGTAAGTTATACATATAGGTAAACTATTCAGATGTCCATTTTAAAGTAGTTCACACACATTTTCAAAAGAAATAATGTATTTGAAAATTCTCATCTGTGTCATCAGAAGACAAAAAATCAACTACCTGCACACTCTTTTTTCTCTGTTACTAGTACTCTATTGTTTCCAAAAGTCAGTGGATTTTTCGCATGTGTTTTCTTTCACTTTTTAGTTAGTGTGTTTGTATTTTCTAGAGAAAAACACACAGATAAAAGTATAGGTCTTGGTTGTGCAACTACAAACTTTAAAAAAAGCTGTCTCAAAGGCTGATATTTCAATGTGATTATAAATAAACACAGAAATACTCATGATGAACTACAGGGTTGATTTATTTTTATTTTTAGACCTAGTGCGGAAGCATGTAAATCTTAATCTTTAAAAGCAAGCATCTCAATGAAAATGTTTCTATAACCTAGTAACTGTAATACCACATGGAACATAAAGGAATATTTTGCTTTCTTTAATGAAAAAGAACAAGTAGTTGCAAGACAGCAACTATTCAGAAAAGTTCAAATTATATCACAGATATAAATGTATTGGTTCACAATAACACATCAGTAATATTGAAATACATCTATCAATTTTAATGTTCGAAATTCATATTGTGTGCCAGCATATACAGTAAGAAAAATAAAAGTCAATGTTTACCTTGTATGTAATCTTCATAGCTTTGTGCACATCATAAAGCAGCTTTTGCCCAGTTGCATCTCTGTGTTCAAAAGATGAAAGTATGAATTTTGCCTACATTTCCTTGTCCTCTGAAAAAACAAACCACGTTAATTTTATTTCTTTGCATAATTTGATAGGAAGATTATTCTTGCATTGGATCTTTTTTTCCCAAATCAAGAGAAAGGATTTCTAGTAGTAAAAGAAAGGATTATTTATAAACCTTATTCAATGTTTAGAATGCTCTGGTATTGTGAAAGGCTGAAATATAGATTCTCAAAGTACTCAAGGGATGAGTTTCAGTAATGGATTATTTTGGCATATCAAAGGACAATTAACTTGTCCATTAAAAATTTAGAAATGTCTAATTTCATACGTGAATATATCTAACACTTATTAATTACGTTTCTCACTTGAGAAAAAAAATATTCAAGTATGAGTTTAAGTGTTTTCTTATACTTACTTATACTGACTCTGAAGTCATTGAAATGTAAGCAGGTGCTTTCGCAACCAGACACATTATCATGGCTAGTGAAAGCTATTTTTCAAGAGAATGACAGGTAAATAACTAGCATGTTCATGGTTAAGTATATCTGAAAATACGAAAAATTTAACAAGAAAAAAAAGGTCTGTGGCATTTATTTTGCTGTGTTTGTCATGACTGCATTCCCTAGACCAGAATATTCATTTGCTTAGTGTGTTCAAGTCAGAATCTGAAATTCTGAGCAAGTCAGAAAACATTACTTTCCCTCACCAACTTATCCTTATAGTCCATAGTGTTAGCAAAAGATAGCACTCACCACCAGGGACAGTAAACAGTGGAAAAATCAGCTGTTATGTACTGGAGATTTCATAAAGTTTCCATCTGATCCCTAATTCTTTCACAGTCACTCGGACTTCAGTCAGGTTTTTCTGTGAATATTCCCTATCCCAACACTGCCCAACTTTTCTATAAGTATAAACTGGTTCCAGTCAATTGCAATTTATAAGCCTTTTATTATAAGCCTTTTAATTTATAAGCCATTTAATTGAGACTGACTCATGAGAGCTACGGTTTGCAAGTTGAATCTTATGCAAGTGAGAAATTTATATTTGAATATATAATATATTTCTCTTTTTTTTACACAATGGGCAAATTTACCTAATAATTCCATCAAGCAAAAGAAAAGTTGTTGCTCTAGCAATATGTACTTCTGGAGATAAGGTATAACATATCTGTACAACTCTAACTGTGTTTGTTATTTTGCCTTGGCTGTGCCACCACAGCTTCTGGGGTCTACACAATAAATATGACTACTTAACTGATCTTCATGAAGACTAACTTGAGGTTTTGTTGTTCACTGGTCCATTTTGTTACCTATCAAACACGGGGGTCATATTTGCACAGCAGAGGAGAGGGGAACTCTTTAACCTACCTTGTTACATTTGTCTGTGAGATATGTCTGTAACTCCTGCCTGAAGGGTATATGCACTGTTCAGTCTGTCACCATTTTACTTGAATGTACTTCATAGTATGTACTGAAACACATTCTTTAGGATTCAGTGGCTGAAAGCTGTATTTCCATGTAAGTTATAGGCCACAGTCTGTCTTAACCTGTGGTTGTGGATTGATTTCAGTTGAATTAGGAAGGGTACAAGCTGCAGCAGAACTTGCTTTCATGTCATACAGCAAAGCCCTGCAAGATCAGACTTGCACTCCTTTCACTTTATAGCTCTGCATCCCTTCACTTCTGTTTTTGTCTGCAGGCTATAAACGTAGGTCATTTGTACCAAGCCTCAGCAGGACACCGATCGCATTGTACTATGAATTTTATCCTGCCCAAAACAAAGAATCCTGCCAGGAAGCATAAATTGGGGCTGGGGGTGGGGGACAGGGAGAGATCAAACAAAGCAAGATAACTGAAATATGTTTGGGAAGGACTTCAAATCAGGACATAATAAACTAATGACATTACTATCATGCTCTGACAATCTAATTTGACCAAATAGCAGTCACAATCAGGATGGTTTTCTTTTACTAGGTAGATTCCATGCATAACAATATTTGGCTATGCCTAGAGGATGAAATAGATGTGTAAATATGATTAATGACAAAAACTGTAAAGCCTACCATCTCTTCTTGCATTTAATAATGACAATATGACTTTTAATCTAAATCTGCAGTACTTAAGAATACCCTGACAGTTTTTTGCATTTACTTGATAAGAACTAAAAAAAAATAATTTGGGGACATTCGAATCCAGTCCTTTACTTTAAAATATATTCTCTTTTGATATACAACATGCTTGCTGCACTTTAAAGTGTTTTGGCAAAACTTCATAATAGACAAGACTCTCAGTCTCCATCTGAGCTGGCAGAACTACATAATTTATAAAACCCACTAGAACAATGTCAGTTGCATGACAGGATATCTTAGTAGCAGCTAAGGAACTTTAGTATATTCTATCCCTGGAATTGCAAGTTTTTCCTTTGGACAACAAACTGCTATAATGGAAATTATATCTTGTGTATATTTTTCTTTGCTTACTCAAGTATTGTTTTCCAGTTACAGAGGACTGCAGAATCATTTGATCTGATAAATCGTCTGTCACAAAACATTTTGTCTTCCCTGCAAAGACTGTGCAGCACCCAGAAGACTAGGAGGTCATTGCTGAGAAGTTTACTTGCATGTAATGAGGCTTTTATGTTCTATGTGTGGAGGGAAGTATTTCTGGTCTATTTCTCTAACTATGGATTTGCTGAACCAATTCAAAACGAGACTTTTTTTTTTATCATATAGAATTTTCATATCGTTTCCCTCCCCCTAAAAAAATGATGCCATTTTAACATATATTGGACATGATATTTAAAGTTTTGGAAACAACAGTGTTCAACAATGTCAGGTGTCTACGCGTATAAACTCTCTAAGAACTGTTTGACATCTTTTCTTTTGGCTACAGTTATACCAAATTGAGGTGGTAGGCATCTATACAGCCCCTAGCTCTACACTGTCTTGCTGCTAGATGCAATTTCCTTAGAACCTGAAAACATGCTTATTAACCTATTTAAGTGAAAATGAGTTAAGTTAGTTTACAATACTTAAACTGTAGGTCTTTTCATCTGAAACAAGCTAACAAGTCATCACAAACCATTTCATCTGAAAGATCTTAAAAAACTGTCACAAGGAGCAGGATGAGGTTAGGTCCAGCTGGATGCAGAGATCTCTCCAGAAAACACAGGTAGAAAAAAACACTCCCTCAAAACCCTCAGCTAAAATTAATTCATTTTTACTAGTTCTCCTTTATTCAAAAAAATAAAAAAAAAAAGAAAAGGAAAGAGGAGAACCAGGGAAATGCAGTGAAATGTGAGGTTGTGCACAAGTGGTTCTATTCTTTTTTATATATATATATACACACATACATACATATACATGAATAAGACAATAATTTGTTAAAGAACTAGTTTAAAGATAATTTTGAATCCTTCCTTGCAATATTGAAAATGGGAAATTAAAAGGTCCTTAAGAAGCTCCTATTCAATTACGATAAGTTATTTATTTTATGTACACGAAGTACAACGTTTCTTTTTAGTTCAACCAGGCACAAGGCATCACTTTTATGAAAGAAAAAAGGCTTGAAACCACGCAAAGTAATGCAATGAAATGCAGGGAGACATGACCAGAGAAATATACCTCCCTGGAAAGAACACTATTGATTTTTATAGTGTTTGTTCTGTGGGGATTTTTTATTTAGTTCTGGCAGCCATTCAAAATCTGCATTTAAACAAAAATTTTTTAAAGTGATGATCTTGATCCATTTTCTCAATGTCAGGAAAGTAAGTGTATTCTTAATGAAAAAGGCACTCTAGATATAAAATATTTAAAAGCTTCATGCTAGAATACTTACTGTTTAAAAAAATGAGGTGGATGTGCAATAGAAACTTAGATTTGTTTTTGTATACCGGTGCCAACAAGCAATTCAGCCAAGAGAAGACTGCATTCCATCACCATCCATCAGGCTGACATCTTTTATTTTGGATAATGTTTGAAAATTATTGATGACTCAAGGCGCAAAAATTGTTTTAACCTTCCAGTTTCCAGCTCATATGATGGGGATGTCACCACAAAGATGCCTGTTCATTGATTGCCTGCTCCTTCTTACTTCCACCTCCTTCCCCAGGAGCTATTACCTTTTAGTGAGTCTTCCTGTATGTCATGTACTAAGGAATGATGCCAGGTTGTTATTACTGTAGTATCTTATTGTTAAAAATAAGTCTCTCCTCACCAAATGCTTAGGCATTGCAAAGATTTTTCCAGTTCTTCAATGTTGAATTGTATGCTAAAGAAGAAAAAAAGTCAACAAAACAAAATATTCCTGCCTTTCATTCCTCCCTTCTTTCTGTATGTACTCTGTAAATGTTTGATGAGAAAGCCACAACAGGGAAATTTCTCTCTTGTTTGTTTATTTAATTGCCAATTTGGCAAGAGTTTTGAAACTCAGAATCACATCACATTTGTCCAAATTTTTCAAACACATACAGTTACTACACTAGACCACACTGTAACAATTCTACTCCTTTGAATTAAATTTAAAAACAGCAAATACGTTTGCATGGTGGAGGAAGTAAGACCTGGGTACAGCTGCCATTGTAGGAGAGATGAGAACAGATGCTGGAGTGTGGTGAAAGAAAGAAGAAATCCTTTCCCAAGAGCAGCAGCCACTACCCTGACACGTTTATAGACTCTCATGCATACATCTCTTTCCCTTTTCTTGTCGTAATTGTCATTCATCCCATTCTCTCCGCCCTTGAGTCCCTCCTCTCCCTTTCCTCCCTTCCTTCCTTTCTTTCTTCCTTTTTTCTTTCTTTCCTTCCTTCCTCCCTGCCTTGCTTCCCTCCTCCCTCCCTCTCTCCCTCCCACTCACATCTAAGCAATATGGGACCATCAGGTACCTGAACAAGCTGCAGTCAGGGGCAGAAGTGAAATGAGGACCACTCTGAAATACATGTTTAAATCACCTCTACAAAATCGGATCAGTGAAGGGGTTGCAAATTACATTAGAAAGGGGGTTGGGTATGGGGAGAGCAAATAAACAAAAAAAGACTTCTTGCCCCATAAGCCCCCTCATTCTCACCTTTTATAGCCTCTGCCTATGCCTCTTATTCCATTTCTCATCTACTTACCCCTTGCCCGACTAGCTTGAAAATCTCCATCCTCTCCCTTTTCACCATGCACTACTGCTGTTAAACTGAATTTATGCATACTGTTAAATACCATTAAGGTTTCTTCCAAACCAAACCATTCTATGATTCAGTCTCGAGCTACCTCTTTAGGGACCTACCACAGAGAAAGGACTTTAAATCCTATATTTAACATAGAAGCAGTTTTGCTACCATCTATCCTCAGTTCAAGAGGGATCATATAATAATTTTGATAATTTCCTGCCTTACAACTCTCTTAACAAGGAGCTTATATTTTATTTCAGTAATATTAATTCTGGAGTGCTGTATAAACATCTCCATGTATTTATAATAGGGAGTCTGAAAAGGGTCATAACTTATATTTCATCAAAACCCAAACCACTTCCATACAAAGGAGTTCCTACTATTAAGAAACTGAATGCCCTGTGAGTTTTTGCCTATTAGAAATCTGTATATGGGTAGAGCCAGTAGCATTTTTTGAGCTGAATTCTACTAAAATCAGGAGGTAAGGAACTGACACAACATGGAGGAAAGAAAAATAATTCCCACAAGATAGTGTCATGTTTCCAATTGCTGTATCAAATCTACCTCACAATGACACTTGCCCCTTGAAAAAAACTCTCCAAGGAATTTCAACATGTCCATCCCACTGAAAAAAGCATCAGCCTGAAATACACTATGACATTCAATCCAAGTGCATTAAAAGCCAAACCATACCGTAAAAATGTTATGAACGACAGCAGAAGCAACTATAAAAAGAAAACTAGAGTTTGCACCTCCTTTAGAGGTATATATATATACAAATAGTTCGGGACATGTTTCTCATTACGTTATTACTTCATGTGATACCAGAAATCTCACTACTGAATGGGGGTTCGCTGTATGCATAAAATTAAAAGCATGTGTATTTTTTCCCACATTTATTGTCTTTATAATGTCAAAATATAGGTCTCTGTTGTTGTAAATGTATGAAGTTAGAAAACAATTTCAGTTGCATTTAGCTGTTGGTAGGGAGATGTTATATATGGGCAAGACTTTTGTCTTTATTAACTTCTTTTTTCCTTGACTAAGAAGTCACAAGTTTTCCTGTACATAATTAAGTAAAGAACACATTAACAAATATTCATGAACATAGTTTGAAAATAGAGCTAAAACTCTCATTTCACGATAGCAAAATACTGTCAAATTATACAGATCTTTCCCCAGGATACTCGAGTTTTAAAGCAATGGTGAAGAAGAGAATTATTCACAGCATTTTTTACAGAATACATTCTTAAGCCTGACAGCAAGCCAAGGTCATTTTATTTTACCTGAGTGCCATCCTGGAGAACAGCACAGTGGGAGATAGGACAGAAGTTTTTTCAGTGTCACTTTGGCAGACAGTGCTGGCAACATCATTTTTCTCAGTGGAAAGTGATCTTTATGCTATGTAATCTAATAGCAACAGTAGGCACAGTAACAACAGGCTTTCTTTCTGACATGGGGCAATACAAGACAGTGTATAGTGGGGATGTCTGAAGTAGTCCATAAGGTCATTAAAGAGAAATAGGAAAAAACATATGCAAAAAAATCCAGACACCAAATAAAAAATAGTCTTTAAACTCGTTGGAGACGATGGAAGGAACAGGTGTCATTGTGGTAGATATTATTATCTACCACTAGCATATATGATTTACCACTGGTAGATATTATTATCTATCACTATTATCAGGTAGCACTAGAGTGATTCCTAAGAGGCATGGACATGAGATAATTGCAATTTCCCCTGTAAATATAATGGCTCATATCATATGTAAATTTATATTTAAATTGACAAAGATAGTTCAGTTCAAAGATTTTAGTCTACATCAATAATAGTGCTTTCTGAGGAAAAGCTTTAAAAACATATGTATTAATCATTAAGCTTAAATCAAACCTGGAAATAATGATGAAGGCTTTAAAAATAATTCATTAATTCCTTGAGTTACTGTCTAAGATACTCCCTGAAGAAATGCTAGCAAATACAATATCACTTATATCAAGAATATAAACCTGACGTGTCAAAAATGTGGTGAGTGTAGGATATAGAAGCAGCAGTACAGTGATATGAAAATTATAAAATGAAGTGTTATCAAAGGATACTAAACCTGTCTTGGATTTTATTTAGCACCTATTTCTCGTCTTGTTAACAATAACTTTGATGAGTGCACTCACTGTGTTATTTCACTGGTTCTCTGGACTATGCATCAGGTGTAGAAGGTTTTACCAGACTTACCCAGCAGTACATCATTGTGGTTGTCTAATTAGTTAAATCACAGGGACAGATTACCTCAAAGATAAGAGTGCCTTGGTGTCTTTGTAAAATATAAAACCAAGAAGCATTTATTTTATTCTAAGTAAAGTTAATAAAGTCCCCAAAGCCTTTTTTTAGTCTTCCAGCTGAAAGTTCCTCCTTGATCTGAAATGTTGGAAGCAGTTGAGTCTAGATAAACTCTGAATCTTAAAGAAAGTTTGGTTCCACTCAAAAGAGGGGAAAATGAAGTGTCCTGAAGGCACTGGACCAGGCTTGTTTGTGATTCTTATTTGAAGGTTGAGATGGATTAAGGGAATACAGCTGGTGACTTTGCTGTCTGTATTGTTTGGCTAACAAGAACTTTGTAAATAGATGAGAAATTCCAGAAATATTTTTTTAGTTAGTACTCACTGTTGCTTAACTTGATTTGTCTGCCTGTATGACTGTGACATTCTTAAAGCTACTTAGTATTTACATAGAACTATAGAACAAAGTGAGAAAATATTAAAATTTCCATTTTTGGCTCACATTTTATTGAGAAACAATCTACACTGGAGAATCACCTATTTCACAAAAGAAAGAACTTAGATCTTAATGACAGGGAGAGGAAAATCACATAAGACGGAAAGGAAACACATAAAAAAAAAAAGAATTCAGATTACTAAGGAGTTATGCTAGCTTTTAGACTTTGAGTGATAACAGTCTGCGCTGCCAGTGAGTAACTGCCCTCTGACTAAGACAAGTCTCCTATTAGCCTTACATTTATTTTCAGGTCAGCTAATATGAAAACTTTGGAATGACATCATGGAAAAATGCCACATTTGCACACCTAACTTTAAGTAAATTATTCTGTTGTTGGTATTCCAAAAGGTAAAAATAATGTTGTAAGATGCCCTTTGACCGTTAATAGGTAGACAAATATTACAAACATGTTCTCTTCCTTCTGTCAGCATTAAACAGATAGGAAAACATCCAGGACGTATAATTTGAAATTTGTATTAAAGACTCAAGAAAACTGTGCTTAAAAGGAAATGAATCTTTATACTTTTTAATCTGTTAGTCTTAAACAGGCATAAATGAAATCTTCTGTCTTGAATACGAACACACCGTGTTTTACCCCAGTAAGCAGACATGATTACTGCTGCTCTGTCGAAGCACTGTTGCTTAACTGTCTTGATCTTTCAAATCAAATTATACACCCTCTCCCTCCATTGCACTGAAAGACGATAAAATAAACAAGGCAGTCACAAAACATACTCTCATTTTTTTTCCTACTGGTCTGGCAAAATCCAAACAAGGATGAGAGTGAAAAAAGAGTGGATAAATCCCCTCTGGACTCTCTGTATTTGATAAAGCAAGCTAACAGAGAGAGAAGTGATCACTTTACAGCAGAGATGAACTTCTCGCAGGAAGTTTGATAAATTGACATCATTCCAGGCAATTTGAGGTAATACAATCTTCATGTCTGAACAGTGTAATTACTAGATATGTTTCCAGCATTCAGAAACACTCTATTAATCACCATGAACAGTTTTAGCAACCATTTCTTTCAAGAAAAAAAGAAAGAATTGGGCGAAAAAGAGCAAAAGATGGGGGAAAGTGTTAAACAGTAATTTAGGATTTTTTTTAATGGTAAGCAAAATAATACAGCTGCAGGAAACACATGTCATATTAGTTTGAGGCAATGAAGAGAAGGCCTGATCCAAGGGAGATGATCTCATCAGGGACACAATCTAACTGGTACCAGGTAGACGACTGTGCATTAGTATAATCTAACCTCACTTCCTCAGTAAATATACAGCACTTTTGATGCTTTCACTATGATCCTAGACTATTTCTCCTGTCAATCTCTGCAACTCCCAGGTTTGACACATGGGCATTTTGCTTGTTGATGTGCGGTTTAACAATGGCATCCCATTTTCAAGGGACAAGTGGTTGTATTAAAAGAGCAGAACAACATAGAAGCACTTACTGAAATAAATTTATTATGCGTTTATATCACAATCTGAATGTAAGAAAGTAATTTCTGACACTTACTCCAAAGAGAGGTAAGACTGCCTGTCGGGTAGAATTGTAATAAATTAAAACAACTTAGCTATTTGGCTCTTTTCCTCCATGCTCATTCAGGAAGTGTTTGTCCCACTGACATGCTAAATTAATTCCCAGCAGCACGTTTTCAAATAACTTTTCTTTATTCAGTTCCATATGGGGGGCATGAGGTTAATTTTTCAAGCTACATACAAGGTTGCAATTAATCATATTTCATTTATAATGAAATTTATCAAAGTGGCAAGAACCGCCACTAAAACATGTACTAATTGACCCTCTTATATTTATAATGTCAGATAAAAAAGCAAGAAACAAAAATGAATGACCGTTTCATATGTTCCACACAGAATATATTTGTACAAGGAAGAATCGTTGAATTCCTCTGAATAAGTTCTGGACAGCTGATCAAAAACATTGGATTGAGCTCCAGCTATTTTAATTTCTTAGCAAATGGAACAAGTCTAAGCTTCTTGGTTCTTCCCATTGTACATTCTCAATGCCCCACTTTATTCAGCCATGCTGCTTTACCTCTGTATGCTGAGTCTGGAGTTTGGCTCAACCATACCTGTAATTTACAAAAAGAATTGCTTTTCAAAATGAATCACACTTGAAGAAACGCTATTATAAACTGAGCAGGAATACATGTCTTGAAAAACATGTCTTCTCCCTCCATTAAAGAGCGAAAGTGTAGCTGATATAAGCAGCTCAGTTCTGGGTTCAGTTTAAAATTTCAGGTTTTAGAAATAGAGGGGTGTGGATCATATTGTTCTGATCAGGATATTGTAAAACTGACGTCTAATGTCTAAATTAGGATTTTTTCTTTATTTTTTTTTTCCAGAATTATATCTAGTAACTATGCAACCTTTAGGTCCCAGAAAATAAACTGAATGGCATTTCTGAATTCAGGGTAGGCAGCATCAGTCTTACACAACACAATATGTAGGCATCTGCGACCAACCAGAACAAGTCGAACGATTATCCTTATTTTAATATTACTTTTTTCAATGAGCCTTATTGTCTCTCAAGGAATCAGATAGAGATGACTTTAATTTCTGCAGACTCCTCCCTAAGGGAACACAAGGATGTTTTATATTGTATAAAAGATTTGCTTCTAGTTCAAACTAATCTAAAGGAACCTTTATTCAATAAAGTGGTTGTGCAAGTATTTTTATACATTAAAATTTGGAATAAAAATAAGACTCATTCTTTATCCCCATCATAAAGTTATTATCTAAATGGAATTTATCTATGCTGGTTGCATAAAGACAGTAATGAAGAAGCTCAAAGCTGTGAGCAAGCCTGAAAGAAGGTGACAGCGTCTGCTACTGTGAACAGCAGAATTTTGTCTACATAATAGGAGATGAATGAAGCACAGCTTTATTTAAACATCCAACAAGGAATTAAAAAAAAAATTAAAAGAAAAAAGCAAAAGTAGACAGATAGAAGATTCCAGGAAAGAAAAAATGTCTATGGATTCCAATACTCTCTGAGCTGCATGTTAGTCTACTGCTGGGCTCATGCAGGCAGATTATTTTTCAGAGCTTTGATAAAACATATTTCCTGTAGGAGTTAACATAGCTGCTTAGAGATGTTATTTCAAAATGGCTAATAGGAACACCAAGAAAATGAATAAGACTTTTTATGCAAAAAGTAAAAATATGCTAGGAAGTTCAATGGAGTTATCTCATGACCCATGCAGGAATAAATTATAAAGATATATGGGAAATTAGGTGGTCACAATGAAAACTTTTCTTTACTTTTATCCTTATCATGCAGTCTGTAGCCCTATCTTTATTCTGACACATACATGGAGTTTCATCTTTATAAAACTAACCAACAAATAAGTTTCAATATAATCTCTGGCTATTAATGCTTTGCATGTTTCTAGAGAAACTGAGACAATCTGAATTGTTATTGCCTTTGATAAGAAAGAATCTTTTAAGAAATCTGGTGTGTTCTACCTTTTCAGTTAATCTCTGAATTTTGGAGTGTTACATAGACTTGTGGTTATTTCTCCCCTAAAGTGTTTAGAAAAGAGTTGTTTTAAGAGCAGGAACAAAACATTAGCATAAAACACAGCAACAGCAGATGCATTTACATTGAACTAAGAATTACATAAATCCCTTTGTATTAGTGCCTAGTAGATATGATAAACATTGACGATAGAAAAATCATGTCAAAACTAACTTATTTCGCAACTACCATTCGTATTCCCATACAGATATATTTATACATACACACAATTCTGTGCTCACATATCTGCATACATGAATATATTCCTTCCAACTCTCCAAAAGTCATAAAAACCATGCAGAGACACATAATTCATGAACAAGTAATGTGCATGCTACTTGAAAACTTTTCAATTACAAATATTAAAATATTTTTGTTTTAATTTTAAGATATAATTTTACCATTAAAACAATCATCGTTTGCCTTTTCTTATATATAGATATTAACTAATGAATATACCTGCTCCAACTTTATCAGAATATTAAAACAAGTGAAAAAATACTCAACTAGCTGTAAAATCAACAATAATGTATCAACAGAACTCATAGACTAAGATTTTCAAAGCCATGCAAAAGATTAGACTGACCAAATGCTTTAAGAATATTTCTCCAGAATAGTGTAAACTTTCAGTTATTAGTGAGCCAGAAAAAAAGAAGTTTTGCGTTTAGTAGTCAAGGATTGTGTTAATAAACTGTCTTCGACTTTTGCCTGATTTCAATAAATGTCCACATGCTCTTGTTGAGATTAAACTGAACAAAGATTTTTATATAACAGACTAATTTCCAAAATAACAAAGTTCACTTTGAATTTCATATTTTACATCTCTCTAAATATAAAATCTGATTTTATTTAATTCACTGTAATGGTATCTTTTCTTTCTGAAAAGGTTGAATAAACTTCTGGATAACATATAAATAAGTTGTATATCATTAAATTATGTGTTATATACATATCCTATAAATATTTTCTATTGTATGAATCATATGTCATTTCCTTAGATATTTGTATCTTTTTTTTTATGAAGGAGCTCCATTACAAGAGGAAGAAATTAAGAGAGACCATGTGTGAATAAGAAAAAAAGATTAAAATCCCAATGTCTTCTTTATTATAATGCATAGCATCATATATATTTCATGTATTTTTAATACATGATATACAAGTGTAATTTGTACATATGCTTTTACATATGTGTATGTGCATATATATGCATAAGTATATTTTATATATGCATATATATGTAAATGCACACATGTAATGTTTGTATACATAACCGTATACACTTATATTTAGTCTGTGTATATGAGTCTTGATGTACATACATGTGCATTCTCTTGAAATAGTTTTACTAAAACAGAAAAAGCCATGTCAAAAAAGTGACAGAAATAGAAACTTCAACTAATGGCATAAAAAAGTAATTAAACACATGAAGTCAATCCAATAGAGTGAAGGACTGAAGAGATTGCAGAATGGACACAAAAGGAAGATAACAGGAAACAGAGTATACAGTAATTAAATATGTTAAAAGCTAAATATAATCAGCTGTTCTCTTTTCTTGCAATGCCAGCACAAAGATCTACTAAATAAAGCCAAACAACTAGAATTAAATTTAATGAAAGAAATCTTTCTGATATCACAAATAACCAGTAACAGTCCTTGTCTTATATATCACTTACATTGAGCGACTGGCCAAGTAAATTAAAAATAAGAAAAGATAAGGCATTTATATTGTTAGAATAACCACAGTTACCATATGTAGACCATCAGAGCAAGATTCACCCATGGGTTTAGAAACCCTTTTGCTAAGGGAAAACTTTTCTGTAATAGGTTATTACATTTAATAATTATGGTTTTCAAAAGTGCATTGAAAGCTACATACTTTTTCTGAAATAAAAAAGAAAAACATGTTCACTTACATGGAGTTCATTTTAAAGATAAGGACACTAACATGTTAGTATAGTGACTAATAACAAACGAGAGCACAAGAGTGTCTACACAAAGATGACTACTTGAGGCAAGCATTGTTCAAAATACTCTCACAATACTGGTGCAACTTAAAAGATTTAGCAACTAATCTAACCTGTTCATATTACTGAAAGCTAGGGGAGGCAAGCGCTTTCCCACTTTTATTTTGAGGTTGAAAACAGGCATACGAGAAAAGATCCATCTAATTTTTAGAAGACACATAAACTGGATATAATTATCTGCTGAAACACCTTGAGAACGCAAATTAACTTCAACACTGTTGTTTCTCAGCTTTAGCTTTTACCTAGGAGACTAATGTCAAAATGCTGTCAGGGCAATGAAGTCATTATTCCTCCCCACTTCTTTAAAGCCATGCTGAAGCTCTGACATAGCATAGATCTACTAGTAGCACTGTTAGGTTCTTTGATTTGCTTACAGTTTGCACGGTCCTAATAACCAAACCTGAATCCTGTGTGACCGAGGAATGATGGTGCCACATACACAACCCATCAAGCTGCAAATGCCCTCAAGATTTATCCAAGCATGGTTTGCTGCTTGCACTGTAATCAAAAGATGAGCATACTGAAGGCCAATTAAAGCATACAGCAATTAACTGGAAGCCTTTAGAAATAAAACTTCAAAAATAAATCATATGAATTTGGAAAGCACACTGAGTGTAGCAGCTGTTATGATCTACGTTATTATTAAACCCTTTAGCACTGTTTATCAAGATGGCAATGAGATATAAGATTTACTACTTAGCTTTAATAAACATTTTAAAGATCCAAGGAGTTATGAGTAAGACGTTTTTACATCTACCAGCATGCAGAGGAATTGAATATCACGTGTCATTTAATTCTTTTGAGCTAATTGAAACAATGTATTTTGATTACTGATACCATAATCTATTTTTGCTGCACCTTTTTTCAGAAATATTTACAGATGTCATCTATTTGAATGGATTCTGTTTCCATAAACCATTTAAAAAGTGGGAGTACATGGATATTGATAGGGTTTTCCAGGCCCCTGTGTCTGTGCACATGCGTCCATGTGTGGGTCTCTGTGTAAGGGTTTGGAGGAGGTCAGCCAGTCTAAGTGGGAACCTGTACAAAAATTCACTAGTTCCAAAGATGCTAAAGTTACATCTATTGAAAAATTACACAGAAAGGAAAATGAAGCTTTCCCTGCCTACTGTATCTAGCACTAAAATTTCATTCTTTTCCTCACTCCCATCTTCCTAGAACGTAGGAAATTCCTTACTCCTACAGGAGTTAATAACCCTCACAGAAAGTGACAGACATAACTATTCCCATCTCCTGTCATTCCTAAATATTTTATTTCATGTTAAAACCAAAAAGAGTAAAAAGACAAAATAGTCACTAATATTTTTAGTATTCCTGAACTAGGTACGTTATTATGTTGCAGGGCCCTCTTCCCTTCCTTTTCCTTTGCTAACTTGCACCATAAAATGCTTCCCCTAATATTTAGATACTAACAGAACCACACCTGATATCTATTACTTATCCTATGTTCCTTTTTACTGAGGAAGAACTAAACTATCAATAAAGAACTAAACTAACAATAATGTACACCAAACAGTTAAAATTTTCATAAACATAGGCTATTAATGTCAAACATTTTCAAACCTTTTCATGAACGTTTGCCATTCACAAGAAAATACATTTGATTCACACTAAGACATGCAGAATCATTTTGTTTTACACAAATACCATCCCTGAATTATAAATTAAATAATTTAATATTTTTTAAATTAAATACTCTCCATGCAGTCCTGAATATAAAACAAAACAAATAAAGTCCTTCCCCTACTTTCGCACCCCCCCAAAAGAAAAGTCAGTTACCAAACAAGACATAACCAAAAATCATTCAGTGCAGAACTACAGTTATGCATCCATATTTGAAGTCTGTCTAAGACTGTTTTTAAGAAGGAATCACTGCATGGTAATTAATTTGAATTTCTGTAGCTGCAAAGGGAACATTTCGTCTCGTAACAGCTCTAAACCCAGCAGGTCTATACAATATCAGCGGACCATGGTTTCTAGTTTGATTAAACTTTAAGCCCATACTGCGTGGGGCTCACTAACAATAAGACTTGTAAAATGTATATGCATGTGAAATGAAAGCAAAGTTATTTGTCTGAGGCAAAACAGCTTTCAAAAGTAAAATGATGAAAGGTCAGTTTTACTCCTTGAAAAGATCATATTTGCTTTTTCTAATGTACATATACATCTTTAAATAAACTGCTAAAATGTTCAAAAATGTATAATTATGTTGTTCAGAGTGTTAAGCAATTATTGCCAGTTTCAAGGCTTTGCTAATATAACGCGCCTAAGGCAAACACTCTGTGCATTCATGGAAAGACTAAATCATAAATCTATAATCTGAACATAAACATCTTTTAAGCTGTCTGTAGTCTAGGGGGTTGTGTTATTAGTAGTAACATATATTTCACTTAGGGACTGCTGATTTTATTTATCTCCTTCCAATTTCATAGTCTGTAAAGTTTTTTTACCTGTAATCATCTACCCACCTATACTTTCTAAATTATTAAACTATAAACAAATAAAAATTAATTATTTTAATGAATTAAACCAAGGAATGGAGAAAGACACAAATGTGTGCCTAGTGTTGTTCACCCTCTGTGATGTAACTGCAGTAGAGATTTTGTTTTGTCCTAGAAAAGTGCATTTCGAACAAACCATACTTTTGGCTGCATTAAGCAAAAAATTACCAGGAGAAGAATGAATGTTCCTATACCATTAGAGCGATTTAAGATTGTCAAACAAAGATAATATAGACAAATTTATCCATTCAAATGCCATCCTAAGCACTTAAAATAAATCCTAGAGCTCTGGTTTAGAAATGGTTGCACTCTTCCAGAAGACAGTGTTGATCTTTTCTCATTTAAATTAGCTCTCATAGATACTCTCTCTTAGCTCCAGTCTTCAGGGCATCCTTTATGAACATCTTGCTTACAGCTTAGGGATGAAACCAAGCATTTTTTATTTTGTCCCTTCTGAAGAACTGATATTCAATATTAACAGTTGATGGAAAAAGAAGGTGAGGAAGGCTGGAAGGAAGTACAGACAGCACAAATTGTTCACCTTTCTTTTCTTCTATCAGTGGATATTCTTTTCCCCAGAGACTGAGAAGCCTAGGAAAGGAAGCCAACAACAGTAAGGAGAGTCCACAGTGCTTCTAACTGGAAACCACTGACAACTCATATGCCTTTGTTTGGTAAATGGTATAGTCAGATAGATAGAAATTGAGAGAAAGAAAAGACCTGAGAAAGAAAGAAAGACCTGAGAGGTCTCTTAAATAGCATTTTTTATGGAAGTGAAGGGTTTGGAAATTAGCTATTCAGGATTCATTTCTCAGTTAATCTAGTATCAGACAAGGACTAATTTCACAAAATGTTAATAGAGATACTCAATAATAAAAATGAGGGGATGGAAAGGGAGAGTAATTCTTGATTTCTACATCCATTTTTTAGGAGTAAAACTTTTCATTAGAATGACAGTCTACGACAAGAATAATACAGACTCATTCTTTGTATATCAAAGGGACAAAATCTGTAAATCAGTAGTTTTTTTCTGTAAATTCAGTAGTTTTTTGCTTGCTTGTTGGTTTTCTGGATGGCATACATTTTTAGTTAATACTATTCTACACTGCTTTTATCATGCTCATTTTAAGCTAAGAAAATTCTGTTCTAGTATATCCTTTCAAGTTTAATCTTTTTTTTTACATTTTTCCCCTTGCCAATCTATAATGCTTTTCTTCTATGGATTAAGAAAGTACCATACATTGCTTACAGAACATAATATAATGTCACCAAAAAGACTGACAAAACAGAAACCAATAAATCACAGAATTTCTCAAAGTAAAACAAGCATTACATTTACTATTCTATAAAGGAAGTAACATTTTTGAATAATGGTTTCAGTTTTGCTGGAACATTGATTCCATGATCAATTCTTATGATTAAAAGTTATGTTAAGTTAAATCAATAAAAGTGCAATGTTTTATGTAAACACAAAAGGGTATCTTTCAAAACTGGCCTCCATAAGTTAGCACAAAGATCTGTAGCCTTCTATTTAAAGACAAATGCATATGACCAACTGGTAGAACAAGCACTGAAAACAAAGTTGCAATTCCAAAAATAGATCTAACGCATCTAAAAGGTTGGTTTTCCTCAACAGAATTTTCTGTTTAGTCAACCTTATTTTTTGCCCAGTACTTCTAGCTCATTCTTTCTTCTCTTTACTGGTTCAATAGTTCCCAGCTTCTCAATAACTTATTAAATTCATGTTTATGATACCTTCAATGCAGTGATCCAATAGTTACATATATACACTGCATACCTCCACAAAACAAAACAACCAACCAACCAAATAAACAACAAAAAGCAACTCTGAAAGCTCAGGCTAATAAGAAAATCTGTTCATTTTAATTCTACAGTTACCCATTGTTAACTGTCCTGACAGTCTTCCTTACATTATTTATGGGACAACCCACCTACTTTCTGAGCTTCCCAAAATCTATATATGTACTATAACACACACAAGTGAATCACTGGAGAGGAAAATTAAATATTTCCTCATTCTTCCCAAAACAATAGCAAAATCAAGGAGAAAAAAACGTATGACCTCCTTTGAGACTACATCTGCTAATATTCAGCTGCTTATTCTCTCATGCACAACTGTTTTCAGAGACAGGGCTTGAATCTCACATTCATCATAACAGGCAGATTCCTTCCTCAGTAATTGTCTTGCAGTTCCTAGTAGAGCATCTAGGAGTTACACTTGTATATCTGTGAGAAAACTTGGGGCAGAACAAGGGTCTAACCTATAGCAAATTATTTTTTATCTTTATTTGGTGTGTATCTAGGGTGAAAAAGCAAAATTTGTAACATTTTGATGTGAAATCAAGGGCCAAGGAAATGTAAGAAAAACCAGAAGCGGACATGTGAGGAGAAGTTCAATTTAAACTGAGAAATAACACATTTTCAAGGCAGCCCCAAATGCTGTAGCTTTAATATCATCATGGAATATGTATGCAAAGAAAGTGGTGCTTCATGAGAGATTAAATTAATAGGTGTGACATTAAAGAACTGGTTTAGCAAAGTTCAAAGAGAAAGATAGGAGACTGCAACAAGATTTGAAAAATAAGTCTTTGGAAGTAAATGAAATGATTGAATCTATTTCATAGATAAGTACAGTTAATTGGTGGATATTTTCAAAGGATTTGCTATTGCTGCATCTTTCAGATGCAGAGAGGTCACAAGAGGTAGAAAATAAAGTTCTGAGAACATGCTAGGATGAAGGCAAATGTGGTGTTATGGCTTGACATGAAAATAATATTTATAAACCTGTGAAAAAATAGAGGCAACTTAAAAGACAATGTAATCGGATTGGAACAGAATGAGAATAAAAGCTGTGGAGGGTAGTACCTGTTTTCAAAGGAGAGCTGAACGCTCATTAGAGAAAAATAAATAAAAATTTCTGCTGAAAAGTTGCATTCTCAAATAAAGGAGTTCAAATTGCCTTGAGAATGGATTTAAAAGCTTGCTACATCTGTTACTATAATTATTGCTTAATACCTGTATTACAATAGAGCCTGAGGCTCCAATTAAAGTTTATCCCCCATTATGCCAGATACTTATAAATACATGATAAAAATCACAATCCAAAGGCTACCAAAAGAAGTAGATAAGTGGGGGAAGAATTGTGATCTGTATTATATGCTTAGGGAACAAAGAGGCAAAGGTTAACTGCTTACTCCATGTTGAAAAGTGTGAGGTAGGTGCCTAAATTACTGAAGTTCTTAAGAAAATTTTACAGGAGCTTGCAAATAGGGAAACAACAGAATACAAAGGAGAAATGTTTCACTGTGATTTATTTCCCAGAAGTTGAGATTGTATTAATAGAGTGTCTGGATTTATCTCTTTCACTTCTGAAAGCAAGATTACTATTTCCCTGTTGATAGGGAAGTGGGTCACAGAAGGAGGAAGGATTCAGGTTTGAAATATTCCAGGGGCAGGGGAGGGGTGTGGATATTAAAATCAAGGTATTACCCATGTGTTTGAAAACCTTTCTTGTTGCACAAGAGGCAAGTTTGCAATACAGCTTTCAGAGAGCCTCCAAAAATTGAGGAAAACTGTCATTTAATAACCAAGTAAGTATAGCTATACAAAGAGAATTTTATGAAAGCCAACTCAGATAAATTCCATAAGCCAAGTAAATTATATTAGTCTTCCCTTATCCCCTAACACAACAGATAATTTTGCAGTGTAACAGGTAATGTAGAAGAGTTCCATCAAACCAGGGAGCAAATAGAAATTATCTGGAAACTATCCACCAATACTGCTATTACTTGGAGGCAGTTGTTGAAATACAGATTTTTTTTCAGGAAGTATCCTGCTGGTTCCTAAAAAGAGAGAATTCATTAGAAGTAGGAAGTAGGAAAAATCAGTTTATAAAAAATGAAAATGTGTTTTCTAAAGTAACTAATTTTAATTTCATTTGGGAAATGTCTAAGTGTGCAGAGGATATGGACACCACATGACCAATATGATCTAGTGAAGCCGTTTTATTCAGATTTCACATTACATTTATACCCCTCTTCAGTAGGGGCGAGCCATGGTGTTACAAGCTGATTTGTCAGTTCTCCTTCAGCAGTAAACAATCATTGTTTACCTACAGTATTATGCTTTCTCATGAGAAATGGCTATGTGAGCACTCTGGTCTACAAAATAACAAGTCAGGGACTACTGAGGAAAGCTTCCCGTGAGAAGTGAGAGGAGTGCAAGACAGAGCAACTTTCTAATAATACCTTAAAGGCAATGTGTCCTCTACAGTAACTAATTCTTTTGCAAGGCTAACTTTATTCAGGTGCAGAAGCTGAGTTGTGCACATCTAAATATCCATGCCCATTTTGATCTAAAAACTCCTCAACATAAGTGTTTTTAAAATACCTGTGCTCTACCTAAAGGAAAAAAACATTGGTAACCAGAAGACTAAAATCTTTTTTAAATGAGGGTTGGGCTCCTTACAAATGGACTGCTCAAAATGCCTGGACATAAACTGAGAATTTCAATGTACTATACCTCTTAATTTGATGAGAGACAGTTAGATCCTATATCTATACATATTAAGTACTGTCTGCACTTTTAACAAGCAAAGTTAAGAATCTCAGATCCTCAAAAGTAGGATGGGCCAGATATATTTTTTTTTTTACCTCCCAGAACTGTCAAAGGAGCTGATGAACCAGAGTTGGATGCTTCAGTACCATGTAAAATTAACAGAGATATGGGTGCTCAGAGGTAAGATTCACAGTACTCATCTTCCTAAATAGGGGAATGCATGAGCCAGCCAACCAAAAAATGTATAGAGATGATCCACAATGTTGCCTCCCTCTTTTAAGTTCCTAAGTGCCACCCAAATTATGTGCTTATGTGAAAGTGGGATTCACGAGCTAGCATCCCATCTGCACTTAAACTCCTTTGATTATGGAAAATTGATTCACCCTTTTCACTTAAAACCTGTCTGTCAAAGGAAGAGGAAGAGAAGCAATGTTAAAGTAGGCTAGAGATTACAGCAGTTTCTAAGGAAACCAAAGTCAGTGCCCTCCTCATGCAAAATGAGCAGAAATTCCTACCTCTCACCTCCCACAGGAATACCCCCTCCAATGCTCACCGGGGGCTAGGCCTAGGGCTAAGACACACGTCAAATATAGCAAGTACAAAGCAGATGCTGTATGGTAGCTATCCAGGTACATGCCCTCTAATCCCATTATATAATCCTTTGAGGCTATAATCTTATTTTTTTGGGGTAACCATTTGAGAGAAGGCTATATCTGCAACTGTTGTAATACTCTAATTTCAAATAAAAGCAAAGATAAAGGAAAGGCTAACAACACACAGAAATGGATCAAACAGTGTGAGAAAATCTAGGAATGCTGTACATCCTCAATAAAATCACTCCAGTAACACAGGAGCAGTAACTGAAGTGTTCTCAGAAGATCATGCAGACTACAAAAAAAAAAAATAAAAACAACCAAAAAAGAACCAAACCAACAACCTGGAAGAAAAATTAAAAAAAAATAAAATTAACAAGACAAATAATTTTTAGACATTTTTGCCAGAAACAAAATTGCTCATGCTCTGCGACAAGAAAAATTTCTGACCCTCTTTCAGAACAAGAATATATGCTGATAGAGTTACTGTTTAATTAATGACTGTGAAACTGAAGCTGGAATAAAGCTGAAAAACCTTATGTTCTGTTGCAGGCATACTAAACATGCTCTTATCAAACACTAAATTGCATATTTAATGTGGAAAGCCAGTTTTAAAAAAAGTTGAAATGAACAGGTCTACTTTTCAAGAAATTTTCGTATTACGATTGTACATACTCTTTGTAAGGTTGTGATCAATACTTTAATTTCTAGAGCAGCAGAAGAAATACATATACTGAAGTTAAATGAGGCAAAGCAAGAACAGATGTTCCAACATGCTGAGCATATAAAGAAATATGGGGCCGAGAGGGGGACCATGAGTCCGTGGAAATCACCAAAAGCTATGAGAGAAATAAAATAAAGCAAGCTATGAGAGCAGTACAGGATAAGAAAAAAATAAATAAATAATTTTGGAAACAAGAACCTTAAAAGTTAAGCATGTTGATAACTAGTAGGCCTCTGTGGGTTGACAGCAAATGTAATTAATACCCCTACAAATATCATTAGATAGGCATTAATAATTGTTGGTCCCAAAAACCAGGCAAATGCTAACCAAATCGCGCCCAAAACAAATACATGAAAAATGAAATGTTTCAACCTGGATGAAATTCATAGCAGATGATTTGCTTGAGGAAAGAGATGAGGACTGGAGCTTGAGGAAGGCATTCACCAGAATGATAGCTGCACATCTGTAAGTGATTGCAGTAAATGCCACTTTTGTTCGCAAGGTATGAAGTGTTTGTGTGTTAAAAGGAACCCAATAACTGAAACAGAAATTGCTGCAACACAATGAATGTGAAATGACACAGCATTGCTTAGATATAAGTATTATCCCTACTTATGCAGCGGTCACTGAATTTAGACTAGGACCTACTGAAATTTGCTGGAATTTTCCTCTATGATATATGCATTTTATCTTATTTTCTGTTGTATGTCAGCCCTTGGTCTATTCTGTTCTTGTCTTTGAAATTTTCTTGTATTGCTTGGAAAGCCGTGATAAATTGAGTTAAATCCAGTTGGAGGCTGGTCACAAGTGGTGTTCCCCAGGGCACTGCTGGGTCCAGTTCTGTTCAGTATCATTATCAGTGATCTGGATGAAGGGATTGAGTGCACGTTTAGTAAGTTTACAGATGACACTGTCTGGCAGAGAAGGACCTGAGGGTTTTGGTTGACAGATGGCTGAATATGAGTCAGCAGGGCCCAGGTGTCCAAGAAGGTCAATAACATCTTGGCCTGTATCAGAAACAGTGTGGCCAGCAGGATCAGGGAAGTGATCGTGCCCCTGTAATTGGCATTGGTGATGCTGTACCTTGATTACTGTGTTTAGTTGAGGGCCCCTCACTACAAGAAAGACGTTGAGGTCCTGGAGTATGTCCAGAGAAGAGCAACGAAGCTGGAGAGGAGCAGCTTATGAGGGAACTCCTCTTATGAGGAGCAGATGAGGGAACTGGGGTTATTTAGCCTGGAGAAAAGGAGGCTGAGGGGAGACCTTATCATTGTCTACAACTATCTGAAAGAAGATTGTGGAGAGGGACTGGCCTCAAGCTGCACTAGGGGAGGTTCAGATTGGACACTAGGAAAAAAAATCTTCACTGAAAGGGTTATTGAGCTCCTGAACAGGCTGCCCATGGATGTGGTTGGGTCACCATCCCCGAAGGTATTTAACAGATGGGTTGATGAAGTGCTTAAGGATATGATTTAATAGTGGACGGGTATAGTTTGTCTTGGTGATCTCAAAGGTCTTTCCTAACCTAGTGATTCTATGGAAGCAACCTACTTCCTTACAAAACCAGCTTACCAGTAACAGTCTCTTTATTGACTCTTAAATACAAAACTAGCAGGGACTGTAAATAACATCTGCCAGTACTGGAGCAATAAGATGCTGTACATAAAGCAAAGGGAAATTTGATAAGAATGTGTTCTTAGAATCAGAAAATATATCTTTTTTCTTTTTTAGTTAATCCATATCACTGTAACTTGACATCTGAAATTCCCTGACAATGGCTGCACCAATACCCATTAACAAGCTTGCATGTGCAGTTTTCTGAAGTAGCCAGGAAGACACAGCTGAAGGTCATTACTATTATAGTTACTGAAACCACAGAGAATACATAAAAAATAATGTTTCAAAACCAATAAAGAGTGGAATGACTAATATACTTAAATGTAAGAAGGATTAACTTAACTTTAAAAACACATGAAGGTAGTTCATATTGTTAAATACTGTACTTAGTTTAATATATAAGTAAAACTCTCTCTTATTATCAAAGGTGTCTGAGTTATTAAGAACGTTTAGTTTAGCATGTTTAACCTTAAGGAAGCTTAGAGGTGTTAGCTGACACTTCTATAAGCAAGCATTTGTGCAGGATCTGTATGAGCGTATTTGCCTATACAAATGTAGGAAAGGATAAGCTAGCTCCACCTCCACTCTCAGCAAGGTGAACATGAGGCATATTCAGAATGTCCCAAGCAGTATTAGGCACCCTGCCAGTTTGTGTCCTGGCTGTTCAAAATGGTGCTTCAAAGTGGACTACAACCTTCTTTGCTTCTGGCAGAACAGCATATCCCTGGGGTCACCGAGAGCCTTTCTCATTCAACTCAAAATGAAAGATTATTTTCTGATTTGCTTAGAAATAAAAAATCAGTAAACTAAATTTTATACTGTATTGTTTATAGCAAGAAACTACCAGAAACCACTCATTAAACAGCAATGTTTGATGAAACCAGACAGACTTCTCTGTGTCTTTATACCATTGATTTTGTCCTCACTTATTTTGCATGCTCCGTATTTAGTTAATAATATAAATAAATAAGAAATCATTAAATCACCATAAAGGTATTGTATTTGAATAAATATTTGTATTAGCTTCCTTCAAATATGTTAATGCTATAATACTTGGAATATGGATACTATCCAGTTTCAGGGTATTTTGAATTTTTTTCTCATCTTCACTAATTTAAATTCATTTTCAACTTATGTAATTTCTGTGAACTATTTGGATAAGAAAATAATTGGTTTTGCCCTGCTTAGGTTGAAGAAGAAATGATAGATGGGTGTTCAGAAAGATCAAAACAAAGCAGCAAATCAGAAACTGAATCTGCAAGTTAAAGTTGTCGTTTGTTAAAAATGCTAGTGTTGCTGCTGAAGCTTCTATGATCACAACAATGAATATACATTGAGAAACTCCATGTTTCAAAATGCTTTATATTACAGTGCAATACAGAAACAAAAATGTAATTCAATAACAAAATAATGGAAAAATAGGGAGAGATTGTAAAAAAAAAAAAAATATTAAAAGGTGCATAATCCTTGGAAAAAAACAAGACAAAACATTAAACAGAAGGATTTAGTTTCCAGCAAGAAACCTAAAAAATTGTTCATGTGTTGCAGCAGCAAAAAATGGTTAGGATATTATGATCAAGAATCTCTTTTGTGAATTACTAATAATTCTTAGAAAAAACTTTTCCAAGAACATTTAATTTTTAATGAAACACCTATCAAGAAATATTTTTCAAGTTTGTGAATGGAGATTTTCCACAAAATGTTCAGCAATGAAAAAACCTGAACTATCTGTCAAGCTCTTCAACTGGAATATTTGGGACCTAGTGTACATGGAACCTAAAACTATTTGCAGTTCCCTTTAGTACTCAAAGGTTAATGTTTTGAAATTATAATAGTTTCGATTTTCATCAAAATTATTGATAAATATTTTTAATACTTTCTCCAAGTAAGGAGGATGAGAGAAAATTAAAATCTCAAAGACTTTTGATGATGTGCTCTCTAGCTTTTATCCAATACTAATTGCCAATTGGAACACTAAGCATTTTCATTTGGCAGCTGTTTTTTTTTTTTCCCCAGGTAGTTGCAGTTACACATGTTCTGTTGAACAGAGATGTAAATTATTTTTTTATTTAATTTCCCTTAGACCTAATTAAAAAAAAGTGCCAAACCAAAACACCTGTTAGGTTGCCTGTTTTTCACTTGATGCAGTGGTTTTCTGGATAAAACATTTTTTAAAAAAATAAGGAACAAAAATGTCTGGGATGATGCTTGTGAAATGATACTACCACTACCCTCTTGACTCTTCCAACTTTTCACCCTGTGAAATTATTTTATCTGCATTACACATTATTATCAGTCCAAGAGATCAGAGCTTTGGTTTGCAAAGAACTACCCAGAGTCACTATGTTTTCTCATGCACTTTAAAAATCAGCATTCTGAGAGTACACACCAGACTTTACGTGCTGCTTCTATAGCACACACATGCTCTCTCTATGCCTTTTTTTCTTCCCCAGTGTTTGATAGATAAGGAGTCCTGTGAAATTTATGACTTAGTCTGCCTCTGAAAGCTGTTGCAGTGGTACCTTACAGATTTATGTCCTGAAAGATCTGCATAGCAGATTCGTATCCTGCTTTGAGGGTACAAAATGTAGTGAGCTTTTCCTTAGCTTCTCTGACCTTCTCTGTCCATTCTTCCTGTGCAAATAATTCATCTTCTTCAGTGCAGTCTGCAAGCAGAACTCTATTGAGCCAGTTGACTGGTGTCAGGGATTTCCCTAGCTGGCTACCCCTTTGCTCTTTTCTCTGTGCTGTCACAGCAGAGAAATGACTGTGTGGCAGGCTAAAGCTGATATTTTACAATGAAGGGTACAAACTGAGTGGGAAAGAAAAAAAAGAAAGATAGCGTGCATGTGTGTAGCTTTGGAGGAGGGGAAAATCCTGACAATTTGTAACACAAAAAGCAAGTATAAGCTCTAATTTTCATTGTACAAATTAAATGTGTTGATATACCAAAAACTATACTACAGAATGGTATAACATTTTTGTGGTTCTTGCCATGTCTTAAAAGGATTATAAAACTGTTTTTTCAACAAAACTAGAATAGCTTATTTCCTTAGAATGATATTATAGTTGTTGGTGAAATATACTGCACATAACAAAGACAGAAAACTTTTAGAGAGAGTATATTAGCTACATCAGATATAAAAGAGGGTTGAAAATGAAACTAAATCAATAGACTCATAGAATCATAGAATCATAGAATGGTTTGGTTTGGAAGAGACCCTAAAGATCATCAGTTCCAACTCCCCTGCCATGGGCACAGACACCTCCCACCAGACAAGGCTGCTCAAGGCCCCATCCAACCTGGCCTTGAACACTTCCAAGGAGCAGGCAGCCACAACTTCCCTGGGCAACCTGTGCCAGTGTCTCACCACCCTCCTCATGAAGAATTTCTTCCTTAGGTCTAGTCTAAATCTACCCCTCTCCAGTTTATACTCATTCACCCTCATCCTATCACTACATGATCTTGTGAAGTGTCCCTCCCCAGCTTTCTTGTACAACCCCTTCAGGTGCTGGAAGGCTGCTATAAGGTCTCCCCAGAGCCTTCTCTTTTCTAGGCTGAACAACCTCAACTCTCTCAGCATTTCCTCATAGCAGAGGTGCTCCAGCTCTCTGATCATCTTCATGTCCCTCCTCTGGACCTGTTCCAACAGTTCCATATTGTTCTTCTGCTGGGACTCCATAACTGGATATGGTACTTTAGGTGGGGGTCTCATAAGAGCATAGTAGAGGGGGAGAATCACCTCTCTCGACCTGCTGGGCACACTTCTTTTGATGTAGCCCAGGATACGGTTGGCCTTCTGGTCTGCAGATGCACATTGCCAGATCATGTTGAGCTTGTCGTCAATCAGCACCCTCCAGTTCTTCTCTGCAGGGCTGCTCTCAATCACATAATTCCCCATCCTGTATTGAATCAGTGGATTGCCCCAACCCAGGTGTAGGAACTTACACTAGCCTCATGAGGTTCATACAGGACCACTTGTCCCACTTGTCCAGGTCCCTCTGGGTGACATCCTGTCCTTTTGGTGTAACAACTGGACCACTTAGCTTGTTGTCATCTGCAGACTTGCTGAGGATGCACTCAATATCACTGTCCATATAATTGATGAAAATATTAAACAGCGCTGATCCTAGAGGAGAACCCTGAGGGACACCACTTGTCACAGATCTTTGTCTGGACATTAAGCCATTGACTCTTTAAATACAACCATCCAACCAAGTCCATGTCCACCAAACAGTCCACCCATCATATCCGTATCTCTCCAATTTAGAGAAAAGGATGTTGTGGGGACCATATCAAAGACTTTACAGAAGTCCAGATAGATTTCATTCTTTGCTTTTTCCATGTCCACTGATGTGTTTTCTCCACCACAGTAAGCCACTAGGTTGGTCAGGCAAGTCTTACCCTTGGTGAAACAATGCTGGCTGTCTCGAATCAATTCCCTGTCCTTCAAGTGCCTTAGCAACTCATCTCTCAGCTTAAAAAGTAGTAGACTGAAAAGGTCTTGCCACTACAATTAGGGCTTTATTTTAATAAACTGGAAAGATGTCTAAGGCATATATGGTCTTTTTTTGCATGTATAGCAAATTATGGAAAACTTGGAATGATCTGTATGTTGTTTTAAGAACTTAAACAAATCCCAAACCACACTTCCCAAAAGAGATGTCATACAGGATGGTCAATGTAAAGAACTCATAAATCACCAATAGCAGCAATACAAAAGCCTTATGTCTTTAGGATCACTAAAGGTTAAATATTCTAAAGACGTGTATATGTCAAGGAGTCAAATTATTCCTGCAAATTTATATTGCTCTCTGGAATTAAGTAAATCTACAATACAACTACAGAACTGCAGCTCCCAAGTTTTAGAATATTAGTGGTGAAAAAACTGTTCAGATACTCCTAACAGTCCCCTTCTTCCTATATCTTATGTACTGTTACCCATACATTTCTGTTACATATTTTTAAAAAAATATAATGTACGTATATACGTTAATGATATGTATATTGATATGCATGTATCTATTATCCAAATTTGAACTGAAAGCAAATGTATTCTATTAATATTAGGCAATGACTTCTCAACTGGTTTAAGCTAAATCAAAGCACAACAGTAAAACTGCAAGTGTATGCTGTACGTACTGTTGTGTTGAATTGTATCACACTTCATCTCTCCTGTATGTGGGATGACAAATGGCAAGAAGCGTAGGAGCTGAAGAGGGTCAGAAGGTGCAGAGCCACAGCCAGCAGAATGGATCAAAAGGACAGTGTCATACAGTAACAGAAGAGTAGCAGTCGGATGCAATAGTCAGCACCAAACAGGATGAATCATCACCATAGCAAGGTCCCACACAGTACCAGACAGGAAGAACTAGCTGTCAACACTTTCTAAGTTCAGGAACCATGCACCAATTAAAATGACTAAGGAATGACTCACTATCCATTAAATTCTCCTGGTGATGCTTAAGATTGGAAAAGCAAACAACAAAAATGAGTGCCCACATGAATTCAGTATCTTAATGTTGACATTTTGCAGAGAAATCAAAGCAGTTTTCAAGATGAGGCAAAATGTAAAAAATTTTCCCCCTATAATTCCTATTTATATAGGTGTTTATAAGACCATATCTATTATTTTAATGATATGTCTAAATTAGACAAAGCCTAAAAAAAATTTGGTCAAACAGAGCATCAAAAAAATGAAAAAGCTGGACAGTGAAATGCAAGAAAATGCACTTAATACATCTGGAAACAGGGTAAAATCTGGGAGATGGATTAAAAAAATATTTAGCATGGGTAGAACTGCAAACAAAATATGAGAGAAATACACCATCAAGTCCTTATTCTATGCCCTTAAGAAATGGGGCAGGTACATATTTCCTTCATTGGAACTACATTAAGACATCTTTGCCAGCAGTCCTTTACTCCTCCTCCTCTATGCACTTCAGAGTGACACCCACACAGTTTTACCTGCACAACAGCTTGTAAGGCACTATTCAAACATAGTCACTTAGGTAATTTTGTTGAAGTTATACACACATTCAAAAACATATACCAAAACTACATTGTAAATTTACTTTTGATTTGGTTCATTTCTGTGACGTCATTTGCAACACTGTCCCACTAACAGCTACATAGGGAAAAAACAGAGGGATGGCAAGCTCCATTTCCTACCTTAAATGTGGTAGAAAAGGGTCCTGAGTTTGAGTCAGTGTAAGAATTCTTTTTTTTTTTTAACCCAGGCTTCTTACAAAAGAAAATATGGTGTGTAATGGCATTTTGGGAATATATGTTTGTAATCATACAATACTTTATCAGATATACTAGGGGGAAAATCCACCTACTCTGTTGGCCTAGGAAGTGAAACAACAGGTTCTTGAAGTGAAGAGTGATGGATTCAAATAATTCCTTTCCCCTATCCCACATCTTGTTTTCCAACTTCTGCAGTATTTCATATAGAATGTTCATTATTATTGTCTTTTTTATTGTTTTCAAGATCAAATCTTTAATTGTTTAGTTAAACTGAGATCCCTCCTGGAGTACTGTGTCCAGTTATGGAGTCTCCAGCAGAAGAAGGATATGGAACTGTTGGAACAGGTCCAGAGGAGGGACATGAAGATGATCAGAGGGCTGGAGCACCTCTGCTATGAGGAAATACTGAGAGAGTTGAGGTTGTTCAGCCTAGAAAAGAGAAGGCTCTGGGGAGACCTTATAGCAGCCTTCCAGCACCTGAAGGGGTTGTACAAGAAAGCTGGGGAGGGACACTTCACAAGATCATGTAGTGATAGGATGAGGGTGAATGAGTATAAACTGGAGAGGGGTAGATTTAGACTAGACCTAAGGAAGAAATTCTTCATGAGGAGGGTGGTGAGACACTGGCACAGGTTGCCCAGGGAAGTTGTGGCTGCCTGCTCCTTGGAAGTGTTCAAGGCCAGGTTGGATGGGGCCTTGAGCAGCCTTGTCTGGTGGGAGGTGTCTGTGCCCATGGCAGGGGAGTTGGAACTGGATGATCTTTAAGGTCCTTTCCAAACCAAACCAAACCAAACCAAGCCAAACCAAACCAAACCAAACCAAACCAAACCAAACCAAACCAAACCATGATTCGATGATTCGATGATCATGTGCTGTGAAAAAAAACCCTAAAAAAACCAAACAAAAACCCCAAAATAACAAATCCAAACCAGTTAATATCCCTATCATTACAGAGAGGCCAAAACACAGTTGAAAGAAAATCTCTTCGGTAAATTATTTATTCAATCTGTGGAATGACTGACCATCCCTGGATGGTGAAACTTGAGCATAAGACCAGAGAAATGTGCAGTTTTCTGCTGTAAGTTGAGGAAGACTGTCCAAAGAAAGGAATTGTATATATGTCTGAAAGGGCTCCTCTGGGAATCCTTGTGCAGTATACATACCATAGGTCTTGCTATGTCATATAATACTATCAAAGTATTAGATTGGGAATGCTTCAGCTCAGACTGGCTTTCTCAGTCACCTGTCATACTTCTGCAAACCCTAATTTGCTAGTGTTAAACGTAGAACAAATTCTATTAATTTTGATATATTTGAACCATTTCAGCAGAATTGGGAAATAAATGCAACTTGAAAGAATGAATCATATTTAAAGTAGCACCATCAACTATGTCTTCAAATACATTTATTTATATACCAGCCAAATTCTTATTACTAGCCCCAGCTGTTTGGCTGTCCCCCAGCAATCACAGCATGTCTTATCTCATTTTATCCACTAGATATAAAAAACCTAATACTGCTCATGACCTGGATCTACAGCTGTACTAAGAAGTCTGGCCAAGCTGAAATGAAACATATAAATAGAAACAAAATTTTATAAATAACTAAAACGTAACAATAACAGAACTTTATAGATATATTAAATATCCACTGAATCCTCCAAGTGTTAAAATAACCTCAGTTATACGCCATTTTCTTAAACACAAATCAGTGTAACAATGAAAATTTCTTCCAGAAACTTTTTATATGGAAATACATGAAACTTACCTTTAAGCTGATTTTTTTTTCCAGCTATAAATTTCTGTTACATTTTAGTATATTAAAGAAATATATCTGGACCAACACTATCTTGGAACTCTGATATAATGAAGTATTTTAAATTGATCAAACATTTTTATCCTTGATATGTGCTGCTACAAGCCTTTCATGTAGTTTACTAAGTCAATCCATCTGGAAGTAATATATTCAATAAATTATTATAATTACATCTCTTTCTTGAAAAGCATTTCTTCTCTTTATGTAAATATTAGCAGGAGATGTCTGTTATATCACCATCCTCAATTACAAGAGTCATTTGAGATGCAAGTTATGTAAACGAAAACTAGTTACCAGGTATGTTCTAGCAAGAATGTGAAAATACACGTGTATCTCTTAAAGGGCAAGTGAATAATTTATAGACAGTTAATCAGAAAAACAGAGAGCAAGAAAAAGAGTATAAAATAATGTAAGAAAGAAAGGATAAAATGCCTTTTACTGACAGTAAATTCTTAACATAACCAGTTTCCCTTTCAAAGCTGAACAACTTTATTTGGTACTTTTTTAACATGTTCACTTTCAACATTTTTGATCTTTCATCTAAAGATTAAATGAATAAACAACACATTTCATAATGTGTGTAATGTTGAAGTACGTATGCACCATTAAAACAATACGAATCAGAGTTTCATTCAGAGTTGTAGATTCAACTGGTTAAAACATATTATTAATCAATAAGAAAAATAAACACATTAGAGATTCACATTATTCTTTTTTATGTAATTGGGTGAAAGTTTTCTGTATTAGACACATTATATGTTCATTAAGTAGATGGTTTGTAGATACAGCTATTTAATTTTGTCTTATTCTCTCTGTGGCTATTTGCATTCTAATTACAACAAAAAATGCACAGTTATTTTTAGCCTCTCTCTCTTTCTCCATTCCCTCTCCATCTTCAGAACTAGATCTAATGCACCTGTCTGTTGTAGTAAGAGATAATGAGTAACTTACTATCAGATATGTTTCTTTAAAATTCTGAAAGGTACAGTGTTATCATACACTCAGTGAAATACTGCCCACTTTTAATGAATCACACCTTCCTGAAGGGAAACTAGATGTTATAACAAAGAGAAAAAAATCCCTTTCTGCATAAGTATGTCATTGCCCTTTAGATTTCTCCTGTCTTATCCTCTCTTTTTAACTTTTCTCTTTAATTCAGCCTACACCGACATGTCTTCAAAAATATATTAACAAACATCAACTGGAGATATCTAACTGAAGTTTTTAACTTGACAATCATTACTTCATTTTAAAATAGGGGCGAGGCGATTGTTTCCACATAAAGTGCTGTTAGTAGACTGAATTGTATATTATAAGAACACAGTTGTGAGGCAATGATGACATTTGACTTGCATATTTTGAATGTAAAAGAGTCCTCAATTCACCACGTCCTTCAGCGTGCAGTTAGGTATCTTTCCTCATCTCACTGCTTGCTAGTTAAGTATGTGATTAAGTAGTACACTAACAACGGCTGGGATAGCAGCTGGAAGGTTGCAAATACCCAACAGTCACAAAAGAAAACAAGTATTTTCCAGAGAAAAAACTGATTCATTTCTGCTTCTGAGTGCTTCAACAAGTGCTCTAAATTCAGTTTCTTTACCATACATAGGACACAAGTTTGGTTTTTATTCACTGAATGAAAACACGTTGTTCAAAACACGGTATGAAATTCCATGAAAATAAAGATGACATTTTAAGTTAACCACTTTTTGAAATACGTGCGCAGGTTCTTTAAAACTTCTATTGGACTTTATCTGAAATCTCAAATCTAATTCAAAAGCTATTTGCAACACTGAATTTTCTCTACGATAGAATATATCAGTTTAACATATCACAAAAGTCATAGTCCACATATCAGGAAATACAGGCACATTCAGCTTTTTGCTCTTATTTAAGACAAAGTCAAGGTTTGAAATCTCAAAATGTCTGACTTATTTAAATTTTATTAAACTGCTTTTCCACAGGTGCCAAATTCACTTTTTCAGGATGTTTAATCAATTTCTTTTCATGGGTTTCTTTTTTGGGGAGTTGGTAAATTTATGCAATTGGTGGAAGTTTTCCTGTGACGTATTTTTAACTTCTGCTTTTTCAAGGCATCTAATTACCTGAAGATATTGTCACATACAAGAGATGAATTGCCAAGGAACTTCTTTGTAAACATTTTTCAAGGTGCCTGATCTAATGTTTTCACAGCTCCTAAAACGTCTGTCATAAGTGATTAAAAAGTGTAAGAATTCATAATGTTCTCTTTGAAAAAATAATGAAACCAGGTCCAATAACATGAGAATTACCTGAACTTGATGAGGGTTTCTTTGATGCTTAAAAAAGTCAGGGTCATTTTTTAATTTTTCTATTACATGTGATTTTATTTGTGTTTTCCACCGTAATTTCAAATCCAAGTGGATTAGAAATAACAACTATAGTGATAAAATGTTACTGTGCTATCTCTGACCTCTGAGAAAACAAGCCCCAGAAATTTCATTAACCTCTCTGTTCTTGTGAAGTTCAAATTCCACATTAAGAGATGTAGATGGTTTTTATAATCATTGTCTTCACAAGGTTATATTTGAACTGAAATTTCAACCGTTTTGAAGATTACTTTTCACAATGTCCAACATGCTACAAAGTAAACCAAAGTTAGACATAATTTGAGATCTGAGTGGCTGAATATGCAAGCTCTTTGTTACTTACACATTTTTCTACAGTACTTTATCCTCTGAGGAAAGAATATCTATTCATTGCACTGCAAAAACATGTTCATGAGCAATCCCATGTTCAAAAGTCAGAAGGAAATGTTTATGGATTATCTGATCAAAACTGTTCTGAACATGTACACCAGCCCCATATCTTTTAACAAATCTGCTTATCAAACAGAGGTTTTCTTTTGAGTGTTTCTTTTTGGAGGGGGAGATTATTGTTGGTTTTTTTTCCCAGCAACTCTGGTTTTGTCTTTGGGGAAAAACAGAGAAATAGAGAAATAAACACAATGTCCCAGTTTTTTCTCAAAAAGCTAGCGTTTGCAAAATCAATCTTGCTTCTAAATTAAACCCTAGATTATATTTTAATGTTCTTATTTTAGAAACTAAATCAGCAGACTATCCTTCAGAATATTTCCCATGTTCAAACTAAATTCTTTCACTTATTTCTCTATTTACAGAGGAAACAACCTAAATTTTAAGGATAATATTTTTATGACATCTGTATTATTTGATTTGGAATTCTGCAAGAAGTGATACATGGATAGTGGAGCTTACTGCAATAGAGCTGTAAACTGGATCAGGACCCTAACTTCCAATATTCGTCAAAAAGTACTGCTTTCAAGAACAGCAGGCAGTCTAGGCAATGTTATAACAAGAAAATTGTTTATTCCCTCCTCTGTCCCTACATTGCATTCAATAGTATAAAATTCTTCCTCATATCTAAAGGTATTGTCTCTTTGATACTGCAGGAAACGTGGGTTTAAGAGGTAATTGCAGCATTTAGATCATTGATCCATGCTTCCTGGTTGCACGCGTACTACTACCCTCGTCAACCTCCCATATTCTATAAAACTGTAGTTAAACACGCAATACCAAAGTCACTAGCAGCCAAGCTATGAGACATTGAGTGACAAGTTTCTTTAAACATTTATTATGTCAGCTTAGACCTATAGCTATGAAGTATACAGAATTGTTGAGGGAATACAAACAAATATGAGCCTGGTTCATATTATTTTACACACTGTTTCTGAATTTGGACCAGACTGCTTAGTCTCATTTACGTTAACAAGGTACATACTGGAGTTTTCTTATGTAGTATGTAATATCTCTTTGTTTCTTGCATTCAAATATTGGGAGGAAAATCTTGTAATTCCAGAGGTTTGCTCTGAATGAAGTTTGATTACTTTATAATTAATCCTCTAGGTAGACATGAAATCAGAGAATAGTACTGCTTCAACATACAGGAAAAAAAAATCTATTGCATTCTATGAAAACTTGCCAAATAAACAATATATTTGGAGTTAATGGAGCTTCTATTTGCCCTTTAGTCAACTTTTTTGAGGTAATTATTAAGATCTAGAGCCAATTAGAGAAAGGTGACGAATCTTTGCAGAGAGATGGGACAGGTAAACTAAGAGTAGAGGACAAACGAAAAATTAAAGATGTTAATTTTTGAAAACTTGCAGATGAGAGTTTTCAGATATCTTGAATGATGGACTTACCAAGATCAACAAAAAAAATTAACAAAACAAACCATAGTTTGTTGAAAGTCTCTTGAGTCAGAGCTGCTAGGAACAGCTAGAAGGCCTCTATTTGGCAATAGTGCAGAACATCTGAATGAATGACACACATGCTGTGTTATAGAATTCTCTCCTGGTGCTGAAATGAAGAATGAAAATAAAATAAACCAAAACAAAAAAATCCTAGAACAACAGATAACAAAAGAATAAATGGCTGCTCATTGTCCGGAATTATTCTTTTAGTATTTTTTTTTGCACTGGGGAAATAAATTATTGTCAAAGAAAGTGAAAAGAACACTTCTCAATCTACCCCAATATGGAGATGGTCAGATTTACTACTGACATTTGGTAAGCAATGGCTTTATACTCTGGAAAGCAGCACTAGAATTAACTACCTGTAATAATAATAAAGCACAATTGTACTTTAATGCTTGTTTAGTTGAGAATGAAATTAAAAACACTGCATCACCAAAATGAAAAGAAACTAAAATATGAGTCTAATTGTTATCTACTTAGAACCAACTGTTCAGAACAGCTGGAGGAAAGCTTTGTAAAGGGGCTGTTTTGAAAATAGGAATGAGGGAGAAACCCTAAAATTATTTCTGTAGCAAAATATTTAGAATTAATCAAATATTTCATAGATGAAAAGTACAACACAATATTATTAATGCTGAAAACATATCTGGCCAAGCCAAAATGGTGTTGTTAATTCCCATAAATGTGGGAATAAGAAGAAATGGATTTACAGGACTGGAATGGAAAAGCTTTCTTTCAAGATGCCAAACAGGTCCTTGGGTTTCTATTTTTTCATGACAGTTTTCCTACATACCTCTCTCTCTCTTTTTCAGGACATGCCACTCATTCTTTATCTGAAATAGGCAGGAAAGACTTCACCATCACTAATAAGACTTCATGAAGAAGCAGAGCCATTCTCATCTTTCTTCTTATCTGATGCCATGGATGTCATCCTGGTTTTGCAAGGTGTGAATAAAATTGTTAATAAACCATCCCCTTTATCTTAAAACAAAATTAAATAGACCTTGGAGAGATTCTTCTCTAGTGTAAGCCCTATCCTTTTGCTGACCTCAACAGCTTAATTCCCCTTTCACAGTGGTGCAAGATTAAGGGTGGAAATAGTCGGGGTTTTTTTGAGCACACTTTGCTTAGTATCTTCTAAGCTATATACTCTGACATATCTCTTTGACCTGTTAATAATCTGTAACTTTGTAATTCTGATACTGCAAGTACAATGAGGTTGGTTTTCCCTCTAGAAAAGGAAAGACCTAAAACCTCAAAGCAATAATGTGTACAAAATTGTAATTCATGGAAGGAAAAGCCCATCATTCAAAAATCTCTTTGAAGTGCTTTAACGCGGGTCCTGAACTTAATAGATGAAAAAATAAAAAAAGATTTTTTGTTCAAAATTTTTAGGTTTTTGGCAGAAAATATCAACAATTGAAAACGTTGCCTCAGAAAAATAATTTATTTTGACCAACCACATTTTTTGTAATGTATCAAAAGTTTTGGACTTCCATCTGTCACCTGCACTAGTCAAAAAAGCAATTACAACATACTCATTTAGTATTGCTTTTTAACTGCCCTTTCCCTGTATTTTTTTTCTCGGTGTCACAAATCTTTCTGCTTCACTGAGCCCTATCAACTACACTGTAGCATCACTTTTCTTGGCATTGCAGGTTGTAAGTCATAAAAAAAGATTCAAGTAGAAGCTTTGCAAGCTTTCCGAGAAGGTGCAAATTATACATACAATAGCTTTGCAAAATCTGTATATATTGTCAGTTTGTGTCCAGCAGCAAGTAATTCACAGTTCATTTCCTTCTTAATATATTAATTTTTATTCACAAATATTACAATGCACATAGTAGCAGTATCATCTACTAATACTGTATTAATATGGGTAGTCACATACATTGTCCATCTTTGGCTAATTTATCCTGTGTTACCTCTGATATCTGGCCCTAAATCAGCCAGTTTAATGAGGTTATTTTTCTAATATCAAGACAACTAATTCCTTGTCTTGCCTGTTCCTGACTTCTACTAGTGAATCATTAGAGACAGCAGATCCTCTCTTCATAATCTCTGAACTATTTTGATACATATAAAAAATCAGCTTTATTGGCTTGTTGCTTGTATTCCATTGGAATGCACTCACACAGCTCTGGTACTACTCTTTCTTTAATATTTAATGGGCAGCAGTTAAGACTAAATTTTGTTTTTATTTCGAGTAATATTTATTTTCCTGTTACTTCTAATCTTCAGAACAAATGAGAAAACCAAATTCATTCAAAATTCACTGTTTAACTTTTTCATTTGCTTTGCAATTTTTTTCTGCAAATTGATTCAGTTATTTCCATGTATATGGGAAAATAATTACCAAAAAGGTTCTTTGATATCTTTCTGTCTGAAATGTTCTGCAAAAATACTTGGGCTGACTAAAATATTCAGTTTGTGTCTAGTTCTTAAACAATTCTAGGGAATGCTGCCAATTTTAAGAAAACTAATTCAGCATATCTATTTCTAGAAGCATTTACAGAGTAAAACAAAAAATATCTTTTTCTATATATTTCTCTCTTTCAAATAATCCAATCAGTTCAGTCAGCAAGCGTTGGACTTTGTCAACTGTATTATTTATGTTAATTTGTCAGTCTCACAAAGATTTTAAAACATAGCAGGAATAAATAACCACTGAGTAAATTACATGCTATTCTTTACAGTTACACTCAATTCACAGAATCACAGAATAACCAGGTTGGAAGAGACCCACCGGATCATCGAGCCCAACCGTTCCTATCAAACACTAAACCATATCCCTCAGCACCTCATCCACCCGTGCCTTAAACACCTCCAGGGAAGGTGACTCAACCACCTCCCTGGGCAGCCTGTTCCAGTGCCCAATGACCCTTTCTGTAAAGAATTTTTTCCTAACGTCTAGCCTAAACCTCCCCTGGCAGAGCTTGAGGCCATTCCCTCTTGTTCTGTCCCCTGTCACTTGGAAGAAGAGGCCAGCACCCTCCTCTCTACAACCTCCTTTCAGGTAGTTGTAGAGAGCAATGAGGTCACCCCTCAGCCTCCTCTTCTCCAGGCTAAACAACCCCAGCTCTCTCAGCTGCTCCTCATAAGGCCTGTTCTCCAGCCCCTTCACCAGCTTTCTTGCTCTTCTCTGGACACTCTCCAGAGCCTCAACATCCTTCTTGTGGTGAGGGGCCCAGAACTGAACACAGTATTCGAGGAGCGGTCTCACCAGTGCTGAGTACAGAGGGAGGATAACCTCCCTGGACCTGCTGGTCACACTGTTTCTGATACAAGCCAAGATGCCATTGGCCTTCTTGGCCACCTGGGCACACTGCTGGCTCATGTTCAGTCGCTGTCAACCAACACACCCAGGTCCCTCTCCTCCAGGCAGCTTTCTAGACAAACTTCTCCTAGTCTGTAGCACTGCATAGGGTTGTTGTGCCCCAAGTGCAGGACCCGGCATTTGGCCTTGTTAAACCTCATGCCATTGGACTCAGCCCAGTGGTCCAGCCTGTCCAGATCCCTTTGCAGAGCTTCTCTATCCTTCAGCAGATCGACACTTCCACCCAGCTTAGTGTCGTCCACAAACTTGCTAAGGGTGCACTCGATTGTAGCACATATGTTTGAATTCACAGAATATTACAACAAAATTTAGGGCTTAATCAGAGTATCATTCATGATATGCTTCAAACACCTAAAAAAAAAAAATGCTGTTATATTTGTGGTTACCAATCTTCATTAACAGTCCGAGAGAGTACTTTGAATCTGCTTCAGAGCAAGTGAAACAGGTAAGACTAAAACTATGCTAAATCACATCTCTCACGCAGAAGACATTCATGATAGAAAAACAATACAATGAAGATTGCATGTACAGAGGCTAAATTAGCTTGATAAACAGATCAAATATTTCTCTTAGCGTTAATATAACTGACCTGCTAGTGATGGGAGACAGATAAGAAATATCTCAAAAATTCACCCAATTCAGGGGGGGATACATTTATAAAACCAGAATGTAAATATATATTCCATTTTGTTTGTCATCAGGGCTGCATAGGAAAGTTAGATAAAGTCAAAAGAATGCATTTTCTCTTATGGACGCCCAACACAAAAGGACAAGGAAAAGTGGCGCCAAAGGCAATATCTTAAGATAAAAAACCTTAACTGATTGTGTACAGTAATCAATAACAACCCAGAAGAATTTATTTAATGTTTTGGTTGTACAGAGATCTTTAAGTTCTCTATCATCTATCAGACATCTGCTGGATAAAACTAACCATAAATTCGAGTTACATTTTAGTCAAACATTTGTATTCTCAAAACATAGCTAGAAACTGCCCAGAATCTGATTTTCTCTTTTCTTTATTTGCCATTCCTGCAAAACCATGATGTCAATTAAGCAAACTATTTTCTGTCAACACCCACATACACAATTTGTGCAAAGTACATATCCGTATATACATTGTTTTAATAAATACATGATCAGAAAGAAGGAAACAAAAAAATAAACATACAATTTTCACAAAGAAAGAGAGTAGTAGGATGCAAATTGTTCAGTGATTTCATAAAGGATACAAAAAAAGGTTAAAAAATAAATGGCAAAATCTCTTTTGCACAATTTTATGTCGTCCAATATCAAAACTGATTCTCAGAAACTGTAAAGGCTCTCTATACTGACTGAGAGATTAAACAGCAAATCAAATTGAAGGGGAAAAAAAGAATTTCAGTTAATGTGCTGCTCCTATAGTTAGTATTCCCTGATAAAAGGTCACAGACAGATTTCTGAAAAGATATTCAGAAAGTTAGGTGAAGTGTAAGGATTTAGCAGGAATGATTAGAAAAGTATTGGACACCATTATACAGAGCACTGATGTGTACCTGTCTTGAAACCTATGTTCTTTACATGGAAAAGAAGCAAAGATATGGAAAAAGAAATAGAACTGTACAAAAAACCTATAGAAGGGAAGAGTAAATAAATGTTGAGATTTTTTAGAAAAGAAATGGGGAGAAAGATTCGTATAATTCTCCCAAATCCTGAATGCCTGGGAGACAGTAAGGAAATGGTGTTTGTTTTGACTTTCCTCTGATATAAATGATGTCACTTAGATCATTGTACTAGATGAGACAGTAAAGTAAACAAACCAACATTGCTTACCATCACATTAACACTTTTATTCATAGTTATCTACTATGTGGCTTTTCTCCAAACCTGTGAAATCCATACTGGTGTGTCTTAGCCTACTTTGTCATGTCTTATTAGGAATATAATACTTTAATTATGACTTTATCATAATTCTGAATCTTCCAGTATTATGTTTTTTTTTTCTTTGGGGTTTTGGTTGGTTTTGGTTGGTTGGTTTGTTGGGTTTTTGTGAGGTTCTTGGATTGTGGGTTTGTTAGTTGTTTGTTTTTTTTGTTTTTTTTTTTTTCCAAATGGAGAAGGAATTAGAAGTACCAAATATACTCACAATGTAAGCAGTGTTGTCTTCTGTTTTGTTTTTATTTTGTTCATTAATAATTCCTAAAATGCTATTTGTTCACTATCTTGTACTCTTTTCTCCAGCATCTGCCAGTGAGCACAGAAGCACTCCATCTAACTGATAGAGAGAGGGTAAAGGGCTGGATGAGCCTTTGATCTGATGTAGCATATTATGCACATTCAGGCAGTTGAAATGTAAATTATTACTAGCTATTTAGCTGAGATCACCAAGAAACAGTAAGACAAATAAATCTGACAAGATTATAAGAAATCCTTCACTGATTGCAACATCCACAAAGGTAAGATAAGCACCCACATGGAAAATTTTTCTTCCAGAAAATAATGTTTATTATGCTGCATATTTAAAAATGAGTCCAGTAAACTTGTAAGTAGGGAAAACTTTCATATTGTTTTACAATTTTAGCCATAAAACATGGGTCAAGAGTAGAATGATTGAAACAAGACAAGTTTTTTATTGCTATTTTTATGAAGTCTATCATCCCAATGATTCCCCAGCCTTGGACCTTATAAATTCATGTAAGAAGTAACCAGAAAAAAAATGTGAACTTAAAGGAGCGAACTATCTTTTGCGAATCTTAATTCTGCTATGCAAATACCAGTCTTACCTCTATTCCTTATTAGATCAAAACTGAACACAGTATTTGAGGTGTGGACCCATCAATGCTGAGTACAGGGCCACAATTCTTTCCCCCGTCTTACTGGCCACATTATTTCTGATACAAGCCAGCACTGAAGTTGTAATAATAATATCACTGAAGTTGCAATACTCTTGTCGTCTTCTGCTTTGTGTTCAGATTAAGGATCACATTCATGCATTTTCTAACAAGTTATCTTGTTAGATATAGTATACTAAAGGATACCATATCCCTTTTAAAGCTACAGTTTTCCTCTCCTTCATCCTACACTCCTTTTCCTAGGTATGGCATCTGCAACAGTATGTGTATTTTCACTGTTTTTCTGTAAAGTCTGAAAAAACAATCTGGAATTTATGAAGATAAAAATGAGTTGGTTTTTTTTAAGCTGTATTTCTCTGCAGAATTAGAATCTTACCAATATCTGTCGTCAGTAATTTTCCTGGCAGTTATTTTATTTATACTTCCAAACTAGTAACAAAAATTACGTGCTGAAAATGGATTTCTGATTAGTCTACCAGGATGCTCTGGGTGAATGATGATTCCTTACATGCTTCTATTTTTAGATCTATTTACTAGATTAAAAAAATAATGATTAAACGTATTTTATGGTGATTACAATCATTGTTTTTAATCATAATATCGCATGGTACTTACCTACATAATTCATAAACCAGGAAAAGTGCATATGAACAGAAACACTACTTAAAAGAAATTATAATTCAGTAAAGCAAACACCAAATTTGTTTGCTATTCTTAAAAATATGGTGGCTGACATTATAGGATAGTATTTTTTAATTCCCTCTGGAAATCACCTTATGTTTGTTTTTCTTTGACTCAATATTATGCACATAAATGCCAGTTGAATGAAATTATACTGTTAATTGTTTCCCTAGCATTTTGCAGCTCATCAGATTCATGTCTCAATCCCTACATTTGTAAAAAAAAAAATAAATGTTTTTTTATCTGATTTTTCTAACTGTGAATGAGGAGGAATTATTTTAATTAATATAAGAAAAGTTCACTAAAAGGTAGATGAGCAATAACATTTGAAGAAAAGATTGAATACTTATTGGACTACATAGTTATTGTTACTATGTACATATAATTATTTTTACAGGTAATGGAGTATGAAGTAAACTCACATGATTTGCTCTTTACCAACATTCCTAGGGAAACACAGATATTTATTATTCAACATGCTTCATGCATATTTCAGCTCTAAGGATGCTATGCTCTGCTAAGGTTGTAGAAATCAGCTGTCTACACTTTTAAGGAAATCTGTCTTCTGACAGGCTGATCACCCACTCCTTGATAGAAGCTGTGTGCTGATCAGCTTGTCATTACAACGGGTAGCAGAGGTTACAGTGTAATTCTCTGCTATTGTTCACATAAGGAATTGCTGCTGGGAAAGGCAGCTGTCCAAGTAGTTGCAGTGCAGTGTGTGCTAGGAAGAGGCACAGCAGTTTAAGTTACTGCTGACCAGAAGATGATCATTCTGGTAAAGATGTTCAACATTTGAAATAGTGCTGGGTGAAAAATAACTGACTGGATAAATGTCTTTTGAAACAAAAAGCAGACTGTGTCACTGGAAATGTTCTAAGAATGCTTCTGGAAAGCTGCTGGAACAACCATGGAATTTGACATGAGTGCTACAAGTTGGTTTTGGGGTTTTTGTTTGTTAGTTTGGATTTGAAAGCCAACATAACATCTAAAAATTACCTCGTGTTGCAGAGTTTTACCTTTTCCCACAGTGAAATTTCAGATGTAAAAAGCCATTAAAAAGAAAAAAAAACAAAGGCAATTAATTAACACATGTTTTAGAAGTGTATTAGGAAACATTATTTTTGTGGTTTTTGTATGGCATGAATTGAAATGTCTGATGATGGGCAATTGTGAAAAGGGCTGAGCCCAGATAATGCTTTTGTGTGTCTAAACATTCATAACATCACTAGTTACGGAAGTCAGCACAGGTAATATTCTACTTCTTCAAGTTTAAACCTCCAGAGTAATTTATCCCCAACAAAAGTTATATCTATCAGCAGAGGGAGTGCTCTGATCTCACTGGTAGAATATATTGCTGTTACACTCAATACTTAACTCTGGAATGTAAAAATGGTTTTTCTGCTTAGTTTTAGTTAGTGTGTGCTTGTATGTGCTTATTCAATATTTGGAGAAATATACATTTACTTGTAGGACCTGTGGACATTGGAAGTAAATTGGCGTGTATGGTAAGGGACAACAGAAAGTGATTATTTATAATATGGATTATTCAAATTATTTCATTAATTAACTGAGTATGATGCTTTTCTTTGGTGAAGAGGAAGGCATATTTCAAATTTTCTCCTCCTGTATTACTAGTTAGGTAATGCTAGAAATTAAAAGTGTGCAGAGGGAATGATCAGGACAGGAGAAGGTTTTGCTTTCATTCTCCCTGTGTGAGGGAGAGGACAGAGACAACCTCTTCTTTAATATTTTTTGTATGCTTGTTTTACATATTGTAGAAGTAAGAAACATATTAACTTTTAGAAGTTAAGCATCAAATTTGAAATTAAAAAAATATTTACTCTTCAGGACTCAACAAGATCAAGGGAATGTATTACTGCAAGCATAATTATGAATGAACAATTGTATGTCAGTTACTGTTCTTTCCATCTGCCATTTCATGTAGCAGTTTCTGAGAAATGATCAGCATCAATAAGAAGAGCAGGCACGACTTGGCATATAAACTAGAAACATATATTGCAATAAACCACTTCATTTCTTGTGCCAAAGAAAAATAGTAAACTATTTCTGTTTTGTACATTACGAATATTATTGATAGCAATATCACTGATAAAATACTCCAGCTTTAGCAGCAGCAGACAAATGCAAACACTGTCATCCCGAAGCCAAAAATGTTTTCGAAAAAGACAGGCAAGCATTTATTTCCATTTTGAACTTGAACAAGCAGACCAAATGTATTAAGCAGTCTCTGTAATGTCACATGAACCAGTCACAGAATCTGGGCTTGTGACGCCTAAACATATATATATTCATTAGCTTATGAATTTCTCGTCAGCGTCCTGAGCTTTTAAAGTATTCATCCTTTCCCAACTACTGTACACCTCCATTTTTATGCTCTAATCCTATCCATTTTTATCATGCTACAGTGTGACTACATCAATTTTCATGTTGTTCTTGCTGATGTAGCTCTTTTCTGTTCTTTTTAGATTGAAGTTTTTTGTAGATATATGCTTGAAATGCATAATAACTTTCTTCTCATAGCTGCGGGTGCTCTTTACATTATCTCCAATTCTGTGCTAGTGTACTGCTGAGGTACCTTCTTCCAGAGCTGTCTGTTTCTCAAATTCTGACCTCACATTTATGTGAAGTTTAGAAATCTTTCAATATGCACCTTATAGTAAGTTACATCTGAGAAGGGTATTATTTCTAATTTCAGCAGAGAATTTAAAAAACTTAAATGTAACTTGATATTTAGTCTTTGTGTTATTCTTTATTCTTCTAAATGAACCTGTAAGAAATGACAATCCTCTCACATCCTAAAATCCAAAGACAACCAAAAACTTGGAAAACCACAAAATTTAGAATTATAATTTTAATCAAATATTAGATACGAAGAGCATGTCTATCAATAAAATGCCTATTTGTGATGCTGTACAGATTTTTAAGAAGAACAAAAAAAGGCAGAGGCTCATAGGAAGTGTTTTGTCTTAAAAAAAATAAATACAGTGCATAGAAAAGAAAAGCAAACAAAAAATATTTTTAATTAAAAGATGAATTGCATTAAGTGGTATTAAATTTATCTTTTAAAATTACATTTCTGATAATTATTTTCATCAAGAGAAAACCATTAGTATAATGAAATAGCTTTTCCAATACATTTTAAAAAAGAAATCTCAATATTATGAGTCACTATATTAATTATAGTTGGTAAAGAAGGTTTCAAAGTAAAGATATTAGCACTCATTATAAGCATATTCACCACATTTGGGGTTTTTAACTATTAGAAAATATATGACATTGCCTGCACATTAGGCTTCTAATGAAATGCTTGTCTTACCCTTTGATTTTTATGGACATGTATATCAGAAGCAACAATGTTTATAGATGGTGGCAGTTGTATAACCAATTATGCTGGCAACTGTTAATCATGGTAACTCCTACACATTCTGAACAATTTAGAAAGAAATGCAAATGTATGCAATGAACCAACAAAAACCTGTTCTTTCCATGAATTACTAAGTCATCAACAGCTTGTATAACACTTCTAATGTAAAGTAGCTACTGAACAGAAAACATTTTGTAAAGTCTGTGGGATACATCCATTAAATGTGGTTTAAATTCCAGAGTAATTATCAATAATGTCTACCAGTGTTCAGTAAATAACTCTGCTGTCTTTTTATATTACTACGCTCATCACTACTGAGCTTTTTAATTTGTTACATGGAAAATTTAAGATTTTTTTTTAAGACTTCTATATATTTACAACAATTAAACTCTTAAGAAAAGAAAGGATTAGTCACCGACATGTAGAAATCAATGCTGCAAATTGGTTCATTCTCAGTAGTGGAGAAAGGATACTGAAAAAAAAAAAAAAGAAAATTTTAAATAAAATTATGACCTAACTGAGAGAAAAGTTGAGCTTTTATGGTAAATTTACCAAGGAAAGAATTCACTGCATCAATTCAGTCTAGTAATTTGCTTATGTTTAGGTTGTAGTCCTTAATGCTTATTGCTTACATGCCATATTTCTTGTAGAAACAGTCTTAGCTATACTCTTCAAAGTCCTGAAATGTTTTCTATGATCACATTTGCAAAATTCCCTGTAGGTCATGGAATTTTATACAAGCACTACCCAAAACTGAACAATAACTGAAGTGAAATTTTCAGTAAGAGTTTGAAGAGACACCTGGATTGCTATGAAAAAGCAAAGCTTAAAATCAAGGTTCATGATTATAGCAAAAGTTTGTGAATAGAAGTATGTCAATTGTGGTTACTTCATTTATTTGCATAATACAAAAACAATTATTATGAAATCAAGGAATTATAAGCTGCTGATACTACTGACTAATGCATCTTGCCATAGTGCGCATTGAAGATCCACTAAGATCTCTGTTGAGCTCATGTTTTGGAGTTTATAGAAACTTTTCCTAGAATTCATTACCTATTGACAGTCATAGTGTTGCATCGGATTACTGAAAACCTAAGACAAGGAGGTGACTCATCTCACGTGCCGTCATTGGTCTTTACTGTTTGACATCTCCCCCAAAGAGGTTCCATTATCTACTGCAAAAGCCTCCATTCTCCTGAATGAGGAACTAACCTACATTTTTTGAAAGAATGAAAGAGTCACCCAGCAGGCAGTGAGCCTAAAGAAGGATTAGTCTGTTACAAAATATGCTGTGAGAATGCAGGAATGGTAAGTAAAAACAGGTATCATATGCAGTACAGACAATTTGGTACCATCTTTACCTGAACATATTAAAGCCAAATGCTCAGTTTAGTTTTCAACCTTGGGTCAAGAAGAAATTTTTCTTTTATCATCATATGTTCAATTAAGTACGAGGTAATAGTTTGCAATGTCACATATATAGACAGGCATCTATAATGGATATGAATAGAAATCTGGTATCACTTGGATTGTTTTCAGGTTTCTTTATACTATGAATAGACATAAAGCATTCAAACAGATTCCTTAAACTATCTGCAAGCTCCCAATTTCACTGATGAGAATAGTCTTGCTTTTATTGTGTAACTTCAGAAAATTACACCTTTAACAATAAACTGCATCCCTAAACAAATGCACTGAATAGTAAACCTCTGCTCCAAATATTCTGTGCTGAGATGCATAGATTTATACAATCATAGAACGGTTTGTGTTGGAAGAGGCCTTTAAAGGTTATCTAGTCCAACCCCCCTGCACTGCACAGAGATATCTTCAGGTAGGTCAGACTGCTCAGGGCCCTGTGTAGCCTGACCTTGAATGTTTCCAGAGATGAGGTATCTACCATGACACTGGGCAATGTGTCCAGTGTTTCACCATCCTTATCATAAAATATTGGTTTAAGAAAGACAAGTCCTGCTTAACCAGCCTAATCAGGTTTTACGATAACGGGACCTGCTTAGCAGATGAGGGAAAGCCTGTGAATGTTGTCTACGGTGCATGTCATGACAACAGGAAATTCTCTCTCATTTCTATTTGGTAGATTCATTCAGCCTGGAAAGACAATAAAAAGTTTAATCTATTCTCTGCACGTCGCTGCTGTGTGTCACCTGCTTAACTTACACACTAATACCAAAATGTCCTATATCAAATGACTGACTTACATATGTCACCTCATATAAAATACAGTTATATTAGAATTGACTAAGGTTCCATACTGTGAATTTAATGGTAATATCCGAACTGCTCACATTCTCCTTTAGGAGTTATCTTATGTTGTTTAAACCCAGAAAGCTGAAGTAACTATTGCCGATAGAAAATCCAGGTTCATGTTTTACCCTAAAGAGGGATGTAAACTAGAAATCTCCACTAACTGGGGATGGGGATATTAATTGGCGCACGAAAACATAGACTGTTGTTATGATTCAGAAAATACTGAAAAAGTACAAGGTCTAACACGCAAAAAAATGAAACTGTGTCTGTAACCCTTCTTATTTAACAAATTAGGAAAATCAACAATGATCACCTTCAAAATAGTCCCCTTCTCAGCTGACACAAAGCTGCATACAATGCCACCAAAGTTCAAAGCAATTACACAGATAATTTTCTGAAAGACTGTTGAAGATCTCTGCTGGTTTTGCTTTCATGTATTCTACCAACAAAAAACAAGTTCCTCTGAGCACTGACTCGAGTTTTGGGTCTCTTCACTGTACACCTCAGTCAATAATGGAAAAGTTTCTGTTGCAGATTTCTTCAGTTTCATAAGAAACTTGGTGTTAACTCACTGATCATTCTTTCACACTACATTTCAACATGTATCCACTCATGACGAGTGAGGCAATCAAGTAAGCCTTGTCTCACTAGGACAGAGTAGAACATGTTTTATAACCATTTTCTTGTCTCTCTCTTCTCAATCCTGGTTTCAAGCTATAGAGCCAATCTTGGCTTTTTTGATGTCAGACCTCATAAATAAAAAAGCATCCATTCCAGAGTGAAATTAACTTTGTTTTCTAGAATTGAATACCTAAAATAATTAACTGAATTAAATTTTTTTTCAAATGACTCTTTCTAAATAAATACTAATAGGTCAAGAGTATATCTTTGGAAAAGCGGACTGGACATATTTGCTTTCCACACTGTAGCACCTAGGTTAAAAACTGTAACTACACAATGACCTTAATCCACTTTCTCTCCCATTCAGATGAGCAGCTTAAATTCAAAACTATTTCATCTTCTCAGAGCAACCAGGTAGTCATGCCTCTTGTACTTACTACTTTTCTGGTTGTGTGATTAAATTAGTTTCTATCATGCAAAACAGCAATTCAAATATACAAAATGCAAATAGATGGGCATGGTACACAGCCCATGTTCAGTTCTTACAGATTACCCACAAATCAATTGCTTTTAAGGAAAAAGATAAAAAAGCAAATGCTCCTACCTAAAGGACTGTATTCAAGACAAATAATAATAATAATAAGAAGAAGTAATTCTTACAGTGACCTCTCCCCTTCTTAAGGAAAATACCTGCCCTTGAAGTCAAAACTATCTTAGGAACTTCTGTTAGAAACTTACCTACCATGTTTTGATATTTCTATATCAAAATGCCCAGTCATCTAGGTCTAAATTAAATAAGTAAATCATACATATCATAAATGTCAACATGTGGATGGGATGAGTATGCTAGTTATCGAAAACCCTTTTTAAAGCCCTGGTATCCCATGGAGCCAATCAGAGGGCAGAGCCTTTTTATCCTGTGTAGCACACAGACAAATCCTTCAGCACTCTCAATTTCCATCAAAGACAAGCAGCTTAATTTGATCTCTGGCTTCAATATCACTTTTGAACAATGAAGGTCAGTAGGAGTTTTAAGTATTTTATATATTTGAACTAAGCAGAACACAAATGTATACTGTAAAAATATTTAAAACCTTTAAACACATAAGGGGTTTTATCATGAACCATAAATGACACTGCTGGAACTTTTCAAATGGATTTCCTACCAAAACCTTTGTGTCCCTTTCAGTAGGCTTTCTCCTGTTTTCTATGTGCAAATTAGCGTATCAAAAGAAAACAGAAACTTTTGATCAATCAGTAAGACTTCCTTGACCAATGGCGTTCAAAACTTTCCTCACTGTCCCCTTCACTTCTACAGGGATAATTCCATAATACAGCAATTACAGACAAAATTGAGAGAAGCCTGCCACTGACTTTGGAGCCAGTATTTTATCATAAAATTGTTGTATATACATAGTACATAGTCACACATACAGAAACATATATAAGAGGTTTAAGCATATCTCAAATTTGCATTTGGCAAAGTATGGTCATTTCTATTTTGCTAGGTCTCTCTGGTCCTCTCTAAAAAGTTACTTCTTCAACAAGTCATAACACTTTTAATTAGGCGGATGGGAGAAAAGGTCATTTTGCAAAAAGCATTAAAGTGATGTCCCTTGAACAAGAACCAGACAGTAAAGAGATAATTCAAGACTTTGGAAAACGATGCAGTATTTAACCTGTGAAATAGAATAAGGGTTTAATTTCACCATATTTGGGGCTACTGAGTTTTTAAAAATATTTCATGTCTCATTTGCTGAAGAAGTTATTCAGTCTCAGTGAAGTATCAAAAAAGAAATAAAAATAATCAGTTTTATGGCAGATTGTGAGATTAATTTGATTTAACTACTTTGCACCTGGTTATTTTTTTTTTTCTGCTTGATCACTTTTTTAATGACTAGCTAGCCAGCTTTGGACCTGCAGGTACTTCAGTAGCAACATACTCTGATTAAAGCAATTTTTATGCTTTGCTGGTAGAGGAAAAAAAGTTAAAAACCATCACCTAAAGCCTCTGGAGTGTTTGAGAACACTGACAGTAATAAAATTTCCCAGCCTGTTTTTTCAGAAGTGCCAAATTCACAGTCCAATGTCAGATAATAGCCCCAGAAAAAATAATTCAGTTTTGATAGATAAGTTTCTTCCACAATGAAATTTTAAAGCTAGAAGTATATGCATTACATTCCTTATAGAACCTGACCAAGTGAACTACTAAGTTCAGTTGTTTTACTTTATAGATCTTTGAGGAGGAAAACAATACAAGAAAATTGTGCTTTAGAGAGTTTGACTTTTAATACAAGGCATTAAAACCGGTCTTAGAATCTGAGTTTAGCCTTGTAGGTCAGTGCACAGAAAAAATATTGTCTAAGTACTATATTCATTGTCCTAGTGTAGCCCTTAGCTGGCAGCTAAACAGTAGACAGGCATTCTCTCACTTGCCCCCCACCAAGGGAAGAACTGGAAAAGAAAGGGAAAGATTGTGGGTTGAAATAAAACAGTTTTAATAAAACAATTAAAAATAATAATGTCAATAATAATGTTAATAATAATGTTAATAATGTTAATAGTCATAATAATCACAATCATAATAAGATAAACAATATACCAAATATACCAAACAATATTTAGCCATCCTGGACAAACATTGCAGAACTCATGCTCCAAACAGTGACTGTGAGATGGTGGACACAGTGTGCACAGCAGTTCTGGCATGCACGGAATCTAAAACCAGAGATCACCAGGCACTGGAAGCAGGAGCACCAGGAACAAGGGATCACTGAGAGCAGGGCAGAAAGAGCAAGAGAAGAAGCAGAAAGGTAAAAGAGCTCATCTTCAGAAAATTTCCCATTTTATGTTAAGCATGACAATTTTTAATATGGAATACTTTCTTTGTCCAGTTTGGGTCAGCTGTCTGACATTCCCTGCCTCTAGCTTACTACATCTTTTTACTTGGGAAACTACCAAAACCAATGTGTTATCAACATTCTTCCCACAATAAACCAAAGATAAACAGTTACTGAGAAGGAAATTAACTACTCCAGCAAAAACCAAGACAGTTGTGCAAGTTGCAACCCAAATAAATACTTTAGCTCATCACATAGTGGACAAAGTTTTCAGAATTATCTGTGTTGCAAAAACATTAATTGCTTATTTTGTTGTTTTTTTTAGTGCAATAGTTACATGTAACCTTATTTCCTTCTTTGCTGAGAAAATATGGAAAAAGTTCTATGTAAAAGACATATTAATACAGAGGTAACATAATTAAACACATAGGCTTTATAGGGGATAATTTTTGAAAAGTTGCAAAAAATAATTTATGCTATTCTTGCACAATTAACATTTTCTGTGCATTTATAGAAACTTCCACTTCTAAAAGCAGACAATGTGCTAATTCTACTGATTTAAAGTCTAGAGGGTGTCCTGTTTAAACTATGTAAATTACCAATCTAGAGCTATTACTCCATCTTATTGTCATCACATCATTAATTATCTACAGGTTAAACAAATTTGGATTCATATTTGCAACTTCCACATTGCATCTACAGCTCTTCCAGCACATTATCTTATGACAAATTAATTAAGACAAAATGCAATTATAATTTGACTAAGAAGTAAAAGAGCATGTGATATCGCCACTGAGTTATAATATACTGCCAACTATACCGAAGTCCATCTCAAACATTTAATTTTTAAATATTTACATTCAAGCTGTTATCATCCTTATGAGAACTACAGATTGAAAAACATCCAAAGCCATATGATTCTATCAAGAATGTCTCCTAGTATTACATGCTCATACATTTTACTTACTTGTCTAGGATTTTCTTTCCAAGTATTACCTAATATACAAATACACTGTCATGCACCATGTTTGCTGCAGTCTGATCTGCTTGATTGAAATGCTGGCAATTTGTACCACAAGAAAAAGTACACAGGTATAAATGAGACCTAAAATTTTGAACAAGAGAATGGTGTTTGCACTGCAAGACTTCAGTGAGATCTGTATACTGAACTAAGACTTCTTTGTATACTACTCATGATCTGGCAGAAGAACATTTCTTTTCTCAACCCACTCTTAGCAGATACATACCAGTTAATTTATCCGTATCATCTTCACCTTCTCAGATCTACTTTCCAAACTATGTGTCTGAACACTCTTTTCCTTGATTTAAAGAAAATAATGTAATAAAATAGATTACACAGTCTTTTCTAGTTTATTTTATATTGACTGAACGGTATTAGAGAGAGATGTAAATTTTGTCAGCAAAGCACTGGCAAGCCCTGCCAGGTGAGCTGAAGTTCATAATCAGTGGCTATGTGAAGAAGACATTGAACCAAACTTTAAGAACATGTATGCTTCAGAGCAGAAGAAACTAACTACAGAAACTATTGGAGAAATGGAAAATAACATGGCTTTGCCTCACTCTAATGCTGCAGTGCAGCCCAAGGACAAGCGTCATTCAAGTACATCACACTGGAAGAGTGACATACTGAAGGATTTGAGTTTACCTCATAGTCTACTCATGCTCTTCATAAAACATGAATAAAGTAATAGTACCGTATGGCCACTTGGAAAACTTGCACCATACAGAGTAATTTCTATCTGTATTCTTTCTTTCGCATTCTCTTTCTTGAAATATAGAGAATATATATTAATTATTAAGCTGTCCTTGAAAAAATCATAAAAGTCTGTTTTCGATTTGTGGCTTTTTATTTTTCACACGCACGTCACCCTTACCCATTCTAGCTGCAGTAGTACTTCTAAGATTTCATTTAAAATCTTATTTTGTAGTAACATTTTCACAGAAAAAGACCTTTCTAAATTTCAAATAATAAGCAAGGTTTGCTTTGCTGAACCGAATTCATGGAAACATGATTTCTTGGTATAATGAAGAGACTTCTTTATCAGTATTCAGCTTTAGAGCAAAGATATTGCATTTCAAAAGGCAGGTCTTTTACAAAATGCATTCATACTAGAGTCACCTGTTTTGGGTACTGTAATCACAGATGCTCTGGTTTAGGACCCTGAATTTTCTCTAGCAGAAGTTTTTTATCCTTGTGTCAAGGAAAATATCAATTCCAGAGGCAGAAGCCAGTTCATTCCCTATATCCTGTCTGCCTACATATGACATAATTTTCAGGTTACTAAATGGAAATAGAAAATATGTCTTTTATGACAAAGTGTAAAAATAAACTAAAACAGAGGGTGGGAGTCCTCTGAATTCCACTTAATTCTTAGATGGATGTAAGAGTTGAGCTACAAGCTATAAGCTGCTTCTGAGATGAGAAAACGAAGCAAGTTTCTTAAACTCTAGGTCACTTTACATATTAAGCCTTCATTACAGAAATATTGCCTTTGGCCAGCATTAATAATAAGGATCATCAAGACACACTGATCCACTGAATAACTAAAGAAAAACAGAACAACCAAAAACTTTAATAGCTGTGGAGTCCCATAATATTAGATTGCCTCTCCCCAAAAGAAAAAAAATTGAAAGATATAATTACAACAGAAGATGACAAAATGGCAGTGTCTCCTTACTCCATTTCTTTTTTAATCCTATTTTTGCCCACAAGGGGTTATTGGTATTTTCAAGATCAACATTTCTTTCCAGTAAAACCCTTCATTTAATTTTAAAGTTCTTACAGGACTGTAAACTGGAAATAGATCTTATTTGTGTTTTTAGTTCAAAAATAGAACTTATCCCAGGGCAATAAGCAGATTTGGCAAAGGCTCATAAGATAAAATTAACATGACATTGTACATAGAAAGTAAATGTATAGAATGATTTTAGAAAGCTGTTCAAATGAAATACATAACATGTTTTTCTACAATGTTGTCATTTTATTCCATGAGAGGCTTTAAATAAAACTAGATTAACAGGAAAAAAATTAGCATTTTCTTATCTTTTGAGATTTTTCACTGACTGAATAGTGCATACTATGACATGGGATTTTAAACAGAATGCTTACTGGATGGTGTATGATTTTCGGACAACAAATCAGCAGCAGAATATGATTCTAACAATCTCTTTAGATGAATTTGCAGACATAGGCTTATGACACCATAAATACATTCACATTCAACATCCAGATGCGGATTATTTCAAACAAAATTACCCTAAAAATGAGTCAAACAAAGCTGTCTAGTTCTCCTTCTATGTTCAGTTAACATAAATCCACAACTGGTAAAAGGAGAAATTTATCTATTTTATTTAGGAAGCTAATGTCAAAAGTATAATCAAATTAAAAAGTAGAACGCAGGTGGAACATAAAAACTCTCTTCAATCACTCACTGATCAAATAATTACTATGCAAGTGCTGTTGTTATCATTGTTGGATTTTTTTAAATGAAATCTAAAGCCTTAAACTTCAGGTGATTATTAAAATCTTACCTTTACAAACCTTGTAACAGAGAAGAGACAGATGATGCATGTCAAATCAACTAGTTGTTACTCTTTAGGTTACAAATTTCTCTCAGTCTATAAAACTTCATAAATTGTGAAAGAAAGGGGTCTAAGATATTTAATATTTTCCTTGGCAAGGGAAATAGTTTCAAATGAAATAATCTATTGTAATTCAAATGAAAGTGTATGTTTCAAAACATTAATTGGGGAAACACAAGAAATATCAGACTGGGTTTTCTTCCCACTCACATTAATTTCATAGCATTATAGTCTCATCATCTTTTAATAGAATTTTTCCCAATTTACCATTATCATAAGAAGTGTAGTGAATTTTAATATGATACCTGTGTTCAGGCAGCATTAAAATGCCAAAAGAATGGGATACTGAATGAAAAGGAAAGGATTCTCAAAATTATTGCTAATGGAGGAAAATATTTTTCTACTATGTTCTCTGGAAACTCTCACTGTCAAATATCACTGAAGTCAGGAGACAAATACATTCAAAAAAATCACAATATCACTAACTAAAAATATCCAAAGTTCTAATACTAATCTCGAACCAAAGTTCTGTTTCTTTTTATTTAGTCATTGTTGACATCTATAAGCTGAAGAAATGTAATTGTTTAAGATTATCATTCTCTTACTAACTCTTTTCCACAGGTATACTACAGTCAACAATGATACCCATATTATATAGTCTATTGCATTCTATACATAATAACAATCCTCAAAAGCCACAGAACACGTTTTAATACTGCTTTAGTTGAACTGAAAGAGATGGAGGGACTGAGTCTAAACAGCTGTAGTCTACCAAATTCATGACTGTGAGGAAGGAGAAGTAGATCCTGCAGGCTGTATCTGAGAAGCATTACATCTGCATATCAGATAGTTTTGAATTAATCAAGTGAACTATGAACAGAAAGCAGTTCTGAGCTATTAGGCATTTAACAGAAGACTTTCTGTTTTCTTAGAATAGAGATTAATTTGGAGTAGATGGAAAAAAGCAGTTCAAAGGTAGCTCTCATGTGCCTTTCCAGCATACATTAAGTTGTCAGACTAAGTTATTAGCAAATTTTGCTACATTTCTCCATATCCTCCTGCCCACATTATAAACAAATACATTAAACTGCTGCAGAATTTGACACTTGGGAGTGTTAGATCTTCTGTGCTAACTTCTTAGAACTAACCTTATAGAGAGAAAAATCTCAGTTTTCAATGCATGCATTTTCTGTATGACCAAAAGTGCTAATACAAAAATAATATGAAGAGTTGTGAACAGTACAGTGATGTTTTTGCTTATTTATGTTTTTACTTTAAAGACTACAAAGGAAGTGAAAGTCCATGGGCTTATTTGTAAGTACTTCACAACTGGTTATTGTAAAAAATATAAGATGTACAACTCTAACAGAACTCCAGGATATGGTGAGGACTATCATGAAGGTCACTGTGTAGTCTCTCAAGTAATTGTCCTGCAGATTACAAGATCCCAGCTCAGAACCTATTCCGATAAAACAAGTTCAAAAGTGCTAAGGAAAGCTTCCATAAATTAAAGGTAAATAATTGCTACTCTCTTTTCATGCAAAATCCCACTGTGAGATGTCTCATTTATACTAGCTTTTCTGTCTTAGTTTCTTTACATGCAAAACAGAGATAACACTAGCTTCTCCACGTGCATGAGGGAAGAATATGATGATAGATAGGCAGTTAACATTCCTGAGACACTATCTAGGTGTTAAAATATTCTAACAAAAATGGAAATAAATGGAATAATCTATCATTTTTCATTATAGAAAAATTTCACATTTTTTAACCCATGGTTGAATATATTTGTTTACACCCTGGATGGTAGGATATACATCAACGTTGTAAAATGTGACAATGACACCAGTCTTTCAAATTAGTGAAGTCCAGAGGAATGAGACAATATTATGCAATTTATCAGCACAATGGCAGTTTGAAATTGTGCAAGTCAAGTCACATTGTGAAAATTTGCATGTGTCATATACATTGTTGAGTTTTAAATTAACTGTGTCTACTCAGGCAAAAGCCTTGACATGTTACTGCAAGTGAGCACATTGAAAACATTAATAGTGCTGAAATAGCTATACTAGAAATATCATAAAAATGGAAAGGTGGGTAAAGAGTTGGATGGAAAATATTTTTCTGGAGGAATACTAATTCTTTTGTCCCAGATATTACTGTGTTTCATTCTATACACTCCAACCCAAAGTCAAATACTGCAGAATCATAGATTCATAGAATAACCAGGTTGGAAGAGACCCACCGGATCATCGAGTCCAACCATTCCTATCAAACATTAAACCATGCCCCTTAGCACCTCATCCACCCATCCCTTAAACACTTCCAGGGAAGGTGAATCAACCACCTCCCTGGGCAGCCTGTGCCAGTGCCCAATGACCCTTTCTGTGAAAATTTTTTTCCTAATGTCCAGCCTAAATCTCCTCTGGTGGGGCTTGAGGCCATCCCCTCTTGTCCTGTCCCCTGTCACTTGGGAGAAGAAGCCAGCACCCTCCTCTCTACAACCTCCTTTCAGGTAGTTATAGAGAGCAATGAGGTCTCCCCTCAGCCTCCTCTTCTCCAGGCTAAACAACCCCAGCTCTCTCAGCTGCTCCTTGTAAGACCTGTTCTCCAGCCTCCAGAAGTCTGGAGGGCTACAGATGGATTTGGAATTACCTCCAGAACTAGGTAAAGAATAATTTAGAAATGAAATTAATTAGAAGGGGCACTGTATCTTAACTCCTTTCAGAGACACCTGGAAAGATTAAAGGCATTTAATAACTGTCAAAGAAAACAGAGCCAGGCCAATTCAACAACTTTAATTTAGAAAAACCAACTCAGTAAAGACTGAGCAGAAATAAGTTTAAAATTTACTCATGTAAGTAGCTTACAAACTACCATTATGAAAGACAGAGTTCAGAAACACAGATTTAGAAACAAATGAGCACTTAGAAAAGGGGATCCACTATAGACACAGTAGTTTTGTATTATGATAATGGATACAGGTCCCTTCTTTATCTAACTTTAAATATTAGCAGTTTTCTAATTATTAGCAGTAAAAAAGAATTGCGTTTTTGTGCTTTCTATTGTGTTATTGTTCATTATGGGATTTAAAAAGCTTTGAAAATACCTTCTTATCCTCACAACCATGGAAACTTGTTATGGTTCCTAATATTTTTAGTCATCAAACTAAATTCTGTAAAATGTAAAGCAGTTTGTCCTGTTTGAATCTAGATTGTTATTCAAGTAAAAAGTTTCAATTTAGAGTCTCTCTTTTTCAAGCAGTGGAAGAAAATCACATGAGGGTTAAGAAAAGGATAGGATGAAAAAAGAAGATAGCAAGGCCAACCTTATTGTCAGGAAATTGAGTCTTTTCTCAATGTTGAGAAGAAAGCAACTCAGTACGATTGCATCATAAGAGCCAGTCAAGAAAATTACTTCATCATTTACTCTACCAGCTGTACACAGATGCCGCAAATTCACCTCTTGAGTACCTTAGAAGACTTGATCTTGCCATCCCTTAAAGCCAAGAAAAATAATGTTACTGCATATTGTCGCTCATGATCCCTCTTAAAGCAGTATCAGGATTAACTTAAATTTATTTAACCACATGGCTCAGAGCTTGCAGCACCCAGGATCACCCTTCCCTCCAATTATGATTCTTTCCAAGTCCTCAGAATTCAACCCTTTTTTGCTTCTTACTGATTATATTAATTTCTTGACTTCATGAAAGCAATCCTGTTCTTATTCTCTGGGAAAACGTCATGAAAAAAAATAAATTAAGTAGAGACAGGTTTTGTAATTAAGAGTGGGCTGGAACATAAAACACAATTCTTATTGGAGAGTTTCTTACACAAAGGAAAGTTTAACAAAAGCATATCGTACTTTGGAAGTGGCAGATGCAAATGTTTATGTCTTCAAGGCTGGTTTAAATGAATGCTTTTATCCTTCATTTGTTCCACATTCTGACACCTGCAACTTTTCTGACCATACCCTTTCTCCAGTTAACGTAACTGTCCAAGAACTTCTGCTGTTTTGCCTTATTTTCCTATATCCTGCTTCTGAAGAGTTGTCTCCGAGAATATTTGCCATTTTTATAGCTGGGAAAATAAATAGGATTGTGACTCCCTCTAAACAGTGTCCCCTTCCTTAATTTTTCAAGATATTTTAAGATTTTTTGAGGTTTCCTAGCTAATAAAACTTCATGCTCAGAAAATATGGCAAGAGCATATCCCTCATCAAAGTATTTCCCCTCTTTGCAGGGGGAAACCAACTGCCTGGGCAGCTTCTTTGCTCTTTTGAGGATTAATCAAAAATCCTTCTAGACATTGATACTTTGAAAAAATAAAAATCTTTATATAAATACACAGAACATTGTACTTCCTTTGGTCAGAGCAGAAAAGGCTCTTTGTCACTCTATTAAAAAGAATCTGTGGGGAAGGTAAAGAGTTAGCCTTAAACAGCATATGCAAATGTCATAGCTCCCTAGAGAAGAAAAAGACCAGAGGCTGGATGGAAAAGCTAAATTCAAATATACAGGTAACTACATGTCTTCATACTTTTAAAGACAACTCCTGCCCTGATATCAGTGTGAAATTAAACTATAATAGAGATATATAGTAGCAAGAGGAGCTGCCAATGAGTATTTCAACTTAAGAGATATTTCAAAAGACACACTAGGTTAGATGAGGCATGCTCCTGGTGCAGACTTCACAGCTTGATCCAAGTGAAAACTACATTGACCCAACAGATGAAAACAGATGGGAACAAATGCTAGACTGTATCTGAAGAGCTATTGCCTTTGTCAGTCTGTAATTGTAAGCATCACCTTCAACTGGACTACATTGCTGAGTTAGCAGTATTTGTCCATCATCACAATGTGCTTTGAGATTTTACCCTAAGAGGCTTTGTGTAAAATATGAAATTCTGTTAGAGGGTTGCCTCTCCAAAACACAAGATGAATTCTGGCCAGGAAGGACACGGCCATAAAGAGGTACTGAACACTTTTGCATACACCGAGGTCTCTAGATTAATCTGAAAAAAGCAAATGGGTGTAGGGATCCCACAGCAAGAGAGAAAATTTAGTACAAAGCAGAAACCCAAAAGAGCCTTCTCTGACAGAGGTTGAACCCAAAGAAGAGGACTCTTACTGAACTCATGGTATCAACTGAGAATGACAGGAAAATACACTTCTCGCAGTTTTTATTGAGAAACTGTTCAAGCATTTAAGAATATACAAAATTTGCTTGAATTTCATAGTGGGATGCATGCTGCCATAAAATTGGAAGAGGTGTAGTAACAAGTGAAAAAAAACTTTTCTGCAATAGCCACATAATAAACCAACAGTTTTTGCAGAGGATTCTTCTTTGGGGAAAAAGTAAATTACTAAGGCTTGGAAAATCTAGGAATATCTAGAACAACCCCCTCCTACTTTTAGCATAAGGATGAACCCCCACCAGCCCATAAAAATTGAGCAATGAAAAGCAAATATAAAAAGGAAAAGGATACAGTAGAGGATTACTTAGATTGCAAAAGAGCCAGATCAACACTCACACGAAACTTCAAGAGATAAATATAGAACTATGACACCTGTACACTGCACTTATCTGTATAATATGCCATTGAGACAAAAAAGTATCATTCTCCTATTTTATATCTGCGACAATCTGAGGTTCAGAAATTAGCAAAATTGCTTTGAACTTTTTGTGTAGGGCAAGGTTTGGTTTTGGTTTGGTTTCACCAAGGACAGTATCTCATAGACTCATTTAGTGATTTAATCACAGAACCTTTCTTATAATACTATTTAAAGCCACTCAACTGGTTTATTCCAGAAGTACCTAGTAAGAATAAAAAACGAAAGATATCCATAAAACACCAATTATAATTTTATTCTCTGCAAAGAAGGATGTCGCTTCTGCTTAAAACACTCACGTTGTATCTTTCTGCATCTGAAGAGCCAGGTAAGTATAAACTTTGACTTGTGTTTAAGGGAATAATGAATTAGTTATATAAGCATAATAGCTAATCACACATATTCTGAGCTCAGTAAAAAAGATATGGCAGTGATTGGTCTAAAATTTTAGAATTAGACACAATTTCAGATTACTTGTTTTCATACAATAATGAAAATATTTGCATTGTAAGATGTTATAATATTTTACACGTTTTTATGTATGTGCAATTAAATCTTATTATAAATATATTGTTAACATAATCAGTAACTTTGAGAGAATTAGAGCACAAGTTCATGATATTTACCTATCTATGAAATACTTTGATTATATAAATTTTATATGGAAATATGAGAGTGGCATAAAGGATAAAAAACACTGATAAGAATTGAAAAATATTGGTCTCAAAAATATACTAATTCTGAGTCTAACAAGAAACATCATACATCCTCTCTTATGGAAAATAAATCTCTAAATATATATTATTCAGAACAGAAGAAGTACACAACTAAAGATATATAGATGGATTACAAGCCATAGAAGACCTAGTTCCAAAATGATGATATAAAGCAGAATTTTAAAAGAAGACAATTAATTTACTAGTTGTTAGAACATAACTTTATCATTTAAATTAGATAGGAAAAATGTATTGAAGACCTACAATTTACATTAGAAATTTACATTAAAAAATCCTAAAAGTTTAACCTGTGAGAACCTCAAGCATTAGAACAACCTGTCTTTAAGATTTGATTTTGTAAACAGTATTGAAACACATAGATACTTTATTTATATTAGTTCATGATTTTTCCTATCATACACCTACCAGCTTATTTAAATTAAACCAGATAAATCACACATTGTTTAGGGATCAAACTAAGAACAGAAACACAGAGAAATTACTTGAGAAAAGGTTTATGGCTGCCAACATTAATGAACCCCTGGTGGTTTTAACGCTGGCATCGTCAGAGATCTTATTTAATATTGTGACCTTTCCAAATTCTTAAATCCTGTGTTTTCAAAACACAATGGTAATTATCACATTCAAAACTTCTTTGGTATTTTAAAACAGTGAGTCCATCTTGAACCTGTGTAAGTGAGGAACAAATGAAAACAGCTTCAATCAAATGGCAGTGAGGTGTTTGGTGCAGATCTTGCTCATTGCTTGTGCCAGCTTCTTTCAGTCCTGATCTCCAAAACACCTGGTTGCCAAATTGAGGGACTATACAAAGCAAAGGCTGGCAGCTGCATCTTTGGTGACATATGTTTGATTTATTGATTATTCAGGCAGGGAACAGGATGAGATTACAAATCATATAATTTGAACCATTTGGTGCAGTGCTTAATTGATGAATTAGGGACTCAAAGAGGAAAGAGAGCAAAACCCAAGTATTTTGCCATTTGATTGGAAGTATTTAGTGACAGAGAAATCCATACTATTTTGTATGCATTTTGAAAGCAGAAGTACCAGCCTATCTTTTTTTTTGCATTGTACGTTTGTGAAAATGACTACTAAACAAAACAAAAAATATATAATGTTCACATTTTTTCCAGCATTCCCTTTCCTTGTATAGATTATAGTATAATCCCTAGTTTCCAAATATCTGTTTCTTAAAAACTAAGCATGAATATTCAGTCAGGTTTACTAACTAAACTTAGAGGTTTTGTATTCATTTCAATTCAGTGCCCACATACTGCCAAAAAAATCTTTTAAACTGCATATATTCTTAGTAATTTTATAGTTGTTTTTTTTTTCTACAGTGCCATTATAATTATTCTGCTTTTGATTCTGATTTTTTTAATTTCAATTAATTTTCAGAAAAAGGAAACTGTCGTTTCAACATGATGACAAAAGTCAACAAGTTTTTTAAAAAAATCAAAGAGAGGCTGGGGAAAATAAAAGATATTTACAACTTCTTTAGCAGTTTTCAGCTTGCACACACACCTTCTAACAGATTTTTTTCATTTTTCTACATACAGGTGTTAATTACGTACACTATGAATCGAAACAAAAATTTAGTTTTGATGGGAAAATACAGCCTGGCAGGGAAAGTATAAAAACATATTGTGCAGAAGTTGTGTGGTTGCTTTTCTTTTTTTTACTCACAGAAGTTAGTGCTCAGAGAGCACAAAAGTTACCTGAACTCACTGACATGTAATAATACATATATATGTGAAAAAAAAATTATAAATCCCTCTTCATTTGCTCCGATCACAAATGATAAATTACTGTAAATGTCGGTCTCCTGGTGCTGTTACAACTTCTTTTTCTCTTTTATTCTCTTTTGGAAAAAGAAAGGGGAGGAGAAATGTTTACAAATTATATTACCCATAGTGAATTTTTGGTTTTCCCTTAGCAATCTTCTGATGATTTCTGAATGGGAAATCTGTAAATATCATGCTTTGAGGTGCACTGTCTACATCTCCATTCTAGCTCTGCTTGTAAGAGGGACTGGATTGGAAGTGAATGCTGAGAGGGGTAAAATGGGGAAAGCCCTACATTCACCTCTCATCTCTGGGGTGATCAGGTCTGCTTCCCAGTGATTTCCATATGCTCATTCCCACAGAGAGTGATTACAGGTGATACCTGCCTGAAGTTGCCTAAAATGAGACTGTGCTGAGCTACTATTTAAGTAAGCGTGAGGCTTGTGGCCAAACCCCAGAAGAGGCAGCAACTCAGTACTGTTGAAATCTGATAGATAGTAGCGGTTATGACTTAATGTCATCATGGCGAAGATCAAAACCATGACAAATTGTATGTGGGGTTATACCATGTTTGGTAACCATGTCACAATGTGAGAGAACGTTTACAGTTGTGGGAACAATAAAAAAGGCTATGTTGTCATAAAAAGCAACAAGATTAAATGTGTCCAGGGTAAACAGTCACACAAAGAAAAGAAAATAGATTATAACCTCATATTTTAAGAATTACAGATTTGGAGATGATTGCAAAAAAAAATTGGTTTAAAACATACTTATATTTTTTCTTCTTGAAGCAAGAACACTGTACTGTGCTTGAAAAAACTGTGATCAAAATCTATGGAAATCCTGCATGCTACATACACGGTGCTAGGAATGGGAAAAAAAAATGTGCAAAGGCTATCACAAAGGCCCCACAGTTACCTACAGCATTGTCAAAAGATATACAGAGATGGAATACGCCAGCAAAACCTCTAACAGCAAATGCAGAAAAAGAACTCGGCTCACATCACAGGATTAGCCACCCAACAGAACTGGTGACAGAACCAAGGTATCTGTCAACAACAACCTATAATTGAGGTGCCACTGCAGGCATCCTTACCAAATTACCAGATAAGGAAACTGAAGGAGCATATGTCATGCAGAAGTCATAGGACGGGTGTTGTCAGTGTCAACATTTCCTTTAACTGAGCAGAGGAGGTGAAGTTTATGAATACTTGGGCTGAAGAGGATGATCTGGAGCAGACCCAAACAAATCTCTCCTGGCTGGACTTAAAAGATCCCCAACAGATATGTTCTCCCTCCAGATCAAGATTTTCCATTGCCAAACAACTTGCTCTACTCTCTGCACACCAATCTATGAGCAAACACAGGAAATTTGCCAGTTTGGGGAGTGTGGCCACCCACTCTCTTTGGCTCTGTGCCAGAATGCTATGGTAATGCAATGTAGTGGGAATGCCATCATCTCACAATCAAATGGACACCTATTTTCTTTTCTGTTTTGCTACTAAGGCCTATGTCATTCTTGCAGAATTGTGACTCTACTAATTAACTTCAAGTTAAGCCATTGAGCTAATTCTGTGTGTTACTAGCACATCTTTTAAGGAGCTGTTTTAAAAATCCAACACTTTTCTATAAGTGGTGAACAGAAACATTACAAATAGTAAGGGAAAAGTCTGCAATAAAATGGAAAGGAAAAAATTAGAGCAACTAACATGAACGTGAGGAGAGAACTTCACATGAGGTGAACTGCTGGAAGAAACTGAGAAGAGAAGGTTAAGGTTGTTCTTCCGTCCTTTATTTCTCTGTATATGACCTCTAAGAAGGGAAAGCTTTTTAATCTTTACAGTAAATAATCTCACTCTTGACAAGGCTAGAAAAAAGGGATGTACAGGTAGCTATTCAAAGAATAAACATTCTTTGGGGAAAAGAAGAAAAGTTTTTTTGTTTCTTGTGGGTTTTATACCCCCTCTAACTTCACTCCCAGACTGACATCTCCTTTCACTCCACCCCCTCAAAAAAAAGAAGCACATTACTGGCACTAAATAAATTACTTCAAATTTCTTTTGAAAATACAGACTAAATTCTCAATTAAGTAACATAAACAAAGTAGATCTTCTTCAGAAAATCTATTTCTCTCTAAGAATATTTATTTATGGAATAGCAACTATTATTTTAAAATATATACTCTTTAATCTAAAAGAGTATACAATTTCTCTGAAGAGTCATTATAGTTTCATAGAATCTATGGTCAAATTCTCTCCTACTGTCAATGACCTAAAGTGTTATCATTATTATTAATTATATTATTGTGACTAAAATTATGAGGTTGCAAGTTCTCAGACCAAGTTGTAGATTTTCACTCAGTTTTAGAGCTTTGCTTCAGCCTTGCATCTGTCATGACTCCAAGTGAAACAAGAAAGTTCATTCCTTTGAAAGATAAATCTCAATTTAGAGCACAGAACCAAACAATTCTGACTTAAATTAGACAACTTAAACAAAAGAGGATATAGGAGATAATCTCCATGTTTGGGAAATAAAGTCAGAACAAAAAACATTATGATCTTCTATTAATTCTTTTGTGCTTTTAATGCTATAACTCTTTTAATGATCATTTCTGTACTCCCCACTCTAGGCTTTTCACATGAAAAAATAAAAATAAGGAGCTTGCACTTTAATGTCTTGGAAATATGCTTGTCACAGAGCAAAAGAAAGATCTAAGTGAATGGTTTCCTTTGATGTCTGTCTCTCACCATATTGTGCCACATCAAGTAGTGTGAAAAATAAAATAAGTAAAAAACTTTATATTAAGGAAGAAAAAAACAAAGAAGGTTTATAGCACAGAATACAAGAAAAGGTGACATTTATACCCATTTATTTGGGAAAAAAATATAGCTAGGTTAGATTCAAAATTGACTTCCACAGAGAAATTAAACCTGTCTGATGAGGAAACTATTTTATTGTTTTAGGAAATCTAAAACGGTATTAGGACTGAGACTGGAATCAGTATGTCAACAATTGAAACAAAAAGCACCGTTCAAGAAATTGGCTATAGCGTAGCACTTTGGCATGAATATTTCTAGAGTGCCTGATTTTAATTTGCTGATACAAGAAGCAAATTAGCTGTTTAAATATATTTTTGCTCTAAAGTCGCAGGCAGTGCAAGATCATGCAGAAGTTACTTTTCTTCCTCTTTTTCTTTCAAATGGTTATATTAACATTATTATTTAAAGAAACCAAGCTAAAACACTCAGCCCTTCCACAGACACACATCTGTTTTATTAAAGCACAGTTCTAATTGGATGTTAGGAAAATGGAACTCCAAATTGTTGTGGAAGCAACATATCATGGCATTTTTCCACTCAAATATAACTATTTTATGGTCAAATTAATCTGAATAGAAACATTGCTTTAACACTTAGTCAACTATTTAATATTGTCGGATTTCAGGATTAAACTTCTTGAATTGAATCACTTTCCCCTAAGAGCAGAGCCCCATCATTAAAACAAAACAAAAACAATCCCAAATTATTTGGAAGCACAGAAAATTGATCATGTGCCAGGAATTACTCCAGGGTTAACATTGCGCCTATACTTCTATTATTAACATACCTTATTAAATACTTCATTATTTTTTTTTGTTAAAGTATTCATCTGAAAAGGAGTAGCATAATTTCCTCACTTCATTCACTTCCATAATCATAATTCTGTCAAACAATTAACTTTCAAATTAGAACTTGATAATGCAACTTTTTTTAGAGTTGCCATACACACCAGCTGTGGTTCTGTCCAGCCTAGAATCTCTAACTGTAAATTTTATAGGATTCTGGAGTACACATTACAAATGCAGCTGCAGAATACTATTCCACAACGGAACTACCTTCATAAAGGCTATGGAATTAGAAAAGAGAGCAAAATGGGCAAAGTTAATTAGGAATTGTCCTTCTTTCAGGAAAAGATTGTGCGAAATTTAGTCCGATCCCATCAGAATATTTGAACCATTCATACAAAAGCAAAAAGCATTTAAAAAAAAACAAACCAGAAAACACCTTTTGACCTGAAGAATGACAGTCTGCTGCTAATATCACTCATAATAAAAATCTATTGGGTTTTGATGCAGTAACTTAAGCTTATGACCAAAAAAGGAGACAGACAAAAAAAATTTCACAAATTGATATTTTTAAAACAATTTCTTTTTACTGCTATGACTATTAACTAGGAATAAGATATAGGGGAGATATACTCCACTTTGAACAGTATAAACAGGATTTTTTTTTTTTAAATTAAATACTAAATGATCAAAGTCATTATCAAGTTTTCAGATTCTAAATCAACGCAGATCTTGCATATCAACATGTGAAGGCGTCTGGTGGAAGAGCAATATAAGTAAAACATATTTTACTGTTGTGGGCCACTGGGAATTGTTTAAAGAAAAGGCAATTTTATTATGGAAAACCTGATTATTAGGGCAAAATATAAAGACAGCAGTGTATGTCAGACATACTTGTTAATACAGAGAACATACGCCTCAGCTCAAATGCATCAAGTAAACTATGAATGCACATGAATCAACATAAATAGCAATGTAGGTGAGAGTGATGGGAAATAGATGCTTCAGTCTGGCTTTGTTGTCTTCATCATAGCAAGAAGAATTTCAGCCACTTCCAGTCAAAAAAACAAGCAGATAATTTATAAGAAATATGACTTATTTCACATTCTTTTGGTAATAATTATTTTTAACACAGAGTTCAGAGCTAAAATTAATCAGGAAACTCCTTTCATACCACCCTTCCATACCATTCATTGAAATTTTGGGCATACTTAGGACTTTTCTTAGGATAGATCATGAAGTCATAATCTGGAAGATATTTGGAAATAACCCACACACAGTTCAAATTCATGTCTCCTTTTCAGAAATTTATGCTTCATTAACATAGTAGGTTTTATTTTGAAAGTTAAACCCTGTGCAATCTTATTTAATAAAGACGTATAACTTTTTCATTTAAAAGCTTTCTAAAATTTAGTAATGAAAAGCACTTTTGAAACAGTACCATGAAAAGTGTAATTTTGATCAGCTGAAAGATTTGGTCATTACTTTAAGTGGAAAAAAAAATTAATGGAAAAAAATTAATCGAAAAATCTGTCAAAAATAACAAGTTCATTTCTGATAGATAAGTATCCTGGAGAACAAATAAACAAAAACATAAAACCCACCACCTGCTTGCCAGGCCTTACTTAGAATACTGTTTTGCTATGCATGCAAACACAAGAAATCAGTTGATTAAAGTGGGAGATTTTTTTCTCTGATAAAGAAAAACAATAGAAATATAAATGGAAGGTGAAGATAGGAATATTACTTTTGCTAATCATAATAGGAAAACCAGCAATTTCCCTTGTGTAGATGGAGAAAGAGAGAGGAGAAATGAACAATCAGTAGCTATTCATGGCCCACCTTCAGCTGTTACACTCTTGTAGGTAAAATTTGTTACAAACCATTTTTCACAGCAACATCAAAATTCTCTGAAGCAGTTATCATTCTACCTATATCTGAAAGAATTTGTTTAATACAAGAGTTCAAAATAGATGGGATTGCAATGCAGCCTTCTAATTCTGTACAGTGTGGTACCACCTTGCAACATGGTGGAAGCCAACCTGGAAACCAGACTGAAGCATATGGAAAGATCTCAGTGAAATGACTTGGACATAGTGACCAAACATGCTAGTAGGTGACTTGGGAAACAGAGTCACAACTCAGAATTGCCTGTAAGGAAGTTTACCCCCATTATCTTCTTTTCCCCTCTCCAACATCTTGTAAAGAACTTTTGGAACATTTAGTATAACAGATGCCAGAAAAGTATATAATTTGTTCCAATTAACAAAATTAAATATATTCTTGTATTTATGTTAAGATTTAGGGAACTTATTCATATAAAAATCCAGAAGTCTTCATATTATAAGGTAAGATCACCTAATTTATTTTTTTATTCTTATGAAAATCAAAATAATGAAGCAATTTAGGAACAAGCAAATTCAGGAACAAAGTAATTCGAGATATTAAGCAGTTTTTTTCTTGATGTATTGAATTCCAGACTATGAAGAGAACCTGAGATTCAAGCTAGGAACTTGAACTGACCTGTCACAGAAGGGTTAAAATAGAAAACCAAATCACTGACTGTGTCCTCCTCCTCCTCCAACAAAAGCCTTCAAGCTTACTGCATATTTTTGATTTCTGAAATTTTCACAGCTTTCCTGAATAAGGAGCTACTGAACAGGGGTGAAGCAATGCCAATGATCTCATTAAGTCCTGCTTTACCCAAGTCATGGCAGATCAGTGCAATATCTAAATCATTTTAATTCTCCCTGCAGAGATTCGGATAATAGAAAACTATGCTCATCTGTAAATTTACTATACAGATGTAGATACACTGTAATTGACCAGGTGACCTCTGAAAAATTATGCCATTTTAACCTCTTACTTGTGACATTCCCAACTATCCATAATTCTACAGAGCTGTGCTAGCACAAATGTCTCAAACAGTATTTAAAACTTTCAGCTTTTCTAGTGTGATGTATAACATATTTTTAAAAGAATATGTACACATGTAAAGACATACTTATGCACTCAAACATATGCATAAGCAGATATATAAGTTTATACACACAGCCATACACCACCCTAAATTACTTTCCAGAGAAAATTACTTCTCCAGAGAAAGTAATTTAGAATATTTGCACCTGAGAAGTGCCAATCACTTAAAAATTCCAAGTATTTGAAAGTGTTTCAGGAACCAGTGTGAAGGAAACAGAAACATAGGTCTTTTGTTCCTAGATAAGAACCAACCACTCAGGTTTATTATCCATTTAATACTATTGCCCAAAGCAAGCTGTGCAACTGAGTGGTTCAGCGCTGCTCTGGAAAGCTGTTAGAAAGTGAAAAAGGATGAATAAAATAACATTTATCTTAAAAAGACAAACAAACAGAAACCTTTAGGAAATGGCAAAGCTGTGTCTTACTCTTCAAATAAAGGGCAGAACAAATGGTTTCAATGAAGTCTGTGTAGGTTTAGAAATATACCTCTGCATCCATGTCCCTGATGTTCACCTCATTCAATGATTTTCACTTATCATTTGCAACCTCACAGGAGTTGAGAGGAACACTTTCACCAGTTTCAGAAGCTGCACAGAAGATACTAATGCTCATCAAAGTATTTATTAGATCAGAAACTGCTTATACACAACTGCTTCATGCTGGATAATTATTTATTTTATTGAGCTTGATCCCTTTTTGTGAGGCAATGGAGGACTTCATGCCAAACAAGGCAAATTACTAATTTAGAAATTATTTATGCAATAATACTGGAAAGATTCACAGAAATCTGTGCTAGCTACCAATCTTGGCTATTATCTTACATTTGTCTTACCAAGTAGTAATGACAACTATTGAGATTTTAATAGTACATTAATTAAAGGTATATAACATTTTACTGGATGACAGGGATAAACTCTTGAGTAAGTATACAAAACATGTTATCACTCTGATAAAAAATAGATAATTGCATCTTTTTATATTTGCTTAACATTTGAGTCTGAATATTTTTTAACTGATCTATAAAATGAGTTTAATTGTAAAGCTACAATTAAATCCCAAATAAACTGACATTCATGGAATTCATCATACTCATACAAATAAAATTTTGTTCAAGCGCTGTTCTGTTCAGCAAGGACAAACCTACTCACTATGTTATAATAAGCTAAGCTTACTTACTTTAAATGTAATGCTGAGAAGAGTAGACAGTGCATAGAAGACAGGCAAAACCCCCAAACAAAGGGAAAAAAAGTCCCACTACACAGACAAAAGTAAAGAAGGAATTGAAAAGGGGTATAATTCTTTGAGTCAGCAGCATTTGGTACAAATGGAAAAATAAAAATATTTCTAGTTTAACAACATGGCTCAAACATGGTTTTACAATAGATACACTCTCAAACCTATTAAAGCCACAACTATTATAGCTGTCTACTACAAGAGCTTTAGATGATAGATCCATTGAAAAAATATTAGACTCATCTTTCATCCCTGATTTTCCCTGAAGACACTGACATTATTCTGGGAATAAGAAATACCTACTAAAGATATGACTCATGATTTTTTGCATGTTTGAATATTTTTTGAAGAATCTAATAATGAAAATCCTCTATGTTTTTTAATAATATATTTCAAAAAAACTCAAAAGTAAAATACATTTTTATACATGGTTTCTTAGTAAGAAGTTCTTCGACCCTCTCCAGGGGCATACGTGGATGTGACTATGGGATGACTGAACAGTCTCATGTTCTGGAAATGTTATGTATCAAACTGTTGAGCATTTCCTCCTGAAGTGCAGCTCAACACAAATACTGAACCTTAGGTAACCTGAGAACTTATGAATTCAAATCCTTGAATGTCTTAAAATTACGCACTATTTTTCATGCCACATGAAGGCCACTTATGTGCGTCCCTCTAGACCAGAGCAGAACTTGCCTTTCCATTATCATTAAAAGTTATACTTTCCAAACTGAGATGATCAATTCCTTTCTACTAGATAATCTTTAAGGTCCCTTCCAACCCTAACTACTCTATGATCCTATGATTTCCACTTTATTTAAGGGGGTTGAGGGAGTGTTCTCCCTCCAGCATTCTCTTACATAAAGAAGGCTTAACCACAACCCAGAAAAGACCACAATCATCCATATTCAGAAAGTATTAGGCTGTTTCATCATTGAATTTCAAGATCTATAAATAATAATTATTTATTATAGTGTGCAGAAGAATGTTTGCTAGAATTTCAAATTGCGATGAAAAAAGCCCTAAGGTTCACAGGATTAATGACGGGCACCTACACAGCTCACTTTTCATCATGAGCCTGAAAGTACCAACTAGTTTTCTGATAAATAGGAAGCTAGGCAGAAACAGCTGAGGAGGAATAAAAAAAAACCCAAACCCTGAAAGAAGACAAACAAACCACAAGCCTTGGATATGATCAGAGCTTATTTAGAGATTCAAGAGCTACTGAAACATGAGTTAATAGAAGCAACAGGACTAATGCACTTTGCGGTGTACACAAACTGAAACTGAGACTGGAGTGGGAGGGGGGGAATTGACTGAGCTTAAATGTAACATTCTTTTTCCCTTTGGGAAAAATCTAATTTGAAACATTAAAACAGGAAGAGAGATGAAAGGAGTAGAGAAAGATATTTTTTCCAGGAGTGACAAGTATGTCCCCCTGCAATGAGAATCGAGAATAACAAAAAAAGAAAAAAAAAATCTTTCTAGTTCAGTTTATTGGCAAAATGGTGTACAAAGGTAGCAACTGAATTATGAATAAAGGCCCATGACAGTATCAAAGTGGATTTTCTTGTCTTTTCAAAAAAACCTCAAGAGACAGCAACAATCTTCTGTAATATTGTTCCAAATGGTGATGTGACTTGTGAATTGGGCAAATGTGCACAGTTTGACCAATCATGTGGTACTTCTACATAGAACAGTCAAAAGAATGGAGAAAATTAAAACAGCTACAGGGATATATATACAGACAGGCAAATTATAAGGACATCAACCAGCCTATGTGAAGACTTACAATACAGACAAGAAATTTCAAGCTCAAAACATCTTTTGTAGTGAAGCACCACATTTCTCTTTAACTTTCAGTTCAATTAAAAAAAGGTTACAATCTACTATTATGATTAAAATTAAGTCATATCAATTTAGCAATCAGTCATTACAAGCTTCTAAAGGTAGTATAACTTTCACTTTTTCTTTCAAGAAGAAATAAAGCTATTTGATTCACAATAGTTTGATGAAGTTGAGTGTTCAGAGATTGCAACTACTTGGATGTCTGAATTGAAGCTTATTGCCAAAGCGAATCTATAAATAAAATCATGGAAACAGAGAAGACACAGGGGAAAGAAACAGTAAATATTTCAACAAAGCTGCTAGCATCTACTAATGACAGATCTCAGGCAGACCTGTGCAAGCCGTGTACAAGATCAGATATATAAGGAGCGTTCACAGCAGGTCCGGGGCTAGACACTGACTTCATCTTGTGAATAGAGCTGAAGAAAGCCATCTGCAGGTGGTGAAGCACTGGTTTGGACCAGAACTAAAGATATCATGTCTCCCTTGATATGTTAGACAGTCTTCAGCAAAGGATTTGATTATCTGTTTATGCTGCCTCAGATACATAGACTAAACCCTTCTAGGGCCACTGTTTTATTCTGTATTATGACAGTGACACATGAGCACCATCTTGGTTAAAAAGTCAGAATTAGCAATTTTGAGCACAGGATACATTCAGAGCAGAGTGGAAAGAGACATGCAGCATCTAGAGGACAGTATGCGAAGGAGGTCAGGGCCTTGCTGAGTTTAAGCTTAGAGAGATGTAGAAGCAAAGACAAAGGATCCCCAGAAGAAACAAAAATCCTTCACAGTAACATCTTGCATTTTTTTGAGGGGTTATATTTTCAGCCCCCAGGGAATTACAAGTAGCATATTTAACCTCTACTTTGGGAAATGAAAATACAAGCCAGCACACAAACCCTGAAAGATTTCCAGTGTCTGCTTAAAGTGGTTTCTATGCAAATCAATAATACTCTTGCCTTGTTCCCTTTATTTCCATGTTCTTTTTATTCCTCTTAAAACAAATAATGAATTTGATTATTCTAGCAAATTACAACAGCAATTTTTATGCAGTTCCCTTCCATCTCCAGTGAGGCATACCATATCCAAGATTAACACAGCCTGATGCACAATAGAACATTACAAAAATTATGTATCTTTTTCCCTTAGTGAGAAGGCTGCCACCAATAGCAGGCTTGAATCTGCCAATTGTAATTACAACTCTAGGATTTTATTGTCAAATACATTTGCCAGATAAATGTTTCTTGCGATTTCAATGATTTTGACTGATGGGCTGAGCATAGAGTTATCTTTTTTTAAAAGCTGGAACACATGGGGTAATGCAAATTCTCTTGCCTTTTTACAGACTATACAAAGACTTTTTACAAATGCATTTTTATTTTTAGTGTTTGTCTCTTATCTGTATGGCTTATTTTACATGAATCTGCACTGCTTTGCAGCAAATCAGATTCAAGTGTATCATTTGTGAGCCACATACAAAAACAGCAGCAAGAGCATTAATCTGTTCTTTTCAGCACATGAGGTCTCAAGAAGCTCCTACAATCCAGCATTAACAAGCTATTTATTTCATTTACCATCTTAATGATTGAAGGAAAAAAATGAAAATGATGATTGCTTGTTTGTTAATGAAAGGCTTCTGTGGTTAACCACTGGAAAGACTATTAAGCATCATAAAATTGCCCTTGAAATTCAACACTTTTAATATCTCATCTAATGTGCCATAGTAGCAATGCAAAAGAAATAAGATCAATAAACTTTTCACCTAACTTACAATTAGATAATTTCATGCATTTGGGGAAAAAAAGAAAAGAAACTAGAAAGGATAAAAAAAATGTTAGGGCAGATGAGATTATTGAACACTGAAAAATTATGTGGATACTGTTTTCACTCTTCTGTGATGCTAAGTTAGCTGCATTATAAAAATGTAAACCTATGTATTTTTTGTATATATTGCCTACAGTTTTGCCTACATAGGAGCAAACTTGCAGTCCTTGATAGTTTAACAATTGCATTAATAAGAATGGAAAGAAAAAGAAATATTTTTGAGTTTTGCTTGCCACTCTTTATATTTTCTTTGCCCTCTGTATCGGGAGCCTTGCAGAAGACATTGTAGTGGGGAGTTAGTGACCTTGAACAGACCATGTTTTCTCTGTTTTTCCTCATACTACAGCCCTGAGCAGCCTGTATGTCAGCAGGAGCAGCTGCTGTAGGGGACACTGCAGGCATGCCCCATGCTAGCCTGTCCTGTGCTGGTGGGTGTTATAACAGAGGTAATATTCAAGCCTGCCATGAAACTTTCTGTTAGCTGAACATCTTAATGTAATCTTTAATTTGTAATATGTTTGGGAACAGTAAAATGTATGCAGATAAAGGGATGTAATGTAGTGATTCTGAGTGGGAGGCCTTTACCTCATGGAGAAGGTGATCTACTTCAGTTAAACTGAGCATATACAGATCTGTGCTGTGTTGCTTGTCCAATGTGACTTCATGCTGTACTGTGCTGTGCTGCACAAGTATTTTATTTGTAAGGCAAATTCAGCCACCCCTTTGTATAAGAGGAGCCTGCAGACAGCTCCCACTCGGGACCAGTAATTACAACGCCTGTATGGCCTCACCTTTACGTAGAAGTGCAGCAAGAAATCCTCATGAGAACATAATTTATGAATAGAGTTGTTTTCCTACTCAAAGGATCAGAAAGGAGGAACCTCTCTCTTTGGACAGAATCTCTGCAGCCTGTCATAGGAAATCGAGTCACAGTCTATCTGATGATACCTGAACAGGAGGTGCCCAGCACCTGAAGGGACGTAAGATTTATTCCCTATATATAGTCTTCTGTTTCTATCTTATTTTAAAGGTTATTTTATTAAGCTATTTGTTATTGGCTCATCTCTCTCACACACTGCACTTCACCCCCAGTGCAGAATAATTTTGCACTTTCAAAACTTTGCTAGTAGATCACTATAAGTAGATTACAATTCTGGCTATATATGTTACTACACTCTCCACTGATTTTATCCTGTCCCAAAACCTTGGTTAACTTTGAACTACTCATTTCTAACTGGTGAACTCTGCAATTAGCATTAGAAACTAAGTCCTGCAAGGAAAGAGCGTAAAAGCCATAGCATAAACTTACTGTCACAGCAATCTGGAACATCTGAAGTTAAGGAGAACAAAATGGGACTCCCATTTAAGATTTGAATTTTTGAAGAAGTAACTCAGAAGAGCATCAACTCTGTTAGCTGGCCAAGTGTAACCTAATCTAGGTTATCTGTAATCTATCTATCTGTAACCTATACAAAAAGCTTAGGAAAGAGATCTCAAATGCCATTTCTCTCCCAGGCTTGGTCCATAAGTTTTATAGTACCTATAGACACTTCTGCCATGTGAACGTGTCAGTGCTGAATGTGCTATCTTGCAGGTAGAAGCCTATGGACTATTCTGCACAGCAAAGAATTAGTTTCTTCATTTCTAGATAAAGCCATAGGAGGCTGAAGGGTAAGTGGAAAAATATATTTCCCCACACTTTAGGGTTCATGCATGAAACTGGAGCCAAGCTGTATCAGGACTAAGATGGTTCTAGAGCTTCAGAGAAAGAAGACTTTAATTATAAAAATTACTATAAATATAAGAATGCTCACAGGTTTTCGGTAGTCAGAAAAATTTTGAATATCATGTTCTGGACATAAATAATATAAATGTACCTAAAACTCAGTTCAGACACCTAAATCATTTCAAAGATTTAGACATACACATATACAGAAAAGAAATACCACAGATGTTGGAATTACTTCACTAGTCTGTTGGTAAATATCAAGGTATCCCTGTATGGATTACAGATCCTAAGAAGCTCTTGTTTACCCATCTTTTATACATCAATTACCCTAAAAATAGAATGCTTCCAAAGTCTATAAGCAGAACTTCCTGTTACTTCAAGCTCTGTGAACAGTAAAATCTATGATTATCCTTACTGATTTCTCTAAGAAGGCTGAGATTTTAAATAAAACCAAACTGCATTTATGACAACAGGTATTAAAATTTTCACATGAAACATCAATAAAAATTAGAATATAGACTGATTCAGGGAATTTATGAAGTTTACAAACTGCCAATTTACTGAAAGAGTTCATGTTCTCTGTAAGCACTACATTTCATGGCTCACAATTTTTACAGAAAACTCTGAAATAAGAGTTAGAACCTATATCTCAGGAACATCATGAATGTTATGTAAGAGATGAGAATGTAACCATAACAATAACATTGGCATGATCCAGACTGTCACTCTGGCCTCCTAACTAGAGATTGGTATTTTCCCACCTCTGAGGTAAGCACTTATTTATATCAAGTATAGAAAAAAAGATGGACATCAAATCCATACTTCTTTGCATAGCTCAGGTCTATAATTGAGTAAAATTCAAGCCCTTGAAAAAGAATTGTTGATTCTGTTATAGAAGACACTACAGAAGTGAAGAGTAATTCTAGAAGAGACTGAAAAATCATTTAGGAACCTTTGAAGACTGTTATAATTTGTAATCCAGAAACCATTGCAAATGATCATCCATTCTTCTCATTTTCAAAACATTTTCTTTATAAGAATCAACTTTATTCTGCTATAAGACTAATTTTTACAAGAAAGAGGGACAACCTCCCTTGGTTTAGAAGGAAAATTAAGATTTTCTTTTACTTACTTAAACTAGTTCAGATAAAAGTTTGTTCCTAGACAGTTGCCTAGTCTAGCAAATGCATCTGTCTATATACCTTTGCTGACATGAATAGTTCTAGTTCTGACTTTATTACTGAAAGTAAAAGAAGGATGCAGAAACAGAAAACATATTTGGATAATTGTGAGAGGAGAGGAGCTGAACACAAGAATGCTTAAATTTTTACGAAAGCCCTTTCTTAGTGGGGTAACCAGACACAAAAATAGATAAGATTGACATTTGTAATGCAGTATATAACCTTCCTGTCTCCGACTAGATCAGGATTTACATCAACCTCTATTAATATAAAAAAAATAACTATGGCCTGTTAGCAAGACAACATGTAATGTTCAGGTTCCCATTCAGTTATAGCAAAATATAAAATATGAATTAAAAAATACGTACTGGGTATATTAGCCACACATACAATGCATTATAATAATAGCATAATGGAAAATAAAAGAATGCTCAAATATATTCGTGAGTTTAAAACATTTTAGCAGTGTCTGTTGAGATAGGACAAGATGTATAGGTTTTAAACTAAAATAGAGGTGATTTAGACTAGGTATAAGGAAGAAATTTTTTTACAATGAGGGTAGTGAAACACTGAAACAGGTTGCCCAGAGTGGTGGCAGATGCCTGTCGCGGTCAGGGCAATCCACGACACATAGAAGTTGCGGGCCAAAAGACCATCTTTATTGATTTTACATGACTTTTTACACCCCTTCCTGAGCTGTGCATCCATGCACGATTGGTTTAGCTAAAGACCGACAGTTCATAATTGGGCAACTCCTTCTTAGTTGTAACTTCATAATTGGGTGATTCCACCTGTGGCCTGGCAGCTTCCTAATCTTGTTTACTTGGCTCCTCTTGGCACCTTCCAGCTTCTCCAAGTATACATGGGCATCTATTCAAGGCCAATGTTTAAGTTCACACACTCTAACTCCTCGGAGCAGCTGAGGTTTCCCACAGGCGCCCCATCCCTGAAGCATTTAAGGTCAGGTTGGATGGGTTTCTGAGCAACCTGATCTAGTGAAAAAGTCCCTGCTTACTGCAGGGGAGCTGAACCAGATGACCATTAAAGGTCCCTTCTAATACAAACTGTTCCATAGTCCCAAGGTTCTATAAATTCTTGCATGGAAGCTATGTGGGAAGGTTTAAAAAAAATTAAAATCAAGCAATGAACACTCTTTTCCTGCTAGATGATTCAGTAGAGAAAAGTATTATTTTAGGACAGAAGGGACTAAAAATCATGGGAATATCCTCCTTTATGCACACTTTTAAATTTAATCAGGGTTTAGTGTGACCATTTATTAATCTAGTGAAAAGTTGTGAAAAATATTGCAGAGATTGTTTCTTAACAAAACACCAAAACCCTACTGCAGGAGAATGAAGACAAAATTTATATTTACTAACAGTGAAAGTGAAATATTTCCTTACAATATGATTTATGCTTGTAAATTCTCAGGGGGACGAATAAACAGTACTTGCATGTACTAGGAAATTCCTTTAAGTGCAATGATACAGCAGCAGTTATACTTATTTAGAAATACAGAGACAGAGCTAACATTCATTTCTTGTCCAAACCAAAATGAGTGTACATTTGAATAGCACATGGCAGAAGGAGGATTGCAAGTTACCCAGAAATGTAGCTAAGGAAAGTACTTTCTTAACAGACCTTTATGACTTATTTTAACAATTGCATACATTGATTGTAAAGCATCACTTAACCATATTCATTACCATAGCTACATGTGATTGCTATTGGAATTGCTTCAGAAAATTCTATTACTTGTTATAACATTTATTGTTACCAATCTATCTTAACCTTAATCTTCATTACTAACAAAAAGTAATTATGACTTACGTTAGAGAAATGTCACTTGTGTAGTTCGATTTGTAAACAAGGTCAGTATAACCTTTCACATTTAGTTTCTTTGGTGTCAACAATGCAATTTGTTTATGCCAAACAAGCTGCCTGAGTTTTCCTTACCTGGATTTCTGCATAGTTAAAATATTTGAATATAATCAGCCTTCCGTTATTGTGAGCCTCAATGGATCCTAATGCTTCGATGTAGCCTTATGAAGAGTACAAATATTTCACCACTTATTTGAATCAGTGCCAGAGCTACAGGCTGCAGTAGCTATCAAACAAATTTGGTCTCTTCTCCAAAGACCTCACAGTAGGATATCTAATATTAAGATAAAAGAAAAACAGCAGCAACACTGGAGCTGATAATGATTTCAGCTCCATTCATTGCATCAATGAAAGATACAAGACCAAGAAAATAGACAGCTTTGTTAATGGGACTTTGATATTGTGACAGAACACATAGTGATAAAGGTAGGAAAGTCACAGGCAGGGTGTGTGAGAAATTGAATAGAAAGAGTCATCTGGGGATGATATGATGAAGTCTAACTCAAAAGAGGAATAATGCAGTGTAACAGAAGGGATGAAGTAACAGAAATAGGAGGAAAAGTCAAATACATTCAACAGTTTTTCAAAGATGCCACAGCTTATTTTCAACTAAAATTAGCTTCATAAGGTGTAAAGACAAAGCTTTAAAAAATTTGTGAAAACAAAGACTTTTTAAAAATATATTATTAATAATTCTATTAATTGCTTGCCTTAAAAAGTGAGGATTGAACAAATAGAACAATAGTGAAACTAGGACATCATTAGAGTGAAAAAAAATGTGCCTTGAAAAAAGCCAGTCCCATTTAACTACTGAAATCTGAAAATATTTTTTAAAGATACAATACATTATCTCACTTCATGTGTCCAGCCCTTCATCTTGGAAACACTCTGCTTTTATCCAAGAAGTTTTTCAGATGTCAAGGGGCAGTACCAATGTTTCTACATGCACAAACAGCAAGCAAACTATGAAAAATTATTTTGAAGGGAAGAATGCTAATAGCAACCACTATAATAAGAGATTCCTTCAGGTCTACACTTTAGGGGCTTTCACCTTGTTGAAAGTTCCTTAATCACATGTTTGAATGCAAACCACTTTTTCACAAACAAAAATTGAGAGAACAGAAAGACAAACAATTGCAACTACTACAATATCATGATAAAAAATAAGATTAAATCCTATCACATCTATGATAAAAATGGGAAAGTAATAGACTTTTTTTTTTTATTAAGTACACAGTAGATATTAAACCAATAATTCATCATAAACCTAATAGCTAGTCTTAGGAAAGTAGGAAAATAAAACAGCAGGAAATAGGAAATTATGCATGAAACAATATAAGCTTCCCAGTGCAGCTGGCTTTTATGCTTATATTGTATGGTAAGCTGTAGTAGATAATGTGGGCCCTTGGGCAATTTGCACTGGACCTAACTATGTTTCATAAGCTACCATAAGGATGTAAATTTTACCTCTAGTATTTATATTTTCCTACTACTTAGCAAGGAAATAGCGTTGAAACTGAGTGTGGTGTTGCAACATGATTGCAAAATGCCACTGAAATACTTTTGTTTATAAAACAACCAGGCTACCTTCCAGTTTCATTGTCACTGCTCCAGTTGTAAATGTGAATCTGAGCAATACACCATGCTTCGTCCAGCTGAGGTTACTCACCCTGCACCTCCTTCGCAGAATGAGGACTGCATGTAGGATTCAGGCTTAAAGATCAGGCATTTATTCAGTTTCTTGTGTGGTATGTTGATCTTGGCTGGTTGCCCAACACTAACCAAACCACTTGCTCACTCTCTGTCCTCAACAGGACTAAGGGGAAATAAGGTTCCTCCCCCTCCTTATCTGACCTTAGTGTTCACAGGGTCATTCCCCTCTATTCGTTCTTCGTCTGTGCAGTGCTAATACATTCAGGTGTCGCAGATTTCTCTGTTACAATCTGTTTTAAAAGCACTGATCTCCCTTCTGAAATATGGTGCCTTATTTCAATCTTCCAGTCCACGTGCACATACATCCCAATTCTTTTGCTTTCTACTTATTTCTTCACATTCAAAAGGTACATGAAATACAAAAGACTTACATCAAGAGATACTGGCAAATTTCTACATCTAGTAGATGTATTTCTATACATCTGTATTAGATGTATTTCTACATCAAGTAATACCATTTCATGATCACTGCAAAAACATCCTATTGACGTGCAACCACATTTCTTACCTGGAAAAAAAAAAATACTATTTATGCACTTAGTCCTGTCTGTGTCTAAGTGTCTCTGTTTCAAACCAGTCTTCAACATTTCTTTTCTATTCCTGAAAATCATTTCTTTAGAAGTTGTTCAGTTTGCATTCACTCAAGATCATTTGGGGAGATATTTTTCCTGAAATTATTTATGTATACTGTATAATTTTTATACACAGATATAAAAAGTCAGAACCCCCAGCCATTACCCCCCCCCCAAAAAAAAAAGCCTAACACAACCATTACATGAAATAAATATAAATGACTGCCTACTACAATTTTCCATAGGCACAGATCCTTCCTTCAGGTACTAGTATCTTTGGTCCTCCTACATATACGTATTTCCAAAATCTTCAGATGAATTTTTAAGTGTCTGTTAGTTAAAGAAAAAGAATTTCAAAGAGATTCAATAGTTGATCATGAGGTAGAGCAGCAATTAAATTTTAAATACTGTATACAAACAACACGTACTTTGCTTACTCCTTCCTCCATCTGATTTCTTAACCAAACATCTGCGAAAAACTGGTATATAAAATCCTCTGATGTCTGTTGATTAGTCACAGTTTTTTACATACGGGTAGTACCATTCTTTGTTTAAGTTTAAAATATATGTTAACCTGTGTTATCCACTCACTGCATTTTGCTCTCTCTAGTTAATAAATGTAAGCCACACAGAATGCAGGTTTAAGAGTAGTTCTGCTTAGGCAGTCTGTACAAATGGCAACTTGAGACACGATTATTAACAATATTGCCTAACTTCCTCCTAGGCTACAGTTAGGTAAAATGAATAAATTCTGCCTTGTTCAAATTAGTTCTATAAGTTAAAGACTTGAGGGGAAAGCTAAGGTTAAGGGTAACACACATTTCACTTTGTTATACACACAATGAGCAGCTTTCCTACTGCTGTCTTTGATGCTGCGGGCAAGATTCACTGCATTCCACATTAAACAAAACAATGGATTACAGTTCAAGTCCTTCTGGTTTTGAGTTGCTAATTAGGGTTTTAAACAACCTTCTTGAAGCATAAATGGATCAAATTTATAACAAAGCATCCTGGAGGCACAAATTCTTTTCCTACTGGTAATCTTTCTCTGTCTTATATATCCTATAGAATAAATCACTTCATTCTGATGGCTACTTTACCTCAAAGGTCTAACACTCACTGGGGTGCCAATGGGCTGGAAATTTACTTAGAGTATCACTAAGTTCCCTGAAGTTTTTGGATTATAAATCTTTGTCTTCCAGCCATGCATTCCTTCCCTCCACCTCTGTATTACAGGAAACACTCATTCAGCAGTGTCTAAACACAAATGAGAAAAAACCAAACTAAAACAAGAAAAAAAACCCTAAACTATAATACAAGTGTCATACAAAATGCTACTATGTTCTCCCCTGGGAAATGTCATGTTTTCTTGTAAATTTTCATCTCTTCTCCCGTCACACACAGTGCCTGAGTGTAATTGGAATGACATGAACTGTTTTATTAGCATCTTCCTCCAGCAATCAGTTGCTAAATGACACAGTATAATTTCATCAGATGCTAAAAAGGGAATATAAACCTCACTATGATGTTCCATGTAAACAAATAATATATTTATTCAACATTGGTAATTTATTGGAAAATCATTTTCTGTGGAAAGAGACCCTTACACATTACCAAACAACAATTACAGCCACTCAAGTTTAAAAAAAAAATCTCAGAATGCAGCAATCTATCAGTACTCATTTAAGTACACTCTAAGAGTATACCTAGTTTGCCACTTACCTAACTTACAAGAAGAAAAAATCCCTTAGATCCTAAACACTCAATGACCTACCTTTGTAGCCTTATATACACTCAGGATTTTTTTAATAGAGATTTAAAGTGTTTACCTTCATCATAAAGATCTAGTTTATGTTCCAAACAGAAGACTCTTCTGATTATCAAAATCAAGATAGAACTTTTGGGTATAACTTCTTAAAGTTTAAATTCAAGAAGTAAAGAAACATTGATAATTACGTTGCTTAAAAGCAGATACAAAAAATCCATAAGTTTTAATATACTTACATAAACACTTTTGAAAGGGATTTTCAAATGTCCACTGTTTCCCTCTTGCTTTTTTTTTTTTTAACCCAGAAAAATATGCAAGGGAAAGTCAACTGTATGACTTAGGTTACATATATTGTCCCCTTTCCCAGAAGGCAGGCACCATAAACTCAAAACCTTTATGGAGCATTGAAGTCTACTATTTGAATATTTGCTTTTCACTAGATATTCTAGGAAAGTTACACAGAAAGGGTTGCTAGATGAAACACACTCTCACCACTTCAAAGAGCAGTACTCCCTGCTGATGTAAGACAGCACATCAAGTATGTTAGCTTCAGGTCTTTTTGGTGACAATAGACATGAGCTGTGGACTCCTCAAGCAGATAATAACCCTTACAAGGAAATTGCCTTCAACTATTTGACCAAAAAGAACAATTAAAAAGTTCCTTCGTCTTTATGAAAATAGTTACAAATATATAGCTATTATGGATATACAGAACAAAACAATTTTAAGCCAAATAAATCCCTTCTTATTCAGCTATAAATCATATATTTCACTTAAACAATAAGAGCATTATATAGCCTTTACAGGAGGCCTCATTAAATATGAATTCCAGTGCTGTTTTACCATCTTGAAAAAAAAAAATCATAATCCTCTGGTTTGGTTGAACTTCTCATTTCTGTCCTATTTAAGATGAAATGACAGTGCTTTCTCTCCTTGGTATTCATACTTGTCCACTAAGCAAGAGAATGCATGTGGTTTGTGGTCTGCAGCTGAGGAAAATTGGACTCTATCAGATCCCTGCAGTCCAATGTTCTGTCTTCTTGTTACTGAACATATCATTAACTCAATTACAAAGGAAGTTTACAAATGATTATTCATAAATTTGTTGCTCACTGGATGAAAAAAAAACCAAAACCATGAAGACTCTAATATTTTTCACCAGAACAAAGATTTTTGCCTTGAAATCCAAGAATAACAATTCTCTGTGCTTGTTTCAACATCGTATCTTAATAATATATATAACTCTTGACAAGGTTGCTAAAGGATAGAGAGATTTCTGCTTTACCCTCAAATGTGTCTAATCCCTATATATTCTGGAGGCAGATTAATATGTCAAGCCACAATCTTAAGTAACGTTCAGAAAAGACTACTAATGGAAAGAATCCATGAAGCTCATTGTTTACCACTCCTTTGCTGATAATAAACACTTCAGGCTCGGAAATGAACATGGCAACGTAATTTCATTTTCATAAGCAGATTTTCTTAAAAATTATGACTACATAGTGTTGCTCCATGAATATAGTTAACACACACGGTAAACACATCAACTCCCCCTCCTCTTTTTTTTTTTTTTTGGACTAATTTTATTTGAGATATACATGTTTTCAGTTCCATGCCTTTATCTCCTGTTCTAGCTCCAGGGATACCTTGCATAATAAGGCAGTGATTTAAAATAAATTCTGCCAAAATAGCTACAAAAATTGCAGAAAAAACTCAAAATATGCATTCATGGGAGAGCAATGAGCTTTGGGAGTTGAAGTTTAAGTCTGGCAGAGATCAGAAATATAACAAATTAGTTATGTCTGATTATCATAGGACCTTTATTGCAGCCCACCACGTAAAACATGGGTAATCTTGGCTGTGATCAGGCATGCTATGGAATCCAGAAAGTCAAAGATCTAGAATACTCCAGGGGTTTTTTTGCTATTATAAGCCTCACATTTACAACTGCTCAAAATGACCTAAATTCACCTTAGAAAAAGCACCATCTGGCTATTACCGGCTGCAAATTACCAGCTGTAAAATATTACTATATTAAGAATGCCAGCCAAAACATCAGCTGACCTTTTGTGCAATAGACATGCAGTCTGTAAACCTAGTAAGATTTTTATCCAGAATTAAATTTACAAACATAAGTTACACTAACTTTGCCTTTTCTCAGAAGGGCGCATTTTTTCAATACTTTATGGATAAAACATATCTTTACAGAGAACCAACAAAATACTGATTTTTTTTAAAGCTATTTTTTTTTCTTACATTACAATAAGGTCTAAAAGATAGATAATCCTTTGCCAGTTCCTTGCACAGGAGGAGATTTCTCCTTAAATAGCACAGCTCCGGTTATTTTCTTAGGAATTTTCACTTCCGTGCCTTCTCATTTGTACCGAAATATAGTGGAGGATTTGTCTTCTATGATAAGGTCACTTACCTAGTGAATGAAGGCAAGGCAGTAGATGTAGTTTTTCTGACTTTTAGTAAAGCTTTTTGTGCTCTGCCTCCCAGATTCCTTTGGGAAAGTTGTCTAACTTTGAGATGAGTAGATTTACAGTGCGCTGGGTGAAGAACTGGTTGAAGGGCAGAGCTCAAAGGGTTGTAGTCAATGAGGCTGGCAACAGGTCACAAGAGTGTTCCACAGGGTTCAATTCTAGCGCTAGTCCTGTTCAATATATTTATCAACAGTCTGGATGGAGGGGTTGAATGCATAATTAGCAAGTTTCTGATCATAAAAAACTGGGAGGAACTGTTGACGCTCTCGAGGGACAAGACAACTTGCAGAGGGATCTAGATAGATTGGAGCACTGGGCAGTGATTGGTGGCAGAAGTCTAAATGCCGGATTCTGCACCTAGGATGGAGTAAATACTAGGCGGAACTATAAACCGGGAGAGCACTGGCTAGGGAGCAGCCCTGCAGAAAGATAACTTGGATTGCTGCTTGTCAGTAGGCTCAATATGAGTCAGCCATGTGCCCTGATAGCAAAGAGGGTGAAATGCATTCTGGGGTGCATTAAATGCAGTACAATTAAATGCAGGTCATGGGGTACATTAAATGCAGGTGAAAAGAGATGATTATCCTGATAATATTCAGAGTTGATGCAGACTCACCTTCAATGTTGTGAGCAGTTCTGTGACCCAGAATTGAAGAAGGATGTGAAGGTCCTTGAAAGCATCTGGAGGAGAACAAAAAAGTTGGTGAAATGGCTGGAAGGAATATCCTGTGAGGAGCAGCTAAGGACTTTGGTTTTGTCTAGTTTGGAGAAAAGGAAGTTGAAGGATGACCTTGCTCTCTACAGGTTCTTGAGGAGGTCAAGTGGAGATGGAGGTGCTGATCTCTTCTTTGTGATATCCTGTGATAGGATGCATAGGAATGTTCAAAGCTGCACCAGGGAAGCTCAGATAGGACATTAGGAGGCATTTCTTTACTGAGAGGGTGGTCAAACACTGCAACAGTCTCCCTGCAGTGATGGTCAATGCCCCAAGTCTGTCAGCGTTTGACAGGCATTTGGACAATGTCCTCAATAAAATGCTTTTACTTTTGTTCAGTCATGGATTGGTCAGGCAGTTGGACTAGGTGATTGTTTTAGGACCCCTCCAACAGAAGTATTACATTCTAGTCTTTTCTACTACGTATTTGTAGATAGGTACTGTATTGTGATTTATACTATTTCCATTCCTTTCTTTCCTCTACATCGTTCTATTTTCCAGAGAACTTGGCTGCCTCATCCTTCAACAAGAACATTAAATGCTCTGGTTTTATATTTTTTTTAATAAAACTAGCATTCACATAAAGAGAAAATAGTTTTGAGGAAAGAAGATGTGTTGAGCTGATCATCTAGGGGATTTTGGGGGGTGAGTGGGCAGAGAAGGGGCATTGGTTTGTTTTCTTTATTCCTTTGTTGAGTACTTCACACAAGTATAGATAAAATGTTTTGTGGGAAAAGTGTTGTAAATATTAATATAATTTCCCATGGTGAAAAAAGTGTTGTACATTAAAGCTTGCTTTTTTTCTAGCTATATTAGCTGGTCCAATAGAAGATAAAAATCTTTACTTCCAAACTTTGCCACAGTATATCCCTTAGACTTTGACAAGTACAGCAACATAATATGACATAAATGCAAGGTGGAAAAAATTGATACTGTGCACAGTTTAGTAGAATAGCAGAAGGGGAAATTCTTGAAGATTTCTCACAATGGAGAGGATTTGAGCAGCTGTTTTGGATGCTTTGACAAAACTTTTACTTTATCAAGTTGTTCATCAACTATTAGATTACTTCTCCCATTGTTCTGCATAGGTAGGGTATATAATGAAAAAAAGTTGAAAAACCATGATGCTGAATTAATGAGGCTTGAATGATAAAAAAAAAATTAATAAATGGTAGACTGCACATATCCTTCTTTGTTCTATAAGTGTTAGTTAACAATGAATATTAATGAAATATCACAAATATTATTAATCCAGAGAAGAAGCTGAGTACTGAGGGCTTAGTACACAACTGAGTAGCCACTCATTAAGTCAGCTGCAATTACTGGAAAATATGTATGCTTTTTGCCCACAGAAGTGTACAAATGATCTTTTACTCAGATATAAATTGGTACATTCAGAATAGACTGGGAACATATGGCTAATCATTATGGTTCACATAACAAATGGAAATTAATTTTACTCTATGATAAAAAAAAAATTTCAAGGTGAGTCCACATTTCATGCTGGTGTTCCTAAACTTCAAAACATCATACTACCTGAATGGCTTTTAGAACAGGTGCAACACACATGTTCTACTACCTCATCATCCAAGTAAAAGCATTGCAACTTTTGCACTTCTGTCACTGCATAAGGAGACTACCATCAGTCTTCAGTTACTGCCTAACACAGAACATTATCTGAATGTTAGAAAAACCATAGTAAACAAGGGCATATCCTATTAAGCATCCAGCCTAGCTTTTCTCTCTAAAACGGGCATACTGTTTTGTATGATCATGTAGATCTGGCCACTTTCTGTTGTCCCTTCCATTCCCTCAAACCACTCCAACACTGAGTAATGTTGTAGCAGGCTGCATATTCAACATTTCACAGAACTATCAATCCAAAAATGTCCCTGTTTTGTTTAAAGTTCCAGTTTTGGGTTTGGCATCATTTAGACATGCTTTAGATTGTTCTCCCCTGAGTTAACTTGCCTGCATTAATTATGTACGTGGAAGCTCATTTAATGCTTTTCTCTTTGTTTTGTAATGTTCTTTTAGACTTCCTTACCATTAGCACATTTTTTGACTTACTTCAGAGGTTACTGTCTATCATCTGCAACCTTGGAAGCTTTGCTGTTCATTCACTTTTCTAGGTCAATATTAAAGTTAAATAAAACTAATCCCATCACCAACCCTGCAGGACTCCTCTACCCTCTACCTTATCCTGAAAAGTTATTGCTAAGCCCTACTCTTCCTCTCCTTTAGCCAGCTTTCAGCATAAGAAAAGTCTTTTCCCATAGCCATGAGTCAGAATTCAGTATAGTCTTACCAAGTTATTTCAGATACTCCATGTGTGGTATGTATAATGATTAATATCAAATTACATTCTTGGACATATTTGATATTACATGGGGCTTCTGATTTAATAGTGATACAAGATACACTGAAAACATCACATACACCTAAGTTATTATTTAACAGTTCAGCTTAAACATCTTAAAGGTCTTTTCCAACCAAAATGATTCTATGATTCTACACTACACTTAGAAAAATGTAGCTATTGTAATATACAGTTCAATCACAATACCAAGACAATTCCCAGGACTGGTCTTGTCTCTAAAATATGCTTATTGGACTGAAAACTATCTCAATACTTGCTTTCTTCAAAAAAATTTTGCTAGATTTTATACTCTGGTTTGGGCTGAATCACATATTCACTCCTCCCATTCTGGTCTGTTTTACTCAGGGAGATATCTACACCTCCAAATAATACACTGAGTTGTTGTTCACCTAAAACAAAGTCACTCTTCAGTCCCTTTTGAGTAAAGACAGAAGTCAGCCTCTTCACATCATTTTCTGGTCTTCCTGGGCACATCACCCTTGCTTATCTCCCATGAGTGTTCTTCTGTTATAGGGGTTTGTTCATTGAGTCATTCCACCCCCAGGGGCTTACTGAGTCAGGCCATAGGAATTGACTTTCTTCTCTATATTTACTGTATTCCCTTTATCCACATTCTTTCTACTACATCCACAGAAATGTTACACTGCTCAATAGTGAGACAGTTCTTCCCTTTACAGAAACTACACTGACTCCTAGACAAAATTTTTCCACGTGCTTATATTTGTTATTACAGATTCTGCCATCTTAGAGATGTACACCAGCCTCGTTGCTCTGCAGCTGACAGGATGTCCTCTAGAGCCTTTTGCAGATAAGATTGTAGTGACAATATTCCAAACCACCTGTACAACAGCTGTTTGTACTGTTGGGCTGCAGAGCAAGGTCAGTAATTTCACATCTGAATTCCTTCAGAATCCTCTAATGAATATCATCCTAGCCTTACTTGATGCAATTTGTCTATCAGATCTGATGTAACCCATATATTTATTTCAAATTTAGCTAGCTTCTCTGTTCTGCCTGTTAAAAAGAGTGGGTCACTGGGAATCTCTCCAATACTTACACCACTAAATACCAATGTAAAGAATTCACCCTACTTCTCTGATGAACCTCTGTCCCTTTTGCTATCAGCTACCTATGTGTTTTCCAGGTTTCATGGTGTTTAAAGAACTTCACATAAGCTCAAGCATGGCACCTGTCATATTTTTTGGGCTTGCCTCTTCTTTTCTCTTGGAGATTTCATTTCCACTGCTACTTCTTTTTAAGTTTAAAAATGCTGACCTTTCAGTTTATTTGTTTTATCTGCAACTCCCTTGGTTTTCTAATATAAGGGATTTTTAAAAGCCTTGAGACTACTTGTGTTTTCTTGCAGTGCTTTTTTTTAGGGGATTTCAATTTTGGCAATTTTTCTTGTTTTCATATAGTTCCAACTCTTAAAATTGAATATGCATGCACTGATGTACTGGATTTGGTTTGCTTGTTGCCTTCTGCTACAACATTAAACCTAATTGTACTATGATAACTGCTACAGAGCAGCTCAGAACTGGGTGTTGAGCAGCACTCATTCTAAACTGGAATGGCATATTTATTTGTTCCAAGTAGTTTGTCTCAGAAGCAGCCAATTAATGCATCTAAAAATGGAATTGACCTGTATGTTATAGATGAAGTTTCCCACTACAGGTCTTAAAGTTGCAATTTGACTGATTTTTTTTAACACTATATGCATTAGATTTCCTAATGAATTTAGATTTCACACATTTGTGGTGTGAACAGCACAATCAACACAATCTTAATATTAGAATCTGGGAATTCTACCCATACAAATTCCTTAGTATTTCTCTCTTCATTTGAAACTTGTCCCACCACACTCCACATTTCATAAACACAGTGCCACTCCTTTCAACCTCAGGACAGTATAAACTATTTTGATTCTTGTAAAGGCAGTAGCCTGGTATAATCATGTCCCATTGTATTTTGTCCTTCTGAAGTGTCTGCTTGCAGATGTCAATTAATGCCTTATGTTCTAATTCTCCAATCTTACTTTTCAGAATTTAGGCTGTAAAAAAGTACTTTAAAACTTTTACACTCATTCCATCACTTAATATTGCACATATGAATCAATTTGCATTATAGTGAACTAATTTACCTCCTTTATTTATTGTGTGCTGTTTATTTCTCTATAACTTTTCAACAGTGCATTGGATATTCTTCACATCAGTTTAAACCAGGTGATCTGTGCCTTTAAGCTTTCATTTAGTTTCAATATTCCCCTACAAACTTTCTAATTCAGTGCCATCAGCTTGACTCCATTATAATCAAGATGTAGCGCATCCTTCCTATACAGTTCCATCTTGTTCAGAAAGTTTCCTTAGTTCCTAATGTAATTGACTCTCACCTTTACGTCATGTGCTCATCTTATATCATTTGCCACACCCACACATTAATACTTCACGTATCTGCCTGGCGCCTGGAATAAAACCACAGATGATCCTATGGAAGTCCTGGACCATTGTCTCTGCTAAGCTGCCAAGTTAGACTCCTAAACACCTTTCCTACACCTTTGTGATACCTATGTTTCTGCTACCAGCTGTCAGGACCTGCTCCTGAGATACAACTAGCGTTCAGGTCTTCTTTCTTTTAGCTGGATATCCGGACAGAATAAATTTCGTATTAAGGTGTGAGTAGCAACCTGCACCCGTATTGAATATTTATGAGGAGAGTACTGACCAAGATAGACATAGAATCCTGTATCATGTGATGTTCACATTGATTTTCTGTATTTGCTGATACTAGAGAAAAACAAATAAATCAACTCAAGATGTCTGGTTACTAGCTCATATCACTTAGGTATATTCATGCACACAGTAGGTTGTCTGAAGCAGGTCTAGCTATATCAGTAATCAGATCACACAGAATGTGCCTATGAGTCCTTTTTCTTGGGCCTGATCCAGAGCTTTAACTTGTAAGCATCCCTACCTGCTGCTGTAGAATGCAAATTATCAACCGGTCATGAACAGTATCCCAGCTGGAGATGGCAACTGACAACAGAGTAGCAATAAGAAACAGCTTGTTCAGTCATCCATCAGTTGTATCTGACTGGGTGAGCACTTGTCTACTCCAGCAGCCATTTACTTACAATTCATTGAAAGCATATGTAGCAGTTATTTTTATGGAAAATGGCTAGCTGCAAATTACAGCAGAGAGACTATTCAAAAGGCTGCTCTTACTCAGCTGTTTCTTGCTGCATCCAGGAATCCATTTCTTTCTCCCAGTCCAACATTTTACACGGCACATCATGCAGAATATGAAAGAAACCTCAAGCACATTAGGAAGGACAGACTTTTCTCAGGTTTAAAGTTTTTCCAGAGAATGAAATTTAACACAGCCTAAGCTTGCTGGCTTAGCACTACCTCTAGGAAGCGATTTAACCCTACAGACATGCTGACAGAAAATTCAAAGATTAGTCCGTCCAGCTTTCTTTCAAACAAAGGCAAATAGTTTTTAGCCTCCAGAACTCCACAGATTAAGTTATTCTCTTATTTCCAAAAAGTAGCTTTACTTAGAATGCTTAACTAGTCTAGGAGAAAGTCTATAAAACATGAAGCAGATGTCATGAAGAGTGTGTTCTGATTCTCTGCAGCAGGCTTGTGAAGGAGATGGCTAAAACAGAAGTACAGTGGGGAGGAAAAGGGGAATTAATTTCATATTTCAAAGCTGATTTTTGAAACAAACCTGCTTTCCACTCTATTCTTCTATTCCCCAATTTATTTCATTACTTTGGTGACTTAAAAAAAGGAAAGAAATACACTTTGTTAAAGTCTTCCTACACTAAAAACCTGGCTTCCGTAGGAATAAGAAATTTTTAGCAAGTCAAAAGATTTGATGGTTCTTTTAATCTACCTAAAATCTTTACCAAAAAAGAAAAAAAATATTGAAAGAAAATATTGAAATGTTTTTGGTTTTGTTTTTTTTTCTTGAGAAAGATACCCTTGAAAACAGGTATATTTAAACAAACAAGCAAAATGCAGTGATACTTGTAGTTTTGTTACTACACAAGAGAATGAGAAGCCTGTAGGGGAATCAATAAGAGCAAGTGCTCAATACAAAACCTGTAATTTTGAATAGCCAAGTAGTACATAGATAATTACAGATGTCCTCTCTTTTGCAGATCAGTTTCATGATCTCTACCTGTCATAAGCAGCCATTAGTTGGACAAATACAGGAGGATGTAGCCTGAGTGCTCTACAACTTCTACTAAAAATTAAAATAAACCACCTTATTATATACTACCTTTTCCATTTTGCTTTAAAAGACCTGACTAGTTACTGTCATATCCTATCTTAACAAAGAGAATGGACACTAAGTTTTGCTTTAATAAATAGAATTTTTTGCACTTCTAAGGTAAATATAGTATCGTGTTTATAAGGTAAATCTAGACTTCGCATAACTGCAGATTATCAGAAATAACCTACACAGCATTGGCATTCAAAAGCCCTAAAAAGACAGATTTGTAGTTCTAAGAACTGAGAACTATAGCAGGTATTAAACCAGGGATCTTTTACAAGAAGTAACAAATGCATACATAAAAAACCTGATCTTTTTTTTCACGTTTGTTCCTGACTCTTTTTTCATTGCGACCTCTACTTGCTACCCCTTCCCAAGGTTTGTTCCTACTTGCAGACTGTTAAAAAAGTGAGGGCAGCAAAGGACAGTAAAATGAATGTCCCCTCTCTTCTTCCGTTCTATCACAGTCCTAGTTTTGCCCCATTTACTGTATTTTGGTTTTCTAAGCACTGTTCATTCCAGACAAATACTGACTGACTCACCCATTTGATTTTCTCATTTGCCAGGACCAAGAATCTATTGTACACTTATGTTTTTATCTTCTTTCTCTATTTCATATTTACCACTTACATACACCATGAAAGGTTACTCTAGCATGCTACAGTTCCTACAAATTCCCTTTTTCTATTTCTGTGCTATGCCTTTCCTTTCTAAGCTAGCTAACTTTTTTATAATTTTTCCTCCGCTGGAAGAGAAAATTGAAGAATCAAAGAGAAGAGCAGCAGTTGCTATGATATGTCTGTTAAAAACATCAAACAGAAACTGTAAATGTCATCTTTTACTTCATTTAAGTTTTCTAAGTAGAAACAGAAAAATGTCAGTGTTGTTATGGAGAACTGCTATGCTATTGGCCCTAAGACTGAAAGACAACTCTGATACGAGTCAATATGCTCATCCCCATATGAAATCTTTCAGTTATAGTATAATTAGCACACTTTTTCTATGTTTGTTTTTTTTTTCCTTCTTAGTATCATAGAATAGTTAGGGTTGGAAGGGATAAAGATCATTTATTTCCAACCCCCCTGCCATGGGCAGGGACACATCCCACTAGATCAGGCTGCCCAAGGACCCATTCAACCTGGCCTTGAACACGTCCAGGGATGGGGTAGCCACAACTTACTTTGGCAACCCGTTCCAGGGTCTCACCACTGTAATGGTGAGGGAATTCTTCTTAGTATCTATGCTAAATCTGCCCTTCTCCAGTTTATACCTGTTACCCCTCATCCTATCACCACAAGCCTCTACAAAGAGTCCCTCTCCAGCTTTCTTGTAGGCTCCTTTCAGGAAGCCTATAGGATCTTGCTATAAGATCTCATTGGTGCCTTCTCTTCTCCAAGCTGAACAAGCCCAACTCTCTCAGCCCATCCTCATATGGAAGGTGCCCTTGGACCGTCATTGTAGCCCTCCTCTGGACCCATTCCAACAGTTCCATATCCTTCTTATGTTGAGGATTCTAGAACTGGACACAGTACTCCAGATGAGGTCTCACAAGAAAGGAATAGAGGAATACAACTCTCCTACTGGTCCTTGTGGCAGTTGTGACAATACAGTATATACGCTGTTGTGATCTCTGATCCTGCTCTGATGTGGGTGCACCTTCCTCTGTGTTTTCCTCCGGTCCATCGTCCACATTGAGAGCCTCAAATCTGTTGTGGAGTGACACCTGAGGTGGTGTGGGCAAGGAGGGGTTTGATTTTCTGCCCCATTGGTGGACACGCTTCCACTCACTACCTCCTTTTGAGCCCTAGCCAACAACCTTGGTGGTGGGGAAGATACCAGATCCCTTTGACCCTGAGTTCTTACCTGTGGCTGAGTCTTCTCTTGTGCCTTGGAGCTCAGGGTGTGATCCCACCAGTCTATCTCTAGCCCACTCTCCCTGATGATCCTGATGATCTTTCTTTGTAAGGACAATAGGAAAAGATGTTGTCTACTGTAAGGAAATATGATTTTGTTTAATTGAAACATCCTTATAAATACCACGTGCACCATTAAAACATCTTTCAGGGTTTAAAAAGAATTAATATCAGAATATCTTGCTAACTAAATATCTCCTTTAATATACTTCTAAAACAGAGATAAGAGTTGAAATAAAACTTTTGAAAGAGAACAAACCAGTAACTTCTCTGAGTCTTCAAACTTTTATCTGCAGACTGAAATCCTGCAGGAAGGAATGATCTTAGAAGCAACACTAGGAATGCAGATTCCTCTAGAAAGGAAGACAAAACCACTAATAAATATAAGATTTAACAGTGATACACAGGTTACTATTAGATTCACTTTTAGGTGATAATTTTAGGATGAGCTTTGAATCAGTTAAGAGTCCTACCTGAACTGGGAAAAGGGAAAAAGACTAAAGCACACAATATGAGCAGGATGATGATATAGTGGCTAGAACCAAGTTATTTGGTTGTTGGAGGTATTTTGGTTTTTTGTTTGTTTAGGTTTTTTGGGGAGGGTGGGGTGAAGGTGAGGTGTGTATGTGGTGTTTGGTGTTAGTTTTTGGTGCGCTTGAGTTAGTGAAACAGCTGGAAGCCAAAAGTGTCCTAAGTCAAAACTCCTTGTTGCCTTTCTGGAGAGCAGACACTATATTCTCATTAAGGCCAATGTTCTAAGCCATGATATATTGATACAAAGTAGAAGATTAAAACAGACAATATTGTTTCCATTTTGATCATGCCTGCTAACAAATCCAACCCAACACTGTATGTTTGTGTCAAGAGAATACTGTATCTGAAGCAAATTCTTGCAAAGATATAATTATGTAAAAAGCCTCAGAACATATCATGCTAGTGCTTATTATTTCATCTTAATCTTAAGTACTACTGCATTTAAAACTTCATTATCAGTTATCAATTGACCCATCCCTGAACATTTTATAATAATTAAAACAATATCTTCTCTCCTCCAACTTTCCCTGTTCTCTTGAGCTGCATAAAGATTCTATGTGCCTATTTAAAACTGAAATACCTAATGGGAGCAATAAAAATTTTAACAAATTAAACATTTAGAAAAAAATTGAAAACTGCAATCAAAACAGCAACCAACCAACCTCCTCTGTACCATTTTTTATATATTTTTCCTTCTAAATTCAATAGCAAAGCCTGGGACACATGCAGGAAATCAATTAATTTGCTACTGGGTCTTTGCAGGAACTCATTAGAAGGCAAAGGAAAAATAGCAGCAGGTATAGGACACACAATTGCTGCCTCAATCTCTAACCAGAGGAATTTGAACTGATAAAGAAAAATCAGTTTTAACTGGGTTTTCCTATTGGTTTTCTATTCTTGCTGAGTTAACTTTTAATAATAGCTAACCAATAGGAAAATAAAACAGCAGGAGAGGGTATTCCTGTCAGTCAAACCAATCTCCACCGAAGTGGTAGCTACTGCTTGCCCCAGTCCTGGGTACCAGAATGCTCAGGGACTCAAAAATAAAATGTTAGGAAAGTTAAAATTCCAATTCAAGCTACATGGCATATCCAAAAGGTTAGTCATGTCTAACCTCTTGTGTTGCTGAAGCATGAGTAATATCCTGATATCAAAGTGACTTTCATAAACATGAGTTCTGATTATTTTAAGTTTAATCCTTTAAAGATAGTCTTCCACCCAACCTCAGGTTGTTATGTCTCTTAAAATAACTGGAGAATCATGTAAAATTTTCAAACAAAGGAATCTGAGTGCCCTTCACAATTCAATCGTCTTCCTCAATGACTCCTGTAGAGCTGGATTCTCCTGTGGCTTTTGTTTGAAATCTGGTATAACAAGTATGCATTTTGGAATATAAGATCAGTGTTCAAAGTTGAGGTTTTATTGAGCAGAGAAAGAAATTAAAAAAATAATAGAAAAAATAAAACAACTCAGAATTATCATCTTTACATACAGAACAGAACTATTTTATGTTTTGATTAACAGTAATGGAAAAAAAAAAACCCATTGATTTGTTTTCTTAGCAGAAGGAAAAAAAAATAAGAATGAAAAAAAAAAACTAGCAAAGGTTGACTCAAAACCATATCCTAACAAAACTACTCAAAACCTTATAGTTAACATTTATACAAGGGATATTCACACTGCTAGTGAGAGGGAGGCTTTTGAGATGCTATGTGGATATTTTCCCTGCTTCAGGAATGGGAAACATCTCAGCTAGGAGAAATTGAGACAATGCATGCCAAATATCCTCATTTGCTATCCAGTAAGCAGCAGCTGACCCTGTATGTTCTCCTCTTTTTTTCATGTGTATAAGTATAGACAATGATGGATTACATGGTCTTTAGAATTAAACTCTGCATCTGGATTGAGATTAGGCTTCTTTTCTTCCTTACCTGTAAACATCCTTAATGTTGTGGGTGGTACGGAACCAAGTGACCTGCTAAGAGTCAACCTATCCTGATAGGTTATTTCTTCAATATAGTATCTTCTGGAAGGTCCCTATTTGAACTTTGTACTTCAGTTTCTTTATTCTTTTCACATAAAAGAAGGTGCTTCACCAATCCCTTGTTTGGATGTTCAAGAAGGATAGCTAAAGTTGCTATGAGTTTGAATTTAAGTGTACAAAGCTGCACAGCAGTAATAGAAAGGTGTGGGAAATCTCGGCTGGTCCAAGGAATCAGAATCCAAGCTTAACATCGGCCTTGAACAGATACCCGTGTATCCTTGATGAAGCTGGAAAATGCCAAGAAAAGCTGAGTAAACAAGATTAAGAAGCTGCCAGGCCGCAGGTGAAATCATCCAATTATGAAGTTACAACAGAGAAAGAGTCATACAATCATGAACTGTCGGTCTTTGGCTAGACCAATCATATGTGAACATACAGCCCTAGAAAGGGTATAAAAATTCTTGTAAAACCAATAAAGATGTCCTTTTGCTCACAACTTCTAAGCGTCATTGGCCGCCCCAACTGTGACAGAAAGAAGTGCAGCTTCTTAGACAAGAATACCTAAAGAAGAAACCAGCAATTCTCTGTATTTGCACCATGGGAATGCTGTAGAACTTTGTCTGTAAAAAGGACTGAATGACACTGGGTAAGTAGTGCTACTTAAAATCTTCATGGAAACAATGTGTTTATTATTTCTGATTGGTCTGATCTGGTTAGAAACTACTTATTGCACTACTTTTGGCTTCTACAGTTAATTTCGTTACAGTGCCAATATCTGCACTTCTCTGTTTCCAATAAAGGTAACTAGCGTGCTGTTCATCCTTTTAACAAGGTTCACAAGACAACATTTGTATCCCATTTTCAGTTTGTTTTTCAACTGTGCTAAGTTTCCATAGTTCTGGTGAAATTTTCTGTGTTGCAATGTGCCTAATAAAAGGTATTTTAGGAATCTTAGAGCCAAAAATCAGTCATATCTAAGAATGAAAATGTCTGCAACTATTTATTTTTCTCATTTAGAAAAAAGCCTATTCAAGTGTGCAGCTGATAGTCTCTAACATCTCTGCACATCTGTGCAGAAAATAAAAATCTATCCAACAGAAAATAAAAAGAACCCAACAACACTTGCTCTGATATAATGATGGACTGTTTCATAATGTATACACATAACAGGAGAGAACTATGATTATTTGCATAATGCAACATCACTTTTTACATTTTTTCTGGCCTTTTACTGCTTGACTTAGCAACTTTACTGTTTTTTTGCATATTGTTTACTTCCCATAACTACCCCTTGCTGCAAAAATGTTAGGCTTTTGGGTTGGTTCCATTTGGATTGGTAATGGTGGAAAAAAATTAACAGAGTTATCCTCAAAGTAATTAATTTATTTACTGACACAGACTCCAGGTTCCATTTCTCTCAACAGAAGTGTAAGCATCTAGAATGAATGCACTTACAGTACTCCCATGTCAACCTTTTCCTCCTTCAGTTAGGTGCAGATTTCTACCTCTTCAACCCTGTCTTAAAAAAAAAACAAAGCAAAAAATCCATATTCATTCATTCGTTTCCACTGTCCATACAGTTTATTACACCTAAAATTATCCTCTTGTCATTTTATGCTGTGCATGCACCCAATGCCTGAAACTAGGAGCTCATCGTTTGTAGATCTTACATTTTTAAGATCTACATTTTTGTAGAAAATTTTATGTAGGCAATTTAAAAATTAGCTTGTAATTCTAAGGCATTTAGTTGAAAATGCCTTAATTTTCACTGGACACACAAGAAGCACACTTTGAAAACGGGGTTGTTTAAGATGCCTCAGACAGACCCTCAACATTAACCTGTTGTTTTGTAAAAACTTCCCTGCATTTACTAGCCTTCAAACACTTTATTACAGCACTAATGCTAATATAGTTTTTGAAATTTAGAATGCAGTGAGTTTGAGCAGTAGAAGATATAGAAAGACTCATTACAAATCTAGAAAGGTTTCTCAGGCATCATATGCCCTTACCCTTGTGGGAGGCATATGAGAATATTGACAGCTCAGATGGCAGCATGGAGCAGAATAGTGGTTAAAGTGAAACTTATGCATTTTTTAAAGGGAAGATAAGAACTGAATAGGTACTTCAGAAGATGAGCAAGATTTAGCCACAAATTAGAGTTTGCCAAATTCAGTTAATTTCCCAACCCAGAGAATAAAACAGGAAGTAAAACCTAAGCTACTTGACAAATTCTAGTTTCCCTGGAAAATCACATATCTAGACAAATACTCAATTAGACAATTGAAATAAAATCAGTCTTTTTTTTCTATTACACTACTATTTCATTGTATAGCCTTGGTAACATTTTCAGATGTGTGGCTACTGCAGGATTACACATTTAATCTGAACTCATAACTGAAAACTCATCACTGGGAAGCAACGCTTCCAGGGATCCCTCTGTCTGAAAGCAGGACAGAGCCTGGATTCTTCAGAGCTTCTAGCAATGTGCATAGACACCACTCTCCCAAACAATGGTAATACCAACTGGTGGTTCACAATTAGAGCCATCTTGGTAACAAGCTTTTAATTTCCTAAGTCTCTCAGCATCCATCTATCTGGATTATAAATAGATAATCACTTCTTCATATTATTTTTCCCTATTCATTCTGGTGGCAATGCCTGTACACTTTGGTAGACTATAGGCATAGAAGAAGGCTCAAGAACAGTATTCTGTAGGTTCCACTCTACATATGCTTCATCTGTGCTTCATTGCTACATGATCACCTGATCTCTAGGCAGCTTGAATTTATGCACCACAGTCACCTTTGCTGTTGTTACTCATGATATCAGACCCCTTACAAAGGATCATTCAGCCAACTTGTCTCAATGACATCTCCTGGGTAATGTGTCTGCAAGACACCATATTTGGTGACAGACTTGGAAGAGCACACAATTCTGTAATCTACCTACAAAACAAACCAAAGCCATGCTGTGGAACAGAACCAACTCAAGCTTTTTTCCTGACACAGGTAATTTCCTGCATTGAAGCCTGTTCATGCAGATAAGCAAGCTGAACATTACATGATCCATAGCAAATGTTGTTCTGGAAACTTTAACTATAACACAGAGGGTGAACAAGTACAGAATGAGCACAGTGAGAATAAGAAGAGAAAAAAACAGTGGGGAAGGAAGGAGTGATGGAAAAATACATATCAGATATACTAGAAGAGAATAGAAGAATGAAGACTTATTCAAAATATATCTCTGCATTATAACTAGACTAAGGAGTGTAATAATATCTGTAGCACCTGAAGTCATGATTTGCACAGATCTGGAGAGGTAAAGCAATCACCTCTAGTTCAGGTTCTTCTCTGTTTCCTACAATTATAGGAAAAAAAATAGTTATAACAGTTACAGGAAAACAGGTATAGGAAAAAAATAAATTATATAGTATTTATATTTATGGGAGCATTTAATAGGAGATAAAGAACATTAAGTCCACATGTACACAAATCTATTCAAATATTTCAAAGTCTGTAGCGGCACTATAAAAACAAGCCTTGCCAATAAACCACCACCCTAGCTAGATCTGAACAACTGTGTTCTTCTTGTCACAGACAGATACGAGTGAACTCCTAAGCAGGAGATTAGTCATGTTACCTGTCAATCAGTCATATTCCATGAGTTTGAAGAAAGGCACCTGATCTTATTGTTGTCACAGCATTGTTCCACTCTGTCAAACTATGCTTTCCTGACTGCTTTTACATCCAAGAGCTATGCAATAGGGCAATATGCAACTCCAACCATGTGGACATTCTTTGCAAAAATTATTTTCTTGATGTAAACAAATCTGTATTTGAAGCCAAGTACACTATCTGTCTGTCCCACCATCCCCTGCCCCCCAAATTTAATGTGTTTTGGTTTTTTCTTAACAAAAAATAATTATTTTCATACTGCAGCATATTACCAAAATGCAGAATTCAATTATTATATCTAGTCCCACACATTCTTTGTACAAGACATAGTTTCATAAAGAGAAGTGTTCAGAGCTTTGAAAACACCAGACAGCTTTTAATACTTATTTAATTCCTTTCTGCATATGTTATGACTCCATTTTTAATTATAAACTACCCCATAAATTTCTGCTTAAATCAGAAACTCAGAAAGGATAACAATTGCTTCCTGGTTGAGTAGTCAATATTTTACTTCCTATTCATCATCTATTTTGTGACCTCAAAATTTATGCACTACCTGCTGTTCAGGCTTTATTATGAAGAGAGAATTATTAATTCCCTTAATAGATTTTTCTAGAGCTCTAATTATTCTGGCATCCAAGTACACCACAAAAAAAAAAAAATTACTACAAACCTCATGAGATGAAAAAAATATCCCATTTTACACACATGGAACTGAGGAAAAGAAAAAGTAAAATGCACAGAACTTCAGACACCTAGAACAGATTTTTCAGAGTAACCGATTTCAGGCTAGTATTCATATCTTTATAGAACACTCTGCTTTGTCTCTCCACGTGGTTACTGTAAACAGTCTTATGTTCAGCTGTTTCAACTACTTTATCATTACATTAAGACCAGCTTTATTATTTCAATAGACTTTCTGTGTGGCAAAGTAATTGCATGAGATCATGTCTGATTCTTATGGTTATTTTCTCTGTAGGATCTCAAGTGATTAATAAAAACTGACCTTATGGTATAGCCTGGAAGCACTGGTATCAGCCATCTACTTCCACAGACACTGTAAGCCCCAAGAGTTCTATCCTGGCAGCAAGTTTTGCAGGTGCCAACCATTTCACAGAATCACAGAATCACTAGGTTGGAAAAGACCTCCAGGATCGTCAAGTCCAACCATTCCTCTCAAACATTAAACCATGTCCCTGAGCACCTCAGCCACCCGTGCCTTAAACACCTCCAGGGAAGGTGACTAAACCACCTTCCTGGGCAACCTCTGCCGGTGCCCTTTTTGTAAAAAATTTTTTTCTGATGTCCAGCCTGAACCTCTGCTGGTGGAGCTTGAGGCCATTCCCCCTTGTCCTGTCCACTGCCACCTGGGAGAAGAGGCCAGCACCCTCCTCTCTACAACCTCCTTTCAGGTAGTTATAGAGAGCAATAAGGTCTTCCCTCAGCCTCTTCTCAAGGCTAAAAAACCCCAGTTCCCTCAGCTGCCTCTCATAAGACTTGTTCTCCAGCCCCTTCACCAGCTTCATTGCTCTTCTCTGGACATGCTCCAGAGCCTCAACATCGTACTTGTAGTGAGAGGACCAAAACTAAACACAGGATTTGAGGTGCGGTCTCACCAGTGCTGAGTACAGAGGGAAAATAACCTCCCTGGACCTGCTGGTCACGCTGTTTCTGATACAAGCCAAGATGCCATTGGCTTTCTCGGCCACCTGGGCACACTGCTGGCTCATGTTCAGTCGCTGTCAACCAACATCCCCAGGTCCTTCTCCTTTGGGCAGCTTTCTAGTCAAACTTCTCCTAGTCTGTAGCAGTGCATAGGGTTGTTGATTCCCAAGTGCAGGACCCGGCATTTGGCCTTGTTAAACCTCATGCCATTGGACTCTGCCCAGTGGTCCAGCCTGTTCAGATCCCTTTGCAGAGCCTCCTTTCCCTCCAGCAGATTGACACTTCCACCCAGCTTAGTGTCATCTGCAAACTTACTTAGGGTGCATTTGATCCCCTCGTCCAGGTCATTGATAAAGATATTGAACAGGGCTGGACCCAGCACTGAGCCCTGGGGAACCCCACTTGTCACTGGCCTCCAGCTGAAGTTAACTCCATTTATCACGACTCTTTGGGCCCGGCCATCCAACCAGTTTTCCCCCCAGGAGACTGTGCGACTGTCCAGGCCAGAGGCTGACAGTTTTTTCCTGTTTCTTTAATAATTAAAGAATTACCTTGAGGGGAAAATAAAAGAAAGCAACTTTGTGAATTTGAAGTATTTACTCTTCTCTCTCAGCCCTTTAAAGAAAAGGAAAGGAAAGCTAAATAAAGCATGAAAAATAATTGAGAAATAACTAAGTACTGCTGCTGAATGGCAGGCAGAACTAACAAAAAAATTCCATTTGTATATGTTACTATAAGATTCCTTTACATCCTTTATATTCTTCCTTCCCTTCCCCCATACTCTTGAAAGAAAGCATCTTTGAGAAGAGTGGAGTTACATCAGGCATACTGCTACCTCAGCGAGCAGACAGAAGTCAGAAAAGTCACCCACTAGATTATTTCTCTAACTTCTCCTCTCCCTTCCTTTTAGAAGTGATTTTAGTACTTCAGTTACAGTTCACATATAGATTCTTTACATTGAATTCATCAGATCTCACTATCTGCAAATAAAGTATCTCAAATTAATTGTCTGGAGCGTACATAATCAAGAGCTGCCAGATTCAAACACCTTCTTCAGAACAGGGCAAGTCAAAATCTAGAACAACATAATAATTGAATACACAGCTTGGGTACCTAGGCTTCACACTTAGAACACTAGAGACAGAAGAGATAAACACACTAACTTACTTTCAAAGCATAAGCAATCAGACCACAGGCAAGCTTAAATTATTAGCAACTACATTCCTAGCCAAAAATCCCAGCTAATAATGCAGACATACTCAGAACTATAAAATGAAGCAGTCTTCTTTGATACAGGTAGCTTGAGAAAAAGAACCAAACAGTCCCTAGTCAATTTTTCACAAACTTCCATAGGAGACACCCATTTTGAAAGGACCGCTGTTCCTGAACACTAACCTAGTCACAAACAATTCATTTTCCCCACCTTTTACATTAACAAACCCTATTTTCTGCTCATCAAGTCAGTCCCTTCTAACCTCGTTAAAATAAAGGAGAGAAATACCAATAACAGTTGACAAATCCTCTGGTCACTACAGAAACAGCAAATACAACAATTTTCAGGAACCTGGTCTGAACAAAAGTCTGTTAAAAACAGGAGAACAGCACAGGTGTGCCAATAGCAGAGCTATAAATGCAATAAACAGCACATGTTCAGTTAAAACCCTTAATTTAAAGCCTCTTCTGAGCCAGGAAAATCTTGGGCATGGAATTAACAGGCAATCAGTAACCCTATCAGCCTAAGAAATCAAGATTTTAATTCAGTTTTATTGCCAGTGTACTGCCAGGTCAGTAATTCCTGGATGGTTTTGTATTTATTTCATGGAGGAAAAAGTGATGTTTTTATAGTCATATAGTCCAGAATTTCTAAGAGTAACATAAAATGATGAAAGGCTTTGAACTGTTGTACTGCTATACTTTATACTCCTTTTTATTAACTTGCTTTACTTGGAGGCTCAGAACAGTGTCAGGGTAATAGTTAAGAGGCTGAATAAAGTTTACCTTCTATGCATATGTTACTTGTCCCACCTTGGACTTAATCCATGTCATTAAGTTCCTCACCAAAGTGATTACAAACTTATTCAGGAGGCTGGAAAAGATTTTGTTTTGTTCCAGTGGTGCCCAGACAGCTAAAGTTCTATAGATTTTCTGCCCTCTTAACATAGCAGCTTCTTATAATGAAGGGAAAGCATGTTGACACAAACTATGACCAGCAAACCTTAAAGGTAATAAAGGAGTAACTGCTTCCAATCCTTTTGCTTTGCCTTTTTAGAGATGAGGAGGAAATGGTGGAGCACAGACTGATGAGGAAACATGAAAACATAAAGACAGGACAGAAAACACTTTTTTTGCCCCTAACAAATAAAATCTGAGAGACCTCCCAAAGCAGGAAGAAGCATCTGTACGTATATCTGTCATCATGTCTAAAGTAGCTCTGCCCTTCCATAAGGGCTTTAACACGTCAGAATTCAAGACTTTTCCAAAGACAACAGAACTGTTTCTACAAAGGAACAGAAGATTTTGGATGACCTCCACATGATGGAAGGAACAATTTATGTCTGGAAACATCTCTGTATGTTCCTACCCCTAGTTTGCCCTCACCACTGCCAAGTAGGATGAACTGCAAAGGTCATTGTTGCAACAAAAAGAGCCTCTTGGGCACACATGAAACCTCCTGGTTCGAAAAGGGGCCTCCAGGAATACTCTGCTCAAACGCTCTTGGCTGGCCTTGCCCTGCGAGGGAGCACAGAGCCGCTCCTGGTCTGCAAGTGTTTGCTGCCTCCTGCTGCTCAACGTTTGGGGTGGCTTTTTGATTTACAGAGGGGTGGCTAATTTCCAAGGAATGCAGGGAGAAATTTAACATGTAGGGTCAAAGAGGACCAAAAATTACAGGGATTAATACCCAAGCCGTTAAGGCTATGTGCTCAAATATTTCATTTGGTGGTTGAAGAGGTCAAATTGTTGCTTTTATGAGTTTCTGGAATGCAATTCTGCTGGAATGGAGGCTAAAAAAGCTGTTTACGTGAAAGGGATTAGCTCTGAAGCTCCTGGTCGCTCAACATTCAGGAGATTTCATGGCATTCTATGGTGCCTCCCTGACTGTTCTATTAGTATCTAGAAAAAGCATGATGCTCTAACCAGGCTGAGATGTTGGCAGAGCTGTACTTTGTTTCATCAGAACTCTCCCTCCTCTTCCTTGCCAAAAGGGAACACTTAAAACATACCAGGATCACTTGCATTTCTGGGTCAGAGAAATGCAGGTGACAAGCTGATGACAAGCTTATGTGTCATGAATGTCTACACACTGTTTTATAAAACTCTAGTAGATTTTAATGGTCCTGGTTACACGAAGATTGTTACTTTGTTGATAAATTTATAGTTGTTCCTTAATTGCTGTCTGAATTTTTTTTCTCCTCCACTAACTTTTATAAGAATTTTGCCTAGAGAATACCCTGAGATTGGTTGTTTTTGTCTATAGAAATAGACTGGTTTTATAAAGTGGGGCAGAGATGACTCTGTATCAAAAGTGTGGCAAATTCTTTATAGAGCTTTAATCTTTACATAAACATGTTTTTAGAAAGATGGATTGCTTTCTATGCGTTAGCTTTAAAGTATATTAAATGCCATAAATCTTTGTCTGTGGAGATCATATTTGGAAGAGATGATAGATTCTAAATGAATATATTTTCTTAATGTAGGGAAGTTTGAAACAGTCATGACAATAAGTCTTTTATAAGTTGCTGCAAATGAAATGTTTATGCTCGACTTTTATCCTGACCCCCCTTACCACACACACAATCCTCATTCAACACCCCACACGAGAAATGGAAAGGTTTACTTTATACAAAACAGAGGATTTTCAGATATTAAACTTTCTTGTAAAGTATTAGATTTTTCATTATCTCATCTGGTCATTTGCCAGAATGTGTAGTGCATGTGTTGCTCTAGCTAGATAAATGGATAATGACCAATGACTTTAGTTATCAGCCTGAAAATCAATGTTATTAAAAAGCTGTCAAGTAAACAAAAACACACATTGTTAGACAACACAAACAAATGTCTACAGAAAGCAGGGCTAGTGCATAAATCATGCATGCAAGCAAATACTTAACCATGTGACTACGCATGATTATGTCTCAAAGAAGCAATCACAAACAAGGACAGAAGAAATAGGGAAAATCTGATGTTTTCTGTTTTACTCTGGCACAAGGCCAGGATATGGCCAGGAAACACATCTGAGCCTGGTCATTTGTAAGAGTTCTCTGCATCAGTTCAAAAAGAGCTTTTAAGCTACCTGTTTCTACTTTATTGCTCTTTGGAAGGAAGCAGCATGAATATTTGCAAGTTCAAGAAACCCCACAGAAGTGGACAGGCCAGCTGTAGAATAGAAGTGGCGGGGGGGGGTGTTAAAGATGTACAGAAGCACAGTATTTTGCACAGTTCTTATGAAGTGCTGCCTTGGGCTTCTGTAACACACATGGACTGATCTTTCAGTTCATTTATAATGCGTAGGCCTGATTTATACTGAACTTTAAATAAGTTTCAACATATCTCAAAGATGAACTTACCAGTTCTGACATCATGTTAGAGAAGCCGGTAGTTAGAAATGTTAAAGGCTTTCTCAGTTGCAAGAAATAGCATTTGAAAACAGAAAAAAAAGTATTAGAAATGTTTCCCTCACCCTTTCAGAGACAAACACCACTCAAGCCATTGCTGCTGTGCTGCATAAAGGGTGCATTAATATTAGAAATGCTATTCATTAGCATACTTAGATTCCAACAAAACAGATGTATTTGTTACAGTCCTTATGCCAGTGTTCTGGGCAATGCTCACACAGTGGTTTGGAAATCTGTAGAAAGAAATACCACATGAAGAGCAATATTATTACTATTATTATGCTTTCTTTGGAAGGTTTGAGGTCTTTTGGTTTATTCTGCTATTTGATTCTTAAAAGCCTCAGTTGCATGTATACCAAGCACTGAAAAGATACCAAAGAATGCTTTAATTATCTGTTATTTGTTATCACTGACCAAAGAGACAGATACTACATTTTGAAGAAAATAATTCACTGCCATAAATAACAGTTTTGATAACATTTATTTAGAAGATTCAGTAAGAACATGAAGCTTCTAATTTATTTTTCTTTTAAATACAGAACAGAATTAAACTTTTCTACAGCAGACAAAAATGCTTTTATTACCTGACCACCTAAGTTGCAAGCCTTCTACATTATGCCGTAATTATGATTCTGAAATGAAAGTGACATACAACATAATAAACTTTAGTGTTTCTGCTACTGACAATGTTACTGTAGAATAATAAAGACGTCTTTCATAATAAGGTAATTGTAATACGCTTACAACCACCTAATAATTTAGAGAATGTTATTCAACAGGTATACAAAAAATCATAGTTTGAGTTCTGCCAAGAAAAAAAACAATTGCAGAAGTGCAAGAAAACTCCAAGAATTATAGACAGTAGATACTTATATTCATACTCATACCAATGTAGATTCACTAATGTGACATAATTCATATGTTCAAACTGTTGAGAAATGGAAATTACATTGACATGGGAAATCAGAGATGTCAAGAGCCGCTGGTTAAACTAAAGATGAAGAGGGAACTGCACAGGCAGTGCAAGCAGGGACAGGTAACCTGGAATATGTGTAAGGACGCTGCCCGTTTGTGTGGGGATGAAGTCAGGAAGGCCAAGGTGCAGCTGGAGCTAAACTTGACAAGGGAAGTAAAGACTAACAAGAAGGGCTCCTACAGGTATGTCAATAAGAAGAGGAAGGTTAAAGAGAACGTACCGTCACTGATGGTTGAGTGGTGACCTCCTATCAACAGACAAGGAGAAGGCTGAGGTACTTAACGTATTTTTTGCCTCAGTCTTCACTGATAAACGCTCTCCTCACCCCTTCTGAGTCATGGGACAGCAAGATGGTGACCAGGGGGGTAAACCCCCTCCCATAGTAGAGGAGGGTCAGGTTCATGACCACGTGAGGAACCTGGGTATTTATAAGTCTATGGGACTTAATAGGATGCATCCCAGAGTCCCGAGGGAATTGGCAGATGTGGTTGCCAAGCCACTCTCCATGATATTTGAAAAGTCATGGCAATCAGGAGAAGTCCCTGGTGACTGTAAAAAGGGTAACGTAATGTCCATTTTTAAAAAAGGGTAGGTAAAATGACCCTGGGAACTACCGACCTGTCAGCTTCACCTCTGTGCCTGGGAAGATCATGGAACAGATCTTACTAGAAGCTATGCTAAAGCACAGGGAGGACATGGAGGTGATTAATGGCAGCCAGCATGGCTTCAACAGGGGCAAATCTTGTATGACCAACTTAGTGGCTTTCTATGATGGGGTGACTGCAGCAGTGGACATGGGTAAACTGACAGATGTGATCTATCTAGGCTTCTGTAAAGCCTTTGACATGGTCCCCCACAACATCCTTCTCTCTAAACTGGAGAGATATGAGTTTGATGGGTGGATGGTGGATAAGAACCGTTTGGTGGATAAGAACCTGGTTGGATGGTCATATTCAGAGAGTAGTGGTCAATGATTCAATGTCCCAATGGACATCCATGACAAGTGGTGTCCCTCAGGGGACCGGTGCTGTTTAATATCTTCACCAATGATATTGACAGTGAGATTGAGTGCACCCTCAGCAAGTTTGCAGATGACACCAAGCTGAGTGGTGCAGTTCCCACACTGGAGGGATGGGATGTCATCCAGAGGGACCTGGACAGGCTGGAGAAGTGGAGCTGTGGGAATCTCATGAGGTTCAACAAGGCCAAGTGCAAAGTCCTGCATCTGGGTGTGGACAATCCCTGTTTTCAGTACACAGTGGGATGTGTACTAAATCTCAATATGATTGAGAGCGGCCATGCAGAGAAGGACTTGGAGGTGCTGGTCAGTGAGAAGCTCGACATGAGCCAGCAATGTGCACACACAGCCCAGAAGGCCAACTGTATTCTGGGCTGCATCAAAAGAAGCGTGGCCAGCAGGTCGAGGGAGGTGATTCTGCCCCTCTATTCCTCTCTTGTGAGATCTCATCTGGAGTACTGTGTCCAGTTCTGGAGTCCTTAACATAAGAAGGATATGGAACTGCTGGAATTGGTCCAGAAGAGGGCTACAATGGCAGTCTGAGGGCTGGTGCACCTTCCATATGAGGATGGGCTGAGAGAGTTGGGCTTGTTCAGCCTGGAGAAGAGAAGGCTCCGATGAGATCTTATAGTGACCTTCCAGTACCTGAAAGGAACCTACAAGAAAACTGGAGAGGGACTATTCATAGACGCTTGTGGTGATAGGATGAGGGGGTAACAGATATAAACTGGAGAAGGGCAGATTTAGACTACATACTAAGAAGAATTTCTTCACCGTGACAGTAGTGAAACTCTGGAACAGGTTGCCAAGGGAAGTTGTGGATGCCTCATCCCTGGAGTTAAATTAAAACCAGGTTGGATGGGGCCTTGGGCAACCTGATCTAGTGGGATGTCCCTGCCCATTTCAGGGGTTTCAAACTGGATGAGCTTTAAGGTCCCTTCCAACCCTAACTATTCTATGATTTTATGATTCTATGATTCTATCATTTTACTTGAGTGTCGTATTTTCTAATGCTTCTCTGAAACTGTATTATTGGGAGTTTGTTTGCTTCAGATATAAGTCTGTTCATGGTGAAATCAGAGTAAAAAACCTCTGTGTTCAAAATCAAAGGGTTTTCTTTTTTACTTGCTGACACCAACAGCAAACCAAATAAAGTTTCTGTGGACCTACAGCTGCAGTTTTACACTTTTTTAAATGTAGAAGTTAAATGAATAACTCATACTATTTATCATATAGATAAAATGCTTCCAGTTGACCCTAATTCAACACAGTAGGGTAGTTCATGCTAAAACTGATATTCAGTAAAGCATTTGAGTACAAATTATTCTCCAAATATGCAAATAAATTTGAATATAAACTTCTAAGGGTGTATCTGAGCACTGCCTTTGCAGAGATATTTATGCCAATGTATGAATATAAGCACCTGAATTTTTCAGAAATGGCTAAGTTTGAGAATTAATTCTGAATTAAATTCCAGAAGTAATTTGCACCTGAGCCATAACTAAGTTAGTTACTAGAGTATTTAGAATCATAGAATCATAGAATTATAGAATAATCAGGTTGGAAGAGACTCACCGGATCATCGAGTCCAACCGTTCCTATCAAACATTAAACCATGCCCCTTAGCACCTTGTCCACCCATGCCTTAAACACCTCCAGGGAAGGTGACTCAACCACCTCCCTGGGTAGCCTGTTCCAGTGCCCAATGACCCATTCCGTGAAAAATTTTTTCCTAATGTCCAGCCTAAATCTCCCCTGGTGGAGCTTGAGGCCATTCGCGCTTGTCCTGTCCCCTGTCACTTGAGAGAAGAGGCCAGCACCCTGCTCTCTACAACCTCCTTTCAGGTAGTTGTAGAGAGCAATGAGGTCTCCCCTCAGCCTCCTCTTCTCCAGACTAAACAACCCCAGCTCTCTCAGCCGTTCCTCATAAGGCCTGCTCTCCAGCCCCTTCACCAGCTTTGTTGCTCTTCTCTGGACTCGCTCCAGAGCCTCAACATCCTTCTTGTGGTGAGGGGCCCAGAAATGAACACAGGATTCGAGGACCGGTCTCACCAGTGCTGAGTACAGAGGGAGAATAACCTCCCTGGACCTGCTGGTCACACCGTTTCTGATACAAGCCAAGATGCCATTGCCTTCTTGGCCACCTGGGCACACTGCTGGCTCATGTTCAGTCAGCTGTCAACCAACACCCCCAGGTCCCTCTCCTCCAAGCAGCTTTCTAGACAGACTTCTCCTAGTCTGTAGCACTGCATAGGGTTGTTGTGCCCCAAGTGCAGGACCCGGCATTTGGCCTTGTTAAACCTCATGCCACTGGACTCAGCCCAGCGGTCCAGCCTGTTCAGATCCCTCTGCAGAGCCTCCCTACCCTCCAGCAGATCAACACTTCCACCCAGCTTAGTGTCATCCACAAACTTGCTAAGGGTGCACTCAATGCCTTCATCCAGATCATTGATAAAGACATGGAACAGGGCTGGACCCAGCACTGAGCCCTGGGGAACCCCACTTGTCACTGGCCTCCAGCTGGATTTCACACCATTTCCCACCACTCTCTGCGCCCGGCCATCCAACCAGTTTTCCACCCAGGAGAGTGTGCGCCTGTCCAGGCCAGAGGCTGACAGTTTGCCAAGCAGAATGCTGTGAGAAACTGTGTCAAAGGCTTTACTGAAGTCCAGGAAGACTACATCCACAGCCTTTCCCTCGTCCAGCAGCCGAGTCACTTTGTCATAGAAGGCGATCAGGTTAGTCTGGCAAGACCTGCCTTTTGTGAACCCGTGTTGACTGGGCCTGATCACCCGGTTCTCTTGCATGTGCTTCATGACAGCACTCAAGATCACCTGCTCCGTGACTTTCCCTGGCACTGAGGTCAGACTGACAGGCCTGTAGTTCCCTGGGTCTTCCCTGTGACCCTTCTTGTAGATGGGCACAACATCAGCCAGCCTCCAGTCCAGTGGGACTTCCCCAGTCTTCCAGGACTGTTGGAAGATGATGGAAAGGGGTTTGGCCAGCACATCCGCCAGCTCCTTCAATACCCTTGGATGAATCCCATCCGGCCCCATAGACTTGTGGGTGTCTAGTTGGGCAAGCAAGGCTCTGACCACCTCCTCTTGGATCATGGGAGCCTCATTTTGCTCCTCTAGCTCCTGGGTTTGTACGCAGCCGGAACAACTTTCTTCACAATTAAAGACTGAGGCAAAGAAGGCATTAAGTACCTCAGCCTTTTCCTTGTCCCCTGTCACTGTTGTTCCTTCTGTGTCCAATAGGGACTGTATGGTCTCCCTAGTCCTCCTTTTATTATTTATATATTTATAGGAAGATTTTTCATTATCTTTCACAGACTTTTCCAACCTGATTTCTAGTTAAGCCTTAGCCCTTATGATTTTTTCTGTACACTATCTCACTTTCCTCCTGTAATCCAACCACGAGGCCTGTCCCTTCTTCCAGAGCCCATAAATGTTTCTCTTCTTCTTGATATCACTCAAGATCTCTCTGTTCAATGAAGCTGTTTTTTCCCCTGCTGGCTTTTTTTCTGGAACATGGGGATGGCTTTCTCCTGAGCTGCTAGGATTTCCTTTTTGAAGAGCTCCCAGCCCTCATGGGCTCCCTTGCCCTTAAGTACTGTCTCCCATGAGACTTTGCCAACCAGCCTTCTGAAGAGTTCAAAGTCTGCCCTCTGGAAATTTAATGCTACTGTCCTGCTAACCACCCTCTTCAATTCACCTAGAACAGAAAACCCTATCATCTCATGATCGCTTTGTCCTAGGCGTCCTCCTACTGCCACATCCCCCACAAGGCCTTCTCTACTCACAAACAGCAGGTCCAGGAGGGCACCCTCCCTTGTTGGTTCATTCACCAGCTGTGCAAGGAAGTTGTCTTCCACGCACTCCAGGAACCTCCTAGACTGCTTCCTTTCTGCTCTATTGTACTTCCAGCAGATATCAGGAAGATTGAAGTCTCCCACAAGAACAAGAGGCATAGATCTAGAGATTAACCCCAGCTGTTTATAGAAGAGCTCATCAGCTGCTTTGTTTAATAGCATCAGCTGCTTTATTTAATAGAGTGAAAAATGGCCTACTTAGAGAATAAAAGTAAATATCAAATAAACCTTGGAAAAATGTAATTCTGCTTCCCATTTTGTTCAAAACAGTTTAAACTAAACTTCTATCCCTTCTCAGAAGCTCAGGTAACAATCTCTTTCATGTAGGTGAAATAAATCTTCACTATTCCCCATGTAAATACTACGATACACCTACAAGATGTTACACGCAGTGGTTTTTGGAACTCAGTTCTAGAGAATGTTTCTGTGCAAAGAAGAACCTACCTCTTTTTGACATTTTCTTTTTTTTAAAAACCACTTTACAGTAGCAGCAGATTCCAAGAGGGGCCTATAAGCCCATTACATCAGCAAGAGCACAAGCAAAAATTGAAGAAGTCACACAAAGAAAATCTGAGTTCAGCCTTTTTCATACATCTTTGTGTTGCTCCTCTGTCAGAGCCTGTCTTCAAGAAGAAAATATAATGCTTGCATTATGACTTCGGTGTATTTACCTCAAAGCCTGTGTCTATAACAAAAATTGTGTGTGAAAATGACAAAGGAGGAGGTCTGAAAGAATAGTGTTTTATCCCCATTCCCCTCAGCAAACATGGCTGAGTTGGGACATATATTGGCATCAGAAAAGCAGAGGTACTTTAGCTTGTATTTTATAGACCTCAAGGCATGGAATACCTGAGTTGCCTACACTATGTGAAAATGAAGCCATCAAACTTCAGTGAATTTAAGGGGAATTACATACCTGTTACAGGTTCTTTTAAAAGTCTTAGTCTGAGAATCAAACTGTATTTAACTGCTACAAATAGATAAATATATCAGGAACCCTTATGGGTGAACATAACAATAATTACTTAAAACAGTAGCAAAATTGATTTTGTTTGATTGTTTTGCTTGTCAATATCACATTTTTGTTTTCAATTCTAGTGTCTCTTGTTCTTTTTTTTTCCTTTTTATTATTTTTTTTTAATTTCTGTGTGTAGACTCCCAAGCCCAGAAACACCTACTGACTGTGATACTTTTTCAAATGATCACATTCCAGTAGGTAGTGAATGTGCATATCATAGTTGTCTGTTCCTAGATGAAGCAGATTATCATTCAACATCTAATGAAATTCTTCTTGCAGTAAAAAATCCAGAATCGACTTAAAATACATACTTCAAACAGTGGAGTTAATAAACATATTACATTTTGCTTTTAAATGAATAAATGCTCCTGTTTTACACATTATTTCCTGTACTCGGGAAGAAATGCAGCCATTGCTGACCAATTCCTATGCTGTTTCCTCTTATGCAGTATTTTAAAATAATAGTCACCTATTCTGTTTTGTATTTAATATCAGATAGGTTTTATTTTTCTAGGTAGATACAAATGTTAAATGGCATTTTTCAGTCTGGATTAGTACATTTTTCAAAATCTGCATGACTGTAATTACCAGAGATAACAATTTCTATCTGTTGAAGAATACAGATACTCTGCAAAGAGTCCATATGTTGGAATCACCAGGTAAATCATTATAGCCATTTTGGAAACTGCTTGTACAGAATAGCGTAATCTACTAGGGTGTCACTTTTAACCAGGCTTTAAAATATTTCTTTCCTTCTTTTCAAGCATATTTATTCCTTTATGACCCCTTGTAGTAATATTCCTTTTGAAAAAAAAAGCCGAATTAAGCAATGTAAGCCAAAAAAAATTAAACTGAAATGTGAGACAGATAACGGTATTTTTTCCTGTTTTATAATATTCATCCAAACTTCTATAGCAGTGGAAATGAGAATGCTTATCAGAAAGCATGTGTAGCCACAGAATTTATTAGCAGGCAGTTAATTGGCACATCCATATTTAAATTTGATTTATTCTGTAAGGTTGTTTTCATTTTGAGACCTATGCTGTTCCCTACTGTGACAACAGTGTTCTGTAGATGAAAATATTTTATCATTCAACTAATTAACTAAGGGGCTTTTTAGCAGTATGGACATACAGAACTCACTAAGAGCTGTTTCATTTTCCATTCTATACTAAACTTCACATTCTCCTATCCTTATTGCTAGCAGTATTTAAACTTATTCAGATTTTTCTCCCATCAGCTATATAATACAGTGTCTGAGTAGGTGTACCTGGTCTGAACAAATTTTTCTGCCTCTATAATAACTAAAAAATCTTATGAACAAAATATATATACTAACTAAATAAAGCAATGGTAAATAATAGGTGTTTTTGTTTTGTGATTCTTTTCTCACTTTCTACAGATGCAGTTAAAAAAAATGTTTTCCAATATAAGTTTTACTTTTCAGACTTAAAGCATAACTACAGCCAAAACAACTAACAAACATCTTTCAGAGTGTCACGGACAGTCTGTAAATTTACAATGGCAACATTAGGAGAAAGAAAGGAAAGCACTGTAGTTATTTAGACTCTTAGCTGTCAGCATTTCATTATTCGAAGCAACAGGCATAGTAGTGATTTTGTCATCAAAAATCTCCCAGTTTGGAATAATAAACAAAAATATTTGCATTCAATATTGTCGACTTCTTTAAAGGGGGTCAGAATACTTGTGAATTCTGTGGAGAACTTAACGGCATCTCTTGGTAGTGTTCCTGCAGGTGCCTTGCTAGGCACAGTAAAGCAGCTTACAGGACATACTCCAACTGTGTGCTGCCAGGATTTGCTTTCAGAAGATGTGATTAAATATTTTTTTTGTTTATATACTTTTTTTTCAAGGGGGAGGAAAGCGATTTTTGAAGGTTGAAAGAAAAAGTTCCAGAGACTACAACTGTTTTAAATTTTAGCATCTGAAAGATTTGATGATTAATGGCTATAATACTAGGGTGAGATGTAAAGTAAGACTTTTTTCAGTAAGCAGCACAAGGTTTTTATCGGATTGATAAAATTATTTCTATGCAGGACTGAAAGAGTCTTGAATTTTAGAGAAAATTTCCTTGTAAAACACCAACGGACACAATCGCATGATTTTTGCTACAAAGTAGTATCCTCAAAAAGCCCTCAGCAATTAAAGCAAATAAAAGCTTAGGCACTTGCAAGGACCTAACTGTCTGCTTGGTCCATAAAGGACAATGCAAAGCCTGAAGCTACATGCTTGAATACACTGCATGGTGTGTGTAAAGAATCAGGATCTTTTGCAGAACAGTCTCAAAATGATATTCACACTGAGTGGAAAACAGCCAGATAGCTAATACCAAATTCCCTTAGAGTTTAGATGCCTTATTCAGGATTTCCAAGACACATTTTTTTCAGTTTAGGATATCTAGGAATGAAACATAATTTGAGCTTATTTTTTATCTGTTCCAAAATTTGGTTGCCAAAGAGCCATTATGACAATGTTCATGATGGCACCTGCATTTTATGGAGTAGTTCAGAGGTTTCAGACCCTTTGAGGAAGCTGAAGTACAATATCTAGGTTGTTTTCAGCCTGAGAATATTTAAAGCCATATTTCCTATTTTTAAATTTAGCTTCTGTTAAAGAAGTTTAAAACACAGGACTGCTTTTAGAATAAGTGTCATCTTTTGATTTTTAATATAAAATTTCCAACTATGATGGAAACAGGACTCATGATTTGCTCCACTTTTTTTTTTTTTTAACTTACATTTTAAGAATAAGGACACTGTGACTTTTTTGAGTAGTGTTTCAATTTTAAAAGAAGTTTCTTATCTTTGTTCTTTTTGCCTCACAACAGTAATAGCTTTGCCTGGAAAATATAAACAGCCAAGCCTCAGAAATTTTATGCTGCATCTCTCTAAGCTGTATCTGTATAGTCCTATAAATTTATACAAAATCAGGTAAGGAGAAAAATCAATCTAAAGGCTACGAATGAACAAGTTCATTAGCTTGTATAAGTAAAATAACAGATAAGAAATCTCCGTTGAAAGATAAACTGAATGAAAGTTAAAAACAAATATGCAGGCCAGGTAGTAATGGAAAAATCTTCATTAAAATAATCAGAGCATGGAGAGTCTAGGTTCTGGTAAAAGAAGTGTGCTTTTAATTTCTGAGTTTTACACTTAAATAAAATGAAACTTTGGAAGGAATTTCACTGTCTGCTTGATAGTTACCTGTTTTAAAGTAAGAGAGATTTTTTTTTAAAGCTTGTATCAAGATATTTGTGGGAAGGGAAGGGAAGGGAAGGGAAGGGAAGGGAAGGGAAGGGAAGGGAAGGGAAGGGAAGGGAAGGGAAGGGAAGGGAAGGGAAGGGAAGGGAAGGGAAGGGAAGGGAAGGGAAGGGAAGGGAAGGGAAGGGAAGGGAAGGGAAGGGAAGGGAAGGGAAGGGAAGGGAAGGGAAGGGAAGGGAAGGGAAAGGAAGGGAAGGGAAGGGAAGGGAAGGGAAGGGAAGGGAAGGGAAGGGAAGAAATTCATGAGAGAACAGAAAATATTTTACAATGTTTAGTTTTAGAAGGCTGTAATTCTAGGGAAATAGAAATATATTTCCATTTAAAATTCTTAACAGGGCAAGGATTACTTTGTCACCAAACTTCCTAATTGTGTTTAAATGAAGAGTAAGATTAAAGTCTTTCTTGAGTATCAATATCATATTTGAGTCTTGTTTTGAAAGAAAAACCAGAAAGATGGATTTTTATTCACCCAAAATATACATAATCCCATGTTTAAACTTCAGTCATATGATTCTGCAATCACTAAACTACAGCCAAACTAACCATGAACTGAAAATTATGCAAAGGATTAAGTACTTCACTGAATCTGGCTTTAGGAAACAGATTTCTTCTTTTTTTCAAAATAGTACATTACTTTTAAGCTACAAATAAACTTCCTGAGAGATTATTTTTGTCTATTATACAGGCAGATTTTTTTTTCAGAAGTGAACCAAGAATTGCCATGTATTCATTATTTTAATTAATTATTCTTGTTAATTTTCAGCTGTAATTTTTTCTTTTTCATTTCCACACTTTTTACATTGAAATACCATTGAAAAGCTGAAGTAGGCTTATATGCACAAAAATTCCTTATAGTCTTGTTATTTATGTTGTTTTCTATCTCATTTTTTCTTTTGTTAACTCAGAAAGTGAAGCCTCCTAAAACAGTTTGACTATGTGACTAAAAAGTCAAGAGCCAAAATGAAGTTAACACTTGAATAAATTCCTCCATAGCAGTGAATTAGCAAATCTAATAGAGCTTCAAAGTCATAATTTGTACACATTTGCTTTGTACTAGACACCTGTAGGATTGTCAACGTAACAAGTCATTAGAACCACTTAAAAATGGAATTCAGATCGTATTAATTCTTTGGCAGACACAACATGTAATATGTCACTACTGACAGGACAAGCACAGAAAACAGGTTGATTTGGAATATAAAATAATACACTTAGTCCACGGTTGTGACTGTTACTGCAAAAACTGAATAAATCACATGCACAGTAGAGCGACACTAAATGTGGCTTTTTGAAAGATAGTGGTAATATCCATTAGACAGAGGCAAAGCAGAGGTTTTGGGGAAAAGGAAGGCAAGATATCTTCAGATGAAACTGATGAAAAAACATTTACATTTTATGTCATAAATAGAAAAAGTCAGGAAAGATCAGAACTGCTAGACAAAACAGCAAGGAATAACGATTTGTTTTATGAAATATGATGAGAAATAAATTCTTTTTTACATGATATTTAAGCTATTAATGCTTTAGCCTTGGGGAATAAAGCTAAGAGTTAACATGAATCACACTTTGTATGGCCATGGGTTGTGTCGATTTTTTGTAGTTTCCATAGATTAACAGTATTATTATCAGCATTTTGGTAGATTTATGATGAGTATTTTGGCTGTTATTTTAATGAAGTTTTAACTGTACTACTTTACTAGGAAATCAATCAAGTTGCATGTTTATATACCTTAAATTTGCTGAAGTCACTGCAGAAGAGTCAACAGCAATACCTCAACCGTCATCAAAAACAGTGTGGGACTTCCCATACAGCAGCTACTATTTGAGATTTTATGATTCATCATGTAATTCCAAGGCATAGCCCTGTTGCACAACATTATTTCCTAATACAAAATCAATCTATCTATCTCTTCAGAAAACCTGATCTCATTAAGGATATTTTCTATAAATACATAACCAGCTACTGGGCCCTGTTAAGACACAACCATGTTGAGTTACAGCTGAGCTACACATTCATTATGTAAGCTTTCCTACCACTATGAAACTTCTGAGATAAGAGAAGATGTGAGAGCCTACCTGCTATAAAGAAGAGGGCAAAGAAGCTGGTGAAGGGTCTAGAGAACAACTCCAATTAGCAATGGCTGAGGGAACTGGGGTTGCTTAGCCTGGAGAACAGAAGGCTGAGGGGAGACCTTATTGCTCTCTGCAGCTGCCTGAAAGGATATTGAAGCAAAGGGGGTGTTGGTCTCTTCTCCCAAGTAAGAAGTGTCAGGACAAGAGGAAATAACCTCAAGTTGTAGCAGCAGATGTTTAGGTTGGATATTAGAAGAAAATTTCTTTACTGAAAGAGCGATAGAGCATTGGAACAAGCTGCCCAGGGAAGTGATGGAGTCATCATCCCTGGAGGTGTTCAAAAAATGTGTAGACGTGTCATTTCATGACATGGATTAGTACGCACAGTGACATTGGGCTAACAGTTGGACTGGATGATCCTGAAGGTCTTTTCCAACCTTAACGTTTCTATGATTCTATAATTCTATTATTTACTCATTAAATGAAGGAAGAGGAGGATGACAGGAAAAAGAGAGTATAGATGCACTTTGAGTATGTATCTGAAGGAAGGAGAGGCTCTTCAAAGTAAGACATTACAGGTCAGCGTAGATTTTTGTTACTAGCTTACCAAAGTTTCACAAGTATCAGATTTCCTAGGTTAGCATTTGGTGAAGATATTTTTTCATCTGACACCAATTATCATTTTTAGTTTGATCTCATATACTACCAGTAAGGTCTGCAGAATTTCTTGCTCCTGGAATATTAAATACAGAAATGCCAAAGCCATATGGTTATGCAGTCAATTGAAGATGAAACTCAGTAATAAAACTCTGCAAAATTTTAGTTGCTAATTCAAAATGTGGGCAAGATTTAGGTAATTAAGCAGACAAAAAAATTATCTATAGTTTGGGGATAAAATAATGGAAAATTCATAGACTGGAGTTTTCTTTGTTTGAGTTTGGTTATTTTTTAATTTATAGTAATCCGAGCATTTAAAATACTAAGAAAATCTCATGATTGTGTGTTTAACTACATAAAGGACTTGGCAGTAGTGCCTAAATAGAGAGTACAGAGTTTCATACAGCTCTAACTAGTTGAAAATCTAATTTTCTTTTACTGTGAAGCTATTGGTGTTCTATGGAAAACCGTGTACACTGTAATAATAAAACTGCTGAAGTTGATCCCTACCCAGAATGAAAAATGCTGTGTGGTGCCACCTACAGAGAAAAAAAATTGTTCAAAGGAAAGACTAATTTCTCCTCTGTCGCCACAAACATGATATCACTTTCTGCAGACCAAGTAGCTCAGAAGAATCTAATCCAATAATTTAAGGAATCCTTCTTCTATTGCACTGGATTTTGGATTGGGCCCCTAAAGAGGGTCATCCTGGTATGGAAGCTCTGCTGTGGTCTATTTATCACACTGGCAGATTTACTTGTGCAGTTTCAAGGTACTCATTCGTAGTGCAGATGAAAGCACTTCAGAATGGAAATAGAAAGCAATTCTGTAATCAATTGAATATTTTATGTGGGTGACAGGCCAAAGCGAAAGTAATTTTGCTTGTGACTTTGTATATCCAATTCACAAGTCTTTACACAGTCATTTACATTGGAGGTTTTATTTTTATATATGTACATATGTAAATATAGTATATTATATGTCATACTGCAAGGGGAAATGGTTAACAACCTTCTACCACTTAGACACAGACAAGTGTATGGCTCTGGATGGGATCCATCCAAGAGTACTGAGGCAACTGTCAGATGTGCTTACTGAGCCACTTCCCATTGTTTATCATCAGTCCTGGATAACTTAAGAGGTCCCAATTGACTAGAGGTTAGAAAATGCAATGCCCATCTACCAGAAGGGCTAGAAGGAGGATTTGAAGAACTACAGATCTGTCAGCCTGACCTTGATTATGGGGAAGATTACTTAAAAGATGATCTTGGGTACCATCATGTGGCACTTACAGGATGATTAGGTGATCAGTCCAGTCAGCATGGGTTCATGAAAGACAGGTCCTGCTTGAGCTAACTTGATCTCCTTCTATGACAATATGATCACATAATGGATGAGGGAAAGACTGTGGATGTTATTTAGCTGGACTTTACTAAAGCCTTTGACACTGTTTCCCAGATCATTGTCCTAGAGAAACTGGCTTCTCATGGCTTTGACAGGGTAAAAAACTGACTGTATGGTCAGGCTCAAAAAGCAGTGGTGAGTGGAACTGCAAAACTGGTAGGAGTGGTCGATAATGCCATATGTTTATGCTACTATTCAGGACATTGACATGCTGAATAAATGGGCAAACAGGAACCTCACTAAGTTCAACAAAGGGAAATGCAAAATCCTGCACCAAGGAGAAATAAATCTATGGCTGGAAAGCAGCTCTGAAAAGAAGGACCTGGTCAATGTGACCATATGCTAAAAATGTTCCCTTGCAATTAAAGAAGGCCAACAGCATCCCAAGCTGCATTAGGAAGAGAAGTGCCAGAAACAGGTGGAGAGAAGTGATCCTTCTGGTGTAGTGAGACCAGTGGCATCTCTAGTTCTGGGTTCCTCAGTGCAATAAAGTCATAAGCTTACTTAAGTGAGTCCAGGAAAGGTCCATGAAGAAGATTAAGGATTTGGAGCCCCTGTCATCCAAGCAGGATCTGAAAAGGTTCAGACTTACAGCCTAGAGAAGAGGGGGGATCTCATTCATGCATATAGGCACGGTGGTGTTGGGCTGATGGTTGGACTGGATGATCTTGGAGGTCTTTTCCAGTCTTGATGAGTATATAATTCCATGATTCTTAAAGATCTCTATCAAAATCAGTTTCTGAGGAGCACCTAGGCACGTCTGCAATGATGAAAATAACATTAGAGTCCTCAGGAAATGTCAGATGAATATGGAATGAAGATTTGGTTCCTCTTTCCCCAACTCTCTCTATGATAAAGACAGCAAAAAGAAAACTTCATTGTTTGGGTTTTTTTTTCCCCTTCTGTTTTCTCATGCAGTTTAATTTTTTAGATACTGGCCATTACATACTTAGGATGTACTTGCACTGTAGCCAGAACAGTGTATTGCGTGTATGTGTCAAGGAGTTGGTGGTTGGTTGTCCTATAACTGCGTAGAAGAGGGGTGAGGGGTGAGGAGCACATTAAGCAAACAACAGGACAGCGCTGGAGTGGAGTCAGTACTTTCCTTTACTAACCGGGTTTCAATAACTGTTTGAAGACAACAATAATGGCCAAAGCAGTGTCTCTACTAAATCATACACTAAATTATTTATGATTAATAATAATATGGTAGATTAGTATACAGCATAAGCAACCCTTACTGTATGGAGTCACCCATCAACTGCTGCCTGGCCTTGGGGAATACTTTTTGTTTCTCACTGTTCTACTATAAGTTAAATGGACAATGAATTCAATGATTTTTCCCATATTGAGTCTTTTTTGCCTGTGACAGTATTTCGTGATATTCCTGATTTTATCTCAACTGAGCTTTCCCATATTAGTTTCTTCACCTGTCCTTTTGAGAAGGGTGTGTAATAGAACAGCTCAGTGGGTGTTTCACAGCTAGCCAACATCAACCTACCACAAACATTAAAATTACAACTTGAAGAAATATTTGCAGATGGTTTAAAAGCTGTGCTTTAGGAGTATCCTACTTCCATTCTTTCTGGTGTATCTGGTGGTTTGAGATGCTATTAAAGTCAATAAAAAAGATAACATTTTATTTTGGGATAAGCTGAAACTAATTTTCTCACATTTCTCCTTATCCAAATGTGCAGGTATTCTGCAGATTTAATTACTATTAGCCATTGCAGAAGTAGAGTTCTAAAATAAAATGTAAAAAAAGTCTTTACTACAGTTAAAGAAAAATCTAGACTAGATAAAATAAAAATTTATCTGAATATTAATTCCATTTTTGGTTTTCTGGTATCAATTGAGATAATAAAGGAGTGAATCTTCCTTTTTCACTCTCACTTCTTAACACATCAGATCAGCAAATTGTGCTGTTGAAATGAAGAAAATATCAGTCCAAGATACTTTTCCAGAACTTTACCTGCCATCTTTATTCCCTGAAGAGTTGTTCAACAGAGAACACACATGTGAACATCAATCTATAGCACTACCCTAGAACAGAATTGATGTCTTAGTCTAATCTGCCAGCACAGGCAGTTTATGTAATTATGACAGACTTTAGCAGCTAAAGAGAATGTCTAGTTTAGACATAGTCACCTCCAGCAGAAGTAGTGAACTTAAAAAATGAGTAGATGCAGGAAAACAAAAAGGCGAAAGTCTTTATATAATTTTCAGTGCTTCAGTAAAACTCATCTCCCAGATGGTCTTTCACATCTCATTAAAGAACAAGAAGATTATTAAAACTTCTTGCACTCTTTTTAGATAAGGAAAACTGAAAGAGGCTATAACACAAAAATAGCTGGGAACTATCTGGTGAATACCATTAATTGGAGGTAGGAAAAATATGAGACATACTTTGCAAATATCTTCTTGAACTGCAGGGAGAAAATTATTAGATTGAGGGAAGTTAAGAAAGTGCATATTTAGCAATATGAAGATATAAAATACAACTACAACTTAAAAATTATGTTGTTTAAAGTTTAAAAGGTTTTTGTGGTTTTATTCTGTTCCCTTGCCCAGAGTTGAACACTTCCTTTGTCCTGAGAAGCCATGCAGAAACCTTGTCTTATTTTTAAAGCTTCCTCTATGGTTAAGCCATCTATTATTCCTCTATGGTTAAGCAATCTATTGACTCAAATGTGTAAGACTGAACATAGAACAATTTGTTACAGCAAGTGTAATTTGGTCATTGATCATCTTTATGTACTAGTGTTCACTGTGAACTCTTGATTGAATTTAATTTATGCCACGTGGAAGGATTTTCTGTAGTGGAAACTTAATCCTTGCAGACATGAAAATAGTCTAACAAAGAGTGTTGGCTTGTTTTTTTTTTTCTTTCCTTTCTTCTTCTAAAATGTGCTTATATCTTTGGTAGAAAGACAGAATTTGATCGTTTCCATAGCAACATTTTGGGACAGCAGGCCAAGCAGGAAGGCCTTGTTCACCCACCTATGCTTCTAACAAAATTCTACCTTCCACATCACTGGCACAGAATATATACAGTGAGAGATGTGAAATCAAGTTGCAGGTAAGTACATTTAGGAAAAAAATAAACAAACCAAACTCAAGCAATAAAATCAAAATCCAACCAACTCTAACAGAGCTAAATGCACAAGAAATATTCTGTCAAGGCAAACAAAGTTAAGTAAGCTAAATTAATTTCTGAGTAATACATATTCACCCATCGTTTAAAAATAACTGGGAAATCTGTATTACCTTTTCTCTTCCTCATTATGGGTAACATATTTTTTCAACCTTTACACCTTCAGGAAAAGAATTAATGCAAAGAGAATGTTGATTCTAATCAGCATTTAAACACTTGCTTTTGTTTTATTTCTTCGTTTTGACACTGGGCAGAAGCCAGCTAGATCTCCTGTGCTTGTATGAGATATTGCAAAGTCATGTGTTCGAATGCTGGCTCCTAGCAGGAGATAATAGCTAATCTCTGAGGGAGATTTCTCTCCCTACCTTGGCTCCCAGATGTCAAACAGGACCTTTAAACCTGGTATCAATCTTGCTTCTGAGATTTTAAAATTTATCTTTCATTGCAGGCAATTTTTTGGACTGATTATCTCTGCAGAAACAAAAGCATGTCCAGTGGCCCACTTTTATTTGCAATACTTTGAATGTTAACAAGCCTAAAAATTAAAACTTTGAATTTATTCTGGCAAAGCAGAGGTTAAACTGTTGTTTGCTACACTGAAAGCAAACTGACAAAATAAAGTAACAGAACAAAAATGATGCAGACAAAGGGCATACCTGTCCTCAGCCCCTTCTCACTGTGTCTTATAGATCTCTGAGATATTGAATGAAGAATTGCGCAGTGCCGAGCTCCAAAGTGCTTACCTTTTAAAAGACATCTTTAGGGAACCTGTCAGTGGTTGAACTTTCCTGAAGGCCACTTAAAAGAACTTGGTTCCTCAACTTGAGGCTTATAAAAAAAAAAAAACCACAAACACAAAACCCCTGGAAAAACTAACAACCTAATGCCAAAAGTCAGAACCTGAAGGGCCTCTCCAAGTATCCTGTTTTTTAAAGACCGAACCTCTTTATTTTTTAAACTTGTATCTCAGGTTTTTATTGAATAAAAAAATTTTCTTTGGTTAGTACAGGGGTAAAGATTCACACTTTCTGTGCAAGTTCACACACCAGTGCAAATGTACATGTACATATGGACTCACCTTCCCTGTACCTCACCCCTCTGCTTTTGCATATTTCCAGTTCCAGTGTATTGGTTTACGATGTTACAACACTAAAGAGTTATTAGCTGTACAATCACTAATTAAACATACAATCTTCGGATCACCTTGAGTATTTCAGTGTCTATGCACAGTATGGTATTAACAGAGATGGCAAATTTGTTATCAGTTTGTACCTTTCTAATTGTTAATATTAAGAGGTTTTACTGTCATAATATCCTACTTTGTTTTATAACAAATTGACTATCACAGTATTTATAAACATATCCTGAAAGCAACAGTGTGGAAACTTATGCTCCATAACTGGGTTTTTTGTATAAGATTAAGTATCATGACAAGATGTGGATTATTGTACTAACTGGAAGGAAGATGATGAAAAGCATTTGTTTTAATAAATACAAAAGGAGCTGCTACTCTCTACCATGGAAACAATTTAAATGCTCTGTAATGTAACAATTGATTGAACTCATAAACAATTATGCACAGTATAGGTACATCATGAATTAATTGAATTTTCAGAACCTTAATTTTTTATTTTCATTTTGGTTTTGTGTTAAATTATACTCTACTGTTACCTTTAACAATTTGTTCTGATCCACTTTATGGCCTTTTCTAAATCTGAGAAGATAATATTGAGATGAGGTAAGAAAAGCTGCAATGGAAAGTATAAAAAATATTTGGAAAACAGGGAAAGGAACACTTCTTTTTTATTTCCAGAATATATTCCTTCAATATATTTGAAAGCTCACAGGAAATTATCAGAAACAAAAAGCTAAAAAAGTTCATCTGTATTCTTTGGAGAGTACTCTCTTGTTCATATGGTCTTTCTTAATAATAGATTTTAAAGTTGCATAGTCTTTTTCTGAAAAGGCTTCCTTTGAAAAGGAAGATGTCATGTTTTAAAACCTCATTTGACATTCTAAAATTAATTGTACATTGCTTTTACAGACATTTGTTTTTATTCTTTTTGATTTCACAAAACCAAGATTTGGTTCAGTTCTTCAATTGTGTAGATATACGGTCAATGTCAACATGCTACCATCCCAGCTTCTGAACTGCCAATTTCTATTGTTATACTTGTCTCTTCTTTGGAATGCAATGAAAAGAAATTACGATATTTACATTCTTCTTCATAGTTTTTGGGCAGACAACAGCTAGGTTGTGTCTAAAATGACAGAATTCATTCATCCATTTGTCATTATTGTTAGTTTTCTAACTCATGCACATACCAAATCTAAATCTGCACAGACTGTACTGATTCATATTTCAGAAGAGCTGCAATCCCACGAAAAATATATCTTAGCGCATTACTGTAGAACATGAAGAGTGCTCAATCACCTCTATAAACTCAGACTCCAGAGATTCATACCAACTGTAGAATTGGTACTACTTCTCTCAGCAGTATTCTAAACTTATTTTCACTTGGATCAACAAAACCAAAAGCATAATGTGGCTAAGAATCATTTATTTCCATCTTAGAGGTGATTCTCCTTGTCAAAAACAAAAAAGAAGAAATTAATGGCAGGAAGCTCTCTGTCTGGCCACAGCAGTTTTATAACATGTGTGCACTAATTCTTCAGGTGAAAGTACTCAAGTCCAAATGTCTCTCACTAGCTGATTTTCAGTGAACTTTCTGGAAAATGTCCAGAATTATATGTAGACGCAATAGCTCAAAGGCGATTTATTTCTGTCCTTCATAAATAGTAGCATTATGCCTCTGCAGTGAGTTAGAGGACTAGGTTTTCACTATCAGAAAATTTTACAAAAGAAATACTATGGAGAGGGACAGTATTTGCCACTATTCAAATTTTCAGCGCTCAATAAATATCTGTATGAAAAATGCTTATAATGTTTTGAATGTTTTATCTTTTAATTTATCTTTTATCCAAACACTGTATTTGTAGGCAGCACTATGTAGTATATTATTACCATATAGTACACATTATATTCCCTCTCTGTATGTAAATAGATAAAGATGTAGACACACTCAGAGGAGGGAAAAAAAGATTAACTGTCAAGATTCATTACCTATTGCTGATAAAGCCCAAACTTAAAAAAAAGAGATTAACTTCTATTTTACATTTCCTAATCATATCTTAAAACAATCAAGCAGGTCTTCACAAATGAAAATTGTCAAAACCAGAATTGTAGTCAGGTTCTACTCCAGGAAGAACACGTATGATCAAAATGTAAAAGCAAAATATATAGCCTTTGTCATAAGATTTCCATTTTTTATATTGATTGCTTTCATGAGCTTCCAGAACAAATCTTTTTTTCATCAGCTGGGAGAAGCATTTGGCCACCAGGTTTTTTTAGATGTAGTTACGTCTAAATGGAAGTTAGACATAGTTCAAACTGTAGTTAGAGTCGCTATGGGGAGCTGCTATAGAGTTGGCCCGATACACAGCAGAGTGGCAGATCTTGGCACACAGATGGTTTTGCTGAGGCAGGCTAAAAACAGGGGAGCAGAGATTCCCTCCAGGAGGCAGTAGCTCTCACAGGAGATTCTGATGAGGCATGGGAATTTAGCTATGGTATCCACCTGGCAGAAAGCTCTGTCCTCTGTACCTGCCAGAACAGATGTGGAAACCCAAAGAGAGGGTGGGATTCACCTTATGAGCTTGTAGGGCTTACTGAGAGGGAGGAATTAAGAGTTGTTCCTCTAAGAAGGTGACACAGCCAACAGCCCAGCTGAAGTGCCTCTTCATAAATTCACTAGGCACAGGCAACAAACAGGAAGGCCTGTAAGTCACTGTGCTGCTAGAAAGCATGATCTGATTGGCATTACTGAAAATTGATGTGATGAATCCCCTTACTTGAGTGCAGCTATTGAGGGCTACAGGTTGTTCAGAAGGGACAGACGAGGAAGAAGGGCCAGAGGAATTGCCTTCTGCATCAAGAAATAGATAGAATGTGAAGAGTTGTCTGAAGAGTAGCCACAAGCAGGGTGAAAGTCTGAGTAATAGAGACTGAGGTGAAAAAGGGGAACCTTGTGGCTCATGTCTACTACAGATCACCCAATCAGGGAGAGGCTATTGACAAAGCCTTCTTACTCCAGCTACAGAAGGCATCATGCTCACAGGCTCTCATGCTGCTGAGGGACTTTAACCATCCCAACATCTGCTGGATAAGTAGAACAAGAACCTGTAGGCAGTCCAGGAGACTCCCGGAGTGCATTGAAGATAATTTCTTAAGCCAGGTAATAGACGGCCCTACCAGAGGGGATATGATACTGAACCTAATGGTCACTAACGCCACTAGGTGATGTCAAGCTTGCAGGCAACCTGGGGCTGTAGTGATCCTGCATTGGTGGAGTTCACATTCCTGAGGGATATGAGTCTGGCAAAGCATAAAGTAAGAACTCAGAATTTTAGTAAAGCAAGCTTCCAGCTCTTCAGGGTTATAGTCAATAGGATCTTCTGGGAAACTGCCCTCAGGGACAAGGGAGCAGAACAGAGCAGGCATACTTTTAAGACTGCTTTCCATAGAGTGTAAGAAGTGTCAGTCCCCAAGTGTAAGAAACCATAGAATCATAGAATGGTTTGAGTTGGAAAGGACTTTAAACTGCATCCACTTTCAATCCCCTGCCATGGGTAGGGACACCCCACAGTAGACCAGGCTGCTCAAGGTCCCATCCTACCCGGCCTTGAACACTTCCAGGGATGGGCAGCCACAGCTTATCTTGGCATCCCGTTCCAGTGCCTCACCACCTTCATTGTTAAGAATTACTTCCTAATGTCTAATCTAAATCTTCCCCTCTCCAATTTATAGCCATTGCCCCTTGTCCTATCATTTCATGCCCTTGTAAAAAGCCCCTCCCCATCTTTCTTGCAGCCCCCCTTCACGTACTGTAAGGCCGCTATAAGGTCTCCTCAGAGCCTTCTCCTCTCCAGGCTGAACAACCCCAACTCTCTCAGCCTGTCCCCACAACAGAGGTGCTCCAGTCCTTTGACCATCTTTTCAGCCCTCCTCTGGACCCATTCCAACAGTTCCATATCCTTCTTATGTTGAGGATTCCAGAACTGGACAAGAGCAGTTCTCACAAGGGTAGAATAGAGGGGCAGAATCTCCTCCCTGGCTATACTTCTTTTGATGCAGCTCAGGATATGGTTGGCCTTCTGGGCTGCAAATGCACATTGCTGGCTTACGTCCTGCTTCTTGCCAATGAGCAAGTCCCAAATCCTTCCCCACAGAGCTGCTCTCAGTCACATCATCCCTCATCCTGTATTGAAACAGTGGATTTCCTTGACCCAGGTGTAGGATCTTATGCTTGGCCTTGTTGAATCTCATGATGTTCACACAGGACCACTTCTCAAGCTTGTCCAGGTCCCTCTGGATGACATCCCATATTTCTGGTGTGACAAACGCACTACTCAGCTTGGTGTCATTTGCAAGCTTGCTGAAGGTGAACTTGATCTCACTGTCTACATCATTGATGAAGATATCAAACAGCACTGATCCCAGTATGAAACCCTGAGGGACACCACTTGTCATGGACCTCCATCTGGACATCAAGCCATTGACCACTACTCTCAGAATGCAACCATCTAACCAATTCCTTATCCACTGAAAAGTCCATCCATCAAATCCATATCTCTCCAATTTAGAGAGAAGGAAGTTGTGAGGGACCATGTCAAAGACTTTACAGAAGTACAGATAGATAACATCCTTTGGTTTTCGCATGTCCACTGTTGTGGTTACCCCATCATAGAAAGCCACTGGATTGGTCATACAGGACTTGCCCTTGGTGAAGCCATGCTGGCCATTTCTAATCACCTTCCTGTCCTCCATGTGCTTTAGTGTAACTTCTAGAAGGATTTGTTCCATGATCTTTCCAGGCACAAATTTGAGGCTGATGAGACCTGATGATGTATATCCCAGTGTCTGGAGGGAATTGGCTGATGTAGTTGTCAAGCCATTCTCCATGATATTTGAAAAATCATGGCAGTCAGGTGAAGTCCCTGATGACTGGAAGAAGGGCAATATTATACCCATTTGTAAAAAGAGTAATAAAAATAACTCTGGGAACTACTGGCCTGTCAGCCTCACCTCTGTACCTAGAAAGACTATGGAACAGATCCTCCTAGAAACCATGCTAAGGCACATGGAGGACAGGGAGATGATTTGAGACAGCCAGAATGGCTTCACCAAGGGTAAGTCCTGCTTGACCAACCTACTGTCCTTTTATGATGGAGTAACTACATCAGTAGTAAAGGGAAGATCTACATTTGTTGTTTATTTGGACTTTTGCAGGGACTTTGATGCAGTGCCCCCAACATCCTTCTGTCTTAATTTGAGAGATATGGATTTGATGGCTGGACTGTTCAATGGATGAGGAATAGGTTGGATGGTCGCATCCAGTCAGTAGTAGTCAATGGCTCAGTATTCAGATGGAGATCTGTTAAAACTGGTGTTCTTCAGGGTTCCGCACTAGGACCAGTAGCATTACTTATCTTCATCAATGACATAGTGGGATTAAACACACCCTCGGGAAATTTGCAGATTAAACACAACTGAGTGGTTCAGTTGACATGCCTGAGCGATAGGATGCCATCCAGAGGGACTGGGACAAGCTTGAGAAGTAGGCCTACGTGAACCTCATAAGGTTAAACAAGCACCAGTGCAAGGTCCTGTGCCTGGGTCAGGGCACACCCCAGTATCAATACAGGTTAGGGGATAAGGGGATTGAGAGCAGTGCTACTGAGAAGAACTTGGGCATACTGGTGGATGAGAAGCTGGACACGAGCTGGCACTGGGCACTCACAGCCCAGAAGCTAAACCATATCCTAGGATGCATCAAAAAAAGCATGGCCAACATGTCAAGGGAGGAAATTCTACCCCTCGACTACTTCACTCTGGTGACACACCACCTGCAGTATTGCATCCAGCTCTGGAGCCCTCAGCACAAAAAAAGACATGGACTTGTTGGAGCAGGTGCAGAGGAGAGCCACAAAAGTGAATAAAGGGGTGAAACATGTGTCCTATAAAGAAAGGCTAAGAAAGTTTTGTGTTGTTCAGCATAGAGAAAAGAAGGCTCAAAAGAAACTTTGTTGTGTCCTTTCAATGATTAAAAAGGGCCTATAAGAATGATGGGGACAAAATTTTTAACAGGGCCTGATAAGATGGGACAAGATGTAATATTTTTAAACTAAAAGAGGGTATGCTTAGACTTGATATAAAGACATTTTTACAGCGAGTGTGATGAAAGACTGGAACAGGTTGCCCAATGTGACGGTAGAAGCCTCATCCCTGGAAACATTCAAAGTCAGGTTGGACAGGGCTCTGAGCAAATTGATCTAGTGGAACATGTCCCTACTCACTGCAAAGGGGTTTGACTATGCAATGTTTAAAAGTTTCTTCCAATCTAAACCATTGCATGATTCCATGATTCCATGACGCTTGATTTCTGATCAATTCTAAAACATTTTGCAACCATAAATTACAAACTTGTTTCTAGAAGTATTAAAAGTTATCCTCATGATGGAACTTTCTCCAACAGTACTAAATCCAAGTGAAGAGAGAAAATATCACCTAACAAAAAGGATGTTATATCTCAGAGAATGCAGCTGTAAAGCTCCAGTGAGTTTATAGAGGTACAGAGACACTACAAAATATTGATGTTATTCAGTCTGAGTTTAGGCAAAATTACTTTGTTTATTTCAGCAGATGAAAAAGATGAACTAACTGTATTTTTGTAAGAAAATCCTTACCACCTCAAAATCTATCCTTCTCACCCATCATTTTCCCATATGAGATTGTTACATTTGGACTGAAGACCTAAGGGTCCTTCCTATTTTTTAAATTCATTTTCTGATGTCCTCAACTATAATCACTGCTCCTATAATCAACACTAGAAAGCCTTGTTTGTACTGTGTAACTCATAGTTTCAAATTGCTTACTCTGTATTTGCAGTGATTTTAAAGAGGAGAGTCTCAGGCATGACAGGTCTGAAAGAAGGAGTAAATAGTAAACAGAAAGAGAAATTCTTCAGAGCTCTACAGGACAAGGTATTATATCAAGATCACTACAATAAAGTCAGTAGCAGCTTATTTAAACAAACCAGTTCATCTCCCTCCTGAATAAATGCAAACTCCCAAACCCCAGACACTTTTGCAAAATATTCTCCTAAAATTAAAATCTTGGAAAATTTAAAAGTTCATCACAGAGACTAATGCATACTTAGAAGGTCTTTACTACAGCTAATATATATGCAAGCATAAATGCTGTACTATCTGACATAATTTTTAAGAAGCAATTAGTTGCTATGAGTAACCATGCTTTTTAAGACATTCCTTTACATTCACAAAGCGAATTCTTGGGACTAAGGATTAGTAGACTTAAAGTTGTTTACCAACACTAATATGACTACAGGGAACAAATACGTTCCTCATACAAAACCATGTAGTTACTTTTATTATCCCTTGCCTGTTCTCTAGTGTTGTCTTTCAAAATTTCATAGAAAAATAAGATCATTGGTTCAAAAGAAATCTTTGGCTACAATATTTGAAATATGCAACTGAAGATATCTTTACTACACTAAACTTTACCTGTTTACTGAAGTGATGAGTTTTGCATCCTTTTTTCAGTGGTTGAACACCCTACCACTCAAAATATACACTTTGTTATGAAATGGCTGAAATTACATTGATTTATATGAGACAACTCATTTGTTTAAGTATCTTGGTGAGTCTAGGCATCCTCTATGTATGACCTTTTCCTAAGAGCAATTGAGTTGGGAATAACTTCAGCTGGACTTGTGTCAAGACCCTAGTTCAGGAACTATTCTCTTTAGATTAAGCAGTATCTGTGCTTAAGTTGGAAAGAAAGGATAGTTGTCAGTAAGCATGAAAATCAAAAGAATTCTTTACCCCTTTCACAACATAGGCAATTAAGTTTGTGTTTCTGCAGTTAATGGCAATTACCAGGGCTGATTTTTCTTTCGTATCAGTTTTAGAATTTTTAACTGAACACTTTTACACTCGTTTTTTTCCTTGGTTTTTTTGCTTTCCTCAGTAGAAGGAAACATTCATGTCATTACTAGACCCTTCCCTTCCTTCTCTACTGGACCCTGAAGGTTACAGCCCTGTCCTGGCATTTAAAAGATGCACTTTGAATATTCTTGAAGAAGTAGAATTTAAATGCTGCTCTTATTTCCTGGAAAAGAATCTCTAACAACTAGGCTATTAAATAAAAATTCAGAATCATATCCTTCTCTGCCAGGGCCTAAAAGTTAAGAAAGATTTAAAATGTTTTTATGAGGAAATCAATCCTGTCAGCTTGTGTTAGAGGTGATTTATTGTCACCCACTGCAGACGGCACTCCAAAATACAGGACAAAATTTAAAGAATACTATTTTCAGATCCCAATGATGTGCAAAACCAACATGGAGGTCAAGTTTCTTAGTACTGCTGGTGCTGTGGCTGTTTTAAGCATGTTTCTGAAACACTGTTAAACTGAAAAAAGAACTTAGCTATGTCATCCAAGTTTGTATAAAATTGTATTGGAATAAAAAGTTTACAAGGTCATAGTTTGAACTTAATAATGTCTCAATCTCACTTTAAATACTAAAAATTTTTACAGAATGTAGAAATTACCTCAGTCTATTCATTATTCATAATTTAGTTATTTACATTTTTCCTGTCATTTGAGGAAGTTTCTTAGAATTTACCTTTTAGTACTGTCACATTCTTGGTCTTCGAATTGTGACATATTGTCTGAGGAGAGGAATGAAGGTCTACTTTAATTACACTGAAGACTTTAAAAGGAAGACTTTCTGTAGTAAATGCAAAAAGAACATCATTAACATGAAAATAATCTGTTTTCAGGATAAAATAGAAAACATCTCATGAACTGAAACTATTTCATTAAAATGCAGATTACAAAGACATTATTTTAAAGATATCACACTTTTCATTTCTAGCGACTAAAGGTAGAGATTAGATTGCATTAAATTGCATAAAAATGTTACAATGTTCACTATTTTCTCCTTTGTTCAGAGTTTTTTAATCTGTGGTTATCCTTTTAGATAGTAATAATGAAAAATATGATAATAATAAAACTTACTGTTTAAAAATTACACCTTTTTCAGTGAAATATTTTTGGGATTATATCTGCTCATTTTACTGACAACAATATAAATCTTTTACTGCTTTTTACTCTTTTTATCACTGAAAAGCTAGAAAAGAAAAGAGAAATTTAATTTTATTTTATCATGGTTACCAGGAAAATTGCAAACCAAATTTTAGTTACAGGATTTGCTTTACTAGTTATCATGCTTATATTGGGAATGAAGAGAAATGTAATCCTTTTAAAGTTGAATAAACAGTTTTGATAAAACTAAAGTCAATCAGGGAAAATCTTTTTTTCTTAAAATAAAGCTCAGGAAATACAAAATGTCTTCATATCACAGAAGAGCATCTTTCACAACACTGTGATCCACAGGAATCTGTTTAATCTTTCATATTTTTAAGATGGAGTGATAATCATCAAAAAATCCAGCCCTTTATAGAAGCCTACTGAATAGTGTTGATAACATACATTAAAGACAAGCTTAAATAAAAGATCAACTTGGCACTTTTCACACTCGAATCTAACAGTATATGAAAAACATAAAGCACTCATTTCCTCTCCAGTGAAATGTGTCATCATTCATGAAATAAGAAAAAAAGTATAAGTAACAATTAGTATGTGTAGACAGAATAGTGAAAATAAATAATACTTCATGCAATTGCCTTTATAAAAGGTGCTGTATAGAGGTAGTAAACAGTTTTTCAAATTTACTAAATCAGATATGAAATTAGTCATCTTTATGGACTTTATGTTTAGTCTTGTGCTGCATTCCAAAGAAAGCAGCTAAGAGTCTCTTGCCTCCTTAAACATCATTGTGTTAGTTTTTTCTTTGTTTGTTTCTGGAATGCAGCCGTCTTTTTAAAGTGCTACATTAGTTCTGCAATTAGTTTTCTCTTTGCAAGTTGTCCTGTAAACAACAGGAGGATTTCTTGTCTGCCTTAGCCAATCCTGTTTGTGAAAAAAACCTTAGTTCATTTGAACTTGATGCTGGTTACAATGCATGAAATAGGATTCTGTTTGTACATTGCTTTTGTTTTCTCTGCCTACATGGGTAAACAAAATACGTTACACTATGAAAATAGTCAGTTGCATACACTGAATTTTCTCCAAGGCAAAGAAATTCCTGAAAAGCCTTCATTTCTTATGACCTGACAAAAGATCAAAAGCATTTATTTTCTGTATGTCTGTCTGGTTTAGTGTGTGTATTTATCACAATGGCATCTGGGTATTTAAAAGCATTTACAAATATATTGGGTCAACTCAATGTGTTTATGTCTTTTCTCATAGTAGTAGATTGAATTAATCAATCTTCTTTGGTTATCAAGAATGATTTTTTATGTATGTGATACATCTGCAGGTTCTGTTTGAGATACAGGCAGTAATTCACCAGGGAGTGTGAGTTCCTGCCCTGAATCAATCAAGGAGTTGCTAATAGGACAGTCAAAGAAAATGATGACAACCCTATTTTGAAGGAGGTATTATCATGAAGAGGCTTTGATGGAGAAAAACTAAATTTGAAAGAAAACCAGAGGACTGCAAGAGAGAAATGGGATACAAAACCCATCCACCATCTCCACAAGACATTCTTTCAAAAGTGGAGTGAATGGAGATGAAGGCCCTGAACAGGCTGATTGGGAAAAACTCTGAAGTGTATCATCCAAGAAGAAAAAGTGTTATTGATCTTAGTGTAAGCAGTTCAAGTGTCACTTTCCTTTTTCCCTCATCCATGTATTTTCTAATAAACATTTATACATAGAACAGACTATTACATATTATATACACATCACATACATACATATCCACATACAGGTTTATATATATACATATGCATGTATAATCATTACCTTGCATCAGTAGAGAAATCTAAAAACAGGATATTGAGAAATTTTAACAAATCCCTGATTCTTTGCACTATATGTCATCATAGAATATGCATGGACTGGAAAAGATCTGTTACTTCAGAGCTAACTGAATGAAATGCCTTCCACTGTCAGGATAACCCAAAAAGCTATCTCATATGCTTCAGGGCAGTGCAGAGCATACCTATAAACCCCAAAGTCCACAGAAGTTTTTTTTCCTTAGAGGTATACAAGATTTTTATTTCATTCAAAAGACATGCACTCTTGAAAAGCAAATTTATTTATTTGGGAAGGAGACAATATTGTGTTCTTTACAACTTTGCAGGCTTTTAAATGAGAATGTTTTTACCTTTCTGAGTGAGAGTGGTGAAGTACTAACCTCAGACTCAAAGCAAGACTGTCACTCGCAAAACCACTCCTCCTGACCTTATTTTTTCCTTCATGCAGATCACTCAGTGCTATCATGGCCCAATTACGCTTTACTTGTGAGATCTGACAGAATTGCAGCACTTGATGACAAGATTACACTCTGTATTTTTTCTCTAATTACCATGTATCAAAGTATCCAGAGTCCTTTTGATTTCATACTTTGACTGGTGATAAGTCTGTATTTATCCCTTACGTACCTTACTGAGGATCTGTATTTCTTAGGATGTAAGATCACTAACCATAGCCACAAGGTAAGTAGTTTCTACTGCAATGCTTACTGATTTCTTTTCCTTCTATCCTTGTTTAGAATGAAGGTGATTAGACTGAACACATAGAACTTCATTTACTTTCAGTAGTTGAACAACATGGGTTTATATTTTTTTTCCAAAGATTGTATGCCATCACTTTTTTTCAGATATGACAGAATAGCAACCTTTTAATTTTGTATTAGATCAAGATTTAAATGAAAGAGAAGACAAAACTGGAAGAATCCTCAGTTTGTCACTACATTTGAAATTCCACTAACATTACAGATGTATCTTCTGATAATTTACCTTATTTAAACCAGGTGGAAAAAAAATTAAAAAAACATTCTCTCTTAATATCTTGATTTTGCATATACCCATACATATTAAACAACACTTCAGATAGGAATGATAAAGAACACACAGTTTTATGATCAAATACAGAACATTCAACCTTTACAAAGAATAAGTTCAAAACAAAAATTTATGTAGTTTTTTCAGTACTTTCTCCCTCAAATAAATCTTCTGTACGTGCCTCTGCCAAAATACTTTCAACTGAATAAAGCCAAATATCCTTATTTGATTTAAAAATGTTCTGTTCCAGTTTCTGATTCTTTATTTCTTTTATTTAATTTTTATACTGATTTGCAAAATAAATGTTGGGAAAGCCTAAAAGATCAATTTTGAAAATGAAAAGACAGCACATTTCAAAATACATTTTTAAGTATTTTTTGCAGTGTGTGACTGACATCTAAAAACTTCGAATTGTAATGAGTAAATGGGAAGAAATATGACAGTTTTCACAGTGGAATTAAGTACTCACTGCTACTCCAAGATGAAGAAGATAGGTAAGGCTCTTTAGAATTAATGACGAGAATCAGTCAGCAACCATAAACTGGAAATAACAAAAGAAGCAAATGCACAAACACACAGTATGTCCATCAGACCCCTGGATTGTATTGAGAGCAGCTTCCCCTACATGATGTTCACAAAGCAACTATCTTGGAAATCTGATTCAGTCACTTTCACCCTATTGATTAAAGAAATGTGAGCTCTTCATTGTGTTTAAGCATAAGCAGACATACAGGAAGCGGGAAATTATTTGAGGTTACTAATGACATACAGAAAAAATATACATTGAACACTTATGGGAAAAATCAAAACAGGTGACCACAAAGCAAAAACAGTTTACTGTGGCTGCTTAATTCTGAGACTATATGGAGGATGAATAATTTCAAAAATATTAGAGAAGGAAAAATTAATAATTTTCTTTTAAAATGGATAAGGGAGTTGCAAAGAGAAGAAAAAAGATTCTGTGGAATTATAGTCCAGAGAACCAAATTTCAGTTTCTAGGACAATAGAAGCATGATCTATTTCTGTAAATAGCTCTTAGATAACAAGGAGACTCAACAAAGTCAATATGGGCATCAAAAATAAAACAAGGCGGAAAAATCTACCTTCTTTTTACAATATCATAACATGAGGGGGTTTGTAGACAGGAATGATATTGTATATCTTGACTTTAATAAGGTTTTTGACACTGTCTCAGAGACATTCTCATAAACAATCATTGAATATTTTAAGAACAAGCTAGATGAACATCAATCAGCAGTGACACACGTGTACCTTATTTAAGTTTGGATATGGGCTGATCTTCTGAAGCCACTTCCACTTCTGTGATTTCAAGCAAAAGTGGCTACCCAAAATATCTCGTATTTACTACTATTCCACTACATTTTTGCATCATTTTTTTCAGAAGTCACGTGTATTTGAAAATCATTACTTCAGCTCCAAAAAACCTGAGACTTTAAATCTGGTAGATGAAAAAGTCAATATTTTACATTGCCTTTCAGTTGCTTAGATAGATGATGCAGTTGCCACTGCAAAATCCCAAAATGTTACCCATATATTCTCACATACTATTGAAACATCAGGGAAATATGCTGTACTGATAACAGTCAAGTTTCATACTCTATTAAGAAAAGGGACAAAACTTCAAAAATTCAGCCATATGCTTAAAACATAAATCAATCTTTGCAAGGGAAAGGAAAATGAGAAATCAGACGTTTGGCTTGTCAATTAACACTCATGCCAGAGACAGAATCCTCTCTAAGTTACTTTTGGTAGAATATGTTACTTAATTGAAACAACTTGTGGAATGAGTTTATCTCTTTTTGTAGGGGGTGATAAATTGACTGGTTTTCAGAATGTGGGTAAAGAAGAACTAGAAGCTATTAAAATTACTCATTTTAACCTTTACTTAGAGTAAGAATTTGAGCTTAGAGAGATGAAATTCCTCTTCTTTAAAATATATATTACTCAAGAGGAGAGGATAGTAATTAAAAGACATACGTGATACTTTTAGGAAAAAAAAAAATTACTTTTCAACCTGATTTACTTTTCCAATTTCAAGAACTCCAGCTATATTTAAAAACAGTTTCTTATTTGCATTTTCTTCATGCAACACCTATCATGGCCACAGATAATCAGAAAAGACTTCTGCATCTCCCGCCTGCATGGGCTGATACAAAGTCCTGCCTTCCTTCAAGGAGCATTTGAAGTTCAGGCCTTTGCAGGCTTTAAAGAATACTAAGCACTTTTGTCAGACTGACGGTTGTTTTATTACTGGGCAAAGGCAGGATATGTGCTTTCTTGTTCTTAGAACATAATTTTAACTGAATATCTTCAAGAACTATTGCTTAAAAGGGTTAAAAGGAGAGGAGACTATGTTTTGAATTTATTGGGACTGACAAACTAAATGTTATTACAAGCTGAATACTGATTTGCACAGAGTAACAGAAGAAAGCACTATGCACAGTGGTATTATTGTACTAAAATAAAAAGGACTTTCCTGAAGTACATTTGCAAATAAACATTTGTAAGTAAAGAGTTTTGCTACACTAGTGTTGCCAAACTAGTCTAGTGTTTTAATTGAGATTGCCCTAACGTGTAGGGCTATTCAATGAGAAAAATCTCCTGGCCCTGATCTGAGTCCCTGAACTACCTGGTGAAACAGGTCAGAAAACCTTTTAGGAGAAACATATCAAATCAGGCTCTGTGAAACATCTCACTCCCCACATCCACTCTGGAGGGTGAACCATGAAGAAACTCTGCAACAAACAGTGCAGATGAAGTGTTTATTTGCTAATTCTCAGATACCAAGAGACAAATTCTGAGAGTACTTCCTATGTGTGCTGTTGACGTACAAAATTAAGTAGGCTAACTTGATCTTATTTTAAAATTGAAACGACGGGAACAGCTCACAGAACCAGCTATAAAGCAGATCCAAAAGCATTCCTTGAAGCCATGGCAGGTGCTAGGTGAAAGCATTAACTTCTTGCAGTCTCATCATCCAACCAGTGACTGAAAGTAACCTGCTAACATGGGGAATGGACATCACACCGTAGGCGGAGCCTGACCTCAGGCGAAAACTTGTAGCAAGTCCCAAATATTAAGTGGTAGCTGGGATGATGGCTTGATTATGCGACAGTTGCTCACATTGAACCCAGAAAAAGCATTTACTTACTGGCAGGGTAGCTTGTACAAAAGGTGCACCCCCTGCCAGGCTGTTTTGGGAGACAGGTGAAAGGTGCCAGCAGCTAGTGCCTTCTAGATGGGACAGTGATTGCCAGCAGAGACATATGCTTGAGGTGACTGGCTCCAATCTCTGTTGAGGAGTGACAGGCAATGTAATGTCAGCAGAAGACGTTGTGTGTCACTTTTGTGACTAACAACAAATATGCCCAAGCCATTGATCATCATGTTGTCTTCCTAAATAAATAAATATATGTACTTGATTTGTTTATAAAATGGTTCTTTCCATTTTATTTTTGTAAAATGAAATTTGAAACAGGTGAATAGTAAACCTGACTGCACCTTTGCATTTACTAGTCCCATGCAGGTTGTTGCTTTTTCCTTCTGCATTTATCAATCTTCCTCACACAATTTTGTCACTGCACAGGTATTTAGAAGTGACAGTACTTTTTTGTTTTGCTAGGATGGACTGTTTTGAGCTAAAGTTTCCACATAAATAGAAGCTTGTAAATGAACTTGAACTAATGAGCATCACACTTGCATGTCCCTTCTGGAATGTGGAGAAACACAAAGAAGCTAAAAATGCTTTCACTGGAAGCTAAAAATGACTATTCTCCCATGTCTGTTCCTAAGTAGCTAGTATATGACTGAGCAGAAAAAGCAGGTGTACTGAATGCAGGACAAGACAGCTTACTACTTCTGAAGAGCTGTCATTTTTTTGTCTTAGCAGAGTGAGAATTATTTCAGCTACAGCTCAAATAAAGTTTTGGGGGAAAAAAAAGAACATCAAACCCAAAACACCAAAAACAAAACAAAAACCTGGGACCCCCCTAGATTTAAAGTTGCTTGATCTGAAAACTATGGTGCAATCCCTGCACAAAAAATAAATTTTAAGAAATAAGAAGAAACAAATTTTTCATGATCTGGGACACTCACGAGATTAATTACTGAACAAATAAAACTAGAGAAATAAGTCTGATCATTTAGCAGGTCTGGATGTATAAATGTTTATGGAGAGAGCATAAATCAGAAAGTTTATTCAGTTGTTATCTGTGGGTTTGTCATAATTTAGCTTCAGACCGTCTTGATTGGCAGCCAAAATGCAAACAGTTGGTCCCAATTTACTCCCCCACCCAGGGAAAGGAAAATGAAAGAAAAATACTTGTGAGTTGGAAACTAAAACAGCTTTAATGAAACAATAATAAGGAAAATACTATTAATAAGAAAATAATAAAATATATGAAATTGCCACACACACCCCCCACGTCACCACTGATGCTGCAAGGCAGGCACAGAGCTCGACTCAAGAACTGGATTCAGGAATGCATGGATTCAAGAATGCATAGATTCAGGATGAGGGGCAAAGACAGATGAGGTCCTTACAGGACATCAGCCATAGAAGAAGAAATCTCGACCCTTGTCATCTCTTAGTTTTGTACTGAGTATGGTGTGTATGGAATGGAATTCTCTGCTTAGTTTGTGGTCACTTGTCTTGCCATGCATCCTGCAGGTGTGTGACTCTTTTCCATCCCTTTCACTTACAGCATTCCACCATCTAGAGGATGGCCTTGCTTTCTATAGGAATGTGTATAGGCAATGGCCTTCGTACATACCTTCATCACTTCTAGAGAGAAAGACTGTCTGAAAAACACGCAGTTAACTTTTGAAATTGAAGTCACGCAGACAAGTCTTAGCTGAAAAGTTAGAAACCAATTCTACTTTAGCTCAAACCAGAACAGGATTTCCTTCCATTTTTCCTTCATTTTCTTAGTGGCTGATTTAAGTCCAGTAGTAATAGAATGCTTAGAATTACATGGAGGTATAAGCATTCACCCTAATATTTGTAATGTCATTTTAAAAAAAAACCCTCCCTGTGTATTAACTGACTGAAAAGATCCCTTGTAAAGAGATAGGGTAAGAAATAAATACAAAATAAAGTTGTAATCATTTGTTGGCAGGTGTCTGAAATGTGATTGCATATTAGTAAAATTTTTTTTTTCTTAAAATCCTAGGTCAAAGTTCTGGCAGGCAGTAGACGTATTCAACATATCTGATATCTGAGCCAATGTGATTGATCTCAGCAAACATCATCAGTTCTGAGAATGCCTTCTGTGGTGGAATGCAGGTCAATGAAAGCATGAAACAGAGGGGAAGACAACAAATTTTAATCCAGACATTTTGCAGATGCATTACTGGAAACTCTGTGGAAGACTACGCAGAGTCTGGAAATTGTAGATGAATATACAGAAGCTTTCTGAAATTACATTCATACAGATCCCTGGCACTAAACCAACAAAGTATATCAAACTCTTCTTGAGGATTTACAAAACAATGACTTCTATTTTTATTTTTAAAACCTATACATCTGGAGGCAATACAAATATATATTTTTAAACATAACCTTTGCTGTACACTTTCTAAATGTCCTAATATGATCTAAATTTCTTGTCTCTCTCTTTGTATTTTAGTTATTTCTGACTGCTGTGGAACCCCAGAAGTAGTGTTGTTCACTCTTCCAACCCATGTTAAATTGAGTTATCCTAACCAGGATATAGGGTGGATCCTAAATTATGCATAATTGAGTTACCAATTAAAAGCTCTTTAATTTTGTGGTGTAATTACAGAAAGGAAAATTTCTAGCAATTCTCTACAGGCTAGGGAAGTGTCTATAAATCATTGAAAAACATTAAGCAATTTCTAGAAAAGATAACTTTCTAGAAAGGATAACTTTTCTAGAAGGCAGTTTTCAAATAAGCTATGCTTAGATTCTGCTCAATCGATCCACATAATCACTGTTCAAGTCCAACCATCCATGACAGTGTGAATCAGGTGCTAGTCTATTGTTTCTTTATTCTACAAACTATATATCCATATAGGTATGCAGGCACATATTCTGTTTCTATAGGATACATTTCAGAATCCTTTCTCATCATCACGCATCAAAGAACGTACAACTTGTCCACCACCATGTATGTCCTTTGGAAAAGGACAGCGTGTATGCCCTTTTGTCAGCATCAAGTGACCAGGTCTGCTGACAGCTAATTAAACCACTGCCCAAATCAACTTAAGTGCAGTTTATAGTAAGCTAAACAAGTGTCCCTAACTCCAGATAAAAGTTTGGCTCTTTGTACAAAATCAGGAAGAACAAAGAATAAAAACTGATAAAAGAACTGCAGAGACACACAAAATCAGCAAAGAAAATGGCTCATATTGTATTCATTAGTAGATGCGGAATACACATTATGTACACACAAATACTCTCTCTGAAGCTGACTTTGTACATTTCTTTATAATATTTTTCTTCTTACCATTGCCACGATGAGGGGAAAACCTCAAACACCGTTGTGGTTTTTTTTTCTTGTTCTTACCCTTGCCTGGAGACAATAAATGCTAATCAGACCTTCACAGACCTTCTAGAACAGTATCCCAAACACTTGGAGTTCAGCTTTGATTTTCTACACTACCTAAACCTACAACAAAATCATCACAATATTTCTTAAAACATGAGGTAAAATACAGTTATCCTGTCAAGAAAATAATCTCTTAGAGTATTTAATAGAAGACTCAGAGCTTTGGGGGGTAGTTGTATAAAATATTTACAAGGAATTGTTTAAATTAAAATTTGAGATGAAAAAAAATGCATCCCTTATGTGATCAGTATTCAAAGCTTTCCTTTTTTCCCCAGCTCTCCTGGACTACTCAACATTTTGTGGACTTGTGCTTCGAATGAGAAGCACCTGAATTTACTCGGCAGTTAAGCAGGGTTTCATACATTATTTATATTCAAAGCTCAGCTTTCATCTTCCAAAACATGAAGCAGCAGCATCAGATGAGGGTCTGTTGTCACATAAACATTCTTTTTACAGTACTACCTTACAGCACTATGACAATGACTTAAGTGCACTTGAGACTCCGATCTCTTTGAAACACAACCATCTCTTAAAGTAAACAAAGGTTGATGTATTTTGACTGGTAGTGATAACAGATTTTTATTTCAAATTCAATGATTACTAAAATAAAGTAAGAAAATATTTATTAGCTATTAAAAGAAATCATACCTACAGATAAATAATCCGTCATTATAGAAAAGGATTGCCACTCCCAAAAGTTAAGGATTATTTCAATTATATATTTGTCTACATTTTTAATAAAATATTATCTTTTACAGATTTTTCTAAGAACTTCTTTATTTCTGACTAGCAACAATTCTTATTGCTTTCCTTATCAAGCTAAAATGAGCATGATTTTAGTTTCTCATACAGGAACACCTGAATATAAGCAACATAGGAACTGAAAACAGCTTAACAATTACCTTAGGGCTTTGACCTTTCAAAACTCCAAGAAATCAGATATATCACATCCACAACTTCCTGATTTCTTTATTTGGAAATAGACAAAACGCCTAATTGAGCCTGAAGAGACCTATGAAAAATTCGTAACTATATGGGGTATATATACAGTCATTTTGTTATTTTAGACTTCTTTAGAAATCTATGAAAATACTACTGGCCTTTGTAAGCTGCTTTAAGATCATCTTAAGAAAATAGCTATACATGAAATTGGCATTGCTAATAAACAGATAAGGAATGATATCAGGCTGTTCTTGTTGCTGCCCTTCCTCATCGCAATTACAACAAACAAGAATAAAATCTTCCAATTATTAGAAAAATGTCAAAAAAGTATTATTTTATTAGTAAACTGTCCAATGATTCAAAGAAAATACTTATCATTTATATGAATCAGGTAGTATCTTGCTAAACGTGAGAACAAGGTATGTCTGGGCAAAGGTTGCCTCTCTTTTCCATGCTTAGCTGCACAGAAATTAATTTTGCCTTATCATCTCAATGAGATGAAGGCTGATGCAGTGATAAATCTGATGAGATGTTTTAGGAGCAATTGGAAAGAAAATTATAAAAGCAATGCAAGTTTACAAAGGTGAGTTGCACTTGTGCAGTGGTCATGGTTGATATTACAAATCACCAGAATGAATAGAAAAAATCTAAGAAAAGAAGGTTAAAATAAGTAAATTTTCATAATATCTAATTTCCCTGAGCAAGTCAAGTGCTAGAATCAGAAACTGAATTCAATATAGACTAGTCCAGATTTTGCAAAGTTCAATGAGGCAGGAAAATTTTTACAAAAGAGTGTATGTTTGCTGTAACATAGCAAAAAGTTCAGAAAATTGTCATAAATTTGTTCATAAACCTATGGAGTTTTAATTTGCAGACAATTTATGTGTAACTATTAAATAACCTTCCAGCTTAATCTAACCTTATAGACATTTAAATCATAAAAAGACAGAAAGTTAGTCCACTACTCAAAATGCTACATAAGAACAATACAGATGTATTTATGCATTGCTTTACATTTGGACAAGCATTATTGTCAAATTTACACTACCTTCAAATTTTCATAGACGGATATCAATCAAAAATTGTAGCATTTTGCACCTTGCATAGGGCAATGATTCCAAACTGCGAAACGGCATTTTTATGAGAATTATAAGCTCCAACTCCTTCTTGCAGATTCTCACAACATGTAAATATAAGTGCATTTCCTTCTTCAAAAAAGCCTTGCACTGAGCATGAAAACTGTCTGAGGCACAAACTGTACTTGCAGCACTATTCAGACATATTGGTGGTCACGACAAAAATTACAGGAGGATTAGAGTTCTTGGAGAATGTCTTCACTCACCTATGGGAAACTGAAATATTAATGTATGTTCTCTGTGTAGTGTAATCTTAAGTGGAAACCCATAGAGGAAACAAGTTTTTTTCTCCTACTGAGATTCTTAACAAAACTAATAATGCACCCTATCTAGATAATGAATTAGACCCACCACCCCAAAAAAACCCAAAAAATCCCCAAAAAACCAAAAATGTCAAGCCCAAATCCTGTGCAGTAATATTAAATTACTTGCTTCCTAGTTACTCTTTCAAACTCATTTCAGATAGGCAATCAATCACATAACCTAGTTTTTTTCCTTCAGCAATGTTCTGAATCAGAAACAAAATTAGGAATTGAAAGACTGAGTTATTTACTCCAGAATATTTTTTTCTCAATTTTAAAGACCTATTGAAAGCCTTCCTAAGAACTGCTTCCCTATTATTAACTTTTATGTAACTGTTTCAATAATTAAATCATATAATAAATTAGTGGATTATAAAGTCACACTTTGATTATATGTGTATCTTTTGTATATCAATTTTAAACATATTCAGCTTTCATGTAATGATAAACATATTTCTTCACTAGTGGAAGTCACTGTTTTATCAGGCTGAAAAACATGAATGATTTGGATAACTCTTTACAATTCAGTTAGATGGTTAGATTTGGTCCTCACTTCATCTGGAATGGACTTTTGTTTTCATTATGAAACTAGATGAATGAATGAATGAATGAATGAATGAATGAATGAATGAATGAATGAATGAATGAATGAATGAAAGACATTAGATCCATAATTTTGAATCAGTTTAGAGAATTTGCATAAGACTGAGAACCCAGTGTGGTAATAATTTTAGTCTGCTTTTACGATTAATCCCCACAAAGCAAACCCACTGACTAGAAATGTGTGAAAAAGGTGGCACAGAAAAGAATTTTCTTTAATTAATATGATCATCGGGGCATTCACAAACCTAGTTATTCAAGATTCTTTCTAAGAAAGATGTCCTTGACTACAGAAAGCAAAAATTGCCAAAGCATAGTTCATAATATACTTTTACATATTTACTTAAAGCATCACTTCAAAAAGTTACTGATGATGGTGAACAATTCTGTAGCTACACCTGAGACACTCTGTTACTCCTATCTGGTTGGAGTACTAAACATAAATATCCTTCAGTTCTGGTCTTAATTTTGAAATATACTAGTGCATGGAATAGGATACTAGGACGATTAGCCTTCAGAAATCCAAGCCACAGACTAATGCAACAAATAAGTAATACCCAGCAGCCTCTGAAATATTCATAGGAAAGATGCAAGATCTAATGTAACCATTACTTTATTTGTTTTTACAAGTGGTATTTTTGATGCTGGTGAAAAATAAATCCATAACAGTGATGCTGTGTCGTTGAGATTATGTACTTTGTTCTAGGAAAAAATCAAAGACAACCAGAAAATGTAGTCTCATATATGATATAAAATACGTTATTAGATTCTATATTTTCCAAGTAATTTTTGTCCAGAATCAGTTTAGTTGGTGACAAATTATAAAATTAAACAAGTCTTTAACTCCTAAAACTTAAATGTTTCATTGAGTTTTTAAATTAATCCAAGTAATGCAGAACAATTTGCCATACCTTTTTAGTGAAAAGTGAAAGACTTTATACCGAAAAAATCTAACAGTGGAGAAAAATGGCTTTACATGTATTAGGTAGAAAAAGGAAAATAAATGATATAGAATAAATTCTATCAGAATTAGACCCACTTAGCATAACCAAACCTCCATTAGTTCAACTGGGGTGAATCAGACATCATCTAAAAAGGTTAGAAGTAGGAAAAATACTTGTTACTTAAAATGATTGCTTCCTGGTGGCCTTTTAGGGAGGCAGAAGTAGTTACCTTGGACAGATACGTATAGTATATCATTCTTCTATATATAGTATATCAAGTCTTCTTAAACATTAGAGACCAACACAGGAGAAAACTGTTATACATGCCCAAACTATAGGAAAATTTCAATAGAAGTTTACTATATTATACACAACAGTGAACCTAGCCACAGGACATGAATATTTAAGGAATCAGGCCTAATTTCTTCTGCTTACAATGGAGTTGCTTGCTTGTTTGTGTATCACTGGTATGTGGTAGTCCTTATCATGAACTAAGTATTATATAAGACACTATACACACACATAACAAAAATGTGTTCTTTGCCAGAAAACTCCCTATCCTGGCTATGTGTGAAAGAAACGGGAAAGAGGGACAGAATAAGAGAGAAAGAGAGAAGGAGAAAGCATACAGGATCCATTACTGTGTTTTTGCAGATTTAGAAATGATTTCTTGTATTTTCCTCTTTTAACAGTATAAAATCATCAATACATTTCTTTACAGTCAGTTGATTTTCACCTAGTTATATTGTGGCAACAATGATAAATTCTTGACAGAACCTGACATACAGGTTTCCGGTTAGATAGAACTACAAAATTAAAAATATTAATAAATTCATCCCTGGAAGAATTGTGTAAGCTTCAGTCAAGCACCCCAATTATTTTTATGTGAATAGTCATTTTTAAGTAGTCAAAAAAAATAATAATACACACCATACTTAAAAAAAGAAAGAGGGGATTTTGGTTCCTTTCCGTGGAAAAAAAATCTATTTAGATTAAAATTTTACAATGATGTCTAAAAGTACACAGTTTATTTAAGAAAGATAATTGTTCCTCTAGAGAACCCACTGAGTAAACTGCTGAGAGTTATCAGCTTTTACACAAGCACACACAATCATACATTGATTTTGAGAACTCCAAAGTCATGTGAATAGAATTTACCCACAGTGGAAAACATTAATTTTCATATACACAGGAAAGAAAGTTGAAATTTCGGATGAAATAATTTGAATTATTTGATTTGTCCAAGTTTGCAACCTCAAAGCTAATGCCGTTGTGATTTTGTTGTATTTTTTACAATGTCCTAAAGATATTTCAGTTAATGGGTCAAGCCCTAGCTACATTAATGATAACACAGAAGTCTTTGAGCCAATAAGACAATTGTAGTCCTTTAGGACAATAAAGATTATGAAACTCAGAAAGAAGAACTTGACAGTTGGGAAAAGGAATCTCAGTGGGCAGGACAAGATCTAGCTATGCAGTGTCTTTCAAGAGCTTGTAAAACAAATTCAGCCTGAATATTTTAGAAAACACCAAAGAACTGTATGATTTTACTGGAATTTTCCAGTAGCACAGGAGTGACCTTTAAAACAGTCATCCACTTGTCTTTACCTCACCTATATCTTTCTTCCTTTAAATCAAATAAGGAGAAAAAACAAGTGGAGAAAAGACCAACAAATGAAGCAAAACATTTCCTCCTGCCCCTTGCCTTAGTCTCTGACAGAACTGCTTCATCCTACCAGGAAAAAAAACAGGTTTGTTCTTTTCACCTGAACCTTGGTTATTTGCCAGTTATTTTTATGTATATTTTCACATGCTGCAGTGATTAAATAGATAGACAGCTAAGCTTGTGTCCCGGATGTCATTTTGTCAAAAAAAGTTTAAATTACTCTTTCTAAAAATTAAAATTGAATAGTTAACAAATTGCTTAGGATTGTTTTTTACAGTGACAGAGCTTTTTTTAATATGTTCAAATAAATTGAATTTATTTCAAAGCATGAATTTCAAAGGACAGATTTTTCTTTTGTAAAACATACTCCTAGAGAGTTATACTAATTTTCATTAGTAAATAGAAGACTCAGAAAAATGTTGACAGGTGACTGAACATAGAGTTTTTCAAAGCTGTTCCATTAAAACTGTGTCAATAGAAATCACAAATTTTTCACTGAAGATTATTGAATCCCAAATTCTATATTACAAATTCTGTGCTAAAAGAAGTGTGTCACTTGCAACAATAAGTTGCAGTGAAATTACAATAAGTTTAGAGAAGCAGTCAAGTCAAGATGGCTGAATGCTTCAAATCAAGTCCATTGATACTGGAACTGATTTCCATTCTACGAAAATTAATAGACTGCTATGAAAATACTCAAGTGAAACTTACTGTTGAACATTACTTTTCTCTGTGTAAGCCTGCTATTCACTATTTAGAAAACAACTCTGCTGAAACAATTGGATAAAGAGTTTGACTTAAAACTAAGCCCTGAAACATAGATCAGAAGTATTATTATTTACAGGTGCAGTGAAAGAAAATTTCCTGCTTAATTCCATGAATTCAGCATTAGGACTGAGCCAGCATCAGGTAGATTCCCAGTACGTAATGCTGAGAGACAAAATCCAATGATGTCTTAGAAGACATTTATATTTACATTCATGATTTTAATAATATAATTTTTTAAAATTGCTAGATTTGGGAGATTTTAGTAGATTTCATCTTTTCACATAATTATTTTCAATTAACATACAGAAAAATAAGATACAGGTAAAAAGTAAATATAATAAGTAGACACTAAAAAATGAAATTTCACTACATGAACAACAGTGAGGTCTTAAACTTCAGCTTCAAGCTGAACTGGAATGAAAGCTAAATTTAGGTTCTTTTGTGTGACACAAAATATTTTGAACACATTTGGTTTCAATGGAAATATTTTACTTTTTACCCTTATAATTCTGAGTGTGATTCCACAGATGCTATTCCAGTAGTTTTACAAAAACATTTCGGTGAAACTGGTTCTTTCAAGAGTTTTAGTCAAACTGGCAGTTTTCAAGGGCATTTTAGAAACGTTTCATGCATAACTAGGTGTAGTTAAATAAAGTAAAAAAACTATTTCTGTACTCTATCTTACAGTAAGACCATTAAAGTATGAAATTAGTTAACTTTTTTTTTGAGTATATATTATGTGCAGCTATATTTACTTTTCATATGTGTAGGACCTGTTACATTAAGCAGACTCACAGGCTTCTATACATCTGTGTCACTCTGTGTCAGGCAGCTTCTTCCTTCACAACCATCACAAACATGCATATAAATGCAGGTACAAGTCTACTTCACAGGTATATTTCTAATCTCTAGTTCCTCACAGGGGTGGTGCATATACAACCTCAATTTGATCTTAAGTTTTTGTCTGAGGGTTTTTAAGGTCTGCATCTTACATTAAAACTGGCAGAAAGAAGCTTCTTCTGGAGTAATGGGCCCATGTGTGAGGTAGCATGTATAGATAAGCAAAGAGCAATGACGAGACATCATTTCTGAGCCTTTCTATTCCTCATATGGTCTCAAATTATTCACTCTGAGCTCTCTTTTTTTTTACGATGCAGTTTCCTGCAGGGATTTTGAGTTGCAGGTCAAAGTGAGAAAAATCTTTGAAGTGTTCAATTTATATGGATGAACCACAGCAAACCAAAATGATTCTTTGACAAGCTGTGTGTAGAATTCATCCTGAAGTGCCAGCAAATCATTCCAGTGGGGAAGGAGGGATAAACCATTCAATTGCCTTCTTGATAAAAAAATATGGGGGAAATGAAATTACATTTTAACATAACAAACTATATACGTACTCTATACAGAGTATCAACAACAAAACCCTGTTGTGGATACTATAGAATCTACATGACTATGAAAACAATAATTCCTTTTTGTGTCAAAACTAATTGAGACCAGCATGGAAATGAAAGCCAACCATCCAAGGTAAAATGTAAACATAAAATACACTCATGATTTTTTTCCATTGGTTTATTGTTACCTTAACATAAGGAAAATCACCTAGAAATTGACCTGTGGTAATCACACGTACAAAGAGAATATCTTTGTTTGGTTTATTTCCTCTTCTCAAAGTTTTATTTTGTCTTAATGTCACAGTAGCACCTCATAAATTACCTTCTTAGCATTCCTAAACAACCCTGAGGACTACAGAACACTGAGGAACTGAAAACACAGGAGTAGAGAGATTATTTAGAACAGATTCAACAACTACTGTTCCCAGTAATCCAGCTCCATGAAAGAAAAGCGGTATAGATACACCATGAGGATGATAAATGCTCCTGCTTCTTCTATGGAATTGGAAACAAATGTTTGAACCAGTAGGTCATATTAATTTAATCATAAAAGTATCAGGAAATAGTATATTGCAATTTTTATAGCAAAAAACCTTTCTATTTTCACATTGTTTCAAATCAAGAAATGAGTTAAGAGGGAAAGGTAGCTGACAGGAGATGGAGAAATGAGAGTTCAGATACAAAGAATAGACTTTGGGGATATCATTCAGAGATGTCATTCAGACCATATATTTTTATATTCACTGCTTCCATATACTTGGTGACATCCAGTGGCTCATTGATACTAGATAGTGCCTGATTATGATTAGATGTCATTCTTGCAAGAATCATCTTTAGAAACTGTTATTTTGCAGACTGATTCTAATGTGTCAGCAAATCACTGTGTCCCAGAGTTATATTTTATAAACAAGAGACTGCTCTCTGGAGATGGAAGTGATTATACGAGCTGAATTTGTTGTAGGGAGGGGGAAGAAGAATCCCTTTAGAATAGAACGGAGAAATAAAGTTTCAGGTTTTGCAGTTAACCAAGACTTTGCTGAATGCACATAGAATATTGAGTTCTGGATGCGTTATTTCTTTTTTAGTCTTAATTAAGACTTTGAGACCAATGCTGAAGTGCTTCTAATTTCTATTGTTCTGTTCCAATGGAACTTACTGAGTGATATCTGTTCTATTCTGAGCTCAGAGTGGGCAGTTCTAGTAATCTTTGAGGTAGATTTTAGAGTTCCTTGTCATCAGATATGCAAGGAATAAAAAATGTACAATGAGATTTAGACAACAGAACCTGATTATCAATTAAATTTACCTTTGAAAATAGAGTTCATTTATGTATATTCATGTATTTAGTTCTTGACTTTTAAGATTACTGGATGGAACATAGATTATACACATAACACAATTTTCTTGCGATGCTAGTTTCCAAAATCCAATTTCTGTTTGATAGTTGGTTAGTTATTTATATTCAATAAATTGATCTTACCTTTATATTAAAATCATAGCTATAAAAATATTATAGTCATCATGAGTATTGGTATTGATCAATTGGCACAGCTAACAATCAACAGTGACAATATTGGGCTGAATAAGTAACTATTCCCTGATAAATTAGTGAGAAAGCATGAGCAGGTAAAGGAGAGTTGAACAATCTGCTGCTGTGTAAAAGAAACTACTTGAAATGTCCTTGTTGGGGTTAAGCTTGATTTCATACTTTGATCTCTATAAAAAAACCCCATGGATATACTGGAAAATGTAATAAAAAATGTTAGGAACCCCAGACTTGGGTAAAATTCTGATGCCCTTGGAGTCAATAAAACCTATTTAATTTTGAGTAATGGTATTAATTTTAATATAGATAAATATTTTTAATTGCCTATAAGAAAACCATGTCCATGATAGCAACCAAAGAGGGACAGCAGTTACTTATCTGAACCCCAATGGGTTCAGATTCTCAGAACTATTATAATATTCAATAAAAAGGCATGGTTATGGTAACCTTCTATTTTATGAATTCAGCTGCATTCTTCAAGGCAACATTTAGTGTATTTGATGGTCATGGTGTATGTCTACAGTAACAATCCACTGAATTATCCATCCAGAACTGGTATTTTCTGTTATTTTGTTAATACGAACAGTAAAGATTATTATCAAAAATATTAAGGTGTACACCCTCTCTTTAATTTTCTTTTAAAGAAACTGAGGACATTTGCTAACAGTCTGAACATAGATTGAGGCTTTTCTGTTTCTTTGATTAGAAAAAATTAATTCATTAATCCATCAAAATAAGAAGTCAATTTAATCTTCTGTATAAACTGTTTTCCAAAAAAGCTTAAATAGCTAAATAAAGAAAAAAACCCTGTTGTTTTCCATCTCCATATTAAAAATATTTTAAATTTTAAGTTGTGTTTTGAAATATAAAGCAGTGACTTAAATAAAATCTTTAGAATAGGAAATATTTAACAAAATTTCTTATTCTTAGCTTATATTTCCCATAAAATCAAAATGAAATTCAATATTTTGATTTATTTGCCTGTTAAGGTTAGAATATTTGGCATTTCAGAAACATAAGTTGACAGAACGGATACTTCTGACTGTAAATTAAAAATTCTTATACATTCCACTTCCAAAGTTCAAATTTGAGGCACTTTTGGTTATCATTGGTCAGATCATTAGCATCTGTAAAGATTCACCAATGCAGGTTGTACTAAAGCTATGTTTCCCATACTCATTTTCCCATACTCATTTCCCATACTCATCCCCATACTCATTTTAAAATGCTGCTTCTTAGATGTATACAGACTTCTGAATACAAGAGAAAAAGTGAAAGAAAGAACTTTCTTGCCCTAGAATTCAAATCTAATTCCATAGAAAGTATACCTGTTGAAACAGAGCTAACTCTGTTACTCCATTTCTTTTCCACTCCTCTTTGCAATGCTACTGAGTGAAAGGAGTGAGGGCACCAAGGTGGAGAAAAGTATGAACTACGAAATGCTCCCTTTCCACTTTTTTTAGAGACAAGTAAGCAGCCTCCATAAAACCTGAGTCAGGGGAAGACTGGATTTATCTTGTCTACAGAGCTCTCTTGCACTTCAGGATTTTCCAGCTTGTGAGAACATTCAAATATAGATAATTTCCTATGTTTTGTAATTTTACAGCAGTAGCAATACATAGTCATAGAATCATAGAATCACCAGGTTGGAAAAGACCCACCGGATCATCGAGTCCAACCATTCCCTCAACATCCTTCTTGTGGTGAGGGGCCCAGAACGGAACACAGGATTCGAGGAGCGGTCTCACCAGTGCCGAGTACAGAGGGAGAATAACCCCCCTGGACCTGCTGGTCACCATGGCTGGAGCACCATCATGGTAAAGACACTACCACGGCTGGGACACCACCACCGCCAGGACACCATAGCGACCAAGACACCATCACCTCTCACAGCCAGGCCACTGGAGCCCTGCCCGGCTCCCTCCCCGCACTGCAGCCCCAGCAGCCTTGTTGGCCCTGGACCTCCCCAGGTACCTATTTGAAACTTAGAGTTGAGTAAATATCTAGAGAAAGGTTTTGAGAACCAATGAGATTGCTGTTGTTTTTCACGCTTTTCCTTTCTTTAAGAGAACTGCAGTATTTCTGGTTACTTACATAGCCTAGTCTAGCAAGTACTATATTTAATCTTCTAGATTGAAAAAAAACAAACCAAACCCCTCATCCTTGTATAAATCCTATGTAAACAGAAAAAGTACAGGAAAGAAGTTAACTTTGAGGACTTTCTGGTTGATCTTCTGAACAGTAAATCTTATCTGAACAAATATTATAATAATACCATTCTCGGTAAAACTTGCCTAAGATGACTGATCAGATAGGTATACAAAACATTTTTTTGTTTGGTTTTTTTTGGGTTTTTTTTTGCTAAGAAGGAAAACTCACATTTATTTATTTATTTATCAGCTCAGGTTTTAGAGGACCTTTTTGTCAAGAGAATAATATACCATATGGGTGTCATTTCTGGAAAAAAAAGGTGTACCTCTCATACAGTCTAGACTAAATCAAAGTGAAGAGAGCATTTTGTGGATTCTGCAAGTAAATTCCTAAAGACCAACAAGACTCAACAGATTTTGAGGACAAAATCATAAACTTGTTGTGGTGAGCACAATGCTGTGTGGGGGAGGAGGGAGGGAGAAGTGCCAGCTGGATCCATCATCTGTCTTGGCAATTTTACTGTGTTCATCACCATGGTATCGGAACACCTTTACAAGCTCTAAGAGTAATCACAGTAAAGGATCTCTAGTTTCTCCTCATGTCCTCGGAGGGATGCCTTTGCTAATGCATTTTCTCTTCACATACAGATCACAGTCTATAAGTAGGTCATGAAAATCCATTAATAAGGCAGCTGAGAAACATTAGGTGATGAAACTTTTTATATAAAGTAAGGGGGGGAACACATTTTCCTTTCCTGCCCTTTAAGTGCACCTCTTCTAAGTCAACCTCTGTCGAGCTCTTGAACTACATGAATGTATGCATACAAGTTACATAAAGGCTTATGATTAAAAAATATGTATTTTAGCCCTATTTTAATTTTAAGTGCACTAGCATTTACAAATTAATTCTAACCCAAGTTAGGGATTACCAACTGATTAATTCATAACACTAAACTTACCTGTTCTGTATCCTGCAGGTGTTACGAAAAACCAAAAAACCAAAAAAAACTGAAACACACCAAACCAACAAACAGACAATAAAATATTAATTGTAAAAACACTTATTCAAATAATTAATGGTACTGGATTTTTAACAATTCAAGCAAGCCTACTTATAAGGCATTTTTTTTGTAGTTTATACTTAAAGTAGAACATTAGCAATTACAGAAGATATTAAGAAGTTACATTCCAAAAATGGGAGGGAGGGAAGACGTATTTTCTTGTTCGATGAATCTTACTCAGTAATCTTCTTTGCATTTAATAATAGCAATAATCTGAGGAAAAGGCTCTTCTTCTCTGACTTTGATCTTCTGTATTAACTATGATTTATTTGAAATGTGTAAGAAGTCCTTGATTTTTCATTCTTCACCCAGCACTAGTTGCACTATTTTTTTAAATAAATTTTACTCCCTTGATTGCATTATTATAAAGAATATTTCAAAATTGCTGACAAAGTTTTAAAGTCAGAACATTTTGAATACATTTGGGTTAATGCCAACTGACAACTGAACTACCCTTCACAGAGGTGACTGGGAATATGTAATCTCTCACTACAAAAACTTGCATCCCTGGTGCTCTCTGGGTTTTACTTATTGATCTACACTCTAAAAAACCCAAAGCATACATTTTCACAACTGTTCAACCTGTGGTTAACTATTTTTCACTAAGCAAATTTATATTTATTAGAACAAACATATGTTACTGATGTCCTAAGTAAACACTGCCATTAATTGTCACATGGCCAAAACACTTTCTTAAAGAAAAGCTCTATAAAACAGAAGACCCAGCTCAGTTCAGCATATCTTAATCAAATATAGTAGTGTAAATTTGTTACTTCTAATTTGTCAAAATGTAAATAATTCTTCTAACAAACAAACAAAAATAATTCAACAGTTCCTAAAAATGTTAAATGTTTTAAATGCTAAAACTGTCAAATCACAAAATTTTTGAAGTTGGCAATGACATCTGGACATCAACTGATCCAAGTCCCCTGCTCCAGCCAGGCTGCACAGAGTGGATTGCCACATAAACCACCAAATCTTCATACTGGTTGCAGATAAAAAAAAGTATTCTCTTCTTCAGTTGCTATGCTGAAAAATCAACCTGAAATCTATGGTGTAACATGGAGCTATTAATGAGTACTTTGGAGCTGATTTCGCAACACTTTTGTAGGTAAGTCACTTTTGAAAGACTAAATATTTTCTGCTATAGGGTGCTCATCCCTTCCTTGCTACCGTCACTTCTGCTGCAGAAAAACCTGTTCTGAGGCCAACTATGTAACATTCAAAATAAGATTTGACTCAAAGTCATATAAAAATTCTATGCAGCTAAGCTAAGCTATACCTGAGCATATTTAAGTCAAAATGTTGGAATTTGAAATTGCTAATTAACGACATTAGTGAATGTCAATAAAGCATTATTTTAATGACTCCAAGATAATCCCAGAGCAATCAATTTAGATCACAACGAGTTTACTGTGAAGTGCCAAAGGTGGGGGAAAAAATGCTTCCTCAGCACTGCAAAGTAATGATTTCACAACTGAATAATGCCTGTTCAGAATTTAACTAGATAATTACTTCGTTTGCATTTACTAAGTTGATAAGAGGAATGGAAAAGACAACTTAGCAGGGAAATAATGTTAAGTGTTAAAAGGTGATATGCAAAAGATGGTATTCTTCGAATACCAACAAAGCCCCTTTTAAAAAGAACATATACATTAACCTAAGCATCCTGGTGGGAAAGAGTCAAAGCATAACAAATATATAATGGAAAAATACATTACGTCACACACATCTCTGACATGCAGTTCAGAATGACTGGAGGCTGAAGCAACCAGATATACTTCTGTTCTTGTTTGTACATAATGAATCTGACAAATGACTAGAAGCCAGAACACAAAACTGCTAAGGTCTATTTTCATATCTGTTATTGTAGCCTTGCAGAAACAGAAATTCTCTAAGCCATGGTCATTCCTGCAGAAATAATAGTAATTCAAAGCAAGAAAATAATTCCAGCACTTTATTCTGGCCGTGGAATGACCCTGTGCTTTATCAAGGTGAAGAGTCCCTCTGTTTTCTCAGCTCAAGGCTATCACATTTAGTTTTTGCAAGCATGATTAAGTACCTGCTTTCTTTAAGTTTATGACAAACAACTAGACTTTTGACATATTCAGAATTATGCATGGGCTGTCATCAATTTCACCTGTAACACCTTCTAGCTGGTGCAGAATAACCGCAGGCACATACACTTTATTTCTGCTGGTGGTATGTGCTTTGTGCTGGTATGTTGTGGAGCTGGGCTCAATGCTAGTATGTGCCACATCCTTATTTAGAGTGTGAGGGGAAGAAGTTCAGATTTTCTGAAAATTAGAGAGTTGTGGCAAATGACAACTGTTTTTATAGTAAGAGCTATCTGTGACTGCAATATTTACAAACCAAGTCCAGTATGTGTTTAAATATGCAAATAAACACAAAACACAGGTAAAAATTTTGTAGATTTTATTTCATTGTCCAATAGATATACAGTGATGTGGCATATTTCATGTTCTAAAACGGGGCAGATTTTTACACTTCAGGATATATATAAATATTTTAACATTGCAAAATGTTTCCCCTTTGCAACTGAATGAATTCGTCATTCATGTTGGGTTCAGCAGCTTTCGTATCTAAGATTCTGACTCCATTCTTAAAAAAAAAGGCCAAGCGTATCTAAAAGAAGGTTCTTGAAACTGGTGAAGGGGAAAAAACCAGGAACTCTCAAGGTTCTAAGTGCCTCACCCTCTTCTTCCATCCTCAGCTGTCCCTTGATGTCTACTATTTTGATCAGTTAAGTAATATCATATTGTGGAAGACATTTTTTGCTTTTATGCTTCTTCTTGTTCTTCTCTTCCTCAAGCTTATTTTATGTTTTAGAAAGAGTGCACCATTTCTTTTTTTCACTTGTTGTATTTCTGTTAATCAAGGATCCCACTTCTTCATACCCATTAGTCAAATGTATTTCTAAATCCTTCAAAATCTATTCTGTCTCTGATATGTCCCACACAGTACTCCAGATGGGGGCCTCACAAGGGTATAGAAGAAGTGATGATAGCCTCCCTTGACCTGCTAGCCACACTCTGCTTAATGCCCCTCAGGATACCACTGGCCCTCTTGGCCTTGAGGGCACGTTGCTGGCTCATTATTAACTTGTTGTCTACCAGAACTCCCAGATCCTTCTCTGCAGAGCTTCTATCTAGCAGGCCAACCCCTAATCTGTACTGATATATGGGGTTGTTCCTCACTAGGTGCAGGACTACACTTGCCCTTATTGAACTTGGTTAGGTTCCACTCTGCCCACTCTCCAGCCTGTTAAGGTCTTGGTGGATGGCAGCACAACCTTCTGAAGTATCAGCCACTCTTCCCAGTTCTGTGCCATCAGCAAAGTTGCTGAGGACACACTGTCCCCTCAGCCAGGTAATTGACGAATATGTTGAACAAGACTAGGCCCAGTAGTGATCCCTGGAGAACCCTGCTGACTACAGGCTTCCAACTAGACTCTACACTGCTGAACATAACCCTCTGAGCTCTGCAATCCAGCCAGTTTTCTATCGACCTCACTGTCCACTCATTTAACCTGTACTTCCCAAGCTTACTTGTGAGGAGGTTATGGGAGGCAGTGTCAAAAACCTTCCTGAAGCCGAGGTAGACAACATCCAGTGCTCTCCCTTCATCTACCCAGTTGGTTCTGCCAACATAGGAGGCTATCACATTGGTCAAACATGATTTTGCCAGGTGACAGACACTGAGAGCACCAGTGTGTGACAGAGGTATAGAAGATAGTATTTTAAAAACTTGCTAAGCCAATGTGTTTTATAAGCTTTCTTCTTTAGTAATTAGATTAAAGTAAATTATGCTATATTTATTCTGTGACCCAACAGACACAGGAGGTAGTCAACTCGTCCCACTGCTAAATTTTCTTTCAATACTCTGTCTCCCATGGAATTATCACCTGGAAGAATCAATTGTACAAGAGATGGTTTCTGTTTCTTGATGTGCAATTTAAATTCTAAAATAAACATTGAATATGATAAACTGAATCTTACGTGATCAGGTGGAAGTACAATAGGGCCACAATTTGGTGCTATTCTTCAGATTAAGGATTATTGGATACAAGCTGCTGTCTCTCCTGGGTAAATTTGTTCTCTGTGCGTAAAACAGCTTCCATCAATGTAGTAGCAGCTGCTGCTTCAACTGGTTGGGTAAGAGCTGGGAGGAGTACTTCCAACAGTAGATTATTTGGACGTCACCCAACCGATTCCATCAAGGTCTCTATCACACAATGAAGAAAAAGATTAGTTTGACTACATACACTGCTAAAAAGCCTGGAGGAGAAAACAGACTAATCTGAGACTCAATCTGGCAAGAGCTAGGTTTCATTATGTTGACCATCTGTTTGATTTAGAGTACAACAAAGTCATGGTGTTGAGACACTTCACTTTTTTGGTGAAAATATAGCCACATACAGGGGGACAATAGCAACTTATTTTCTGAAAACCAGAGAAAAAAGCCAATTCTGTCACCTCTTCCCATTTCAGAATAAGTCTGAATAAATATTTATTTCAGTGTGTCCTAAATGTCAAATGGAGTCTTATATCCTGGACAAACCAGAATATAGTTTGCAAAGTAAGAAGTTTGCAAAGTAAGAAGTTTGCAAAGGACTCGTGGGGAAACCCATTGGTAGCTTCTTTCATCTTTATCAAGACAGCTGAAGAACTGTTGTATTTTGACAATGTCATTTCTGGCTCCATGGCATCAGAGACTCCTTGTCTCAGTTTATATCATAAAGAAAATTCATTCGTATGTACACAAAAAGACCTTATAGCAGTCTAAGACTGCACAGCTGTTTGTGGAGATGTGGACTTTTTACAAGTGGACTGCACAAAGAATAGGCAAAAGATAAGTTAATAAAAAAGTAGCGGTCTGGAGCTTATAAGCTTTGTTCATTCATCAATTTTCTCTACAATTTTGTGCATATTATTTTAACCTATACTTTACTTCAACCTTGCAAGTGCAGTATCAGAGTAAGATAGATGTGTCCTTAGCATTTACTTGTCTTTGGTACAAGTATTAGGAAGCTAAAATTCTTCTCTTATTATGTGATCCTCAGCTAGTTATAGTGATTCATTTGACAGAAAGAATAAATTAGGTTTGAACTGTCAGACCATAAAACTGAGCTCATAGTCTGGGCAGTTAAAAAAAAAAAAAGAAAAAAATCAGTGTTGGGTTTGTTCTTGTTTTGTTTTGGTGTGAAATGGTTCAAAATCAACAACATCTAAATGCTAAATGCACTTCAGTAAGTTTTTCTATAGGAGTTTTCCTCAAAATAATTACAGGGAAGGACCTGTCTATTTCAGACCATAAAATTGGTTTGATTAGGAAGTTTGTGTCATAAATGAGAGTGAAGATGATGTTGGCAAAATTGGCCACAGCCGACTGATAAATAATTACCTGAGAGAGAAAGGGCATAACATGACTGACCCTCATCATGCATTTTAATTATGTGTTTTAATTGCCTCTTGAATCCCATAAAAATCAGTGGCTACAATTCTTTAGCTGTTTTTTCTTTCTTGAGCTGTACAACTGTGACAACATTTGCCTAGTGCCTGTAAAATAGTTGAGGGGACACTGTCTTTTAGCAGGGGATGAAAAAATTCAGAAAGTTGTATTAAAAAAACTCAGCTTGTCAATGAAGGTCATTAGATTTATGACCTAATAGAAACATTAGAATAAAGATGAGCTGAAAAACAGGAAAAAAGTTTGGAAATATAAAAGAATACGTAAAAATACATATGCAGCTCTCCTTGCAGCATTTATTTGTCTGTGATGAAAAAAAATCAAAACCACAAGCAACAAAACCACAACCTTTAACAGCTTTAAAGAAAAACAGTTGAAAGGAAGCTTTCAACCATTCAGCACCACAAGTACAATTGTCCCTAAAATTATTTCTTGTTATTTAAGAGACCCTTGATTTCTGAAATCTCTAGGGAGTGAATTTTGAGATGTCAAGGATATAAGTTAAACTGAGACAATTCAAAGATCCTCTAGGGTCCCACAAATTTACCATGGAACTAATTTCTTATTCACTGTGTGAATGAAATTCAATGAGAATTTCTTTGGTTTCAGAAAAAAAATCCATATGCATACTTATATTTTTGCTTATATAAATGCATATGTGTGGCTTAGAATATCTCTTGCAAAAGTGGATAGAAAATATTTGGACGGGTTGTCAACAATTAATCCAACCATTTAGAATTCAATTTATTATCATCCATAAAAAGTTACTACTCATATATAAAACTTGCCTGCTCCCCTTTTGCAGCTTAGTCCTAACACAGATCTTCAGTTCTGACCCTCAGTATTTTTCTTTCCTCTGAAGTTACCAACTGTGTTTCTTATCTGCATGTGTCAGTGGATCTTCTTTTGATGGAGATACTCTGTTCCTGTTTGCTGGGCCCAAGCTATGGATAAACTTTCAGACTTTTAGCTATTTTATTTCTCTTTAGAAGCCTGATATTTTTACTTACCATGCCTCCATTTTATCCTCAGGTCAGTAGTGAAGAATCCAACAAAATACTTATCATTTTTCCATATCTTCAGTTTGCCAAACCATAGAAGCATAAACTGCTTTCCCTTCTACTGTCTTTATGCTTGCATTCACAGTGTGAAACTTCTCATAAACTGTTGCATTATGTTATAGCCAATGTAAATTTGGATATTTTATGCATACAAATATTTTCCCTTACATAGCATAATTGCAAAGCATATCTTGACAGAATGATAGACTTTTTAGTATGGTGCATGTCCCCGCACTGCCCTGTTATTACTAGAAAAAAGTCCCTTCTAAAGTTAGTGTATTCAAATACTCTATCTGCAAACTAGCTAGCAGCTGCTCTTCACTGATTCAGGTAGTTCAGCATATCTATAAAGCAGAATGTGTTTTGCTTTTCTGAACTGTCAATCACAGTTTTTGTTGCTATAACTGAGGGTCACAAAACAATTAATTCATCTCCTCTGATAAAGAAGGGAGAAGAACTTCACTGTTGTAATAATATTTTTTCTGTTTTACCTTTTACTGTTAAACCTTCCCAGGGATACAACAGAATAGATTATTTCCAAGAAAAAAATAAAATTTAATTTATAACTTCTCCTTCTACATACTTTCCTTCTTTTCGTGGATGAAGTTACATCACCATCCTTGCTGTCATGGAATTAATGGTGGATAAGACAAGCAGTACTTCCTACTAAAAGGAAGCAATTTATATGATAGTGTGGCAGACCAATATGAGCATGTTTACTTTCAGAAGTTCAGTAAGTAGTTGAAAGTAAAAACAGTATTGCTTTGTTCTAATGGCAGAAACGGCAGCTGAATTGTAAACAATATTACAAAACTTTGAGATCTATGTATGTTTCTAAGAATACTCTCGTAAAATAAGAAATTTTCACAAGTACAGCTTCAGTAGAACTAGGGCTTAAATTACACTGAAATTAAATTTACAGAACTTTCCTCTTACTCTGCCAGTATTCAAGAAGTATAATAAAATTAGTTATTAATTTATCCCCCAAATTTTTCTTTGTAGATGTCTTTCTTAAAGGAAAGTACTGCTCTTTTTTTTTTTAATTGAATACATTAAACTTAAAAAAAAAAATCCAGTAATCCTTTAGGAATTTTTTCCTTCATTCCTCTTTGTAAACTGAACTTCTTGGTCCAATATTTCTCTCTCACAATTTATCATGACACAGAAAGGTCATACATGAAATATTATTATCACAGTGCAAAAAAAGAAAGCACAATGGGAAACACAAATAAAGGAGGAATATAACAGGAACACCAATTACCCACCCAGAACTCCTACAGAGTGGTATGGAATAATTTCCTAACAGGATTTTTTTATTTTTGGATGAAATGTAAAGACAGTAATTTTTAATTTTAGGACAATAAACTTTCACTTCTGAATGAAATGTAAAAAGCAACTAATGAAGGGTATAAAGTACCCACTCATATTCTCCTCAGCCATATGCTATAACCTAAAGACCCGTCACAATAATGCCAGTGATGAGATCTTCTTTTGCATTGTAGAGATCAGTCATGAGTAACCTTCTCTTATAATATTGGCTTTTGTTTCTTCAGTTCCTGGAAAGCAAATATTCATACCCATTTCCTGTGAATATAAGTACAGATTTCTCACATGAATTATCTACATCTTGTATAAAAATAAAAAGCATTTCTTATGACATAAGACTATTCTGCCTAATGTATAATGTGAGTTAAAACTATGGTTATGGAGAGAGTATCAGTGCAAATAATTCTTGCTGGGATCTACAATACTGCAAGATTGTCCAAATGGCCTGCTGCATTTAGACCATTAATCCCGTAGCAGAATGGTGAAAAAAAACCCTTTTATTTTTAGTAGCTTGAATTCCAGTACTCATCTTGCAAACAGAACATAATGCTGAAATATTCCCTGACCTCCACAGTATGAAAAGGTGAAAACAAATCTATAACCATAGCTAACCCCCTTATGTTTATTCATAAGTAAACTACTTGCAGACTGCTCATTAATTGTAGCCATTACTTATTAGGTTGTGATCCCTGGCTCCTAAGTTGCAGAGTACGTTTTACCTTCCACACTTTTGTTTTAATTAATCTTAGGAAAAATATTATATATTTGTTTAATATGCCTAAAGGTAGAGTAACTGAAAGCACTTCTGAGGCTTTTCAGCACTGAGAAACTTCTACAAAGTTTTGTCATCTACTGACCCACCAGTATGTCAAAAGAAAGTCAGCTGCCCCTCTTAGATGACAGCAATGTCTAAGACCCTCTGTAAGCAAAGGAATCTTAAACTCAGCCACGGAAGTATTCACAGAAAGGCTTATTGGATGTGCCTACATACCACACGGGAAGAGCCTCAAAGACCAGCTTGCATTGTTACTTGCTCCCTGTCCATTTAATACATCTACATTCTTTGTGAATGTGTTTTTGTGTAATCTGCACCTTGGAGCATGTATGAGCACATGCTAAGAAAAGGGGCTCCCATCTCAGCTGTCAGATCTAGACTACCCTATCCGGCCTTACAAAGAGGGCCAACTAGGACAGGTCCATGTGCTTCCCACCAGGACCATGATAGGTCATCTGCTAGAGGAGCACATGGGTTTTGTCGGTGGCCTGAATCAAACTGAATCCTGGCAGCCTGCAGAGAAGACACGGAGCCAAGAGACATGCTGGATTATAAGCACAATCCCAGATTTACCTTCTCAGAGAACACAGTATTGATTAACCTCAAGGATGTCTCACCTGCAAGGAGCAAGACCATAGCGGGTAACACACAGAATATGGAATCAATGCAGAAACAGCACTTTGGAGCTGTATAGCTAGAAATATTTTCTGGCTAGGGACTAAATCATTACTGTAAGGAAGAAATGTGTTTGTTAGTAATATTACCTGGCTTGACTTAGAGCAGACATTAACTAATTCTCTGTACCTAAACATGCAGTGGAAAGTTTGAAAAATGTGGGATGCATAGAGTTTAAAGAAGTTTCAGACTTTCACTTAAGAGAGAAAAAGATTTTGCTGGAATAATCAAATTGACTCATTCTATCTGAGCAAAAGTCTTGTCAAGGCTCACACAGCCCTGATTATTTTTTTTTTAAATATACACAAAATCCAAGTGTTTATAACATGGTAGGGTAGGACTGTACTTATCAACTGGGACAAAACTCTTCTCCCAAGAGTATGTGTAGGAAAATACAACAATCTTCAAGGTGAATGCTTATGGGAAATGTCGTTAATGAAAACCTGAATGTGAATGTTTATTGGAAATGCCATTAGTGAAAGAAATACTTTGTCATCTTGTAGTGTCTAAACTGATAGTGTTGAGCCTGACAGTTAACTATGAAATTAATTTTGTATAATATGTTACAACAATGGTTCAAATCTTCTTCTCCATCTCATATCTCATATGTTAAACTAGAAAAGTATAATGATCTTTTCAAATAAATAGAATAGTTTTTATTGAGATTAAAGCATTAGTGAAAAAGCAGTTGTCTTTAATAGTGGTAAACAGAAAGCTTTCCATCATTGCAGGGTTTTACATGAGTGAATAGACTTTAAATAAGGATGAAAGCTTGACATAAAAACAGTAAGAAGAATATAATTTTCCTATGAGAAAAAATGCAAATTATTTTTTTTTTTAATTCTCAAGTCTGTACTCTGTTTTTTATATGTTAAACCCTACATTTGTACTAACACACATTTTCTGATTAGTAATTATTTAAGTAGCTTCTACTGGCTAAGAATAAAGGATGGCGTTAGGGTACCATAAGTTGGCTAAGTTCATTCCACACCTATGGGATGTATTAATGACATAAATGAGAGAAAGAACATGAACATTAAAATACTAATTACTTACAAAAGGATGTTTTTTTCTAATCAGTTTGAGAGACACTTCATAAGAGCAGTCTTTCTATTCCATATGACAAAGAGCTCAGAGATGTGTTTCTCACACTTTCAACTCAGGATTTCAGTTTGGTCCTTTTTGTGTGTAGTATATTGCAGCAACCAAAACTGTTTAGGTGAGGGGGCTTTATTGTTTGTTTGCTTGTTTTTAATTAAATTGCCAAAATATTTAGCATGAAAAAGTTCCTCAAATCATGGGTTCACAGCATGGTTCCATTCAAAAGCAGGCCATTGATACTCATAAAGGTTTATTCAGTAGAATGCTGATGTGGTAAACTGTCATTTCTACAATTTTATATATTAACTTAATGTTTACATAGTCTAAAAAATAAATTGACTAAGGAATAAATCTTCATTTGGAAGCTTTTTCTAAGTTTGGGTTTGTTTGGTTTTTTTTCTAGATTTGCTTATAGAATTAAGAACTGCAAAGGTTTTCTTAGAGCTTACATAGGAAACATAGAAATCGCAGTAGCACCTGATGAGATCCAACAAAATTACAATACTCACACTAGTGTGGCTCCATCTAGAGTGTTGTGTACAATTTTGGGTGCTGCAGTATAAAAAGAATATCAAGCTACTGGAAAGTGTCCAGAGGAGGGTCACAAAGTTTCTGAAGGGTCTAGGGGGAAAGTTGTATGAAGAGTGACCAAAGTTACTTGGCCTGTTCAGCCTGTAAAAGAGGAGAATGAGGGGGGAACTCATAGCAGTTTACAGCTTCCTCACAAGGGAGGGAGGAGGAGCAGGTGCTGATCTCTTCTCTCTGGTGACCAATGATAGGACCCGAGGGAATGGCAGGAAAATGTGCCAGGCAAGGTATAGGTTGGATATTAGAAAAAGGTTCTTCACTCAGAGGGTGGTTGAACACTGGAACAGGGTCTCCAGGAAAGCAGTCATGGCATCAAGCCTGACAATATTCAAGAAACATTTGGACAACTCCCTCAGACACATGGTGTAAATTTTGGAGTTGTCCTATGCAGGAACCGGGGTTGGACTCAACGATCCCTGTGGGTTCCCTCCAACTCAGACCATCCTGTGATTCTGTGATTCTGTGATTCTATAACTACAACATGGCATTTAGATGTTTTTCATCTTAAAATATTCACAAGTCTTAATTAAATATACTGAAACATACTGAACGATACACTATTTTTTTTGTTTAGCCCCATAATTTCTGACAACTAGGAAATTATATAGGAAAATAATTTTTATGTATGGTTGTGGAGTTTGTCAATGTCAGAGATGAACTCGGAAACCTGATATATATTTTATTTAGTCAGAAGTCTTGATATCGTGAGAAAGATATCTGTATGAAATAGAGTTTATCATATTCTAGAATACGTAAACGCAGAGATATTTTGTTATTATATTACTTGTTTATTTGTCATTATTTATTCCAACTAAAGATGTTCCTTCATATCGTGCCCTGGCAATAGCTATTTAATGCATATCTATGTGCTGTCCTTCTGCTAGCTATTTCTTTGGCTTTGTTACCGTACTGAAAGATCAAGTGCAAAATTCTGTAAGCAAGCAATGTGATGCAGAAACATGCTTATCACCCCTCAGGATCATGTCTACCTACTAAAACAGAGACATGTATATGCTACATTCAGATCTACTTTAGCCAGTTCACACACTACCTTTCAGAAATAAAAATAAAACCTGTTTTCCTTTCTTAATTCTGAAATATCATTTTTGTTTTCTTATTGTTCATGAGCAGTAAACTGAAATTTTAGCAGAATAATCTATCATAATCTCAAAACAACAGTATACATTTGTCCATAATAAACTTCACCTGTAGTTCTACCACCCAGGCTATGAAACTGACCTTCACCTTTACTATTCTATAGTACCAGTTAGTACCAACAAGCTTTATCCCCTGCAAAAAGCTTGCAGGGCATACTCACATAGTGTCCACTTTTAAAAAAAAAAATATTATTCAGTGTGTTGGTTTTTTTATCTTGTAATAAGTTGTTTATCCATGTGGAGATTTGTCTTCTCTCATGGCAGCTTAGTTTCTTTAAAAGCTTTTGCTGAAGGACTGTGTTGATTGCCTTTGGAAATAAAAGGAGGCTATCTCAAACTTTCTACACAGGCTCATTGTTTCCTTCAAAGAACTCCCATAGATTTGTGATTTCTGACTCTAAAGTAGCCAATAGTTCTTTTCTTTACACTAATAGTTACCACTGTTCCCAGATGAAACAAAGGTGAACATCACTGATCTGTGTTGTGCATGTGGAAGCTGTCAGGGTCTGCCCTGGAATGGTTTTTAAAACTGGTGGCATATTTGCAGTCTTCAGGAGGCTGGGCAGCACAATCAGTAACTTACTCGTCACCACTGTAAGTTTCTTTAAGTCTGCTAGGCCAATATTTTCTGGTATTCATTTACTAATATTTAGGAAAACAGGTAGTCAAGAGTCAGTTATCTGCACATATTTCTCAGGCCAATTCACAGGTAGATTGTTTGGAGATGCAACTCGTAAAGACTTAGAGGATGATAACAGGTCATTTGGCATGTTTTCTGGAAATGTTTGAAAAATAAACTTCATTTTGGCTTCAGCTGTTTTTGCAAGGTTGATTTATAAAGGTAACTTTTCAGTATAATAGGCTTCTATGAGGCACCTGACTTAATCCTGCATAACAGGCTGCATGAAATTAACATCATATAGTACCAGTGAAAACCTTATTAATCATTTTAAAAGCAGCTTAATGTTAGATCTCAATGGTTATTTTAATAAGAAACAAGGATAATGTTAATAGAGTTCCACAGGAATCTATTCTTGGCCTCATGTTATTTTTATCTATAGTTTAAGTAAAAATTTGTAGAATAATCCTAAATTTTTAATACTGCCAAAAGCAAGCTCAAATACCTAGGAAGAAAATCCAACATCTATTGGCAAAGATAGAAGACAGTATCACACAACATCAATGAAAAGACTTTCAGAAACAATTGCTTGATGATGGTATCACACTTCAGATTAAAGGTTGAATGCAATGCATGAATACCCAAGTAATGTAGTGCCAAATAAGAAAAAGAAGTTACTTTATTTGGAGAAGTTGGTGATGAAACCGGCAGTGATTAAATTATTTCAGGTTTGATATCAATCATAAAAAAGAATAACTGGAATTTAAAACAAATGGCAGTAGAGTAGCTTGAGAGAGAGAAGATTTGCCTTCTAGTGAAAAACTTGGAGAAATCTATTTGCTTGGTTTACCCATGAGAAGATTAAGAGGTGTTTTTATCTTAGCCTTAAAGTATCAGCTTAGAGGACATGTTTCTGAAATTCAATGACTTTTTGATTTGTATGTGGGAAAAAAAATGCAAAAAGGCACAGTGGCTGGAGGCTGACCGTAGTCAGACTAGGAAAAATGTACATATTTTTAACAGTATAAATGATTAACTGGTAAAAAGTTCACTACATAAATGACTAGATTTTTCATTATTTGAAGTTACTTGCTGTAGATCGAATGCCTTTTTATAACTCAGAACCTATGAATTTCAGACACTTTGTTTTGTCTTACATAGAGGTTGACATGCCCATCTTAAGTTTAAAGTTTATACATCTCCAGATACCTTGTGCAGGAAAAAGAAATTGTAGCATATGACAACAGAAATCTTTAAAGTCACAATTTTTACAATTTTAACATTTTTTTTCATTTTTTTCCATGTTTTTCCTGTTTCCATTCCAGAAATACATTTACATGAAATCAGTATTGTTTCACTGTAATATAACATGGAAACAAGTAAAACATACATCCTGAATGAGAACAACAATTTGTGTTTAGGTTCAGATAAAATGTTTAACATTAGAAAATCCAAGTCTTTTAGTTTGTCTTTTCCATAATTATTTGTCTTCATATTATGCTATTACCAAAGGATGTGAACAGAGCACAGCGTCGTAGTTCTAGGTCCCAGAAGAGCTTACAATTAACAGTATACCCCATAAAGTATACTAAATACGGAACACCGGGGAAAACAGAACTAGTAACATAATTATTGTGCCCAAATATTTTTTTTTTTTGGTGAAGTGTTAATTTTAGAAAGTTAAGGCTTTCCATAGATTTCTGCATATATTTGAGCATTTCCACATGTGCAAATATTGAAAGTAATTATTCAAATGCATGCAAAGAAAATTGAGTCAGGAGGGAAGTGAACCCAGCCCTGAATAAGAGCAATTAAAGATGGGAAGGTATGCAAGAAAATTAAAAATATTAAAGGTCAGTAAGAGTTTGTTGTGCAATAACATGAAAATAGAATCATAGAATCACTAGGTTGGAAAAGACCCACTGGATCATCAAGTCCAACCATTCCTATTAATCACTAAACCATGTCCCTGAGCACCTCTTCCACCCATCCCTTAAACACCTGCAGGGATGGTGACTCAATCACCTCCCTGGGCAGCCTGTTCCAGTGCCTAACAACACTTTCCGTGAAAATTTTTTTCCTAATGTCCAGCCTAAATCTCCCCTGGCGGAGCTTGAGGCCATTCCCTCTTGTCCTATTCCCTGTCACTTGGGAGAAGGGGCCAGCACCCTCCCCTCCTCAACCTCCTTTCAGGTAGTTATAGAGAGCAATGAGGTCTCCCCTCAGCCTCCTCTTCTCCAGGCTAAACAACCCCAGGTCTCTCAGCTGCTCCTCATAAGATTTGTTCTCCAGCCCCTTCACCAGCTTCATCACTCTTCTCTGCACTTGCTCTAGAGCCTCAACATCCTTCTTGTGGTGAGGGGCCCAGAAATGAACACAGGATTCAAGGAGCGGTCTCACCAGTGCCGAGTACAGAGGGAGTATAACCTCCCTGGACCTGCTGGTCACGCTGTTTCTGATACAAGCCAAGATGTCATTGGCTTTCTCGGCCACCTGGGCACACTGCTGGCTCATGTTCAGTTGGCTGTCAACCAACACCCCCAGGTCCCTCTCCTCCAGGCAGCTTTCTAGACAGACTTCTCCTAGTCTGTAGCACTGCATAGGGTTGTTGTGCCCCAAGTGCAGGACCCGGCATTTGGCCTTGTTAAACCTCATGCCATTGGACTCAGCCCAGTGGTCCAGCCTGTTCAGATCCCTTTGCAGAGCCTCCCTACCCTCCATCAGATCCACGCTTCCACCCAGCTTAGTATCATCCAGAAACCTGCTAAGGGTGCACTCAATGCCTTCATCCAGGTCATTGATAAAGATGTTGAACAGGGCTGGACCCTTGAAGGGGCTGGAAACTTGAAGAATCTTGAAATACACTATTTATTATATGAGTGTGCTGGTCACCAGCACAGAAATGACAGATGTTTTGTGCTTGTGATTTGATAATTTTTCAACTATGATAACCTTTGGAGCTGGAATAAAAACCAACAGCTAGTGGAAAACAATCTCTCTTGAATTAAAAACAATCCTGGAGAAAGGCATAAGCCAAAAGCCTTATAACATCTCACTGTTACATCAGTATGTGCTACAGTTTCTAATTTCATGAGCACCAAAACGTGTGCTGTTTTTCTAGTTTTATTACTTAGAAAGCTGATAAGGACACAGCTGTACGGTTTATACTCAAAATGATAATTATGGGTTTGTATCTTTCTCTCTTTAAACTCATAGTCTTCCTTCTCTCAATTGTGCTACAGAACATTTTCAAAATACAGTACCGTTTTGGGGTTTTCCTTGGGACACACGTTCTCTGACTGCTCAAGACGTAATTATTGGCTACAGCGTAATTTAGTGTAGGAAAAACGGAGATTCTGCAAAGCTCACTACATTTGATGCAATGTAGCATCCTTCATATGTTATATTCTAGAATAAGATTTTACACAACCAACAGATGAATTTAACCAAACAGAAGCAATTTCTGAATGATAGATATTTACCTTACTATTGGTCATAAAGTATTCTATTTGCAGTCTTATTTACATTGGGGAAGTTTTTTTTTCTATAGCATGCTTAAGCACATATTTAGATTCTATTGAAGCTAAGCCCTCAAATAAACAGACATAATGGTTAAATACTACCCACCATAGTCCAAATTCAGCAGAAATGAAATTAAAATACAGGAAAACTTGGATGTTCAGGATCTTTAGGACAGAGGAAGAACTGATAGGAAAATACTGATTAATGGGAAATCCCTAGGATTCAGGTTTTTTTCTGAAACTGAGAAAACAAAATTGCCACTGATATCTGAGAGGGTTGCATTGGCCTTTAGCAGTTCTTGTCAGCAACTGGATAACTATCAAAGTACGAAAGTGGGAACAGGTTGCAGAAACTTGTCTAATGTTTTTTTCTTGTGGTACTGGTTTTAGTTGAGATGGAATAAATTTTCTTCATAGCAGCTTGTATGGTGCTGTATTTTGGAATTGTGACCAAACAATGTTCAATACACAGGGATGTTTGGCTATCAGTTTCTTAGGGAAGCATTAATATCTTTTAAATTCGGATATATAAATTCAGTTTTATGGCTGTAGCTAGTCATTGAAACTCCCTCATTAACAAGTGGAGTATATGAAAATTATTTAAATAACCTACCTGTTTGAAAATTGTCTTGTAGATCATAGATGGGATAAGTCACTGCAGAAATGCTAGTCTGTCTGCATCAGCTTTGGAAATACCCATAGATCTGGTTTAAATTAAACACTCAGCTTTCACATAACGCAATGTAGGCAAGATAAATCTTGAACTTTATGCATTATTTGTAAAATGTAATACTTTTTTATATTGCTGAGTCAAACAATAAAAGTAATGAAGATCTTGGTGGTCAAAAATTCCTGGAGTCATAGAATCATTGAATGGTTTGGGTTGGAAGGGATCACCTAGTTCCAACCCCCCAGACATGGGCAGGGACATCTTCTACTGGATCAGGTTGCTCAAAACCTCATCCAACCTACCCTTGAACATCTCCAGGGTTAGGGTAAATTGCTAATATTTCCCAAAAATTATTGCTGTTACACAAACTTAAGCCAGAAAAATATTTAAATCTGAATTTGCAGATATTAAAAAATATTTTATCTGTGTACATAATTTTCAGAAAGAAATATCTCTGTTACCTTGCTTGGCTAGATCCAAGAAAGACTTCAGTATTAAATGACAGCTATGTTTAGCATAACTTTGAAGATCTGGACACTTATTTTTGTGTTTCTCTAACTAAAATTTATTTTGTAAAATTGATCTCAGGCATACATTTGCACACAAAGTATTCAAAACTTAGTAGGTATAAAAATGTGTCTTCTAATTTTTTTCTTCTAAGGTTTAGTCAAAATTTTTCTGCAATACGAACTATGACAGGTTTAAGCAACACAAACAATATCAATAATAATTTAAACAAAGTCTGTAGTACTCTGATCAACTAGAGAGTGAAAACATTAACAACAGTCTCAGAGTGAAAGAAAGTTTGCTGAAAGTACTGAGAGAGTGGTACTATCCATTATGTCTGAAAATTGCTAAGGGAAAGTTTAGAAGTTAACAAATGAACTCATTTTAAGGGAAATTGGAGCCTATTTATTTCCTTTCAAATGTGGTAATTTAATGGTTTTACAGTGTGCTTGCATGTATGAGATAGAGAAAGAAAATGTGATCCTTTCAGGAGAGTAGGACTTGACAGATGACACAAAGGTTTATGTACTAGCTGCAGTTTACCCTCCAAGCAAATTTATTTAACTGTAAACAAAGAGTTCCACTTATCTAATTAGGAAGAAACAAATGTATGCAATAAAAACTTAATTAGGAAACATAACATAATTTTATTTTGATTAAAAATCTAGCATCTCAATCAACCTTTTTATACTGGTTGGAGTTCTATCTCTTTCATTTCTGGATAATAATACCAGTTTTAGGTGGATGAAGGGTGTCTTTTATGGGCGCATCTTGCCATTTCCTGGTTTACTGAATTTTTGTTTGTATTTCTTAGGGAAACAAGTGGAAAATAAAGTCAGTCTAAAATTAGAGATTTTATTTTAAAAATTAATGTATATTATGCAAATTATTAGAAAAAAATTAAGTGGGAATTTAATTTACTTTTCATACAGTGAAAATGGGCCTAATTCATGAGAAGTGTGCCAAAAAATTACTAGCTTTTATACCCAGTCAGTGCTTCTTTTTTTATCTGATTAGTATCATAGAACTAACCAAAAGCATTCTTCAACTGAAATGGTAGCAGTACGAGTCTGCACATAGATCCAGATAAGAAAAAACCCCAACACAACAGCCAAACAGAACTGACTTGAGCCAATCCTTTGCTCACCTCAAAATTACACCAAGCCCCCTGAAATCACATGAGGTACGTATGTGACTAAGGACTCTGTCTTAAGAGGAGATTGTTTCAGCTTCCTTAAAAAATCCTGCAGTGTATTTTCTAAACTATTGATTTGATATATAAGGATTAGGTTTGGAGTGTTTGGTTTTTTGGCTTTTTTTGAGTTTTGTTTTTTGGGTGGTTTTTTCCATTTCTCATGCAGAACAAGGAAGATTCAGATGTCTGGAAAAGCTTCCAAACCTATGAAATGGGAATTTACATGCTGCTTTCACATATACATCTCTGCAAAGACATTAATGATGACACCATGCCGTTACAGCTGCAATGCTCAGAGCTAGGGTAGCAGTTAATTCTGTGGCAACACCTCCTTGGAAAATAAAGCTCAGATTATGTTACTTTTACAACTGCGATGGTCAAGAAAGAACAGCAAGTGGCAAGACTATAGCAATACAGGTCTGCAGTCTGTGCTTACACCTATATGAATGGCAGTATTCTGTGATATTTTAAAACTTATGTAATTTTTTAAAAAAAGAAAAATTCCTTATAATCTAAGCAATCTTCCCAATTACATAGTTTCAGAATAAAACTCTGATTTAAGTCTGAATCAAAGAGTTAACTCTCTAAGAACACACTGTCTTTTATTGGAGTATTGTCAATCTTAAGATCTGGTCTAAAGCCTGACACCCTTAAGATATGCTCATGTATGGCAGTGCAATTGCATACAGTTGTATTGTTGTGGAGATGTAGTGTAACAGTCACCTCACAGTAATTAATTTTCCATCACAATTTTTGTTGCATATTCTGTTCCCTAAGGATACATAATACATCTATTCTAACATTGTTATAACACATTCTGGTGCATAAACTTTCCAATAGCACAGCAGCAGATAACAGCTCCAAGATCTTGATTAATAAAAACACATGCCTTTGTTATGTAAGAAAATAAGTGTTCTAGTAGTGATGTAGACAGGAAGAATTGAGCTGTTTGCCATGTGAAACAACAGGGATAAAAAAAATAACTGTGCATACATTAAGACAGTGTTTGATACTATGCATGCCTAGCCCCTTAGTACTGGTTTAAACTGGGATAGAGTTAATTATCTTCTTTGCAGACCCTATGGTGCTGAGTTTTTGGTTTGTGACCAAAACAGTGTTGACAACATACTAGTGTTTTAGCTGTTGCTGAGCAGTGCTTACACAGCATTAAGGCTTTCCCTATTTCTTGCTCTGCCCCCACAGTAAATAGGTTGGGGGCAGATAATAGGTTGATAAGGAACACAGCTGGGATTGACAGAAGGGATAGTCCACTCTCAGCAATAAAACCAGGGACGGAATTTATGAGGGGTTGCCATTGGTCTGTGACTGGCTGGATGTCCATCAGCTATTTGTGAGTAATTGTATTTACATACCTGTGTTTTCTTTCATATGTTTTATTTTATATTTTTCTCACTTACTAACTGTCCTAATCTTGACTCACAAGTTTTCTCACTTTTGCACGTCCAGTTTTCCGCCTCATTCCGCTGCAGGAGGAATGAGATGGCAGCTGTGTGGTACTTAGTTCCCGACTGAGGTTAACCCACAGCAGCCCCTAATGCTATATTGGTATTAAGTATACAGGTAATAAATCACAGATATATCATTACTCTTAATGGTTGGAAAGGATTTTTATTATAATTATAATTATTATTATTTTTAGAAATAATGGTTTATAACAGGGCAAGTACATTTTTAAAGATCACCAAATAGACAGGGAAGGAACATCAAAAGGATCCTGGATTCATAAAACTTTTTGTGTTAGTCCTTTTGTAGGGAAGTGCATATGCACAGAGTCTGCTACAAGATGAAGTTGATCTTTGTTCAACTCTTCAAACACTTCTAGAATACTGCTACTGTTATTATAAATAAGAAGAAGATGCATGCATAATTTGCTGAATTTAGATACAACTGTCAGTAAATCATCAGACGAAGGGTCAAAGCTACAGACATCAGAGCAGTTACTTTATCTCAGTTGCAGCATGTGCAATTTAAATATGCATCTGATACCACTACAAAATAAGTAGGTTTAATAATGACTGATAGCAGTAGCTGTTAAGAGACACTAGGACTAGACAGAACATTTTCCTCTGTGATCTAGCTTGTTTGTAACATTTGTTGTAATTATCTTACAGGCATTCAGAAAGACCTGATATTGACTCTGAAATGATTTCAGTGAACACATACATCATTGGCAGCTTAGCTGTGTCCTGTCTAGTGACCCGCTACATGGCCTAGCAGTAGAACATGGCAAATTCCTGTTGTGAATACAATCAATAGCTCTAAAAAGGAAATTTGCCAAGTATATCAGGTTAGCAAGTGATTTCTTGTAAGCAAGTGATTAAATGGCAGATTATTTTCATTTAGTAAGAGAAAGAATAACGAGTCAAAAGTGTTTCAGAGGGCTGAGAGAAATGCAAATGGGCATATTGTGTCTGATGCAACATGAAGGCACAGGAGCATGACTTAAATCCAGAATGGACTGGAATAAATACTCCTTGTTTAAAAAAAATAGTTAGCTGAGGATTTGAAGGAATTCTTAGCTGCCAAAGGGACCAGCATTTCTGCTGTACCTGTCTGCTTCAAAACATATTGAGTATGCTTCTTGATTTCAAAACACGAACATTCACTATTCATGCCCTCAAATGAAGTCTTGGCAGTGATACATGGTAAAGCCAACTGTTGAATTGCAATTTTTTGAAAATAAGGAAAAAAGTTAAGTTACTAAACTAAGGAAAAAGTTTTCCCTTCGGTTTTGTAATTAGAAGGGGAATGAGATTGAAGGAGCTTATAAAGGAAATAGCTTGACAAAAATGTTGACCAAATAGGATTATTATTTAATAGAAATTACTTTTTGTTTCATTACCTTTTTAATGAATATGTTCACATAGGAATGCTTGACGAAAGAGTGAATTCTCACCTGGCATATATGAAATGTTATTTAAAAAATCAGAAAACATATCTAGTCAGCAAACAAACAGCAAATGTCAAATCAGTACAAATCAATACAAATCAATCACTTTGCTTTTCAATGACAATGCCTTGGTGACATCAGTGATGAGCATGTTAGAGACTCAGAGAATGAATGTGACATCATTTCACAGGATTTTTCCAGTTTCACTATACAAACCTCTTTGTCATTACTGCTTATTATTCTTATTACACAAAGATGTTTTCCCACCTCAAAATTCTTTTGAGAAACCGTTCAATGCAATGTAAATTAGCAGGTATCCCATTGTCACAAAAAAACCTGCCCATATACATCAGCTGGCTATTATTTTTAACAAACTTGAAACAGAAAAATATAAGAGTGGGAATGACCTTTACCCTACAAAAGAAAATCTGAGAATAAAAACTCCGTTATTTGAAACTCTTGCCTGAGTTCCAAAGGATTAAGGAGTAGAAGTATTGCAATAAATCACATGCTCTGATTTATTCATCAGTTTGTAGAAATATATCTTGACTAGCTATAGACTGGAAATATATGAATTCTCTCTCTCTATATATATACACATACATACACTTGCCCTCTTCTTCTCCCAGAAGGAATGTGACTTGCATTCTTTTATGATGATCTAAAGTTCATTCATTGTGAATGTCATTGTTAGCAATGGAAACTGTATTGAAGCTATCATATGCGACTATTTGACTGGAAGGGGTAATATCCAAAGTATACCCACTGTATCTCCATAAAACCAGCAAGCAGAACCACACACTGCACGCAAGAAGGTACACAATGCCTTTGTGGGCATAATTTTTTTTTTCCAAATAAAGACACCATTTTTAATTCAGATAAAGGACTTAGGAGCATATAAGTATAATCAAATATGACAGAATGAATATAAAAATTTATATATTGGCAACAATCCATGTTAGTGGATTGACATTAATTTCAAAGCACATCCTTACTAATTCCTGTATTGCTGGTACTATTATAATTATATGGAATGAAGTTCTTTTATATTCTCACCCACAACTATTGATGGTAGTCTGTATAAAAGTCAGTCTTGCTTTTCCCAGTTCTTTGCACATGCTGCATCGTGAGAATGGAAATAATCCCCAGGGCTTTCTGCATCTTCACTGAATTTATTTTTCTTTTTCTTTCCTTTTTACAGGAAAACACCTATGCTAGTTGTAGTATAAATACAGTATGATGCTAAAGGAATGGTGCAGCTCTATGAGATGATGCTGTTCTTACCATGACCTTGAATGATGCTTAATATTCCAATAGACATGGTCATGACATAAGATCTTTCTTTCCAGACACCCTTGTGCCTTATTTTATCCCATGTTGTTTTCAAGCAGTAGGTTTTGGCACATTACACCCATTCAAACATTTCTTCTGCTCTTCAAGCACCTGTTGAATGAAATCTACTCTGTCTCCTTAATTATGGGATATCTTTGCTTCCTCTTAGAAAGCCATGTTTACATTTGAAAGATTTGGAAAACCATTAGTTATGGCAAAAATCTCATTCTCCTGCAAGGATGTCAAACCAGTAGTTAAAATCCAAACTGAGAACTAGTATCGGCAAAAACCCCGGACTTTTACACACCTGTATTTCTTCTTTTTCAGAGAAAACATTCTGAAATGTGCATTTTTCCTATGGAATTAGTATTTTAGATAAACAAACAAACAAACAAAACCGCTAAAAAACTGCAAACCCCCCAAACTATCAGAAATATTTAGTTTTCTTGAAATGAAATGCACTCGGTTGTATCCAGATACAGAGAAGCACATGGAGCGATTCCAGTATCCAGTGAGAGTATTGGGATACCATGTTCACAGAAAAACTCATGAAGATGAAATATGTTCCAAAAAGTATACAGATTCTGACAGGTAAAAGGGACAAAAAAATCACTGTGTACACAGTCCAGCAGTAGAACAGGCTGCCCAAAGAGACAGTGCAGTCTTCACTCTAATGGGTTTCTAAAACCCAACTGGATAAAGACCTGAGCAATCTGGGCTGAATTCAGTGTTGACCTAGTAGTGAGCAAAAGACAAAGTGGCAGCCTCAGAAAATCCCTTCTCAACCTGAATAAATCTATCATTATCTGAAACAGAAAACTAAAACCAAAAATGAGCACAAAGAAGTGCCAACAGTATATACAGGCTCACATTTCCTTCTCTTGGAATAAAGCTTATAATTTAAATAGTCAGTTTGGCAGGTTAGGATGTTATCTTCTATCATTTAAACGTTAACAGCTCAGAGAACTACAGAGAAAAAAAAACTACAGTTTTTCTCCTTCTAAAATAATTTTGCCTGAAATATTTGACAGGGATGATTAGCAGGAATGATTAGTTACAAGGTTGAAGAGCCAAATAGGGAGCCTTTCTTAAAAGAGGAAAAAATTTGTCCCAGTGCATATTGATACCTGCCATTAAATTTTGCAGATCCATACTGAATAATGCTAAGAACAAAGCAATCCTGCAGACTTTGTAGAGAATAAGCCTTATTTGGTAACAGTCTCAATTGATCTTATGTGTGCAGGGATGTATAAAATCACATTTGAAAACTACGAATGAAAATAACACTCACACCAGCTAGGTTAATCTGTATTTCGGAAAGCAGGAAGTCTGAAAAGACCTTTGAGAAAATGAATATCTAATAGATCCAAGATGAACTCCTGGTGGAGTATAATGCTAAGGTAGTAAAGAGTGCCATGAAAACACAGAGCTGGATAACGGAGAAAATACTTCATGAAAATGAAGACTAAACTTTTCACGAAGGTCACAGAGGACAACATAGAGGACACATTTTATGGCTCCTGAGAGTCCTTTGGCTGTATATGTGTAAGAGAGGTCCTTTCCTGCCTTTATAGTCACTCTAAGAAATGGTGTCTCAGAAAATTCTCTTGTTGATCACAGAACCTACTGTTCTTGACACATATGCATCTTTTTATCACAAGCATCTCTGAAAGAATCTTACTTAAATGATGGAGAAACTGCATACTGGATATTAGCTTTCCGTTCTCAAAAGGTACACAGCACACTACGTAATGTATATACAGCACAGTATAGAGTCCCATTTGCATATTTTTTTATCTTTATCTTATATAACTCAGCTATCGTTAAATTTCCCTCTCTCCATGTAGGGAATGGGACTAATAGCTGCAGACCTCAAGTCTCCTGTTCAGTCTGTGCTTTATTACCAGTGTACTGAAAACAGGGCATCTTTCCCAATCAACATTTTTTAACATTTAAGTCCTCTTTGATTTAAAACTCTAAGCTTTGGGAATAATTAGCTAAATGTAAAATATGCCAAGCTGTATATAATTGTTTACCAAGCCATGGACATATACACTTTCATCTTGAGTAGTCTGCAGATGCTCATTCCATACATCATGTCTTTGCTATTGTGTCCTCCTTATCTCTAAACAGACACCCTTGATTTTATTCCTGGCAGTTAGATTAACATAGAATTGATACGTTCAGAGACTACTATATTTATTGAAAGAATGCTATACTTATTCTCCCTTTTTTGCTGCATCCTGGCATTAAAGATCATCTTTTAGAACAGTACATCTTTTTTTGGTATCTATGCCTTAAAAAAAGCTACAGAAAAAGAGAAAAGTAATGAAAAAATATTACTTGAATAACCTGAGATTCGAAAAAGGTGGTTTGCAGAGTTACTAATCTATCCACAGAAAGGGTAAGAGGTGATTTGATTGCGGCTCACAATTACTTACAATGAGATTTCTGATTGCAAATAGCCCTTTAATTTAACAAACGAAGCAGAACGAGATCAAATATTTGAAGGTGGAAGATAGATGATTGATATTAGACTAGGTGCATACTTTTATCAGTGAATCTAATCAACAATTTTGACTATGTACCTAGGAAAATAGTTGGTTCTTAATCACTGAGAACTTCAAATGAAAATTGTGTGTTCCTGAAAAATATGTAATTGCTCAAGCAGAAATTACAGACTTTATATATGAAACACTTGAAGAATTCTGTCTTGTAGTATGCTGTAGCTCTGACTAGATGATTATTATGGCCCCTTCCAGCCCTAAAAATTGAGTGAGATTTAGTTCTATTAAAATCAATGTGACTTTTATCACTGAGTGGAATCAGGATTTCACTATCTGAGTTTACACCAGATCACTTTTACAGACTCACTTACATTGTAAAGATACCTTCAAGTATGCAGAAACGTAATCATATTTAATTCCGCTCTATATTGCTATAGTGATGTAAAAAAGCCTTTAACATAATGCAAATTGGGCATTCCTAACAAGTAAAAATAAGTATTTTGGCAACTGGACTGAAAGACTGTGCTTTAACTAGTCATCTACCATGAAGTCTGAAGAAGTACATGCTTAAACTTGCCAGTTGCAAAGTTCTGCTGATTTAAAGTTAAGGTGGATGCAGCAGTAAATCAATAGAAGGAAAGCAACTGCCCCTTCTCCCTTATAGTCAAACTCATGTTAACTTTGAGGATGATTGTCTTGGACAATATAGGGGAGCCTCTGTATAGCACAGAATTGTTCTTTCCTGATCTGTAATAAAACAGTAAACTACTGTGCCAGAAGGCTGAAATAAAAAGTTTTCATGGTACAGTGACATTAATAAATACACATTTTAAGACATTTCAATACAAGTAAAAATTAGATTTAGATTTAGGATTTTCATTGCTGCAAGGAAAGAAATGATACAGTTGTAAAAACTAATCGAGGATATAGACAGGCATATCTGAGATATAGTATTTACTTCCTCTCTTAGTATGAGGATAAAGGATATACAGTGGAGTGAAGAGGAAAAGCACAGTTATTTCATTTCTTTGAGTTATTAAAATTAAAAATAAAAAAACAAATTCTCACTCACGACTTCTAGATATTGAAAAGATCACAGTGCTTAAAACCACGAGATATTATGTCCATTTTCTGTATCTAGATTTTTAATAAGTGAGGGTTTAAGTTGTTTAAAGTTCTGTTACTTAAGTTTACATAGGCTAAGCACGCCACTGTTACTATGAAGCTGAAGCATCATGTTTATCTACATAACACTATCTGTCAAGTAAAGCTGGTATCTCCTGCTCTGCAGGTGGATACTTGTGCAAAGAACCACAAAAACAGATACCCAAAGATTTCAGCTTTTGACTGTGGCTTTTGTCAAGGGACAGCCAGAAGCATCTGTTAAGATGTTAATAGTGTTATGCATCCAAAAACTAAGCAGGAAATTAAGCCACAGGGACAGAGAAGCCATGAAGCCATACACTGTAATCACTGAAAATCAGTGCTGGCTGAATACGACTGTCTTTCAAACATAGCAAATGTGTGTCATCTCGGCTGCAAACATTCTACAGCCAGTAATATCAACACACAGACTGTAGGATAAAGAACATGTTATGCTTTGGCCCCATCTTTCTTTTGTGGACTGCTAGACAGCAGAAGCACAGACACAGTGGTAGTGAGTCTACCTCTTGCTAGAGTGGGGACCACTGTAGGAATTAATTCATCATATAGTTTAATTATATCATACATCTGGAAAGCCAAGCAGAAAGAGGAAAACCAGCTCCCTTATACACCTCAGATGCCACTATCAGCTCAGCTCCTGAAAAGTATAACGTAGAAGGATGAGGCATATTTTGTGAGAAAAGGAATGTATGTGTGCTGGTATCTGAAACAATTAAGAGACAGGCGTTCAGTGTGGGATGAGACCCTCAGAGTCTAAGAAAGATATAATGAGTAAGAACACATCAATACAATACTTCCAGTTACTTGTCTATCACGTCGTACACAGCATATCACATTCTGACAGCCTCTTCTGTAGTTGCATCCACTTAATCAAGAGGGGAAATTATGCCATATTTTCAGAAGTTTATCACCAGCTTTTTTGGTGCAAAGGCCGTAAATCTCTGCCATAGCAGGAATGTAAGCATAGGCATCCTAAATCTAAGGCTGGCACACCAGTATTTCAACTTAGGAAATTTAAATCTTATTTACAGGTAAAAGAAATACTATTATCATAGCCACCAGAAGATTTCTCATATTGAACCATCTAATATGTGAAGTATTTTGGTCAACAAGATAGCAGACTAGGGTCTTTTGTCTCCTTGTGAAGATAAGTCTACTTTTAAAATGTAAATAAATCAACGACATTTGTATGCATAATCTCCACATCTTTCTGAGTGTTACCTTATTTAAGAACCTCCAGATATGAAAGGTTAAAATGTCCTACTGAATTACTGCAATGTATATGACTTTTATTTATGATTCAATGGATGTTAATGGACTAAAGATATGGTAAACACATTTTACATAAAATCATTTGTTTCTAATACGGCAAATGGAAAGATGACATGATAATTTCTAACTTGAAAAATTCTTCCTTTCACATCTTAGCTGCTTCGTTTCCTTTAATATTGATTTTGTGTTTCCAGACAATAAGATTACATTCTGAAGGATTCACATAGCAGAATATAAGAACAAGACTATAGCAAAGCAATGAGATTTGTACAAATGAGTCTCTAAAGACTTAAGCACAGTATTATTCTTTGCCTAGAAAGTTATCAATTTTCTCCTTTCACCCATCCATAATAGCATGTGGCAAAGAAGGGTTTTAAGAAATCAGGTAAAGTGTTAGTCCATCAGAGAGGAAATAATTTAGACTTTTGACGATTCTATGCTTAAACACCCAGTTAAAAAGGAAAAAAAATCTCAGTTGTGGTGTCAAATAATTCTCAGACAATTCTGTCATTGGGTTATACCTAATGACAAATGAGTTAACAAAAGATAACAAAATACTTAACAAAAGATAGAAGAAGTAACATTAAATATAATGGTAACTTCTATATCGATTACAACATCAAGCACTCATAGCAAGCATTTGTGTCAGTATTTCCCATAATCTAGTAATTTGAGCAATAGGAAATGCAGCAATATAAACTTTACAGAGGAATTAATTTGGATAAAAACATGCAGACTGAGCTATGTTTCAAAAAAAAATCTTAATTTTGTCATTGGAGCCATAATAGTTCCTTGTATCTCTGCATTTCCTTGTTCTCTGCTGGATACATCAAGAGATTAAGTTGAGGTGGTCACAGGAAGGGAAGAGGAAAACGGTAAAATTTTGACAGAGGCATTGTCTTGAAAGGGAGCCTTGCCTGTGTTAAATATCTCCTTCAAAATCTAAACATTTTGGACAGACAGGGTGGATACAGCATAAACTGAATGCAGGGAAAAGCAGAATCTGCACTACACTGTTTCACCCACTGGAAGAGCATTACAGGTAATCTTCAGGGAGATATCTCAGTCTCTATTTTTTTTACAAATTTACAGCCACAGGTGTCTATATAAACAAACAAAATCAAATGATAGTTTCAAAATCATTGTGATTTTTCCATTGAAGTACTTTAATCAAATAATAACAATAATAATAACAACAACAACAATAATAATTTTAAGTATTCAGTGGCCATAGAAATGGTAAAAAAGGTCACAGAAAACATTCCCATTTCCTATATTTGCTTATGCCTTCTCTCAAGTGACTGGTTACAGTCACACTGAGGAAGGAAAACATAAGTAACAGGACCATAGCAGACCTCCACATAGGTCAGAACTGTAGCATCTATTTGGATTCCTAAAAAGTAGGTACTACAAAACTAAAAGTTGGGTGTGCAGTTGCAGCAGGAATATTGAATGAAGTATAGTTATGCTCCTCAGCTTCCTGCAAAATTAATGCTTCCTCAAAAGCCTACAACTACATAAAAAGAAAGAAGAGCTGACCAGGAGTCTGAAACTTTGTCCTGTACAGGTACTTGGGACAAATACACAGAGGTGCACATCAGGTATGTTAGTATGTTTTGAAAGTACTACACGAAATGCTTCAAAGGAGATAGATGTCAGAATATGCTGGTTTCTGGCCTTTTTATTCTCTAGAAATAAAATATGTAGGAAGCTATATTATAATTTCAAGATTAAGGCAACCCAGGAAATGTGTAGGAGCAGAAATGCTGATGTTGGAAGCTATTTTACGTAAAAAGCCCCAAGAGTTATTAATTGTTTTCACTCATCTATAGGACTGCTGAGTAAGTGAATGGGGATTTGTGAAGCTGGAGAATGATTTCAAATTTGTGTACTCAAGCATTTGACTATATTTTCATCCCAGTTTACTAATTTCTTTTCGTAGATCTCAACTTGCATTACTGGAAAAGAGGGAGGGACATGACATGTACTGCCTGTTCAAAGAAACTATGTGTGAGCATTTACTATAACTGTATCTGCATCACCCTGCCATTTGGTCTTCTATCTAGGGAAATGTTGGTTACTTAGCATCAATTTTTGCTTCAGCTTTCTGATGTATCCCAGCACCACCACTAAACCATGCAACATCTAGCTTTGATATGTAAGCCAACATATGGCCACTAAACTATTGGCTTCAATTGTGGACATAAGGATTCCGAATTGTGACTTATTAGCATGAAATGATTAAGATCTTAGAAATGTGGCTTCATCCTCTCAGTCAAGCAAAAAATATACACAGAACTAGTCTTAAAAGATGCAATTCTCTCAGATTATTCTATTTTTATTTGTACTATTTCTATATTATGGACACAGTTTTAAACCCTTAATTTAATAAAAGTTTTACCCAATTTAGGTCATGTGAGCTTCCTCACATTTCTCTGCCTGTGTTGATCTTTTGATGATGCTGGACCTTGGAGGTTTTTTAAACAACCTGTCAATGGCAGTTTCTAAGTCTTCATATGAATACAAAATGAGATTTTATGTTAACTTTCCCCTGAAAATATTGCCGTAGAAAGCCTAAACTACTTACCTCTAAACATTATCATCAGTAAAGGAAATCTGGAAACACGTTCATTTCCTGTTGTGGTGAAAACACACCAAAAGTCTTTGAATTGCTTGTTTAGTAGCTCTCATCTTGCTTTAACTATTATGCATAATGAATCTTTCCTGTCAAGTTTACCATTTCCCTTTGGTATTCTCATTAACATTAGTCATTAAAAGAAGATTTCACAAAACCCTGGGAAATCTACTCTAGGGAAAGATACTGGTTGTGCTTGGTATGACTTTATTTAGAAAGCATACACTATACTACCGGAGTAGTTTAAAATGCTGCAGTTATTTCCCTGCAAGCTTCAGTGTTTTGGATTATTAAAATAAGTTATCACAGTATTTTTATGACTTACTATAATGTTTCCTGTCTATTCTCTGTTGTTATAAATACACAAGGGCTATGACACATAGGCTATCACCCACTGAGTTCCACAAACTTAGAAGGGCAAATAATGGAGAAAGTATCACAATGCTCCAGATGACCCTAGAAGCTTGATTCCAGGTTTGCAAAATCATGGCTAAATACTGTGGGAGGGACAAAATGTCATCGCTTCTCTGTGTCACCAAAACAAAGTTAAATACAATTATGTATTTCTGATGGATGTTGTCCAGTCTTTATATATGTTTCAAAATACCTGTCATATTCTTCCTAATAAATAACAATATTACAAAACATAAATTAAATACTTTTCTTTACATGAAATATCATCTTTTATTCTGGCTTTAGCTAGTTCTAAACTTTTCCTCTGCTAATGCATCTTGGAATAGCTAACTGCTCCCTATTTAGAAAACTCAATAAATTCACATCATGGAGAACATACTGGCAAAGCTAGTTTGGTGGGAGAGTTAGAAGTTAAGAACAACCAGTACTGAAGAGTAAAAGAGAAAGAAGAAAATCTTTTGTGTTTTAATTTCTGCTTTTCTCAGGCAACATCTACATAGATTGTAACTGAACAAGCATTTACACAAAATGGGGTTTGGCATAAGCTTCACAGTAGCATACATTTAAGATAAACTGATGCAAATTTAATTCTAAGCTGAAAAGCAATTGTTTTATTACCTGTACCTTCCAAATGCTTTACTGTCTTGTAGCCAAGCCTCTCCTTCTCTTTAAAAAATACTTTTCTGAATTAATAATTTTCAATAACGTGTTGGTAAGAAAAGAGGGTTGGTCATACATATGAATAGAAGAGGGTTTGTATCGGAATGAAAATTAAGTGATGCTTACTTTGCCAGAAATAACTGCCTTCGCCTCTGCTTCTGCCTCTCCTCCTCTGAAGCAGATTTATTATCACTATTATTCATTCCTGTATGTTGTCTTGGGGAACATTTTTATGTGGAAATGTCACTTATTTTCAGATGCCACTAACTTAAATTGCTTTACAGTTTCATTAGAAGTCACCATGGCTCCTGACTGCTCAGTAGACATCTCACATAGTAAGCTCTGATGTGCTTTTTACAGCCAAGTTGAGAGGCAGTGAACTCGTGCTTTCCAGTTTCCCTGTACATAAAATATTTTAAGAACTAAATGATCCTGTCTCCTCTTTTTCTCTACAGGGCTACAATCACCTGCCATTTTCAGAATGCTACAGGACTAAGGATCTTTCCAATTTCTTATGTTTGTAAGCCCCAGCGTGACAGCTTGTGGTTGTGAACATGCAATGAATGTACACACTTAAATGAGACATGCTGCTAGTGCAGCAAGTGTCTACCTGGGCCCTTAGACCAGCCCAGAGACAATGAGTATTTTTTCTATTTTGTTATAGCAATGTAAAACATTGTTTTGTCTGTGTTTTAGAGAAGAGAAATGGCTAGTAAAAAGACATCTAGCTTTTTACTTTACCTGGCTTCTATATGAAAATCTACATGAAAACAGGCAACATACTCATTTGAGTTTTAGCTACAAAGAAGGTTTTCTAATTTGTTTATAATTGTCATCCTGGAAATAAAAGAAGTCATTTACCTACTTCCAAATGTAACCAAATCATACATATTCAAGAGTTGTGTTAGACTTCACCTCAAATTCTACTTCAAGAATTATTATATGTTAATATTTCATGTACTATCGATTTATGAAAAAGGGTACTGACCATGCGGGAAGCAGCCTTCAGAATTTTCCAGCATTAATTCCTGTCTAGAATCAAATTGTATTCTTGATTAATTGAAGTTTGGTATGACAGACAAATCATACCTTTCTATTTTGAGCTACTGAGAGATGCAGGCAATAAGCCCTGTCAGCAAGACTACCCGAGTAAATGGCAGACTCCCTAGATGCCATCAGTAGATGGTTGATTTGACTCCTAAAATCATGAGACTACATACATACAGAAAAAAGAAGGGCAAGTGTTATATTAGCCAGCAAGAATGTTTGGCTACAGAGAACCAAAACAACTTGATCAGCCAAACGTATTTCTTATTTTAAAAAGTAGGGATAGGAGATTTGCTAAGAGATTAAGAGCATAATGTACATAAACTTGAGTGTTCACATCTGTGGTACTAGAATATAGAAATCATCATTTTAGCAATGGCACTTTTCTGCCAGTGTTACATCTCCCATTCAGGATATGCTGTCAGTGTAAAATTTTACTAATAGCCTCCCATATTATATATATCCTGCTTACCACTGATGAAAAGAAAAAAAAAAAAAAAGAGTAGCCATAAATCATAAATAAAACTTGGAATAATCATCATCATCATCACCATCATCAACTCTCTTGCAATGAAACATTCTTTCAATCTACACAATATATGAACTTTTACCCTCGGTCAATATCAATAAAATGTGACACTGAAATACATATAACATGACACATTTTGCCCACATTTTAAAGGAACACTTTTTGGCTTTCCTGCACAGATTCCTCTGGAATTAATGTTAAAGACGTTTTACATATGTCTTATGAAATAATGTCATGCAGTTTCCTTGGAAATCCTTTCACTCTTATTTTTAGACTTCTGGCTTATTGCTTTTGTCATTCTAAATGATACGCTAGTAAGTGTATCTCCGATATTATTTTTTTTCCATAATATCATTATTCAAATTCAACCCTGTAGTAGATTTTAATCTATGATAAATTATTATCCAGCTAGAAAACACTCAGAATCAAGAAAATAATCTGAATGTTAGTCTGCAGACTCAGATGAATATGAGATTCTCAGAGCAATACTGGGGAAAAAAAATGTATCGATGTCCATATACTTATGGGCAAAGTACTGAGTGTTTCAATATGACGTGTGTGATGCTCTAAATCTAACACAATGGATACAGAAAGCTGATGATTGTTTTCAATCTCTTCAGATTATTACTACAGTGCCTAACATTTCCAAGACTGAAACAGATTTAAAAAAAAATAATTTTCCATATTTAAGTTTTAAAGTCATGTGAAAAAGGAAAAGCTCCCGTATAGCTATAGAACTAAATTCTCCCCACTTCATTTCTATTTGGGATTATATCACATTTTCCAATATGGCAGAATTTTAGTCCTATCAAAAAAAAAAAAAAAGCTCCTTTGCACTTGGAATAATACCTTGTATTCTATAAAAAGGTGCAAATAGTGCAAAACATAGTAGAAACAGAATATGTTCCTCATTCCAAGAACAGTCTCAGTTCTGACAAGAAAGGACCACTGACAGCGAAGCAACCATATTTATCACGGCATGCCTGAAGCTGTAATGTTAAATGATATACATGGAAAGCAAAGATTATCAAAAGAAATCTAGAAGTGCTCCTATAATTGCAACACCCTATCTGTATTCATAGCAGTCACCACTGCTTCAGAGGGAAGAAGAAACAAGCACAGAAAACCCAAACCAAAATAATACCCTCCTCCCAAGTTCTCCCGCTTTGTTACAGCAAAGTGACATTGCACATTGAAGCAGAAAACAAATAAAAAGGGCTTCCATTTAATCAGCAAACTTGAGAAGTACGATTAATGCAATATACATACTGGATGTCAACATGTTGGCTGTTCAAGGACTTTCTGTGCCACCTTTTTTGTCTCTTAAGTAAATCCCACTTTTCTCATTCAAGCATTCTGCACTTTCACCAAACAGTACGTTTCCTCGATTTCTTCTCATCTCTCCACACTGAGAGACATTTGTGCTTTTATATGATTATAACTAAGGATATGATGTCCTTAAAGAAGGACATGATTTAGGGGATGTGAAGTAGGCCCTTTTGACAGAGGTCTACTTTTCTATCTCCTCAGTGCCTGAAGGACATCCACTCTTGGCAAGGTTATTGGGGAGACAAAGAGAGAGGGCCATGACTCAATACTGGGAAGCTGCAGCTTAAAGAGAAACTAGAAAACTGTGGCAAGGTGAAGAAATAGAACAGTTTGGCTTAAGGGGACTAAGAAAAGAAAATTTTCTGAGGCCAGAGTGCTCTAAGCACAGATAGCTTCAACTCAAGAAGCCACTGAGCTAGCTGATCCCACGTTAGAGAGCAAGGCACAGTGGGCAATGAAAGAGTTAACAGAAACCCTTTGTATTATTCTTCTGATCTGGTCACTTTGAGATTTTACTGTTTAAGTACAGTTTAAATTCTAATTCTTTCATCTTTTGTATTGTTTGAAAACCCCTATGTTGATTTTAGAAGGTCATGCTAGTGAAGTCTAGGCTGTTCTATTCAAAGCAGAGGGGGCTCTAAAACATCACAGATGCCACTGTTTCCAGACTTTTATTTGTTTTCCCTCTTAGTCTTTTTCCATATGGAATCCTACCTGTTTCCTCTGAGAAATACAAAACAAAAGCTATGCTTTTCCCTCTCAACAAGTTGATTTGGAGACCTGTAAAGAAGATAACTGGGAGCAATATGTCATTAGAGTCCTTCTGCATGCTACTGGCATTGGTCCTAAAAATCCTTGTTACAATTCCCCTACAGAGCAACTAATCTTTTATGAAATGTTTACTGCTTTTCAAAAATGATCACAGTGGTGTAGCAAGTACCTTACATACTGGCCATCTGCTTTAGTGCACTGTTTGATGGCATGTTGGCATCCTATTGTGGAAAACACAAAGTAAGGTAAAATAAAGCTCCCCAAGATTTTATAATTTATTTTGTATAAAAATATCAGCAAGGAAGATATAAAGCAGATTGTTTTTCTTTAGACAGAAATCATATGACAGAGTGGAGAAACAGGACTTGTACAGAAAATAAATGCAGTAAATTTCTCACTGTTTAAAAACTTCAGAAATGGAAACTGCTAGTAATAATGCTCAACACAATTTCCATTTTAACTGTGAAAATCCTTAATTGGCTTAAACAGCAACTTGAATTAAACCTCTGGTCACATCTGACCCACAGTGGACTTTTCAGCCTGCAGCAGGACTAAGAAAGCTTTTAAAACTCTTTTTCTTATGTTAAAAAAAACCCAACATAACAAGAAAACAAAAAGCATGAGGTGGTCATGCAGAAGTACGTGACATGCAAACCTCGGCATAATTATTTTTTTCTATAATAAATGAAATATTCTTTATTTTCCTTTAGAAGTTTGGATTTCAGTGTTTTTGACATCCTGAGGGACTTAAAATAAACATTTTGGTTTGTTTTGCTTTTTAAATCAAGGCACATCAGCTTCTCTGCTGAAATGAATCTTCAAAACAGTCAGTTCACCCCCTGTCAGTTAAAAAACAAATCAAGAATGTACATAGGGGTTATGTGAATACAGAGCAAGATAAAAAAATGTGTAATACTGTCTCAGAATCTCTATTTTATTCTCCAAGTCCTGGGAGGAGATAGCTCTCTAGACAACCTCATAGAGATAAGAGGTTACCTTAGAGTGGCAGGTCTTTATGCAAGGAAACAGACAGTTTTTGAGGGGCATATTCAACCATGTGATTGTAGAATATTGCATGGTAGTGCATATGCAGAGGGGTAGAACATATCTATACCTTGCTATTCTACGTACATGACAGAAAATATGAGAAAATGTACTCAGAAGTACAAACCCAAAATATAATGAACTTATACAAGACAGAGAACTCAAGGTTAAAGGAAGATTTTGATCTAAATATATAAGCAGTATTTAACTAGTGTGAGCCAGATGTGGGAGAATATATGAAAGGATCAAAACCAGCAAATGACACCTGGAGACTCTTTCTGAGAGTAGGAGGATGATGCCTACAAACAGGAGGGAAGCAGCCCTGTGTCCCCCAGGGGACCCTGAAGGTTTTGGTTTGAAAAATACAGCATGGCCCAAACTAATGGTACTGGTTTGCAAATAGCAAGTGTAACAACCTCTCTGTTTTTTCACAAGTCTGCATATATGTGGTGAAGAACAAATAGAAAGCAACAGTGCCACAGAGGAAAATAAATAATTAGTAGTCCTGTCGACTGAAGAGATAGCCACCTTTCACAGGATGTTTTTTACCTGATGAATTAATTCCCTGTCGTCAACTGACCTTGGCTGCCTGTCAGATGCCCACCCAGCTACTCTCTCACTCCCTCTCCTTGACAAGAAAAGGAGATAAAAGAAGATGGAAGATCTTATAGGTCACTATAAAGACAAAGATTCAGACGAATTACTGTCACAGACAAAACAAACTCAATATTGGGAAAAATAATTTATTATCAAGTAAAATAGAGTTAGATGGGGAAAAAAAACCCAAACCTCCAAAACCCCCAAAACCTATAACATCTTCCTCCTACATCCCTTCTTTTTCTGCAGGTTCAACTTCACTCCTCCATCACTCATTCCTCTACCGCCTTCCCCTGAGAAAGCAGGGGGACAGGGAATGGAGGGCTGTGGTTAGTCCTCTCTGTCACTCCAGTCTTTCCTCCTCACACTTCCCCTGCTCCAGCCCGGGTCCTTCCCACAGTCCACAGGGAAACACCTGCCCCACGGGGGTCTCTCCCAGACTGCAGGGGAATCTCTGCTGGGGGTCCTGGAATCCCTGCTCCCTTCCTCCTGGGAGATACCTAGAGGTATCCAGATTCTCAGAGGAAGTAACATCTTAGACCTGTTGACAGTATCTGTAAATAAACTTGCTGCATTCATAATTACAAAGCTGTAGTCCTTCCTTCTTTTTTCATGGGTAATACTTTTATTATTTATTACTATTATTTCATTCTATTACAGTATTTTCACTGTAAAATAACAAAGGCAAAGAAAAGACCACATGAAAGAGGAAATCAATAAAAAAGACTCATCATAAAATCTGTAAATAAAGCAATGTTGTGGAGAAAATACATCTGCTTGAAAAAGAAACTGATAAGACCATCAACAAAAACAACAGGATATTTTAGAAACAACAATACTACTGCCTGCAATCAATATGTAAATGCAATTTCTGTACCAAATTAGAAATAACGTGTTGAGCACTGACTTGTGAACCCGCATGATTAGGCACAGTGTGCATAAAGATGTCCACTTCCATTACAGGAGGATTATAAAATGATAACGGGGTACATGCAAGACACACACTTGATTCTTAAATCCTGGATCTTACAGGTATAAATTCAAACTGACAGTGCAAGAAGTCAGACTCATGTTCAAACACCATTAATGGCAATTGCCTCAAAAGTCATTTTACTATCTTACGAGCCATGTAACTCTAACAGAGTAATATAGTTTGGGGTTTCTTTCTGGGTTTGGTTGGTTGGTTTTCTTTTCACTAACAGTTTCTCATTCTCAACCATCAGTGCAGTGGGTAGTCAAATTTTGCTCTGTAGACATGAGGCCTAAAAGCTTTCATTAAGAATTAGAGAAAAAATTAAGTACATAAAAAGGTTAAGATTACTTTATATCACACTAGGTAGGAATTTAAGATAAACATACAGAATCATAGAATCATTAGTGTTGGAAAAGACCTCAAAGATTACCAAATCTACATATTTTTTGAACACCTCCAAGGATGATAACTCCCTAGGCAGCCTGTTCCAATGTTTCACTATTCCTTCAGTAAAGACTTTTTTCCCAATATCCAATCAAAACCTCAGCTGATGCATGTTTGGGCCATTTCCTCTCATCCTATCACTAGTCACCCAGCAGAAGAGACCAATACCTGCCTCACTACAGTCTCCTTTCAGGTAGTTGTAGAGAGTGACAAGGTCTCCCCTCAGCCTCTTTTTCTCCCTCTGAGCCATGTGATAGTCAGGTGAGTTTTCTTGTTCCTTTCAATCTTTCCCTGCCACTGATGGGACACTACCTGAGCTCCCAATCCTTCAACCAATTGTCCCAGTGCCCTGAAGTCCCTTTAGGTCTCTGTGCAACCTTATCACTGCCAATCTGCAAAAACAATGGTGAGTAATAACCGAACGGTCATACCAGATCAGGCAGTTTTCTAGTAAGATTATCAAATCCAGATCCCAGGATGGCAGCAGATATCCCTGTGGGTTGAGTCTAGTTAGTATGTTGGGTCCTCCACTCCTTTCAGAAGGGAGTTAACTATGACAATTATCCTCCTTTTTTACCTTTACAGAAGCAGCCACAATGCATGGGGATGACTGATTTGCCCTAGGCAACATCCTGGATGGACCTTCATCTACATCCTCACCTGGCTCTTAAGTTCCAGAGTCCCATTATCTGTTGTGTAGAATTATAGAATTGTTTGGGTTGGAAGGCACCTTAAAGATCATCCAGTTCTAACCCCCTTGCCTTGGGCAGGGACACCTCCCACTAGGTCAGGCTGCCCAAAGCCCCATCCAACCTGGCATATGAACAGCTCCAGGGATGGGGCTTTGGGCACCTTCTCTGGGCAACCTGTTCCAGTGCCCCTCACCACTCTCATGGTGAAGAAATTCATAGAATCATAGAATAACCAGGTTGGAAGAGACCCACCGGATCATTGAGTCCAACCATTTCTATCAAACACTAAACCATTCCCCTTAGTATCTCGTCCAGCCATGCCTTAAACACCTCCAGGGAAGGTGAATCAACCACCTCCCTGGGTAGCCTGTTCCAGTGCCCAATGACCCTTTCTGTGAAGAATTTTTTCCAAATGCCCAGCCTAAACCTCCCCTGGTGGAGCTTGAGGCCATTCCCTCTTGTCCTGTCCCCTGTCACTTGGGAGAAGGGGCCAGCACCCTCCTCTCTACAACCTCCTTTCAGGTAGTTATAGAGAGCAATGAGGTCTCCCCTCAGTCTCCTCTTCTCCAGGCTAAACAACGCCAGCTCTCTCAGCCGCTCCTCATAAGGCCTGTTCTCCAGCCCCTTCAACAGCTTCGTGGCTCTTCTCTGGACTCGTTCCAGAGCCTCAACATCCTTCTTGTGGTGAGGGGCCCAGAAATGAACACAGGATTCGAGGAGCGGTCTCACCAGTGCCGAGTACAGAGGGAGGATAACCTCCCTGGACCTGCTGGTCACACCATTTCTGATACAAGCCAAGATGCCATTGGCCTTCTTGGCCACATAGGCACATTGCTGGCTCATGTTCAGTCAGCTGTCAACCAACACCCTCAGGTCCCTCTCCTGCAGGCAGCTTTCTAGACAGACTTCTTCTAGTCTGTAGCACTGCATAGGGTTGTTGTGCCCCAAGTGCAGGACCCAGCATTTGGCCTTGTTAAACCTCATGCCATTGGACTCGGCCCAGCGATCCAGCCTGTTCAGATCCCTTTGCAGAGCCTCCCTACCCTCCATCAGATCCACGCTTCCACCCAGCTTAGTATCATCCAGAAACCTGCTAAGGGTGCACTCAATGCCTTCATCCAGGTCATTGATAAAGATGTTGAACAGGGCTGGACCCTTGAAGGGGCTGGAAACTTGAAGAATCTTGAAATACACCATTTATTATATGAGTGTGCTGGTCACCAGCACAGAAATAGCAGATGTTTTGTGTTTGTGATTTGATAATTTTTCAACTATGATAACCTTTGGAGCTGGAATAAAAACCAACAGCTCATGGAAAACAATCTCTCTTGAATTAAAAACAATCCTGGAGAAAGGCATTGCACTGAGCACTGAGCCCTGGTGAACCCCGCTTGGAACTGGCCTCCAGCTGGATTTCACACCATTTCCCACCACTCTCTGGGCCCGGCCATCCAACCAGTTTTCCACCCAGGAGAGTGTGCGCCTGTCCAGGCCAGAGGCTGACAGTTTCCCAAGCAGAATGCTGTGAGAAACTGTGTCAAAGGCTTTACTGAAGTCCAGGAAGATACATCCACAGCCTTTCCCTCATCCAGCAGCCGAGTCACTTTGTCATAGAAGGCGATCAGGTTAGTTTGGCAAGACCTGCCTTTTGTGAACCCATGTTGACTGGGCCTGATCACCCGGTTCTCTTGCATGTGCTTCATGATAGCACTCAAGTTCACCTGCTCCATGACTTTCCCTGTCACTGAGGTCAGACTGACAGGCCTGTAGTTCCCTGGATCCTCCCTGCGACCCTTCTTGTAGATGGACACAACATCAGCCAGCCTCCAGTCCAGTGGAACTTCCTCATTCTTCCTTATGTTTATTTTAAATTTGCCCCTCTCCAGTTTATATCCATTGCCCCTGGTCCTATCACTACAAGCTTTTTTAAATATACCTTCCCAGCTTTCTTACAGGCTCCTTTCAGGTACTGGAACTTCAACCAGTGCCTTCAGGTACTGGTGTGACAGCAACTGAGAAAGTTAAAGAGGCCAAGAGGGCCACCTCGAACAGCGACCTGTTTCCATTCTTCTCCATCTCTTTGGTCCCCTCCTTTTGCTTGATGGCAAGAGGGCAGGGAATCCTCTGCTTCTCATGGAGCCTCTGTCTGCTGCCTTGGCTTCAGGGAAGGTAAGGTGTGGCTCCACAAATGTATCTCCCTCTCACACTTATTGATATTCCTTAACCTTTCCACTTCTTCTTTCATCTGTGCCACAAGGCTGAGCAAATCATTCACCTGGTCACACTGAAAGCAGCTTATCTCTGCTGCCCTCCAGTACAAGTGACATGCTCAGGCACTCCCTGCAGCCAGAGAGCTGGACAGCTGTACATTTTTGCAGGAACTCCACCTCGGCCACCTTCTGGTAATGATCTTTGGGTGAGAGGAAACCAGAGCTAGGTCCTTTTTTGGGCAGGCAACAATCATGAGTTAAGTTTCTCCCTAGAGCCAGAAGGGGACTGCACCCTGCTTCCGTGAACTGCCATGCAAACTGATGCACCACTCTCTTCTGACACGCCATGCCCTTGTTCGTCATGTTCCTCATCCTTGTGCTCCCAGAACCTGCTCTTGTATTTGAGAAGGATTGGCCACCATCACCCCTCTCCCTACCCACTCTGAGTCAGAGCTGCCACTTGCTCATGAGGAGCCTGCCCTTTCCCTCTCTGCAGAGGTTTTGGGGGGCTGAAGTTCCCTCTCTCCTCCTACACTTTTGCCGCTGCAGTTTTGCTACATGGTCCTCTGCTCAGGAACCCTTTGCCTCAGTGGCTATATATGACATCAGGAAACTTCTAGAAAAACTGTGAAAGCTGAAAACACTGGAGTTTGAACTGACTCAAGTAATAAACTTACTGAAGGAGGGAAAGAAAAAAAAACCCTAACTCTGAATTTCCTTCTGAACAGCTATTTCCTTTCTGTCAGTTTTCTCGTAAGATCTAAAACATCATTTTATATCGGTGGTACTTGCTTCAACTTCTGTCCTCACAAAGCTTTTTGCTCAGGCTTTAGGTGTTGTTACATGAGACATACAGAATTATTTTCTTTCTCCCTGGAAGTGACAAGACACCATTCAACCTAAGAGGTCCAGGGCAGAAATTACAGAGTAGGAAACAAACTGAGGTTTTAGAATATTGTTGGGGTGGATTTTTTGTTGGTTTGTTTTTTTTTTTTCTGTGGGAACTAAAGAAAACCTGTCTAAAACTGAAGTTTACTTGCACATTTCTGTAAACTCACTTCACTCAGACAATTTAATCACCTGATGAGCACTTGCCAAGCCAAGAAAACGCATTTGATATTCTTTTTCTGATATATTTGATGGTACAATCTCATTTTCCCTTAGACAGTCAGTTGCTCTCTGGGATATTAGAGTCTCCTTCAGTTCTGCATTCATTCTTCTCTGGTTTCTGATGTGTTTGCAATTTTATTGTTGTGTTATCTTGAAATTTTCTCAAGCAGAAACTGCAGCGTGTGAAGCCTGTAACAATAACATAGCACCATAACCTTACAAGTCCCATACCTATACTTAAGTAATTCCCTCCACCAAAGCAAAGGATTGTAAAGCAACAAAATTACGGGGAAGATTTCTTCATTAAAAATCCTGTATTATTTTTTTAATGAAAGAGATTTTAAGAAAGAGAGGAATATAAGCTTCTGTTTTCAAAGTAAAGAAAAATAGCTATATATTTCTCATTCCAAAGGGTTCCATTAAATGAAAGCTACAAACTTAGACTGAGTAATAAGAAAATTAGTTCCTTGCTGTGTACTCCATAAAGTTATTAATTATAGAAGAGCTTAAATGTTCTAGTAACATTGATTGGAAACTTAATATTTTTAAAATATAAATATAACTAACAGCCATAAAATTTATACACATAACATAGCTATAAATATAAATAATGCTTCATAGAACGATAGAAGTTTCATCTTTTTTTGAGAATTATCCAGACAGCTGCTAAACACATACTTTTAAAGAACATCTATAGGAAACAAATTTGACCATGTAGAGTAATTTCTTACAAAAAAAATTAAACAGATTATATATTATGCTAAAGCAAATTACAATATTAAACATAAATATATAAAAATGCAGTAGAAAATACTTTGGGGGATAATGAGACAAACAGGTGTGTTTTGGAGAGCATCTTCATTGCCAGCTGTCACAGGCCAATTAATGTATTTTTATGTAAATTATTGTTCATGTACCTATTGGGTCACAGCTGTTGAACAGTTACTCAACTTCCGTGCTCCTGAGGTGAAAAAGTAGCTGAGTGTGGCCAGACAGTATCCCTGAATTTTTACGGCAGCTGCTTTGGTATCACTGCCTGGGGTTACATGAATTTTTTGACTGACGTTCATAACTGATTGACCAAAGATCCCAGAGGGCTGTCCACCTCCCTCTCCCTGCTACTATTCATAGGGAAAAAAAAAAAATCAGGAGGGTAGTGTGCAGAAATTTCAAATCACAATCTTTTGCTTTGGATAAAAAGAAGAATTAGGCAGTGAAATCAGTAGACTTCATCCAGTGAAATACAAATTCTTTATCCATGGCTATTTTTCTGAACTCTGGTAATTAGCAATTTTAGCTGCTATGTCACTAGAACTTAAAAGAACAAAGCTGCATGTTCAGCTTGTCAGTGCTGCAGTAATACACTGTAATTCAGTCTAGCACAAAGTGAAGAGGGTCACATTGCAATTAGAGTTAGAAAGATTTACACTTTTTAAGATAGTGCCTCTACTGAATATAAAACCCCATGTAGTCATTCTGGTAGCCTGTGAATGCAGGTGGGACACATTCACTGGTCTGCCTGGCATGGAGGCAGGGTTCAGCCATGATCCTGTCTTTCTTCATGTCCTCCTACTGACAAGAAGGGGCAAAATACTGTCTGTGACACTGGCCTGGCAGCTTTGCTCTTCAGGCACATAAGATCGCCATATCATCAGGGCACGTTTCTATGAGCATGACCTTAGTTATAGCTGTTCCGGTTTTAAAAAACATATACACAGTTCAAATTGTGCATTTTACTTCCATCAGGTGGTTAAAATTGTAGATCATCTACACTGGACTGTGACCTAAAGTATTACCTAAAATCTATAGTAGGTTTGGGTATTGATTATTTTTAATGTGATTAAAATTATTTCCTTTATTTCTCTACTTCCCTAATAAACTTCTGTTAACAAGTTAGTATACTATGTGATCAAATTTATGCTGCAGCACCCTGAAAGGATTTTAAAATATTAAGAATAATTTAACTCGTTCAGAAAATAAAAATATTAAGATCAGACCTGCCTTGATGAACAAGAAGTAAACTCATCGGTCTGTGTGTAACAAACAGACAAACCCTGTTTGAGTACCTGTGTTCCTGAATTACATCACCGATTAAAATATTTATAGAAGCATAGACAGATTCATGCTGTCTTATCCTGGGAATACACACATCCCTTTTGTGGCAATTTTCCTCCTTCTATCACAGTACATACTAGAAACTAACGTATATGGAACTGTGCTTCCTCTAACACTACATTCCACTTTATAATCACCTGTAACACTGATCTGAGCTTGTCCAAATATTAAAATCTTCCTTTTAACCCAGAAATTTGCAATGCATGCTTCTGTTGCCATGCTGCACATGTTATTCCATCTTGTTGCAGCATAAGGAACTCTCAATTTCATTCATTTTTCCACTTTTTCCAGAACTAAACCGCGTGGCTCCTAGAGAGTTCTTTCATCAGTCCTGTCCGCCATGAAACACACCAAGGGGCAGTCTTCAGGCCAAATGTTTAAGGCAAAGAAAGGAGCACAGTCGGGCTTTACATCCACAGTACCTGAATTTCTGAAGGGTGAAAGATTGTGGTTTGGAAAGGGAAGGCACTATGTCGCTTTGCTTCTGCGAGAGCAAAGAAGAGTGGCTTTTCTACCTGCCAACCTGCCTTCAAAGTAAAATCCCTCTGGGAAAGAGATTTGAAGAGGACATCCCCTACTGCTCCAGGAGGCGTGCGTTTAATTCAGCAGCAGGCATTCATCCGCTGAGAATAGGCACAAGAATGTAGTGAAAAAAGTAAGATCTAGAAAAGTTGCAGCTCCCTTGGGCAGGCATGTCAAGGAGCTTTTCACCTCCCTTTGGTAATTTTCATATAGAATAGTTTATTTTCTAGGACCTAAATCAGTTACTTCAATCTATCCCTATGTCCTGTGAAGTTTACTACCGTTAATTCTACCCTTTCTAGCAACCTACATTGCTATCAATCATATAAACTATCAGATAACTCAAAATAAATGAATGGGATGCTACAATATAAGAACTTCTCCAAAGCTAAACAATGACAACAGTTTTACCACTTCTGGTTGTTGCCTAAAGGGTCCTAAAGTTGTTACATTTACCTTCATATATTAAGGCTACCACAGTATTTATTTCAGGGTAAGGGGATAGACTCAGGGCTGGGCAGGAGCTGGACACAGGAACTGGATTCAGGAGCATGGGGATGGGTTCTTGGCAGACAGGTATGGTCCTCTCTGAGCATTGGCTGTCGAAGAACAGAGTAAGCCCTCGTGATCCCTAGGCTCTTAAACTGAGTATGATTGTATGACATGGAATACTTCATAGGTTAAGTTTGATTCACCTGGCTTGCCTGACCCTTCCAGCAGGATCAACACCCTTTCAACACCAGCTCTGAATGGTCTTAATTTACATAGAGCCAGGTGTGAACTGTGGCCTCTTTACACACCAGCGACACATTATTTTGGTGATAACTAGTAGATGTATCAATTTAACGGCAGCCACTGTATGAAAAACTGTGTTAGGAAGCTTCAGGAGTTGAAGTTCTGAAAGAAGCTTAGCTGAAAAATTAGTAAGTATGTCATGTGTTAGCCCAAACCAGAACAACTGGAAAAAAACCATTTTGGAAAGGAACTGAATTATAATAAAGCCTAAAATATTTGTTTCCCACACTCAGTTGAGGGAAAATGTAATATTTTTTATAGAATTAGAGAGTCTTCCCTTGTAACAGAGAACAGTACGATTGCCAAGTATGTACTTTGGCAAAAAGTATTGAAGGGTTTACAGAAAGTAACACATTAAATAAATAAATCACATTTTGTACCATACAGAATAGAAACAGGCTACTGGTTGTATTGTTGTTTTGTTTTGGTTTGGTTTTTTTTTTCAAGAGTATTAAAGCATTGAAGCATTCATGTTAAGGGGAGCATTCTACTTTGTTATAACATTTTTCAATGTTCTCACCTCTTCAGATGGGTTTCCAAAGAGCGATCCAGATTATGGATGCAGAGATAATATTGGGTTAAGCAAGTGTAGTGCAACATTTGGAAGGATAAGTAAAAGCACAGAAAAATGTAATGTTTCTATGTAAATTAAGTTTCTGTATTCTGGAGAAAGACAGTAATAATGGCCTATTATCTACACAGATGTGTTTTTCTGTAGGCTTAGGAGAAGGCACGCTGAAGCATGAGAATATTTGCACAAATAAATTCTGCTTATAAGTTATTAGGAAATGAAGCAAAAGCTTTTAAATTGTCTCTAGTTTTCCCTGCAATGCCATTAAAACCTACCTCCTAACTTCTGGCTTTCTAAATTCATTCTGAACCATTGTCTCTACAGGTATGCAGAGGAAATAATTCTCCTTTTTTCTGGAACATGATTCACTTTAAAAAAAAGTTCTTATAATGCAGATATGTTTAAATCAGACTTTTTCTGCAGACTTGAGTCCTTCCATGGTTGCAATGAGAGTACTAACAGCTTCTGTCCTTTACATTTTGCCTTTTTAAAAGCATCCTCTCTGCTTTTCATGAACTAGCATTCTTAGTTTGTCAACAGAACCCATTTTACTATTTCCCAACTAAATCAAATCTTAACCGCAGTGTGAAGTTTTTTGAGCAAGAACTGCCAGAATATTTCATAGTGGTTACATTAAACTTAACCATAGAGAAAGCTTTTTGTTTCTGTCATTCTCTTTTGCCATATAGTCCGCTTCCCAAAGATCTCTGATTTTCCAGTATACATAATATCTCCTTTTCCATACAAATGTGCCTTTTAAATTCCATAGAGAGACAGCACTAGCATCATCATAAACCAGCCAGCACAATGATTAAAGTATCACTGCTCAGAGTGAGCCTTCTCTATTTACTTTTTGGGATAATTATTAACATTCCAAAATACCTAGCTATCTCTGGACACTTGTGCAATAACAGATTTGTGCAGCCTTTACTGTCTAAATATGTCTGTGTTATGATTTGCCTTGAGCTCATTAAGCTAATCAAAATCCTCCTTTCCTTTTGTTCAGACTTGTGTTGTTTCATGCAAAAAATTTGCATGTGGTTACACACAGCAATAATGTGTTACCATGTATAATCTCCCTACTACTCCAAAGAAGAACTGGTAAAAACCTCTAAAACTTAGGTGATCATCTCCAGTCAACTAAGACTCAGGTGACAGGGGTTTTGAGCCTCTAAAGGTTCTCAAATGTTGTTTTGTCAGTAGCCTCTTTAATCGTGTAAAAACCTAACTGTACCTTGATCAAATGTATCTACTTTATAGATTATTATATACTCTTTGTTATTCTAGTAATTTAAATTTCCCAGACTTGCAGAAATAAAAGCTGTAGTAATAAAATGACTCTGCGCACCATATTCTTAAATACCATGGGAGTAACCACTGTAACTTTTGAGGGCAAAACTGACAACTTTATAGGTAGACATAAAATATTGTCAAGAAATATTTTTTGTTGGCTAGATTGATTCATCACACAAGAAACAGGTTTATAAGCAGAGCTTTCTCACTCTGAAGTGTAGACAAACATCTGTAGCAATGTGAGTCAACCATAACATTTTTTAGGTTTGGAGGTATTTTTTTAAAAAAAATATAAACACAGACACACACACACAGAGTCACTTGGCTGGCTAAGAAAGCCTTTCAGAGTAATAATGTTTTAACAAGGTTCTCAACTGATGTGTTTCAAAATTCTTCACAGCAGAAGGGAGTGTTGTCTCAAAGAAAAAATATGCTTCCATGGGACTTCACCTGCCCAAAGAAGTGAACATGTGTTTCTCTGTTTCATCTGGACACACAGTAAAGTTTGGTAATATAGATGTTCAGCTGCAGGTTCACTAGGTAACAGTTAAAGCAGGGATCTGTAAAATGCCCTTAGACCTTACAAGAAATATCAGTGTTGTTTGATGGCAGAATTCAGTCATGGACCTGTTGAACTTTACTGGTCGTGTATTTTACAGCCTAGACAAGTGTCTCAAACTTTGAAAGGCTGAGCCTAACATCCAGAAGGGAGTTACATTAATCATGTCATCATTTGATCTCTGTAAAGATCTGTCCTCTGCATTTATACTTTTTTCATTCATCCTTCTTCAACACCACCATTATTCCAGCGAATGCTTGTACAGGGTACTTCCCCCTTTCTTACTTCAATAAATAGGAGATTATTAGTAGTGGTAAGTATTACCCATCACATCCAAATTAGTTCCTATTAACTAAGCAGAGAGGTTCATGTAGTGGCCCCTCATACAATGAAATTAGATAAGATGGTGCTTTCTGGCCTTAAAAAAATCAATATTGTCATACTTAGTAGTTTCATTACTTACTTTATATTCACATTCCAGCAGCTGCTTTCATTGAAGGAAACAGGAGACTAATTAAGCTGAAAAAAATATTTGTAGAATGCACGCTTTTCATAAGAACATTTTTAAAAGATTTGTGCTAAACTGAAAATCTGAACTATATCAGTGAGCAGGGCAAATCAGCAATTTTAACTGTATTGCTTTCCAAAATTATCAGCAATGACTTGAAGGCGTAACTGAATTAAAAACTCCTTTGGTGGAACACCAGGTCCACCAAATATAAATTTCTGACCTCTACTGGCTGCCTCTGGCCTTGGATTCTGAAGGGCTCCTAATTCCTGTTGATTTCTCATGCTTATTCCTGCTAAAATAGTTATTTATGATGTTTGTTAAACAAAGAATTCTGTTTATTCCTTTTTTTCCCAACCTACTTTCAGTCTGTTAAAAATGGTAAGAGAATGTTCTATCAGTCTTGTTTTTATTATGTAATCAACACCAAAAGAATTTATGAAGTTTTTGCCCAACTTGCATTCTTGCTCAACTCACATAAAGTGTAATAAATAAGCTCTGAAAAAAGGATAAATGTATATTTCAGAATTTGGCTTCCAATGAAGGATTATTTTGCTGAAGTTACTTCAAACTGATGTGGGTAAACTGTTAAATAATTTTACTGAATGTGAAAAAATCCATTTTCTTTTAAGACAGTCATCTTTGAAGTGGTAAAACACTAAGCCTAGAAATTGGCCTCAGGCAGTCAAGTTTACATCATTGTACAAAAACTTTGTCTTGCAAGTTCTGAAAGATATTATCATCAAGTTCCTCAGTGATGATTTTCCTTGGAATTTTGTGGTTTGTAAAATATTGCTTTATATAATCACCTAAAATTATTTATTACCTTGTAAAAGGCAAGACTTCTGTGGAAAATTACATCTTACTCAAAACACATGTATTCCTATTGTGCACATGGAGTTATATGCATTTTTTTTAAGTAAATGTATTTTATTTCTCATTCCTACACACTGAACACATCTCACTTTAAACTCAAGATTATATTTTATTTGGTAGATGAAAGGAATTGTGTTTAGATTCATTAGTCCTTTCTCATAGATTCCAAAGCTGTATAGCAGATGATAACAGCTTTAAACATACACAGTTAAGAGCAAAGTTGGATTCACAACTAATTGTAATGTGATGGTGTATAAAATGAAAAAAAACAAAACTAACCGGTTGAAAAATAATTTTCCTTTTTAAAACACTCCTTTCTTTTTTCTTTATTCTTATAAATTGCCCCTTCAAGCTAGAAATCAAACTACAAGATCCCTTTAAAAAATATACTAAATAATTTCTTTCATTTTTTTTTCTCTCTCTCTGTGAAAAAAAATAGAGTTTTATTTCAACTGATCCATTCCTAGAATGTTTGTTTTGGTTTTTTTTTCAGTAACTTGGTATCTCTGCCATTCTCAGATCTTGAACACAGGACTAGATATATTTAAATTAGCATCTTCTGAATAGAAAACTGCATACATGGACACAATATACAGAGAAACAGAAAAATATGAGACATTCCCTGCTCAGAGCAAATCATCTCACAGTGAAGTATGCTGAAATAATATAGGACTGAAACTGAGGGACATATGCCAGTCAAATTAAGATACAATAAAAAATATATTTAAAATGTTCATTAATTCTAAATTATACACAGACCAAAAATAAAGACTGTGTCTATGAATTCAGCAAAACTATTCAGTCTCCACCAAAGAGGCAAAACCCCTTTCTGCTTTCAAGGTAATCAACCAAGATATGACAACAACCAACGTAGAGCTTGCACTTACTTAAGCACACAGACACAAGTTTTAGGTGGACTGCCTGGGGCAGAGTCTACAAACATAAGAACTCTCTTCAGATCAGCTCTAACAGAGTAACTGCCACCTCAGATGAAATAGACAGGAGGGACAGAAGAGGATTGTTATCATTTCCACATCAGGGTCCCAAACACTAGATTGAACCAAGCGACAAGTTGGCTATGGTCCTGCTGTCTGGCTTGTATATAACATAGGTTACTTTTACCACACAAGCAGAAATCATGGAGCATGAGGAACAATACAGAAAAATTTTTGTTGGAGGAGGAGAATTTGGGATCAGCCAGAAGAAGTAGACGCTACTGCTAGGTTAAGAGCACTTTGTTTCTTCAAAATTCTCTCTGATTCACTTTTACCTCCCTTTGTTTCTCCATCTTTCTGTTTCCAGGACAACTCAATCTGCACCTTTCACATTTGCAGTAGTATCAATTCAATTTTGCTTTTAGTGCAGAGAGGTCCTGAGCCAGATCTGGTGATGTACTGGTTAATCTTGGAACAGGTGAACAGCAAAAGGTGATACTGAAATTGGCCTTTTTGTGTCCAGAGGAAAGAACTAGATCACATACAACTTGGCTTTGACAAATAGTAATATTATCACTCCTGCACACTGAAAGTTTTCATTTCAGTGGGCTCTAGGTTGCCCCCTAATTGAACTGAGCTAAAAAGATTATTTGTCTCCAAGTTGTGTGCCTTGCCTTGGCTTGTGCCTAATATAAAACAGCACATGCACAATCTGCTTTTGAAGATTTTGGGTAGAGATTCAGTATAATATTATGGGTTCATGTTTGTACAATCTCTGTTTTGTGAAGACCTCTCCCTCTACACAGAGAAAAGAAAATAGTCTCATTTTAAATTGAGGAAGGCAGAAAGTGACAGAAATACTACTTAACTGTGGAGCAATTGATTTATCAGTGACTCAGATCCACTTATGATGATCTTTTATTTTTTATTTTTGTTATTGTTCCTCAGGCACAAGGAGCCTCACATCCTTTTCCACATACAAAATCCATGTCTATTTTGTTAGCCATTCCCTGAGCATTTGAAAGATAACCACTCATATGTCTCTCTGCATCCATTCGCACCTAGGATTGTAATGCAGAAATCATCTGTGTGGAGCCAATTACTATAATGTGTTACTCAAGAAAGCTGAGACTGAATCGTATGTATTTATTTTGAGTGGAACATTTTATTTTAAGTATCAAAAGAAAGATGCAGTCATTAACATTAACCAGGGGAATTTTTAGTTTATTAAATTTTTTGAATGAGATTTGCTAGTTCTAATTACCTAACTGTTTTTGTCATAATTTTTAAGGATTTCTATTAGTTCAAGAAAGGAATTTAATTACAATATGACATATTTTTGATACTGCAGGGAGAATTTAGATTCAGTAGGTAAAATTAAATAATGTAGCCTTAACCTTTGAAATGTTTTTCAAATTGTTTAATTAGCCAATTACAGCTTATTTAAGCTGTACATGTTATTTACCTTGAGATACAATTCCCAGTGTGGTTTGATTCTGCTGATAGGTTTCAAGTTTGCTCAGGCAGTATTTGGACTTGGTGGCTTTGGCAATTTTAATTGTTGTTGAAAAGGCTTGCTTGAATAATAGATCATACAATGCAATTAATTTTGTGTATATCCCTATTTTCAAGCTTAAATTCCAAGTTCCACATGGTTTTCATGAGCATCCTTACTATGCTGCAGTAAAACATATCTGTTATCTACCTAACTTTTTTCTTTCAGTCCATCCATTCTTGAAATAAATTTCCAAGTTGTCATATATACTATCAGGGAAAATAAATAAAAATAATATTTCAGATCTACAGTTCTATTTCAGTGAGTAATTTAGCATACTGTAAAGAGATTGTGTTACTCTGCCTTGCCCCTAAAAAAAAACCCTTAACCACAAAAGCATGTCTATATTTTTCCTAAATCATATGAATATAACTCCGTTTAAGTCAGGTGAAGAGCCGGAATCACAGACAGAGGCGAAAGTCTTAGTGGCCACACTCTCTCACCTTTCGAACACTTCAGAGAGTGCATACCGGGGCAAGAGTCCTTATTATGATATTCTTCTATCCTGAAAGGTTTATGAAGATGCTGCATTCTTTTATAAGGATTGTTATATTGCTTTTCAGTTTCCTTAAGAATCGCACTGGATGCAAACTGGGTTATACAATTCCTGCAATTCAAAATATGATATTTGTCAAGCAATAAAAGCAAACCCATGCCCTTTCATAGTAGGCTAAGACCTTGTTCTATGGTTAAATGAGCAATTAACAGGCCGCTGCTAGAGAAGGCAAGTAGCTTTCTCGCTACTCACGAATGACTTTCCTCCTAAAAGAGTGAGTTAAAGCTGCAATTCATGAAGGCTGCTACTGAAGGTGGGCAGTGGGAGCATGCAGCTCTAATTCCCCTCAACCCGTAGTTAGGAACTGCAAACTAAGTGTGCCATTTTGGGTTATTTATAGCTCAGCCTAACTTGCAGATCGCTGTTAAGCAAAAAAGGATGATCCTACAGCCGCCTCTGTCTTAAAATTAACCAGGCTACATGTCCTTTCATCTACTTTACTAATGGCTTCTCATCCCAAAGAAGCATGTCTTCTCCCTTCAGTGAGCCATTGGGTTGTGTTTGTGTGACATGCTGTTAACACTAGGCTATGTATGATACCCACCCACAGGCCAATGTCCATAACTGGCTTTGATCTGTCCTCCAGGAAGGTGTCCGATGTCTGAGACAGGAGCTGCCTTGGTGCTCTCTGGCTGCCGTGCTCCTGTCTGGTAGGGTGGGACATGAGGCCTGTTATGCATTTTGAAAAGTCTATTCAATATGAAGAGATTTCAGGATGCTATAAAGCTTTACTCTTAAATTTCAACAAGTGCAGGTAAAAGAGAGGTAGAGGAAAATAATGAAAATAGGAACTAGCAGATCTGGAGAAAACATAAAAAATGAGAGTGAAAACTAGATCTTATTTATCAATAGAGTCACTGAGAAAGAAAACAAGGAATTCCTAAGATTTGTTTTTCAGTCAGTGTCCTAATGAACATTAAATTCCAACTCATTAAAAAGAAGCAGGATGCAACTGTAATTTGCCTTTAATTGGAGATAAAAAGAGGGACATATATGCAGCTGTTTGAAGTGCTAAAGAAGACTCCAGGGCTGAGCTCACACTGAGCCAAGATTTCTCATTGTATGAGGTATGATGTAATAATGAGATCATATTCTTCTTCATGTGCTTTGAACAAAAACAGTCTTTTCTGGTTTACTTTCTCAGGCCTCTCTCTGTCCCTCTTTTAGTAAAAGAGTTGTATTTCTGAAACCTGTGTCTTATACACAACACAAAAGCTCCTCATCCTTCTCCTTTATAGGAACATGTCATAAAAATTATAGCGTGCAAAATGTTAAAAATAGCAACATAAAATACACAGTTTCCCTGGCAAGTTTCTTAAATCACTCCAATTCTGTAAATATTTCATATAATTCATTATATATGTAACATTGAAACATTGTTTTCATACATTACAGTCACAACATGCTACTTTATTAACCTGTAGTGGTATTTATATTGACCTATAATGACATCTAATATACAATGCAGCCATCTCAGTCTCCCTGCACATAGCAACAGCTCACAAATCTCATGGCATACAGGTGGAGCTGTACTTCAAGCGCTCCACTGAGATGAATGCTAGGATTTTGTATTTTACACTTCCCAGGATTGCAGTAGGATTTCTGAATAAGTAGGGGTTTTTTTTTCTAACTTGGTTCAGATATAAACAAGAAAAACAGTGAGGATCTTATCTTGATGATTATTCTTTAATGTACTTTTTATCACAAAGATCTGAGGCAAATCAGTGACAAGGTTTTCCTGACTGGAGTGTTAAAATGTGTTTTATCTTTGGGGTTATGCTTAAGGCTGCAATCAAGCTGACTACAAAGCTTTTGCCCTTATGAATTTCTCAAAATGGAGGCATGCCTCTCTCATGAGGAAATGTGCAGGAGATGCTTATTCAAGGCCTGTGAAATCAATAAATTGGTTTGCAACAGCAAAGCATGCTAGTGACATTTTAAAGAGGAGTTAGGACTTACTTAAGTGATCCCTTTTCTTAAGGAGATCAAAAGAAGGAGGTTCTACAAAATACCCTAGAATTAGATTAACATGGCTAGGTGTATGATAATTACCAACTACACGTAAATACATATGCACAAGATACATACAGTAAGTCTTATCTTCAGTTTTGTACTGTATAATGCTTCACAGCTGTTGTCAATAACACAAAATAAAGTAAATTTTCAGGTGAGATGCAAGTTCTATTTTCTCTGTAATAGAAGAATCATAGAATCATAGAATCATAGAATCACGAGGTTGGAAGAGACCCACCAGATCATTGAGTCCAACCATTCCTATCAAACACTAAACCATGCCCCTTAGGACCTCGTCCACCCGTGCCTGTAAGAAGTAACATACACAGGAAAATAACTGGGTTGCCTGAAGATTTGCTTATGCAAAAGGCCAGTGATTGACTTACATAAGGCAATTGAAAATTTCCTTATTCTGTTTAGTTCATATTTCAACTCTGAAAAAGACCATTATAAGACGTAGAAATACTTAGACAAGTTTCTCTGCATATTTAAATGCATGATCTCATGTTTTATGTGTCCTAATGACTTCTGTTTTACTTTACTGAATTTTTAAAAAGTAGTGTGAACATTTATGAACCCACCATGAAAAGGAAATATAGAAGGAAGCTGCGTTATACATCATGAACAACTGCAACTTGGAAGGGTTAATGACTTAGAACTAGCTCTAATAGTCTGTATAAATGCCTACATAGAGAAGAAATTTTTCATTATTTGTAAGAAATTAGATACGCAGTAAAATGATTTGTACATTAATTTAAACATCTGCCTTTGACATACTTCTGAGATCGATGTTCTGCTTACTGGCCTTTTCAAACAATAGCCTTTTCAAAGCAAGAACTCAGGTAAAATCATTTCAAGCAGAAATCATTTGCCACTAGAGCTCAGTAAAACATCTTAACAACGTAACTTGTTTTACGAAAATTCTGCATAAAAAATAATCTACCGCACTTGGGGATAGTAAACAAGTTACACAGGAAATAACTTCAGGAACTGATCTCTTTTCTAATTCATGGCCATGTGGACTTTGCTACTTAGTTGCAATTCTGTTGAACATAGGGCAATGGCACCAGTTGCAAATGTGAAACAGTGATCTAACAGTTCTGCAGAAAGTTGGTTAGTCCATTTTTCTCATATGGGTTGTTCAGTGACCTTCTCTCCAGAAGTCCAAGACATACACCTCAAATCTTCATCCAAAAAATTTAGTACAGGGAGGTTGGAACAGCACCCTCACACCTACAGAACAGATAGCATCCAGCACAGGTCATTCTTACTCTTTCCTCTGTGCTTGCCATGAGAAAGCTGGCTTCTTCCCAATCTGTCTCTTGAAGACAACAGAAGAGTTTTGCTTTCATTTTATGAAAGTTTTAATAGGCCATTTTTTCAATATGTAAGGAAGCAGAGAAGACAGAAGGCTTTCAGATCAAGATTGGATTTTGTATTACAATTGAAACTACTGGAATAATTTTCTCTAGCTTCAATGATTAGTAATAAAAACCTAAAAAGATATTAAAGACCTAAAGCAATACTTATATTACTAAGAATCCCTTAATGACTTAATTTCCTTTGAGTCTTCAGGCATATTTAAACAATACTAGGTCAAATCCTGGCCTGTTGTACATCTTGAAATCAAATTATTAAATCTCTGAGTTATATCAGTAGATTTTTATGGAGTACAGTTACAGAAAGAATCTATGATATTTATAGTTATGCACCAAATCACATTATTATCTCAAAGTTTAACTTCAGTTGCTGGATTTAGCAGAAATTATGTGGAGGTGTGAGAATACACATATATATGTCAAGACACCAGAGAGACTAGACGTTAAGAAGAAAGAAATACTTTTCCTCATTTTTCTAATTTGTGGAAATGAAAGCCTTCTGTGGGGTCATACATCCCTTAGCAGCCCTCTGCTGGAAAACAGACCCTGACAGAATGTGTGGCACTGGACATCAGTGTGGCTGCCTGTTATTGTGCCTATGTGAGGCCCTGGGTTGCTGGCTCAGCTGCAAGCTACTCAAGGGGTCAATTACACTGGAAGCCTGAAGCCTTGGTTGTCTTCCTCCACCCTTGCCTTGCAGTTTCTCAGCTGTCTGAGTTTCCAGAGACTACAAAATACACTGGCTTCTGGGAAAAAAACAATACAGCATGATTAATTCTCCCTCACATAGAATCACAGCATTTGGAAGTTTTGTTGCAAAGTGGAGTAGAATCAGTTTGTTATAATCTTGTATGCTCTAATAAATATTTCACCTTTTTACACTGGAACAGAAACACAGGCTGTAAAAATATACAACCACAAATCAAATATCTTTTGATGTGACTGTATACAAGTCCTTAAGACTGATTTTTTTTCTATTACTTTCTATTACTTTACTTGCTATGCACAAATATCCTGCTGAAATTAATAAGTACAAATGTATATACCTATAGTTTTGGTTTTGTTACGGAATAAGTAAAGGAAAAGGTAGTCTCCATATTCTGATTTGGAACTGGAGATAGATACTTGAACAATTCATATTTTACTATGTACAGTTTTATTTGTTCCCAAACACCAGACACGCATGCTCAACACACAAATGGCAAAAAAAAAAAAAGATAACTGCATTTCTCACTTTACTGTATATACATATATGTGTACACATAGGCACACACACACATATATTTGTATTAAAACTCTTTCCCTTTATGAGTATTTAAAAAGCTTCAATTTTGAAAGGAAAAAAAAGACCAAATTTGGTTTTGTGCAGAACATATATCTGTCCTACTCCTGTCCAGTCAAAAGCCCCGTATCCAACAGCCTGCTATGCTGTCAAGTTTATAACTGAATTCAAAGTTACCTCTACTTCCATAAGAATGAGCAGACAGGCAAACAAGCTGCTCATATGACAGTAATGGGTTGTTTGCTATTTGTGTTCTGGTTCAGCTACTGTTACAGCACCAGTACACTGGTTGTGCTTCTGGGAGAATCTGAAATTCATGTAGAAAACTGAATTACTTCACATATAATTTCAGTAGCACTGTGGGCAGTAGTTTCAGAGAAAGTTATCCTTTTATAGGATGTCAATATTTTGACTCTAAAAGAAAAGAGATTCTAAGATTAAATTTAAATTCATATTCTGGGTTTCTAAAAACAATAAAACTATTTTCAGTGTATCCATAAGAACTGAACCCACCTCAGGCTCAGAATAAACTCCCTGGTTAGGAAGTAGTAGTTTTATTCAGCACAAAATTATCTGTCTATGTTAATTTATTTAATTAAGATGATTTATAGTGGAGATTGCTTTTGTCTTACCTTGATGGCTGCAAAGACATTATTCCCTATTAGACACTGTGCTTTTTGGCCAATTTTCTAAGTGTCACTACAAAGAGTAACTGTGCAAAACATTTTAATTAATACTGAATACAGTCAGTGTTAAGAGAGAAATGTTCATTGCACTGCTTCAGAAAAAATGACATAATAAATGAATGTCTTCATGTTCCCATTTGTAGTATATCAGTGAACCATAGAGGTTATTCAAAAAGAGTGATTTCCATTTTTATGATTTAGAAAATATATAATTTTATAACACTTTAGAAAATTTTCTAAGTTTTATGATCTAGGTGTTTCTCTTATGCTTATTTTGTTCTGTAAAGTCCATACTTCCAGAACAAAAGGTGAAAGGAAACTACAGAGAAGAGGCATGACAGAAAATATTGAAAGCTAGCCATGCTATGAATTTTCTAATTATGGTAATAATAAAGGATTATTCAGATACTAACTTTGTGACAGCGGAATCTTCTGACCTTACTTATTGGCATTTTCAGTTCAGCTACTATAACTTTCACATAAAGTTTCTGCAAGTACTGGGTTTTTCCAGTCAGGTTATTTTATTGGGGTGTTTGTTTGCTGGATTTTGCTGGTAATTTATCTGACATCTCTGGCATTTATGACTCTGTGCCCAGGGAAGAACTTCAGCATAAGTTTCCCACTATACCAGTGCTGTATTACCTTTGTGATACAACATTTTGTGTTTAGTTCTTTTATCCAAATCTATGCCTTTTACTAAAATATTGTCAGAGCTGCAACTTGAAATGACCCAAATTTATTGTGTAAATACCCTGAGAGGAAAAACCTTGAACTGGAAGTACTGCAGCCAGTAATCAGAAGAAAAGATTTTTCTCCAGTGTCAAGAGTTTTCATGTTTATTCTCTTCCCATTCTTAAGACTGGAATTTATAAAGAATATTACTACCTTGCAGTTTTCTCAAAAGCCTTTTTGTGGAAGCTCAAAATCTGTAGATGTAGTCATAATTGTTATTGCCATTGCTTGCTACACCTGTGAGAAGAGGTATCTAAATCTAGTCTATCACCCATGCAAATTGATGCACAAGATAAAGGTGTGTTGTTTCCCTTCCTTTAAAGGCTAAGTGGTCTTTCTCCTTTGCTTCTTCCTTCGATATTGCCAACTGCTTTATTTATTCATGTTAAGTTCCAAGATGCTTAGCTGGTGGATGGAGTGTCTTAGTCGAGTAATGACATGAGTCTTCATCCCCTTGCAAAGAAAATAAACTACCTATGGATAAATGAAAATAATTTATCTCTTTGCTGCCATGTAAGTCTCCTAATACGTCTCTTCTAGACCTTTTTGACAATGCTACCCAAGTGACATTCCTCAAGGAACTTTATAGTTCCTATTAGGGAATTATATACTTTTCCTACAATGCAAGTCAGTGCTTGTCCCAGAGTAATTCACCTCCGTATGAAGGGGAAATGTGCATATGTACTCACTTCTTACTCATGATCAGTTTTCTCTGTGGAGGAAGATCAAGTTTCAAGCACAATTTGGACTTCTAATTAATGTTTCTGTATGTTTAGATACTATAATAAATATATAAAACAACTCACAAAAAAAAAAAAAAGAAATCCTCTTTCTACTGACATATTGTAGGCTCCCTTAGATTTAAATTTAATACAGAGGAAATAGTTAGGGTAGTAAGAGCTGGCTGGGTCAGGGCAGATAACAAGGCTTAAGAGACAAACAGAGAAATGGAGCCTGGAGTTACCAGCTGAGGAGTAGCACACAGAAAGACTAATGCCTATATAGCTGAAACGACAAAGAAAGGACACTGGTAGAAGAGTAAGGAGATGAAAGGACTAAACTTGACATCCCCAAGCACAGGACTTTCTATGTTACCAAGTGTGAGCTGCATGTGTTGCACAACAAGCCCTGAAGAGGTGAAACTGTAATCATGAAGCTGTTTTGCAATTGATGCTCATAGGAGAATGAGGTTGCATGTGCAGAACAGCACTTAGAGTGTAAAAGGGAAAATATTGCTGAGTTATAAACTAAGGGCATAGTTAATGAAGAGTCTTAGTTAACCTGTTGCAGAGATAGGAAATGGAAATAAAAGGTGTTCACTGATAATTATTTTACAAGGATCCTATGGAACAATTGTCTTCTGTTACCAAAGCAAAGTCAAGCCTGTTGGTAAGTTATATCAAGTTTCACTCCTGAAGTTTCAGATGCTTTAATCCCTGTACTATGAAATATATTTTAGGCTTGATATTAAAACATGTGCTAATATATAATTAATCATCTTTAAATTTAAATAATAAATAGTTAATCATCTTTAACATAATAATTTGCTAAGTAGGATTTGGACTAGCCAGTTAAAGATATGGTATTCACAGATGTAAGGGTCTGTGTATTCAGTGTGAAAACACATTAAGGCAGATCAACGTTGTGGCTTTCATTTACTTAACTCCATATTGGAGCACTTATTAATCACTCCAGACTAACAGCTTTAGCAAAAGAAAAGGGAAAAAAAGACTAAAATTTAACAAAGGAATGTAACGTAGTAAAAAAACAGAGTTCATTTATTTTAAGTGTTCACTTAAAAACATCAATAAAGGAAGATTTCAATTAAATATATATTACAAGGTAGTTTTATAAAAAAATTACACCTTTTCTCCTTTTGAACTAAAATACAGACAGTACTTTTCATTACTTATATTTCAGGGAATATTTCAAACATCTGCATATTATTTTGGTCTACAAAGCAGGAGTCAGTAATGCAAAAAATAATGTAAGTTCAGTACATTATATAGTTTCACACATGTAGGATTTTTGTAAGCTTAAATAAAACATACACTCAATGAGAAAAGAAAGTACATGCTGCTATATTTTGGAAAAACTATGTGAACTTTCCTGTACAATGATTCATGTCACAGAAAGACTCTATACCATATTGCTGTATGGCTTTTTCAGAGAGTTACTGGAGAACAGACAAGGCACAAATAGTTTAGAACAGCAACATGACAATGAGTTTTGGGAAGGTTTATGGAGGTGTCTGGTTTTCGGCATTTATTGCAGTGGAGATGAACTGAACTTATGCCTTTAGGGTGTCAATCGCAATACAGTTCACCAGAATTTTCACAGATACCACCTGATATAATAAGTAGGTAAAGACAAAAACAGAGGGATGAATGAGAATGAAATTTGAAAACTAGAGGCACAGAACATGATTGAAACACCATTCAATATTTGTTCAATTGTTATGACAAATGAGATGTGCAACAGGTGCAACAGAGCTTCTGTTTTCACTTCCTTTTCAAGGGGAAAGCTTTAGGATGGGTCATCCTGAAGTTGCTCCGCTGTTTTGTGCAATGAACACATCACTGTAATTCAGATGTTATATCAGAAAAATATGATTTTGCTCTGAAAATGCAATATTTTTGCAATAAGCATAAAGTTTCCAGTAGAAGGTAAAAGCGATATCTGTTTTATACTCATGGTGTGTAGAATACTTCTCTTGAGAAATATGTTAGAGAAGTGAGGCAAGGAAAATGCAAAGCCAGCACCACTAAGCTGCAAAAACATGTACATTTCCAAACAACCATATTGACATGTGTAATTTTACAATATCCTGAAATTTGTCAACTTATTAAAAAACCACACTTTCTACAATTAGCTTTGGTTGAAATGCAATGCTGTCTTAAAATACACAGTACAACATTATTTGATTCAGAAGATGAAGTGTATTTGACTTTAATTATTAATTACATATCCAAATATTCTTAGAATCAGTAGTGTAATGCTCCCTAAACTTTCACTTAATTTTCAGGCTCTTACTTTTCACCTTGATTATTTTAAAAAGGCCAAAATGTTCAGATGTGATTCTGAGGTAATTCATTTTCCTTTAGAAAATAACAGAAAAGATATCTGTTCTGAGTTGACCTTCAATGGCCTGCAGGTGCCCACCAAGCTGCTCTGTCCGGAGAATTTGCTGACAAAGATGTTCGAGATCATATTGGTTTTCCATGGCAAGTTGCTGGCTGGTACTAGCTCTATTAGACATGGAGGAGGCATCTGTCGTCTTCTCACTGAAGCCACCCCTGCAACTCCCTTCCAACTAAGTGATGTCCTTAAAAGGAAATGAGTCACAATTTAATAATCTAGGTGGATTTTGAGCTCTGCTTTCCACCATTTGTTATTACATCTTTTTTTTCCCATGAATTAAATCATTGACTAATGCAGTATTCTTTAATCAATATATTTTTCTAGTACAAAAGCCTTTCATATCATTGAACCTTGCACAATCTGCTGTTATTCTGTTCACTAGTTAAGCAGGTAATATCAGGAAAAGTATTTTAAGTAGGCAAATGTATGTTTCTGGATAACCTGACAACTAAACACAATGATCTATTGGTGACTATAGGTCTTCCTTTGATGAAAACCTTAACTCATCAAAGAATACAGCAAATGTCAAAATTCCCACTAAATTCCTTGCAGGAAACTGCAGCTCATATTATTGTTACAGAAGGGGGAGAAAAGATTCCTTGCTGCTAGTTTCGGATCTGCCATTATAAGGCCTGTTCAAGGTCATGTGAAGGTGACCCAAACAGAAATCACATAATGCTTTCCCCCCCCCCCCAAAATAATTTATATGGGTCTATTCATTCCCTGACTTTGAAGTCATGCCAAATTAAGTGCCCAAATCATATAAAGTTGTCTGAGGTTTTTTTGTATGCATGTCTTTATGACTGTTGTTTAAACATTATAATTTGTCTGGTAACACAAATGTCTTTTTCTAGTTTGGGAGTTCATATTAAGCAATATTTTGCATTATAGGCACTTTCAACAACTTCATTGAAGAGTAACTTTCTTACTGAGATGACGGTGGCTAAATCTAGTCCTTTGTGAGCAAAAAGAACTTGGACCATACAGCGGTAGCGTTTTCATGTTCTGTGGAAAACTCCATTATAATTTCTTGGTCCTGCCCTACTGAACCTGCGATACTTGCAATAATAAGTGCCTTTTTTAGCTAGTTTTTTTTTGTCTGCAAATTATGTTAAATCAACCTTAAAAGATTCAATTCTACACTTTTATGTAGTACTTAAAAACACAGAAATTATATGTAAATCCCTTGTCTATATGCATAGTAGAAACAACCTAAATCCTATTTTCCAGGCAGCCAGAGGGAAGAAAGTTACAGAATGGTAGAGCAGTTACAAGCTGACCTAGAAGCTCATCACTACAAAAGAAGCTATATAACAATAGAAAAAAAAAAATATAATCTTGGCTTTCACCAAGAACAATAGCAATAAGCAATGAAAAGACAACTGATCTAGTCTAGAAAGAGATTTATCATAGAAAGTGTTTGGGACTTCCTCAGTGCACCACTTTGATACTGGTTACTGAATACAATTTGTCTAAAATCCTTTACCTCTCTCCTGGAAGAAAAAATGGTTACTTTTTTTCTTTCATATCCAACAGAAAAAGGAAATAAATTAACAGAATACTACAGATTTCTGTGACTTTGGGCACTGAATTTGACATTGTGTTATTAGAACCATTTTTGACTTAAACAAGCCTACCAGCTATGAGAGGCTTTCTTTTTTAAAAATTGTTTTATACAGTTGATCAGAAGTTTCCCTCCACAATGTTAATTTTTCAATAAATTTTTTACGTATCTTCCTTTATACCACATGAACAGCCCATAGGGGACTTAAAAGGAAAGTAATTTACCTGCAGGTCTACAACAGACACAGTTCTGATTACAAGCTGCTATTCAGGAATCTTGAAAACTCAGAATCAGCAGCCATTACCTACTATTATGGAAAACACGCATAAAGATACAAGGAAAAACAAATAAATGAGAAAAAAACGAATCATGCATTTGTTTAGGAAAAAGCTTTGCAATAAACACTAGGAAGGATGTGTGCAGAAGTTTCAAGTTCTTATACAGAATGCATTTTTTTCTGTTGAAAAGCCAATACCAGCTCTCTAGTATTGTCTATGAAGAGATTACGTGCAAACATCTTAAACTTGTATGTTATCCCTAAGCATTTGACATACGCTTCATTTGTTCCTGAGAACGTTATTCTGTTTTCTCCATGAGGTAATGTCATTTAAATGCCCTGCTGTCTTTCATATGACATTTGACAAGAAAAGCTCCAAGATTTACTTCCCTTGCTTTCTTCCTGTTCCCAAACCTCAAAGTGTACTTGCAATCTGTGCAACTGTAGGGGGCAACTGTTTTAAGCTGAAAGAGGGTAGATTTAAATTAGATATCAGGAAGAAATTGTTTTACTATGAGGATGGTGAGACACTGGAGTGGGTTGTCCGGAGAAATTGTGGATGCCCCATCCTTAGAGATGTTCGAGGCCAGGTTGGATGGGGCTTTGAAAAGCTGATCCAGTGGAAAGTGTCACTGCCCATGGCAGGGGGGTGGGACTAGATGTCCTTTAGGGTCACTTCTGACTCAAACTAATCTATGATTCTATAACCTTCTTTAAGGATCAGAAACATTTCCCCAATTTACTTACTTGCCTGCATAAGTAATTTTGATTTTATTAAAAAATCAGATTTTCTCTGTTCTAGAAAAAGTTTGACAAATGCAAAATATTCCGTTACTAGAACAGAAGATCCGTAGGGCTCATAACTTTGTGCATGAGCATACCACTGACTTGTAGGTTTGGAAACAGAAACTTAACTGACCATGAAATTCTATAATAGATTAATCTAGAAACTGCGTGTTAGTATAGTCATTCATTTTCTTTTACTGAAACATCAAGCAGTTTAACCTAATTCCTGCATTATTATTTATTTGCTTTGCTCCCAAAGTTTCAAAAATTGAGTTTATTTGGTGGTTTTCTTCTTTCTTTGATATGTTCCTAGTGCTTTGTATTCTAAATTACTTTTAGAAAGTAATATCCATATTGTACCTTGAAGGAAGGCCTAAGCAGTAAACTTTAACGGCTGCCTGAGTTGGCAATCATTTCATTGAGACAAGACACTGCACGAGAAATTGCTCTATAAATAAGATCCCTTGCAGAAGAATTAAAATGAAATTCATATTATTGATGTTTACTAGGAGACATAAAAACCACAAGACAGCCAGGAAGTGGCACTTGTTTCAAATCACTGTCAGAAGCACCTGAAGGACACTCTCAAAGTCAGTTTGATCACTTATGATGAATACATAGGTCAAGCTTTCTGTGCAACTGTAATGCATTTGGAAACCTTGAAGAAATACATCTGGCAAAAGGAAATAGGACAGATACGAGATTTCCCTACTGTAAATGCTTTCCTATGACCTTTGATCCAGAATTGTGCACTCTCTTATTGAGCAAAGTCTCTCTTTAAATTCTTCCCTGTCTCCTCCTCAACTCTGTTTATGGGGCTTAGGATGTCTCCTGTCCTCATCTCCTTGAAAAAAGCTCTCTGAAGAGTGATCATCTCCTCGTTTGAAGGGAGATCAGCAATCATGGTTTCCGGATGAGACTTACTATCCCCACTGCCAAAGCATATATTTTGCTAGCATTGTCAAGAAGTAACCTTAGTGTAATGGTTGCACTGGATGAGTGAATTCTGTGGCTGGACACTAATATTCAATGAGTATTTACACAAATCTGTCAGTACTAGAAAAATATCACATGAAAGTTTAAAGGTTTAACCTGTAAATCTGATGGGGCTGATGGTTGCAGATAGGCAAAGGTGGGAGGGAAAGAGATTGAAAAGTGTATAACAGCTGTTTGAAAGAAGGCTTCTATCATAGAAGAGGCAGAGATAAATAGAAAAGAAATCAAATTGCTGAAACCTATGTCAGAAGCTTAAAGAATCCAAACCAGAAGGCAAGAAATGATAAAATATTAACTATATTGAACTGGATGAATGTCATGATTTGTTCTCTTCTATAATTTAGTCTTTTCTTCAGACCCCACAGATGATAAGCAAAATATTCTGTATTACTACAGCATATGGCACATTATTGTGGGGGGGAGGGGTGCGATCGACATCCTGCAGTTAGCAGTGACATTGATGGCACGTTGATTGCATAGCAACAGGAACCTGCAAAAGCTTGAATTTTGGTTAAAATAAAGTGTTTCTATTTGCTGCTTTTTAAAAAATCATTTTCAGTCAACTTCAAACCTATGAAAAGTGACAGATTAATGTCACCAGGGCTATAAACCTCTTATTATTGTACACATCAGATATAGTCCTGTCAGCTGCCATAACTGCGAACTTTAACTACATTTCATAGGGTCAAAGGACAGTAACCAAATCACTTAAGTAATTTGACACTTGAAGAGTGTGTTGGGAAGTGTATTTAGAATACCTTACCAGATAAGAGACTACAACATTTTGATTAGAAGGATTTTCTGTCTATTCTTCTATTTGCTGATTATTAGAGAAAAACTAGTTTAAAATAGCTCAGATAATTTAAATATCTGTGCAAAATATGGCTCACTAAGATATTTAATTAAAAATCATGTTTTCACGATATTTTCCATATATAAAAATCTACCATAAACATATTTGTGATTTATGGTCTTTGTTATTTGTTGTTTTGTTTGGTTGTTTTAAACAAAGTTCAATTCTGGGAAACAATTTTTTGTGTATGTGTGTGTGTAGATGACATTGTATGTTTTTGAACATTGTAATAACTTATATTTACTGATCATATTTTTTGATAGTAGATTTTTTTTTCTTTCCCTTTCAAGTGTTTCATTAGAATTCAGGCTCCCTAAGAGCTGTAAAACCCTGCACATGAACTTTTACTCACAGAGCACACAGAGCATGGATTTCATCATCATCTGTCTTCCCTGTACTGCAGGTCTTGTTTCTGAATTGGCAGGTATAGAAAGTAGCCAACTGAATGCTAACAACTTACTCAATTGCAAATTGCCTTGGATGGAATTTAAAAATACCTTTTAACGTTTCATGAAATTAGAACTCAAAAGGAGTCTTACTAAAAAGGCTGCTAATAAAAGCATCAATTAGTGTTAATTTCAGTAATGTAATCCCTGAAAAGTGCTTCTTCATTCACACACTTGTGGGATGCCAGACAGACAGTGGGCAGCAATAACTTTAGGGGGATTTTTGCCCTTTAGCCTGATTCTGCACTCTTACATACACTACCAGCAATGTGCTTACTGTTGTGCATTAAGCAGTCTCCAATCAATAAGCTGGATTTGAACTGACAGCTATGTTATATATTTCTCCTTTAGCCAAGGCTGATTTTAACAAATACATGTACAAGCAAAGAAAACTTTAGTTCAAACATTTGCAATTTTATGCACTACTGAAACACAAACAAAGAATTATTATTTACCTTAGGGTTTCTAATGTTGGAATTAAATATGTTATTCTGCAACTACATTTCTCTCTCTGCTGACACATTGGGAAATGAGAGTATTTATGACTTGAACAAATAATGATTCAGGGCAAAATTAGTGATTTGTATTGAAAGAATCAAGCTAGTTCATGTTCTGAATGCTCTTGCGAGAACATTTAATTTCTTGAGAAAAAATTTTGACATGAATGACAGAGCATAGTTAGGATCAAGTATAGATCTCATCATCATGCTTCATTACTTTAAGGATAGTAAGTACTACAAGAGGTTTCCAAAGTTGGTTTGTTTTGCACATTAGTCACAACCATGCTCTTTTCGTAAGGACAATTAAATAGACCATTAGTTATTTTATAGGGTATTTATTCACCAGCCAAGAGGAAATTGTTATTCTGCTCTGAGATGAGCTGGGTAATTCCTGACAGTTAAAATCAGAAACCTTCTTCAGAGACGTGTTCATATCCAGATGCCCACATTCAATTAATTCCAGCAGCAAGGTTTATTACCCTGTCCTTACAGAGTACATAAATACCTACAGAGTAGAGTTCTTTTCAGGTCTGTTGCAAGTTAGTTGCTGGATCGTAGAACTTGCCTCTCAGGAAAGGCAGTACAAAGGCTAAGGTCAATTAAGTTTGAATTGGCCTAGCTTACTGATTCACCTTTATATTGGCTAAAGTGACACCAATTCACAAGTCTAATTCTCAACTCATTAAAGTACAGTTTGAAAGATGTCTGGCATCCTTATAGAGAGGTAAAATATTCAAGGTCCTCAAATTTATGTCTACTTAGCCTAAGGCAAACTCAGCTGCATCTTTTCAAGGTCATGGCTAGCAGATTGAAACAACTCTAAGCAAAAGACTCTGTATGAAGTATCCAATCAGACAGGCAGATTGTACACGTAATTGAAGAAAACTGTTCCAGCCTGACACTCAGCACACAAAAAGCAAGTATAGTTCCTCCCATAGCTATCTCTTTTTCTTGGAGAAACCGTACCTTCGTCCATGATAATAATGCAATATCAAATATACATTTGGAGGCTTTCAGTTACGTCTGCTCTACCACAGTTTAGACAGTGCTGATGTGAGGGGAAGGGAAGGAGGGAAAAGAAGGGAACTCTGTAGAAAAATGTACCGACCAATTTTTCCAGTACACGAACACAGAAACTTTAGAGGTAGGAAGTTTTCCATCGGCATGCACGTTACATAATGTAACCAGGCCAGATAAAATAACTCCTTGGAGTGAACTGACCGTGGCTGGCTGCTGGGTACACACTCAGATTCTCCCTCTCCTCAATAAGACAGGAAAGAAAATGAAAAATCTTGTGGGTCACTATAAAGACAAGTATACTGACTAGTTACTGTCACAGGCCAAACAAACTCAACATAGGGAAAAATAATTTGATTTATTATCAAGTAAAATACAGTCATATGGTGGGAAAAAAAAAAAAAAAAGAAAAAGTTATAACAACTTTGCCCCCATACACCTTCTTAAGGCTCAGCTGTGCCCTGCACTGGGGCCACTGTGGCTGCTGGGACCCGGCTGTGCCTGGGCAGGGCAGCCAGCACTGGGGCACTTGCACCTGAAATGCACTGCTCTCTAGAGAGAACAGGAGGCCAGAGTTTTCAGTATTGGCAAAATGAAAACAGACATTGGAAATGTCAAAGGAGGTGTGCTGATTACTGTTGATGGTACCTAAAGTGATGCTTTTTTTTTTTTTTTTGTACTGGGAGATAAGTTGTTTGCATTTTGTTGAGCTAGGACAATTATTGATTTAGAGAAATACTGAATGAAATAAACTTGTCAACAGTGGGAAAGGGTTTGTTCATTTTTAAAAGCAGAAAAATCTATCCCCTCTTAGGCAAGATTAATAAATGTTTCTGGGTGTTTCAAATAGGTGATTCCCTTGACAGTCTTTAATTGGCAGAACTTCTGACAAGTTGACATTAGTATGTGCTTGACAAATGGAACCAGCCCAGAATACAAGTATATATATTCACTCCTGTGATGTCTGTAGGTCCTCATTAAGCCTCTTCTGATTTTCAGGACTGAACCAGGCACATGAACACTTTTTTACCCCACTTAGCTATAGACCAAAACTCATCATCATCACCTATAACAAAAGTTAACTTAATTTGATTTTGAGATGCTGGCTGTCTGTATTTCTAGCTAGCCGCTAACTTGTTTGACAGTCTGATACCTAACTAGTCAGCTACCACTCCAGGGATCATTGCCAGTCAATTAATCTACCTGGAATCTGTGAAGAAGTCTATGCTGCAGTGGAAATTCAATAAGTCCTTTTCACTTCTTCCTCTTGAAGGGTCCTGAAAAAGGGGGAAGCAACACTTGGGCAAGAACTGTGGTGAAGAAGTGCTCTGTAGCCTGTTATAATAATATGAGATACTGGCTTCAGCCCTGCAGCAACACTAAGATTGCAAGTGGTTTGAAACAACACACCATGCCAGACAGATGCAATATTCCTGAGGACCTACAATCTATGCCCAGGTCCACTAATACATTTATTTTAATGGAACTCAGAGGAACAAATCATACCATTAAAACAAAATTATGACTACGTGATTTGTACTTAATGTTAATATCATAAATTAGGCCCTTTTAAACACGCATATTTCATTTGTCTGAGTCATTAACCCTAAACTAATAATCCAAATTATAATCTCTTAATAAGTTTAATTATCAGGCATGCTTTACTAGAAGGGTGCTCAGTTTCCGAATTAACAGCCCTCTCCTCTTCTCTAAAGTGCTTTGAACAAAACTTCTGCTTTGATCAACAGTAGCTCATATGCATGTAGTGAAAATATCAGTGCATACTTCGTGAACAGTCACAGGAATTAGTCCTCAAAATTTTCTCTCACTGACAGGAAATTGTGCCCTCATTAGTCCCCCATATTCTTTGCAACATTTCATAGATCTTGATCTACTTTCATGACCTGCTGAGTTCAATTCTGTTAACACTTTTTTTTTTCTTTATGCTATCTGAATCTCTCACCATATTTGCTACTCTTGTGTCCTTCTGCCAATCTGCATTTCATATTTTGTATCAGTTGTATACATAAATTGATTAATAGAGTTTAGAGAAACTTAAAAAAATACATTTAAGGTCACTAAACATAAATGTTTTCTTCTTGTGGATTAAAGGGTAACATTTGACAACAGGAGCTGTAATCATGAGGGTGACCTACCAAATTAGTTGTCATGCTTTCACAATGATGCCTTTACTCAGATCCTTTAGCAAAAAGACAACAGTAAGCTCTTTATTTTCATCAGTGCACTGATGAAACTATTGATGAATCCACCCAGTACATCTTGTTCTAACCAAGTGTATTTGTTTGAATCAGACAGAGAGGTATCCCTGAGCTCTAGTGATGACTGTGTTGTGGAGTCACTATGTTAGTTTCAGCTTCATCCCTTTGAGACCATCAGAGTAACATTATTTTAAGCAGCAGTTCATTCTTTGGCTAGTTTTTCTTTTAATTTATGTTAGCTGCTTGTATAAGAGAAAAATAGCAGAACTGATGACAAATGAATTTTCAGCATGGTTCATCAAAATGCAGTTCATTCAAATGTCTTGCTAACGATGTCAAACAGGTGAAAATATACAAGATAGGCAAATGAAAAACTGATTATAAAAGCTGCTGAAGAAATAAAAGTAAGGAAAAAGTTGACGTGAAAAGTTAATTTAAGCAGTGAGACTGTTTTAAGTTCATTGGTCTTAAGTGGTCTTGTATGACCACTTTGCTGAGATAGTCTAATAATTGTTTTATAGATTGCTGCAGTTTGGCCTCTGCTCTGTGCAGACATTGTGAAAATTGCCTTTAGGTAGCTTGGAAACCAATGAAAATAACTCTGTATCTCAGCTCAGAATGGACCACGAAGCCATTGAAACAATAGACTAAAAACTGTGTAGCTAAGCTACAGTTATTTCTAGTGCGTGCAGCCAAATTGCACAGAGCCAGAAATACTGGAGTTTGGGACAGGAGCTTGTAGTCATTAAGCAGTATCTCCCCGCTTCCAGGTATCTGAGCCTGACTGACAGAAGGCATAATCACTTCATGAGACAAGCACGGAGGGCACAGCTCCTGAGAGCAATGTGACAATATTTGGAAGTGTATCCTACTTGAGATGCAACCAACCAAACCTGACAGAACTGCTTCCAGTGTTATCAGGGTACTGACATGGGCAAACTAATCAATACATAATCTAGCTGGAATAAATGTAGTTTATTAATAATAATAATAAAAGTAGTTTTGCAATTCATGTATTTCCATATAGATTAAAACTTTAACTGTCCTGTGAACATATCTTAATTTATCCAGTGGTGATGATGATAGCAAGTGTGTCATATTTGTAAAGTTCCTTGCACAATCTCACTACTGCAGGTATTTTTTTTAATGAGAACAGTGAGGTGGATTTCTTCTGGTTTTTTTTTCCCTTCACTCCATAATTTATTGATATTTTGATGTGGTTTTCTTTAATAATGTCTTCTCACTGAGTGGCTTTGATACAGATGTGGAATAGATGTTTCATATTAACTTGTCAAAAAAAGATTCATTGCTGTGATGGACAGAGGCTGGGGAAAGTTCTGGGTTTTTAAAGCAATGTGCTTGGTTTTAGGCAAGAAATTGTGCATTAATATATTATGAGCAATATTACAGCTAGGTTAGAACCACATTGCCTTGACCAATATGAACTAACTACAGGGAACAATTCTTTAATTATTGGTACAATTAACATTCTTAGTCAAGAGTTCACAGTATATAATAGCACTAATATAACTGATAAAATATGGAATCAGTGTTTCAGAGTACAAACACAATAACAAGTCTTTAATCCAAAGAAATAGTTAAGAAAAATTTTATCCTTTTATTGTGATTAATTCCAACTTTAATGACCAAGGCTGCAGGAAAATTCATATTCTTGAAGTACATCCTCTAGAACAAGTGCTTTCTTAAGGATACATGGTAATTATGAAAGCTTTGAATTCGGTTGCAAAATTCCTCAAGATTATGGTGGGTCCAGAACTGTGTTCTGACACTATTTTCCCACTACTTTTGGAAGGCGTCGACTCTAGAAGTTCTTTTTCACTTCCTAAAATCCAAGTTTGTATTTGTTCTCTCTTCACTGTCTTCTATAGTATCACTATCTAAGTATTGCTGTGTGCTACTGAATGAATGTCAAGTGCTCCCCGTTTATAAGGGATATAGATTTGAAGTGCTAATATGCCAGCTATTGACATTTCTAAAGAATATGGTTGATTGGTATTGCAACCCAGAAGCCTCTTTTAAACACTAGAGCAAAGGGGATACATCAACAGTAGCAACATCCAAACATAAAATTTTGACAGCATAAGGCAATATAGAGTATTCCTTCTTCAAGTCACACAAAATTCAGTTTGAAACCTAGGGGTACATGAGTCCTCTGAAGTGTTACTGTTTCTTACATTTTAATTTCTCTCACACTTGATCCTTTTTTCTACCTATGGGTAAACATCACCAGCACCTTACTTCTGCTTGAGGTATTGACCCCTTCATTTTCTGTATTTGCTCTTTTGTATTTGATATTTTTCTTAAAAACTCTCCAAATACTGTTTTGTCAACCTTGTCCTTCGAAGCAGAAGAAATCCAAAGCAATCATCAAATGAAATCAACAGAGCTATGGATAATAAAAAAGAGAAGGAAGCTGACTATAACTGATTTCTTCTTGCCACTAGACTGAGCAGACTGTTTTATTGCTCCATACCTCCTAAGCATAAGACACATATCTGAGAAGGATGGATAAGATTATTGCAATAATTTCTTCCTAATCCTGTGTCCTTTGTTCCTAGATGAACTGCCTGGATGTGGTACCTTCCATCACAGAAAACCATGTCATATAATCCCTTTCATAAACTTATCAAGCAGCATTTTTAAAGTATTTAGGCCTCTTGATCCTGCTATTGCTATTTTACTCAAAACCATGACAGCTGTTTTTGTTAGAAACTGCATTTTATTTCTCTTCATTATTTAATTCACTGCCAATTTTTACCTATTTGACTTCTTGCTCAACACTGTATACTGGTAAATAAGGTGGAGTGATAAATATGAAATAGGAAAATGAGCTATTTTAATTAACACTAAAGACCATTCTGTTAAACTAAAGCTGCTCCTTGAAAGCCATCTGGCTGGTCTGTCTATTCCGTTTGTTGGGTGCTAGTATCAGCCTATGCAGACCTGTATGTTAGTATGTTAGTAAAACCTGCTGCAGTCTTCCATTTTTGACTGTCTATTTTCTCCTAACCCTCCTAACCCTCATCTTGTTTAAAAATAGCTTCTTATTCATCATCATGTTGAATACTTCACGGAAACTCTAACAGATAAGATGACAATGAAACAGTCCATCTACTCTAAGAAAGCTGTAAGGTCAATCTAATACTATTTTGCTAATGTGTATCACACTCACATGAAGGCTTTTTCATTTGACTCAATTCCTATAATATTTATTTCCTTTAGGATTTATTCTAATTGCATAGCCAAGGTCATTCTGAAATTCCTGTAGCTGCTTCAGTCATTTTCTTTCCTATCCATTCAACCAATATGATTACTGAATATTAATACAAGGTTTTTTTTTCTTCAAGTCTCCCTTTGTTCCATAATGATTTAAATATTAATATAATTGCTACCATGAAAATATGGCGGAATGCCTCGTATAACTGGAGTGCTGCTATGGTGGGGTATAAACTCTTCAGGTAGGACAGGAAAGGTAGGAGAGGTGGTGAGGTAGCCCTCCGTGTTAGAGACTCTGATACCTTCGAGCTTGATTATGGCGATGACATGCCAAAGTCTGCCCTCTTGAAATTAAAAGCAACGTTTCTGCTACCTCTGCTCCTTACTTCTCCAAGAATTGAAAATTCTATCATTTCGTGATTGGTATGGCCAAGACAACCTCTAGCCGCCACATCACCTGCAAGTACTCCTCTGTTCACAAACAATAGGTCCAGCGATGTGCTTTCCTCTTTTGGCTCGCTTACCAGCTGTGTCAGACGTTTCCCCACCAGATTCATTGAAATAAAAATCCCTTTGAGTTTTAGCAGTTCTGATTTGGAGACATCCAGGCATCTTTTACAGTTAAGTACTTTGTATCTTAGTCAAACTGATTTCACAATAGCTACATACACACATAATATTATCAGGGTAAACGTTAATCTGTAGTAGGCATACCGTGAATGGTTATCTTATTTTATGAAAATATAAAATAGCTTTTTAAATCCAGAATTTGAGTTGGTTTGTTTGGTTTTTGGTTTTGTTTTTGGTTTGGTTTGGTTTGGTTTTTTACTCTTCTATGTGATCTACTTGTAAAGCTTTTTTATAACTTTCTCATATCTGGTACATTACCACCACTCATTGTCTTCTTTAAAGCAGTCACAAAGAAATTCATCAGTTTTGATGACCAAGAATATCCAGACACAACTATTTCTAGCAACTTTTTGTCACTAAACTATAGTGGGGAAGTAATTACCAATAACGTTGCAATTTTTGTTAGTATGACTCTCTCTAGCAAAATATAGAAGTCTATATCTTCAGCCCCTGAGATTTGTGGAGAACTCTCATAGGACCACCAAAATAGAATTTCTACCAGCTTTCCCAAAAGCAACTTGGATCAAAATAAGTTTCTGTTTGCTCAATGTTGTTTGATTTTATTTCTTTATAATTTATCACTTGATTAACCCAACAATGCTACCTTCCCATCCTAGCTTTTATTTTTTATTCATGAATCTCACATAGCTTTAAAGAAGTGTGTTCCAGTCATGTTATTAAATATTATAGTCAGCAGTAAAAAGTGTGTAATTGATGGAAAATACATAGAGAATGAAAGCTTAGTGGTCAGAACCGGTCAAAATTAATAAAACTATAAAGTAGTTTAATGAAACTAGAGTTTAGGGATGTGAAGGTATGTATAATCAGAGATGGAGCTAATTTAATAAATAAAAAGTTTGAGGTTGACTATTCAAGCACAGCCTATGTAATACAGGAAGAAGAACAAATTCAAAAATTATTTCTGTATTGATTTCTAGCAGCAGTTTTACAGCTGTAACATGTATTGCTCAAAGACTTTACTTTAAATCTACCCTCAACTATTTTCTTGCCTGGACTTCATAAAAAATATAATAGAGATGTTAAGAAATTTATGGAATTTACTTGAGGACACAGTAGCTTTTTTGATATAATTTAGACAGGAATTGATTTTTTTTTTTTTACCCTCTAATCAAATTTTAAGTCATAACTAACAGGATCAAAGCAAGAATCACTTGATAAAATGCATTTGTTCCTGCAATGCTTAGACTAATTACCCTAACAATCCCATAAATGTCTACAGTATTAGTGTTCTGCAGGGTCTTGGATAGCTCCTCAGACACTATGCACCATTTCAGACCACAAATAGAATCCAAACACATATAATCTTCAAAACATATGTTATCAACATTGCATCATCTAATTTTGTAACACCAGCAATCTAATCCTCAAAACGGGTTTCACAGGGGTCAAATAAAAAAAACAAGCTTCAAGTAAGACCCTCTAAAACTGATATGTAATGGTTATAAACAGAGCTGAACACAGTCTCCACTTGTATTTTGGATGCACTTGCTATTCTTTTTAAAGGTAGCCCAGCATAGGTCAGCCACTGTCCATAAGACATTCCAGTATCATAGGTAGTAGCTTAACATTAAGAATAATATAATTCTTAGAATACACGCACGTATTCAAAAGATACAGTTTTAAGCAAGATATCATAAAACTTCTTTTATCACTACTTTAAGTACAGAGTTCATGTACTCTATGACTAATAATTCAATAATGTATATCTTAATAAAATAATAGTTTCAATACAGGAAGGTGCTGGAATTCTCCTTTTCCCCAAAATAAATAAAGATTATGTAGCACATTTCTGAAAATCTTTTACTAATGTTTGAAATATATTCATCTATTTACAGAGTTAATTTTCTAATTAAGTATTCAGGGGGGATTTGAAATGTTTAAAAGTTTCTTTCTCAGTCATTGCAGCACCTTTTGCAAAGTGAACAAAAGTGATTTCAAAGGGAATGAGGAAATGGAAATTCTCTCCTTCACTTGTAAGATCAGTTGTAACTTAAGTATACTGTGCTAGAAAAATTAATATTTGAATGACACTTTCCAGTGCAATATGCAGTACCAATTGTGAACTAATAATTTCTGTGCCAGGAAATATGCAGGCATTTAGGGACACAGGAATTCTTATTTAATTACATTAGGTATACACATAAATTTTAGAAGGAGCGCATAACTATGTTTGAGGAATGAAGGACTGCAATGAATAATTCAGAAAATACAGGATAACTTAGCCTTATGGTAGTTTTATTCGTTTGCTGTTTAGCTTAGAGAACAGACTTCCACTTTCTCCAAAATACATTCGTCTTTAGGTTAATTGGGAAAGTACATAATAATCTAGCTGGCTTGAGCACTCAGTACTAGAATGGGAGATGAAAGAATCCAGAACTGAACCCAGTACTCCAAGTGAGGTCTCACGAGAGCAGAGTAGAGATGGAGAATTGCTTCCTTCCGCCTGCTGTTCACTCTTCTTTTCATGCAGTCCAGGATATGGTTGACTTTCTAGACTGTAAGTGCACATTGCTGGCTCATGTTGAACTTCTCATCCACCAGCACTCCCATCACTGAAAGCCGTCAAATTTGTAAGCTATGATTTGTCCTTAGTGGAGACATGTTGATTGTTACCAGTCACCTCCTTATTTTCCATGTGCCTCAGCAGATTTCCAGGAGGATCTGCTCCATGATCATGCTGGGCACAGAGGTGAGACTGGCTGGCCTGTAGTTCCTCATGTCTCTTCTTTTTCCTTGTTTGAGAATGTGAGTTCTGTTTCCCCTTTTCCAATCAGTGGGAAATTTACCAGACTGCCACAACTTCTCAGATGTGATGGATAGGGGTTTAGCAACTTCATCAGCTCCCTCAGGACCTGCAGGTACATCCCATCAGGTTGCATGGACTTGTGCACCTTTAGGTTCCTTAGATGATCTCAAAACTGATCCTCTCCCACAGTGGGCAGTTCTTTGACCTCCCAGTCCCTGCATTTGCATTCTGCAACTTGGGTGATGTGGCTTGAGCTCTTGCTGGTGAAGACAGAGTAAAAAAATGTCTGAGTACCCCAGCCTTCTCCACGTCCTGGGTAACCATGTCTCCCCTTTCTGTCCAGAGAGGGCCTCATTGACACAATAATGATTGACACCATTTAGTGGACACTTAGTACCTCATTATTCTGCAGTGTTGATGATATATTCAAAGACTATTGCAGACCCTCCCCTTGTCCCACCTCTCCCCTTGAAACTGAAGCTATATTCTTCATTGTTTTATTTCACCAATCTCTAGTCATTCAGCTGTGCTAAAATTCTAATTTCTGTTTTGAAGCATAGCATCTGATTTTTCTTCGCTGCTCATGCCTTGGTCTTACTAACGCTCAAAGTACAGCCTGCACAAGTTGCCACTGTTACAGCTGGCTTGAAGAATGAGTGTTCTGTGCAGATAATGGAATCCCAAGAGAACACGGCATTTCAAGGTGTTTCCTTTCATCTATTCTCATTTACTACAAAAATAACATTTTCAAATAGAAATGGACTCAAAGCTAGTTCCAGATGCAGTTTTACGTTTGTCGTAAGTGTGCTATAGTAGACTCATGTATTTTTAACATTTATGGTTATTTTGTCATTCACCTTCTGGATGAAGCTGAGTTAGTCTAACTCTACATTAACTAGTAAACATTTTAATATTTCCTTTATATTTAAAATAAGAAAAATAAACTTTTTTTATGAAAGTCATTCAATATTTGACCAAAGAGTATTACTAAGTAGCCTTGCAAACTATTTGATCCCTTTAATTTCCACAATTTAATTGTGTTTTGGCATTTCATATTATTCATCTTCTGAAGTGCTTTCGCAACCTTGCATCCTATAAGTAATTCTGCAGTTTAGTTCACAGGTTCTTAGTGCCTTTCTCAGGTTGTCTTAATTCATCACTTTTTCAAAACACTAATTTATTTTAAACTCAAGTAATCATTTATTTACATTATACCATGCTCATTTCTAATATAGGTGTATTCATTCATTTCCCATAGTAACTGGCAAAATTATATTTCTCCCTCAAGTCTCCCTACTTAGTGACTGAATCTAGCACTGTCTATGTCTTTTCTTTTTAATTTTTTCTCCCGAGCAACATGCTTATAAAATTCAAATCACCGCCGGCAATACCACACAGGTACTTGAGCATTTCCCACCAGCATCAAGGAAAACACAACCTGCACTCCCAATGTCTTTCATTGCATCACACTCCTCCCCAAGCCTTTGATCCAATCAAGATCTTCCTCAGAATTGGTGCCTACATGAATAAGCAATAAATCATTATTCATCATTATTGCATCATACTAACATACCTATGAACTCAGTTTGTGGATATCATGACAGTCCATGTATATAAAAAGTTCAAAGCTGAAAGACTAAACTAAGAGAAGACAACATAAATGTGGATAGATGGGAAAATATTAATGTACAATAGAAAATAGTTCTTCACCGTAATTCATGTTGATCACAGTACATAGGACAGCCTGAAACATTAACTTTTGGGTTGTTTTGGTTTTATGATAATAAAAGAGAATTTGACAGAGAATAATTGAAAAAAGAAAATAAATGGGGAGGCCTATTCAGAAGTGGATGGTGGCACGTATTGCAAAATTGAGTAGTTTCCTTTATGTAAAAGGTAGATATACTGGAAAAGGAATCCTGTCCATGAATTAAAGAGACCTGGGAGATGGGCAAAAATATGACACCGGTCTAGGAAGAATAAAACTGAAGTTATAGAAGAGAATACAAGTGAATGGTAGCAAAGGAAGTTTTAACATGCCCAAAGTAACAACTGAAAAAAAAAATCTTTGCAGGAGCATTCTGAGTGAATGTACATGGACAAAGTTTTATTTTCTAGGATTGCAGAAAGCATGTTGTAAGAAAGCGAGATACAATCAGAAGGAGCAGTATGAACAATAATTTCAGTTATACGGGTAAAAGAAAAACTCTAGTGAACTAGTATAAATCTTTTCATCCCTATCAAACTTACTAAAACTGCAAATCAGTGTCTAAGGTGACATAAAGGCAGGTTGGAATGATGAATAGTAATTTTTTCTAAGAATATTTTTGTATGTAGATTTTACAATATAACTAGGCAAATCTTTCCTAGTAGGCTGGAGAAGCTATAGCTGATGCATACAGACAAAGTGGTTTTAATCACTGATGCGTTAATAGTATCTTTCTTATTGATGGCTGAAAATCATAATTTGTAGCCTTTTAAGTATCTATTAAGACTTATAATATGGTGGATTAATACATAAAATAGCCATATTTTGTGTAATTAATGCAACTCTGTAATTTCTGGGTTAACCACTTGCAATAAGTACTTCATCCACAAGACTACAATCAAGTATCTCTTACAGTATTTTTTAAGTTTTTACATCAAAGGTCATTTTTTTAAACAAAGCATTCTGCAGCAGCTTGCAATCTAACAAATTTTTCTGCAATATTGAAAACCAGCTTAACTGACTTTCAAATGAAATAGATACATAGCCCTGGGTTCTTCACAGAACAGCAGAGTTTTACTAGTATAATTCATGAATAGTCAATATGATTTTCAACATAATGAAATCTGGAATATGCCAGGTTTTTAGAAATCTTTGGCACAAACATAACTAACCATCTAGTGGAGGCAGTTGCAAGGGATTGTTCCTTTCTGTGCATTATGATCATGTTCCAGTGGCATATACATTAGAGAATTTAGTTTATTCTTTTGAAAATGTTCATTGCTGTAATGGGGACAGCAGAAGCTCCAATGTGATTTCTACCTATTGTGTATATGAGCTGCTAAGGGAGCCTGTTCATCAGCAGTCAAGACTTTTGACTCTTCCACCCCAGCAATCAACAAACTGAATAAGAGGTAACAGAACCCCACAGAGTACTATACAAAACAGAGAGACTTAATAACATCTCTGTGGACTCTTAAAAAATATGGATGTATGAGGAGTGATTTAGAAGCAACCTATCTAAAGAAAAGAGAAAATATCTGAGGGAAGTCCAAGCTGTCAGCTACCCAGAAGTCAGTGAATGAGCAAATATTAGATCATCGTGGATAGAGATCTATATTTAACTGCAAATACATAATTTGAAATACTTGTTTTTGTGTACTTTATCACATTGATGGCAGTTTCAGTAACATTACCTTGTTTATGATCCCTCATATGACAAAGCACAGAATAGCAGTGGAAGATGAGGTCTTGGCAATCTAATTCAACATGTTTCGAGAGCAGGAAAACAACATAAAATCTCTTTTCTAAAGATGATGATTATTATTTCTGCATCCACAGTGTGGGTTTCAGTGTAGCTAACTGAGTGAATATGTTCTGTGCAGGTTTCATATTTTGTGCTTGTACTTGATTTTGGGCAGCATTTAGGTGTTCTTACATTTAAAGAAAACCTATAAAATACCTTTATGTATACAACAAATTTGCTAATGTACGGGGTGCAGGTGCCCAGGTGTTGGCCATGGGGGTGTCTGCCGAGGCTGCCCTGCCCGGGCACAGCCGGGTTCCAGCGGCTCCAGTGGCCCAAGCACAGGGCACAGCTGAGCCCCTCAGCCAGGGGCGGGCACTTCGGGGAAAGCCTGGGTCAGAAAGGGCAAAATGCTGCACAGCAGCCAGGGCTGAGTGAAACCATGTGAGAAACAGTCCTGCGACCCCTGAGGACAGAGCAGGAGGAGGTGAGCAGGGGCTTCAGATGCCCCAGCAGAGAACAGAGGAGTGAAGTGAGCTAAAAGCGGTACAGGGAAGGTCTTTTAGTTTTATCTTTTATTCTCAACATACTTCTTTTTTTCTTTTATTTGCTATTTGGGAAAAAATTAAATATTTTTTCATACTTTTCGCCCACGTCAGGTCTGTTTTACCCACGATGGTAACTGGTAAGTGAACGCCCTGTCTTTATCTTGACCCACGAGTTTTTCCATCTTATTTTCTCCTCGGTCCTATTTAGGAGGGGGAGTGAAGATGAGCTGGGCTGGCATCCAGGCAGCCAGCCAAAGTCAATCACTGTGCAAATATAATGTATTAAAGAAATAACATATTAAAATTGATTTCTGATCACATGCCACCTAAATTGTATTCGGAACTGACACCCGGATTCAGCTTTATTTTTTTTTATTATTTATGCCTGAATCTTAATAAAATAGGTAAAATTACAGCTATTATTCACAAAAGGTAGCCATTTCTTTCTCTAGAAAGTACCTAAGAATGCATTTTGTCAGGTTTCTCTTAACTGATTTGGGGTAAATTCAGCTTAACAGTCGATTGAAATGAGTTACTCTGACGAATACAAACTAATCGAAGTACTGGAGGTGGTTGTGCTTTGTTGAAGAAAAAAACATGATAATTACATGGAATTGTACAGATTCATTAACACCTATTCTTTTATACTGTCTTGCACTCTGTGTTCCCGATGAAAGCTAACAGGCACACAGTCTGCTTAAGTAACTGTACTAACAATGTTTTACCCATGCCTCTGAGTACAGACCAATGGTTAAAACATTTCATGCAGGAGTCTTGAGACACATCTTCACTGCTTCTTACTCCTAGCCTAGCTAGATTAAAACTAAAATGGCTTTGCTTCTACAAGCTAAAACCAGACATTTATTTAGTCTTTTTCAAAAGGAACAGGGCATGAACAAGTGCTTTTCTATGTAGGACTGATAAAAACCAGACTTCAGAACTAAAAGCACAGAAGTGCCACAGATTCCTCCAGGAGACTACAAGACAAGTGATTATTTGATTTTTACAAGCAAAACCTTACTGTCTATTTCCACAAAGTTGATTTTACCACTGTAGCTTGATTTTGCTAGAGAGGTCGTGCATGGAAGGTACTTGTATATATGGGTACCACAATCAGTCTATAGCTGGACAGCTAGTGATATTACTGCATGAAGAAATGTAAGCAGTTGCAATTCTTATGCAACCCTGACCCTCTAAATTCACTCTCTGTTCTGACTGTTACATATCTGTGAGGCTGTATGTTGAACTGGCTGAGGAAGGCTATATGGCTGCAAATATCTAGGCAACTTTCAGAAAAATGTATTCTCAGAATACCTTGGTAATATAATTTATATTGTTAATCCTAGGAGCAGTGTAGACAATACGTTAAAAATTTAATAGCCTGCTGAACCATTGCATGTCTTGCAACCACAGTTGCTTCTGCCAGACCTATGCTGTTTTGTACTAAAGATTCAGCACATGGCATTATGGAGTAGCACTTCAGTTTGTCCAGTACTGACTATGACAGGTTCCTGTACTCCTAACAGTATTTGTAATGGATTTTATTGCAGGATTATCTATTCTTACATCCTTAAATAACAGTCAAAGAGCCAGCAAAGAATATATATATATCTGGCCACAGCTACCAGCAGTGGAATTTAACTAGGGCAGCACATGCTTTGTTGTAAAAGCAGCACCATTTTTTTTGCAGCGTAACGATTTGCAAAGCTACAGTGAAGGTTTACATATGGCTTTAAGAAATATTTTTAAAAAGAAAAAGCTCTGCTCCATGGAATTTAGCCGAAAACTTACCCACCCCACCCCCATCCCCCTCTCAAATATCAAATCGTTAGCTTGCATAAGAGAGGAAGAGAGAAGGAATGAGTTGGGAAAGAGCACTTGCTGAGAAACTTCCAGCCTTAAAATTGCACCGTAGCATCACAAAACAAAGAAATACTTTCCATGGTATATGAAACTGCATTTGGCTAGTCTATTAGTGATTTCAAAACTTTTTTTTTCTATTGTAAGAATGTCAGAGTTATGAGGCTTTGAGCAGCCTGGTCTAGTGGAAGGTATCCCTGCCTATGGCAGGGAGGTTGGAACGAGATTATCTTTAAGATGCCTTCCAGCCCAAAACCTTTATATGATTATATGATTCTATGACTAATCCCAATATGGGATTCTGATGCACTGGGATAAGATTCTCCAGGGATGATTTTAAACCCTTTTCAGGAATGCACAACTCACTTATAGGGGAAGCTATATCCTTGTTCTTTCAGTCAAAAGTTATCTTTTTCCCACACGTAGCACTTGCAATTATATAACTTCCTTAGCTTAGGTAAAATATTCAACAGTTTCTTGTATAAGGATCTAATATTTTTGCTTCCATTATCTACAAATTGATTATCATAGTTGTTATTTTAATATCTATCTAAATGCAACTGTTTGTAATATGAAAATTACACTGAATCTAAGCGAAGGAGTCTGAAGAAATGAGATTACCCACTCACATATTTATCTCCAAGAAATCAAGAAGGTCAAAGTCAGATTAGTATTTAATATTCAAGTTAAATATCGTGAGCATAAATATGTAAACACTGTTAATAAGACTGTACATTTCATTTCAAGCTGTGGTGTAAGTATTTCTTAAGTTTAGCTCACCTGATTTTTTTTTTTAATTTCACTGAAAATATTATTACTACTATATGGGGGAAAAAAATCCAGATTGGGTTTCTTTCTTAGATATAAGTATAAATTTAAAAAATCTCAGCCAACATATTAATAAGTATTTTAATATATGCTGGACCAGTTAAGATATGCCTAGCACCTTGGAACTGTGAATGTTTTCTAAGAAATTTATTCTTAAAAAGAAATAACTGTTCAAGGTATCAAGGAAATTAAGTAGTACAGTGTGTATATATATATATATTTGTATATAATAGCTACACATGCATCAAGAACTGATCCCCAGCACCTGATAACACTACTGATGCAGAAAAATTGCTTAAAGAAACACAAACCAGAGTTCTATCAAGTGGAAAATGTTCATGAATATTTAAAGGTCTGATCTGATCTCTGCACTGTTTTGTTACATGGAAAAGGCTCAACTTCCTTACCAGGATAAAATCTTCACAGTGCAGATATGATCATTTCCTGCAGGAGTGTATGTAGCCAAAGGGATGATTATGAGCAGATAAGTAAAGCTTTTGTTGTGTAGGAATAAGTAGAAATGAAACTCTCTAACACAATATATCCAAATACAGGATAGCTAAAACATCTTTATATTCTGAGGGCCACCAAATCGAATGTAAATGATTGCTCAGTACTAGAATATTTAAACAAAGCCCATTCAGGTAAACTATAAGAGAGAGAATATAATTTTGCTCAACTTAAACTACCTTGTTGATTTTCCTTTTTGTGAAAGTACTTCAGCTGTTAGCAGGGAAATATAAGAAGACAAAGTGATAATGAGATAATAGGGTTTTGACAAAGCAATCATGAGATGATAGGGTTTTCTGTTCTAGGTGAAGGGAAGAGGGTGGTTAGCAGGACAGTAGCATTAAATTTCAAGAGGGCAGACTTTGAACTCTTCAGAAGACTGGTCGGCAAAGTCTCATGGGAGACAGTCCTTAAGGGCAAGGGAGCCCATGAGGGCTGGGAGCTCTTCAAAAAGGAAATCCTAGCAGCTCAGGAGAAAGACATAACCATGCTCTGGAAAAAAATCCGGCAGGGAAAAAAAACAGCTTCATTGAACAGAGCGATCTTGAGTGATATCAAGAAGAAGAGAAATGTTTATGGGCTCTGGAAGAAGGGACAGGCCTCGTGGGTGGACTACAGGAGGGAAGTGAGATTGTGTAGAGAAGCAATCAGAAGGTCTACGGCTCAACTAGAAATCAGATTGGCGAAGTCTGTGAAAGATAACAAAAAATCTTTCTATAAATATATAAATAATAAAAGGAGGACTAGGGAGACCATACAGTCCCTATTGGACATAGAAGGAACAACAGTGACAGGGGATAAGGAAAAGGCTGAGGTACTTAACGCCTTCTTTGGCTCAGTCTTTAATTGTAAGGAAATTTGTTCCATCTGTGTACAAACCCAGGAGCTAGAGGAGCAAAATGAGGCTCCCATGATCCAAGAGGGGGTGGTCAGAGCCTTGCTAGCCTGACTAGACGCGCACAAGCCTATGGGGCCGGACGGGATTCATCCAAGGGTTTTTAAGGAGCTGGTGGATGTGCTGGCGAAACCCCTTTCCATCATCTTCCAACAGTCCTGGAAGACTGGGGAAGTTCCACTGGACGGGAGGCTGGCTGATGTTGTGCCCATCTACAAGAAGGGTCGCAGGGAGGACCCAGGGAACTACAGGCCTGTCAGTCTGACCTCAGTGACAGGGAAAGTCATGGAGCAGGTGACCTTGAGTGCTATCATGAAGCACATGCAAGAAAACTGGGTGATCAGGCCCAGTCAACACGGGTTCACAAAAGGCAGGTCTTGCCAAACTAACCTGATCGCCTTCTATGACAAAGTGACTCGGCTGCTGGATGAGGGAAAGGCTGTGGATGTGGTCTTCCTGGACTTCAGTAAAGCCTTTGACACAGTTTCTCACAGCATTCTGCTTGAGAAACTGTCAGCCTCTGGCCTGGACAGGCGCACACTCTCCTGGGTGGAAAACTGGTTGGATGGCCGGGCCCAGAGAGTGGTGGGAAATGGAGTTAACTCCAGCTGGAGGCCAGTGACAAGTGGGGTTCCCCAGGGCTCAGTGCTGGGTCCAGCCCTGTTCAATGTCTTTATCAATGACCTGGATGAAGGCATCGAGTGCACCCTTAGCAAGTTTGCAGACGACACTAAGCTGGGTGGAAGTGTCAATCTGCTGGAGGGTAGGGAGGCTCTGCAAAGGGATCTGAACAGGCTGGACCACTGAGCCGAGTCCAGTGGCATGAGGTTTAACAAGGCCAAATACCGGCTCCTGCACTTGGGACACAAAAACCCTGTGCAGTGCTACAGACTAGGAGAAGTCTGGCTAGAAAGCTGCCTGGAGGAGAGGCACCTGGGGGTGTTGGTTGACAACTGACTGAATATGAGCCATCAGTGTGCCCACGTGGCCAAGAAGGCCAATGGCATCTTGGCTTGGATCAGAAACGGCGTGACCAGCAGGTCCAGGGAGGTTATTCTCCCTCTGTACTCGGCACTGGTGAGACCGCTCCTCGAATACTGTGTTCAGTTCTGGGCCCCTCACCACAAGAAGGATGTTGAGGCTCTGGAGCGAGTCCAGAGAAGAGCAACAAAACTGGTGAGGGGCTGGAGAACAGGCCTTATGAGGAGCGGCTGAGAGAGCTGGGGTTGTTTAGCCTGGAGAAGAGGAGACTGAGGGGAGACCTCATTGCTCTCTATAACTACCTGAAAGGAGGTTGTAGAGAGGAGGGTGCTGGCCCCTTCTCCCAAGTGACAGGGGACAGGACAAGAGGGAATGGCCTCAAGCTCCACCAGGGGAGATTTAGGCTGGACATTAGGAAAAAATTCTTCACAGAAAGGGTCATTGGGCACTGGAACAGGCTGCCCAGGGAGGCGGTTGAATCACCTTCCCTGGAGGTGTTTAAGGCACGGCTGGACGAGTTGCTAATGGGCATGGTTTAGTGTTTGATAGGAATGGTTGGACTCAATGATCTGGTGGGTCTCTTCCAACCTGGTTATTCTATGATTCTATGGTTCTGTGTTTCCAGGATTTAAGGGCAAAGGATAACAACAGCACAGATGTGCAAAAACCACAGTTTTCATTTAAAAATCAAATTAAAAATCAAAACAATGAATGACCATTCAAAATTTTTCTAGTCACATTATTATAAACTACTGGTATTCCAGTTGAATAAGGCTTGCCTTTGACATAATATTAGCTATATATTGTGAATCCAAGATGGAGGACAGACCTGAAATTCTGTCCTTAGAAATAGGGAAAATAAATTCAACCATGCCATTGTGATATCAAAATAATACTACTATCAAACTCCTCACCACTCAAACAGATTGGTATGAATACTTTTAAACCTTTACTCATTCAAAATTATTTTAACATTAAAAAAAAAATCCATTTAAGAGAGCAAATAATGTAATATTCCTTGGTTAGACACATCAGGACATATCAGCTGGACAGTGGGAAATTTCTACATTACTTTTATTAAATCTGGTGAGCTGTTCAGCTGTTTAATACAGCTTCCTTATTGTTTCTCTTTGTTGCAAAAAAATGTCTTTTCAGTGTGAAGTAGACAAGTAATGGATAATAGTGCATGTGTTATACTAGCATATTTGTGTTGGCACAGTAGGCAATAAAAAACCCAGTGATAACTACCTAAGCTTTTCTAGCCAAAATAAGACATTGATGAAGTGCATAGTTCCTCCTGATTTCCTCTAACTATAGCAAGTTGAAATCAATTTTAAATCTTCCACCTTACTGCATAGTTTTATATTAATGCGCGCAGTTTTACTGTGCAAATTTACTGTGCAACAACTAATTATATAATCATCAGAGATGAACAGCAACAAGAGTGATTAAAAAGAAGTACTAAGAGCAAAGATGAGTGACCCAGGATGGTGGTGATATCTTAAACTACATTTTAGTGTCAGAAAACAATGTTTGTGAAATGACATTTTCTGTATGGCTCAAGGAAGAAAATTCCTTCTGGAGGAGCTTTTGGGAGTATGGAGCAGTTCACCTGGTGACTCGTTCCACTCCTCCAAGTAATGAATCATAAGATTAAACCAAACAGAAATTTTACAGTAAACACAGGACTTATTGCTAAAGGCTAAGGGGGCACTGGTGCAGAACAATACGTGGTAGTTGTTTGCAGTGGCATGAGAGGAACACCTCCCAGCAAAGCATCTCTGTAAAGAGACCCAGGGCCCTGGACTCCAATGGAATTCCACCCGATCCAAGAGGACCCTGCTGAATAGGAAGAGCAGTGAAGCAAGAAAGCATACATGGCATTTATTACTGTATAAACCTGAGCTACACCAAAGTTGACAACTTGGTGCACAGAGAATTTAAATGAGCATGGCTATGCATTTGCTTTGTTTTATACTCCCAGACTGACCAGCTTTCTAGTCTAGGGGAAACAAGGAGGAGGTAAAACTAAGGCAAAGCCATTAGACTCCTCAGACCACAAGGTCTGACTTTTCTTGAAAGGATAAAAGAGATGTTTTCTTTATAGGATATTTCTTTGGTCACAGAGGCCAAAAACTGTCCTGAGGCATAAACAGATTCCTCTCATGAGTCTGATATTGTGGGATTTAGGAGAATCAATCTAATGAACATCCACAGTGAGAGTTTTGTCATAACAAATGGGTCATGAATGATACTGTAGAGGGTCTCTATACTGACATGAATCTTTGGAGACATATGTGATATTAATCAACATGCAGTAATATATTACTATTACACCTATATCTCACTGAAAGACGTCTAGATTATCTTAAAAATGGAGAAGGTTCAACAAGGAGCCAAAAATTAATTCAGAAAGACGAAAGAGTGTGCTACCATGAGAAGCTGGAGAATTTCACTTTACATAGCTCTGCAAACAGAAAGTTGAGAAATGTTACATTGCATCCTGTAGGTACCTGATTTATGAGGAAACTCAGCTGCTTTATGACCTCACTTTATTGTGCCAGAAAGTAAATTAGAGTACCAAAGAAAAAGTGTGAACATCAGATATAAAATAATGCTATCTACAATACTATAATTCTAGTCTTTTAAATGCTTCTGGTTTTACCAGATAAGAAATTTGGGTTCTGGAAATGCCGGAAGCAAGTAAGTGAAAGTCCCATTCAAAGATTACAATGCAGTTTTAGTTTCTTGTAGAAAAAAATTTTATAATCTGAGACATTAACTAAGTGTAGTGCAATGACAAAATTTTACCATGGGTGCAGAAAATATCTGTTATTTTTATACTGAAAGAAAGTACAGAAAAAATAATTCAAGCTAATCTGAAGAAAACAGTGTATTGAATAAGTCAGTTGTTTCACATTCTCATCAAGATGCTGCACATTGGATCATGGGACAAGAGGAATTCTCAGGTCAGAATGCCTGATACAGAGGTTCCTACAGGTCAGGGCACATGGTAGGAAATGTGAATCATGATGTGGCATGACCTGTGTTCTCTCTGGAGACTACATTCTCTCCTAGATGCTATATGCTGCTGCTCTTCCATGCATTAAGTTAAATTTCTCACTAGGTCAGTCTGCTATGTCTGTAATGGGAGAGAAATTGTAACTGAGCTGAAAGGCATCAACTACAAACCCAGAAGGTGAGCAGTATGAGAGAAATACAAATGTGTGAATTGTAAAATCTGACAGATCTGAAAAAAGGTTTCTGTATTCATTGTCAAAAAAACCCAAAAAACCAAAAAAACCAAAAAGGTATCTTTTTGAATCCCTTGTTTCCCCAGTATACACTGCCAAATAGATTTGGTAATTACCTTCTGAATCAACCACCTTTGGTGCAGGGAACTGTCCCTTTATTGTTCATTAGCAATGATGCAAGCCAGAGAAAATCTATCAAAAAAATATAAAACCACATCCTACAGGTAAGTAGAAGCTTAGGCTTAACTGAAATTATCTTAAATCTCACTCCAACCAGATTTGTTATGGATGTTTTCACACAGTGAGAATGTGGCTCTGTGTGGAGCATTGCTTCCAAGAAACCTTGGCCATCACGCTGGATTTTCTGGTTCTATAGATGTGACCTAACCACTCTGTCATTTTGCAGAATGCTGAATCATAAAGTAGTTTTCACAGAGACTTGGAGTTTCAGACTTGTGCAGTACTGATTCAAAAACCAAAGAATAATTATCAACATTACAAGTTAAGCTTAAAATATATTTTGTAGCCTTTAAGTACATCTGGAACTTTATAGTTCATAGCTTCTGGATTGTGGTGACCTTTCTACAAGGAAAAGAGATTTTTTTACTTTAATGGAAAGCTTGTAGTTTAAATGAAAAATGACCATGAGGAATTCTTAACATTTTCTTTTCCTATCCTCTGCTGGGAAAAAGAAAAGGCATCACACCAAAGCAGCAATTGAAATAGAAATTAAAATATTTTCATAACAGAGTTTTTTTCTCCACTTGAAAAAAAAAAAGAAGATTTGTAAAGAAAGGGGATTTTGAGAAGAAAGCCATGTAAATCAATGGAGAATTTTTTATAGATATAACTTGAAAACCTCTCTGTTATGGTTAGGGAGTATGAGAGATGACTTTTGATTGTTAAACACTTAAACTGATGATTTTATCTTCAAGAAATATTAAAGAAAAATTGCCAGAAAAAGAAGGAACATAAATGTAAGTTTTTTCCACCTCTGGTCACCTAAAAGTAGGTGTCTGTTTTGATGTGAATGTCTAAGTCAATGGAGATAAAGCCAATGCAGTCTAGAAAACAAGGCAGCTGGTCAAATGTAAATGACTACTTCGAGATGAGCTGAGTATTTCCCCAAGCTCCCCTGGTGCTATTGACTAGATCTCCAGTGACAATTATGGGTTCTTACTTTCCTACATCTACATGTTTTAGTGAGGAACTAAATTCTGTCTGATAACTGTACTCAATGTTTGTGTACAGGGACAAGTGCAGATTGACATAACTTCCTCCAGATTCCTGCCTGAATCAGTCAAGCTCCAATGTAGAAATATAATTGTGTTTGCAGGCACCGGCTGCAGACAAGGAGCAGGAAATTCTAGTATATACACTGTGGCGCTGACTTGTGGCCTTTGAATGCAGATGGAAAACCAAGCATCTCTCTGCACCCCATTGAAACATACCCTAATGAGCTACTCTAGCCTTGCTACCTAGTAATTCAGCACACATACAATTCTATTGGCAGGGATTTCATTACAGAAGCAGTGTATTTACCTCATGGCTTCTCCTAGAGTTATAATCTTTCAGCATGGGTCACAGTGAGACAGGACTTGTAGCTGCTTTATTGAATACTCTGGCTTATGGAAAAGTTCTTTTTCCCCTACCGTTTCTTGGTTCTGGTGTCATCCTGTTGCTCAGCTGATGCTGAAGTAGAAAAAGTGGAAATATGTCTCTTCTAACTATAGGTCATTATATTTGAACCACTGTCTGATAACAGGAGCTCAGCTGATGCAGGAGTCTGTATATGGAAGGGGCCATCAGCTGAAGATTAAAGTTCAAGAATGGAGAATTCAAGGAAAGGGAGTATTTTCACTTCATCTGTCCTCCTCCATCTGACAATGCCAGTATAAACTGAGCAGAAATTGCAAATGTCTGAAAGGTTATTTTAAAATATTCTTTGTTACTCATAGATGTACACGCATACACGTGCATCCGCACTCCTTAGACTTACCCTGTTGTAGACTTCTGGGTGCTCTGAGTTAATATGATTAGCCATTGTATGAGACAATGTATGTTACATCTGTGCATATGTGCAGCATACCTAACCATTAATACTTTGGGTAGCCAACTGAACTTCCAGCTACCTTTAGTTTGAATGCTGTAGAAAAGGATTTGACAATTTTTTAGAGTAGCTCTCCAGGTGGAAGTTTCAGACAGTCCCAAAGATTTCTCCAGACATCTTATGGTCTGTCTAAACAAAAAATTAGGCATAACCTATGTGTTTCAAAGTATGCTTCAGCTACCAGCTTGAGTGGAAAATGTGCCCATCTCAGAGACCCACCTAGACAACTCTTTGCACAGTTTACCAAACTTTTACCAAACTGTTTACCAAACAGCCCAAAGAACCTGGAGGTTTCAGGTGCAGAAATTATCACATGGCAGTGAGCCTTTTGTACATAGACAATCAATAGCAAACAAACCATACATAGATAGATTGAAGCGATCATGTAAGACCATGCATCATCTGAATAATGAAAAATTAGTAGAATGGCAGTTCAGAGTGTCTTACCAAATCCAGATGAAGATATTGTTCAAAAGGGTCTTGCAAGGGACACTCCCATCAACACCTGGACAGTTACAGACAATTCTGTTCAGATGTGATATCCCATGCAAATGGACAAAGATCCAAAAAAAAAAAATCTTTTTTAGCAACAACAACAATGAAAGACCACGCGTATCTGTACAAAAAAAACCTTGTCGACACCAAGCAGAAAAGCTTCCTATGCTACAAGAAGTATGTGAGATTGTTTAACAAAAACTAGAATATCTGTGTAAACAAGGCTTTTCTGAAGGCTGATTACTGCCTTCCTTTACGAAGGGTGCCTCATTCAGATGGCTCGTATTGGCTTACTATGGAAGCTTTAATTTCCTCCTGAAACAAGTGTTTCTCTTATAATTAATTTGTTTTTACTGAAGTTAACAAAATTCATTTGTAAACATATATCTTGAAGTGTTTAATTTATTCTATATCTTTCCAAGAAACTTCTTCTATAAAATAATTAAGAAGAAAAGAGAATAAAATGTGACAAAACTAGTTGCATTTAAAGTTGCTGTTTCACGTTCTGAGGTTTGCCACTTACACATTTTAAGAGTCAACAGTTATGAGGAAAAACAGTAGTTTCTATGCCAATTTTTACTTGAATGAATTTAGGCACTTGCCAGAAGATAGGACACTTTATGAATGTGTCTTTTCATATGCCACAGTATCTGTGTTGAAAATTTTACAAAAATTATGCCATCTGGGTATCCATTTGCTCATTATCAGCCATACAGTGAGGGGAAAAAAAAATGTAGTTTATTCAGCCTTGCTAGGTTCAAACTAAATCAAAAGTGCAATTTGTTTGATCTGTTATAGTGAGATATGTCTGCTGGGATGGATTAAAGAAAAATACCGAGTGCCACAATCCTAGAATATATTTTATCATCAAAAATGTTTCATTCAGTTCTTTGAATATAATAACAGATAAAGACATTATGTCATGCTAAACCCTTCAGACCATGATTTATAAAACTGATATCAATGAAACAAATGGAAATGCCTGTAAATTAATTTACACACATAATAAACCAAATTCACTGGACTGCCTAACGTGTTCTGACAGATTTAGGAATTTTTATTTTAAGTCATTATTTAAAGAGTTTTCATGATGCAAAAGATGCAGAAAAATTTCAACACCTTTTATATTAATACCATAGAGCAATTACACTACCTATTATCCATGACTGAAAGAGAGCTAGTAACTGCCTAGCAGATGCAGATTTCTGTAATGCTATTGGAAATGCAGTTGTTACAGTGTAACCAGTGAAGATCTGACCCATGCCTATTTTTAACCTATCAAATCGCTTTGTTTTGCATCAAACATCAAATATCAAATTCTTAAAATTGTAATCCTTTCCTCATATAAGCAACTTTTCAGCACTGAAAAGTTTCAGCACAGTTTCTGAAGTAGTTAAGGCTTTTAAAAACCTAATGAGACAGTCCTCAAATTTATCTTTTGTGAATATATATTAATTACGATGGTATTCACCTCGCAAACATTTAGCAATCAAAAGCTGGCGTTGCAACTGAGATAGTTAAAGTTACATTTAAAAAACGGGCCCCCAAATAAAAATGAGAATGATTATTTTGGTTCACTTAAAAAAATTGGCCTAAAATTAATTTTTTGGGGTGTCTTAGTTAGAATTGAATGCATGAACTATGGTTGTGGCAATGTTATTTACCTCCTTCTGCTTTTAATGATACAGGGAGTACACCCATTTCAAATATCAAATGCTAGCAGTCATCTCTTACTTCTGCTTAATTTAGAAGGAAGATGATAAATTCCCAGAAAGTCATCTTTCATCCAGCTACCAAATGAATCTCTACAGGCTGGACTACAGGTTGAAATTTTTTTTTTCTCTTCACCTGTCAGTAGATCTGAAATATGGTGAAGCTTGTTGAAACCCCACTTTTTACAGAAAGTGGGATATAAAAGAGCGGGAGTCAGGCAGTAAAAAGCAGACCTACATTACAAACTTTGTGGCAAACAGGCAAGTCTGTGAAGCTAAATATTTGCTTACCACCTACTGTTCACTTCTTGCATCTTTTTTAGTCCGGGGTTTGCCTTGTGATTGCCACTGTGATGCCTTTACAACAAAGGAAATGATGACTAATTATTTTGCATTCAGTAAAACAGATAATTTTCAGGATTACGTGAATCACTGAATGTGGGTATTGTTTGCTATGAGTTACAAAACTGCACTTCTGGAGAAAAACTGAAGATAAGTGTTTCAAATTTTGGACACCAGTGGGAACTGGGAACTTCAGAAACAGGTGATCTTTGGCTTTATCAATTTCCCATCTTCTATGCAAAACCATAAGATTTTATTTTCATATCATGCCATGAATGTTAGCCATTAGGCATATTCATCTTTATTTTAAAATATAAAAACATTAAAAAATAATTTTAGAGAGGTGCCTTTGAAAGAATATGAGAAATATCCTATTTGTGTCTGATATTGTTTACATTTGGAATTAGTGAAACAGTGACCCACTACAAATCTCATCTCACAGTTTATAAAGATTCTAGTCTGTTTCCTGCCAATACCTGCTTAACAGTGAGCTAACACAGATGGCTTGTTTACAACGACTGTACTTATGATTTGATTTTGCATAAAGTTTTTGTCAAATCCTGCTCTCAGTTTAGACTTTGCTCTTCATTGTGTACTGCTGCTTCAGTAAGACAATATTATCTTTAATTTGTTGGTTTTAAGAGATCAAACCTTCTCCCTTCTCCAAATGAAAATACATTCAAGTGAAAATAAATTCAAGTGATACTGATTTGTCTCTGAGTGAGAGAAAGGGAATGCAAAATCAACTTGCTGCCACTTGAATTTATTTAAGACACAGAAACAATATACCTCTGTAAGAATAATTCAGCTGAACAGTTTCTCATGGAGAAGTATGTTTTTACTTCTATAATAAAATGATGCATCTTAATTTTTTCACAGTCTCGCTCAAAATTTGTAAAAATATTTTAATTTAAAAGAACCAACCAACTCCAAACAAGCAAGCAAACAAAATTATCCACAAGAAACTTTTCAAAGTTATTGTGAAATACTTATTTATTTTTTTGTTATTCTGTATTTAACTTGCCATTCATATAAGCAAAGTGTTGATCCTGGTTTTGTATGGTTGACTCATAGTATCTGTCAGATGCTACCTTACTTGTGCTCTTAAAGTAGTGCCTGCTGTATGTTAGGCAAGTTAGTTCTGTTGTCTGACAGGAAATGGTTTGTGTTTTAATTTTCATTATGCAGTTTGGATGTTTTGTGAGAGAAAGCCTAGGAAAAGACAAAGCTAGCACAGCTGCTTTATATATCAGTGTGTTGTGTTGTAACTACTTGCTAGTCCTGTACAAGGGTAGGCAAATTATGTTCCAAAGGAAAACAGAGATGAAGAATATCATCTGAAAGACAAAACAGTGCCAAATGTTGATGACAGCTGATAAAGGCACCTTGGTTAATACAGAACTTGAAAACTCTTTAGCTACCTGTATTAATGTATGTTGGTATTAAATAATCTTAAGTTGTCATCCAGAGGCAAAAATCTCCCACCATAAATATGGAATCAGCAGTCTTACACATACAGATGCTGGCGGTGCTGTTGGAAGCCCTACTTACTTCTGGCACCTGATATTTCTTACTCTGCCAATAGCAAAATGTACTACAAATCGTGCTTCTGTCCTTTGTGCTGAACTGCCCTTCTAAAGGGGCTCTTACCCTTCCTCCCAACTTGATACGGCTGAACAGCTTGCAGTTAAATGTTCCTCCTGGACAGACCACAGAAAAATCACATGTGAGTGGGGCTGCTTGTTTTACTGCTTCCCTCTGGCAGCTTGACAATGAGTCTTTTCTGGGCTCTTTTGCCATGAGGGTCTCGCTGACTTCTGTGGGATCGTATACCTGGTAGAAAAAGCCTCACTGGAACTCCATTGACTAAGTTAACATCCATCCCTAAGTTGAAATGGGAAGAAAACTGGCTGCTGATGGATTAAAAAAATATTGAGAAAGAAGCCAAGGAGACCTTTCTCTCAATCCCAATCCACACTTCTCAGGACTACCATATGCTCAGATCTTAATAGTACACTTCCTTGTTCTGGGAGCCATCAAAAACTCATTTTGTATAGTAGAGGATGAACCATGTGCAAATATACCATTAATATAACTGGACTCGTGTCATGCTTGGACTGTGCTTCCCAGTAAGGTTTATTGCTAAATACCTATATGATATATAAATGGCCTCCATATATAAATATGAGAGCTTCATGCAGATCAATGTGCATAAAAGATGATAGCTTGTCCAAAGATTGAACAGAATAAGAAAAAAAACCAAAAACATTGGGTTTTTTTTAAATGAACAAGCAAACAAAATTGTTAAAATATACCACAGCAAAAGAACGGGACTGCTAGAATTCAGATATCATGTCTGTGTAATAGCATAAATTCTAGCAGATATTATGCAGCTTAAAATAAGAAAATTATCAGTGCTGTAAAAAGCAGAATTCCATGCGAATGTAGTAGGAAGCTGCCTTTCATTAAGAGTTATAATAAACAGGTTTGGCAGTGATCCACATCTTAGTCATCATTTAAATGTTTGTCTCATGACACTCCTGATTAAAAAAGCTTCTTCATCCACAATTAAAAACTGTAAGAATATTTACTAGTACTAAGTATACCGTCATTCTGCTGTTTCAGTATCAGAGTTGGTAAAGCAGTCTAATATAGAAAAAGAAATCTTTCAGTGGAATATTTCTGTCTTTTCCCAGATGGTGCACACCTTGCATGTTTAGTGAATGGAATTTAAATAAAGACTTAGGAAAGAATATCTTACTAATCGCTTGTAGGCTACATAATTCTTAAATATATTTGGTTTAGTATTAATATAGTATGTTTTACTAGATGATTTATTTGACGTAGTAAGTAATTTATTTGATTCAACATCTCCCATGTAATACATGACATACCTGCTGTGAAAGGCAATATATCTCATTCAGTAAGCAAATGTTTAATTCTATAACTTCTTTGCTCTTCTGAATCTCATGAATAAAGATATATTTAATTAGATTACTGCATATTAATTTCAATTTAAACTATTTCAAATCCAGTATTATGTGCATTAAGAAAAAGTAAACCTAGATCAAGAGCGAAGAGAAAACAATAGAAAATAATAGCTTTGCAAAGGTGCTTGCATACAAACCACTTAACTTCAATGTGCTACTCTTGATAAGTGATATTTGTAATTAGGAATATTTCAACAGCCGCTAGTATTCATGAAAGTATTAGTATTTCTTAAAGTGTCATGAATTCATATTAACATTTTACTATTCTAATATTAGTTAAAAATAATGTAATATAGCTGAGGAACAGAAACATTATTGTGTATCCATTCACATGCACTGAATTGTCAAAGATATTTGTAATTAACTTAATTAACTTGTAATTAACTGAAAATAAGCATCCAAATGATTTGATGCATAATTAAAAAATAAGTGGTACACTTGTCAATATCAAGAATGATGTCAAAAGACAGGTATGAAATGTTTTGGCTGATAATGCTGTCCAGCAAGATTTTGTCGATATATGCTATTTCTTCATTATATTACATGAAGTGATATACACGTTGAAAGCAAAGTGGACTGGAATGGTACATTTTGAAAGAATTCTTAGTCTTTAAATTATATATATTTCTGAATCACAAAGAAAATGAAAATGTTTGCAAAACAGATTTTGTGAAAAATTTGCGATAGAGAAGTGCTTGTCAAACATGAGTTTAGGGCATCCAAAGCATTCAGGGCAATGGGAAAGGGACCTGAAAAAGCTTTTAAGTGGAATTTGGAAGTTCTGTTTTCATAAATCAAATTTTCTTTAATGAGGTAGCAAAAATAAACCTCCATTAACTATGTTTTTTTTAATGAGTTCTACTTCAGACTTTATGTATTGGCCTGAAATATGTTAATATTTCAAGCATGTGTAATTGAGAAAATTGCAGTCTAGATTTTTCCAAACTGCAATTTCTCCATTTGTAACAACATATAATAGTTCAGTTTCATAGAACCAAGTCCTCTCTATATTTAATTCTAAAAAGTATTGCCCTATAAATTTGGAATTAAATAGAGTGCAGACTGTTAGATCAATAAAAATATTCCATATTCACAATTTGATACATAACATTTACTGTATTTTTCTTGTGGAACAAGCACATTCAAAATCTTTGGTGTCTGTGAATTTATTTCTTCAGCTTGCTACTATTAAAAGAGAGGTACACAGCAGACCTTAACTTCAATCTCCATTGATCAAGGCTTACAGCTGAACTACAATAAGAAGAGTAGATTTGTTGGGGAGCAGTTGTTATGCCATCATAACGGTTATACTTAGAGCTGTTACACCTACTTTGTACACCTAAAGTCAGCATCGAATTTTATACACGCAGAAACAGAAGACTGAAATCCCTCACATATATTCTCGCAAATTAAAAAAAAGTCAGAATGTATTCACAATAAAATAGGTGTAATTTGTAAATCAGAGAAATTTTATTAATTTTATAGTAAGCGAAAAATGTTAGCAATCTACACAGAAGTTGCCATCTCTCCTGGTGAAGCTTTGCCAAATTAAAAGCAAACAAATAAATAAAACCTAGCAACCAAAGAGGCTCTGAATCTCTATCATGCTTGTTAAGAAACTTTCCTAGAAGTGGTGAGTCTTGAGTGTCGGTCAGTCTCCTCACTCCAGTTTGTATATTGCATGAATTCTGTAATTACTAGACCAAATTTTCTCAGAGGAGAAAGGAAACTGAATCAGATCTTCCTAATAGCCAAGTGAGTAGTTAAATCACTACGTGGAAGAGGGTAACAAATCACAAATGTATCCTCATTTTTCTGCACTTGTTTGCAGGAATATTTAGATTCTGACACACTTTAAGCATGAGATAATGCTTCAGCTACTTAATACGAGAATAATTCTGGGAGATTAACCGGAAGACCATAGAGGCTTGGGATACTTCAGTGATAAAAATGAAATAAAATGTTGACCTTTCTCAAATATTGTTGGGCAAGGCCTTTTAATTCTAATTTTGGACACAAGTAACCGAATTCTAAAAATACTGTTTAGACTTCTCTATTCTTTTTTGGGGCCTTACAATTAGATCCTGTAAAAAAAATGATGAAATCAGGCAACAGCATCATTAAACTATAACTGTAGGAGTGATTGTTTAAAACCACTTAAAATGCTAGAAAGCCTCACTTAAGAAGTCTTATGGAATACGGAGTTTTCTACAGGTCAGTGGGGTAGCTCATCAACTTACAGTTTACATTTCATTTAATAATATATATTCTTCATATAAACTTTAATTACAGTCAAATCCATCCATACAGAGAATCCAACTCATACTAAAAAAGCACAGCAGCAGCTCTATCATGTTTGCCTTCATTATTACTATTGTTTATTCACTAAAAATTCATTAAAAAATACTTTTCATTACACTACAGGAATCATGTACAAAGGTCTGTATTTATCACGAAAAGTGGCTTCAATTGTCTCTCAAGACTCCTGCTGTAAGAAGGTCTGTTGCAAAAAAAGCTACTCTTTCTTTGTTAGGGAAACTGATCAATCATTAATAGTTTCTGGATTCAGGATACATTTTAATAATTTTTATGGGAGTTCAAGAGAAAGTGATGTCTTTACTCTGCCTGCTTGATACAGTCTGATAATGAAACTGATGCAGACTGATAATGTATGTGAAGAATCTAGAGTGAGTGAGCAACAGTTTTATAGCACTTCAGAAAAAGTCACTTTTTGGATTCCTAGACCATGTATTTTTTTTCTCAGCTTAAACAAAACCAAAGAAACAATTAAACAATATCCTCCTGTTGTGCTTACAACATTAACCTCACTCATTAGTATACAAATTCCACCTGGTGCATTCACTGAATACTGAAACTTGTCAAAAGTTAGCAGCTAGTAACCTGAGATTGTATTTAAGGCTAAATTGCAAGTATTCCTGGTTAAGTTAGGAGGAAAGCTGAAGAACTCCAGCTCTCATACAAGATATCCTGATGATACTTTTACAACATTAGGCTTTTAAATAAGAGCTTTCAAGATTTGGGAAGACTAATGAGTGCTTTAAATATTTGAGTGCTGCCTGGCTGAGAATTTCTATAACTGAACTTTCCATTGAGGAAATGAATAATATTTACATTTGCTTATATTGCTTATAATAAAAAAAGTTTGAATTCCTTAATTATTTGGGGCAGTAACAAAACAAATATGCACATCTTCATGTGCTTTGTTCCAAAACACATTTTTCCTTTCAACTAAAAAGAACTTTCTGCATTAAAAAATCCCTTCAGTAACCGTTCGCAAATTGGATGTTCCTTTGGACTAGTATCAGCGAAATAATCCATTTTACTGTGTAATTGTATTTGATAAGTTATACATCACACAGATTTTTCTGTCCCTCAAGCAGGAACTTACACTGTAGAGTTGTTTTGCTGAAATCAATGACTGAATTCATAGCACAAAATAATACTTAGCACCAGTAAAGCTTGCAAAAGTTAACACATAATGACTAATATATTTATTTCTATGTCAATGCCTGTCTAGAATTCATACATTCAAAATGAACCTTTTTAATAATAGATATTCCAATTTGAAAATGAGTGTGCTCTGCATGCTTACTGCTCCTGAAAAGGCACTCCTCATTTCTTTATCTCTGTATTTTAAGTGCTGCAGTCTTCTGATGCAGTCTAAGAACTACTTTTTTCTCTACTGAAAGACGGAAACTGCAGCCCCTAGCTATATAAACTTTTACATTAGTGATGTTAATATTCTGCTACCAATGCAACTAAGAGAGGATATGCTTTCATTGACATTTCCCTTTGAAGTGAAATCCTAAAGCCTTAATTTTTATTAATGCAAATCCTTGCTAAAAAATACCTTATCCCTGGTCACATGTGAGATATAATGGCATATTTGCTTTCAGACTTCAGTATGAAACAGCTGTTGCCTACAATCATACAAACTTAGGCACTGATAATGCCAGCTTTTATAACATAGGGTAGACAGGGACAAATTTTTACTTGAAAAGGAGATTTACAAATAAAATCCTAAATTTCTGGAAGACAGTGAAAGAATGATGGAGTGCTTTACAGAATCTGAATCTGCAAAGCATCAAAAAGACAAGAAAACTTTACAGAAATCGTTTGATGGCCGTAATACTGCAAGGTTCACAGAAGAAAATAAGAAAGTATTGGTTTCCTAATGAATGCATTCCTTACAAAATCACAATTACACATTAGAAAGTTGTGATATCTCCTGCTATTCTGTGTTCCTATGAAAAAACAAAGTCCTTATGATTTTCATATGGTTACAATAAGAACAAAGGTCAAAGACCAATAGCTAAATCATCATTATCTAAAGAAGTACAGTTATCAAAAGGAGAATTTTGGAGAATGGGTACAAGACACAATTAATACCAGATTCTGGCTGCAATTCTGTTGGAGCTGGTCAATATTATAATAGTATGTGATTGCTTACTGCATCTTATCACACTTCATGAAGGCCATTGTCCAGCTGCCTAATGACATATGAACAAGTCAAAGAATCAATGTTACACCATTTCTCCACAAATGCTAGTCTCACCATAAAACTTCCTGGTTTTATGGGATTATAAAAATATTTAAAAATAAGAAATATCACATACATACAAGATAACAATGGCAAATTGAATTTGGGCCTCTAGAAGTTAAATTTTCTTACAACATTATTATACTGGCTGAATTTTGCAATGATTTCTTAGCTGATATAAACCAGATCTATGCACAGAAGTCTGGTCACCCTAACAGGTGATTGTGCAGGGCTGGTAGCCAGTCAGTAGCACTCAGCAGCTTCTTTATTTGTCAGAACCATGTACCTTTTCAGTCAGCATGGAATACGGGCAGAACAAAATATTTTCTGATTATAAATAACAAAATAGGTATACCAGTATATACTCCAAAATTAGTTTTTCCTCTAACATCATGGGTACCAACATTGCACTTGAAGCAGAAGGTAGTTCTTTGTTCATACTATGCCTGTAAACTGCTAAAAGGTTATATGAAGAACCCTCCAAGAGGGTTGAATTTGCCTCTGATAGAACAGACGTATTGTATTGCCAACTGTTGCACACGTACATGTCTCTAGTGTGAAACTGAGCTACGCAGTTATTCCACATTAAGAACAGAGCAACATAGATTTGTTTTCATGTGTGATTGGAAGAATGTTTTCTAGTAACTTACATTTTTCCTATAGATATTGCAGCATTTAATTCCCTTGTGGTATACTTGTATGCAATACTTGACAAATGAGGAAAAGACTTGACACAGTCACTGACAAAAGCAAGGTATTTTGAGGTACTTTCTCATAACCTAGTAGGTGGAAACACCCTATTCAGTATTTCTTTTGTAGGACTTACAATGCATGCTAAAATTATCTTTGAAGGAATTGTAATCAATTCAGAATTTTGAGAGTAACAAAATGATCAAGTGGCATACTACCTACTATTTCCTATGTTATTGTTGTCTTTTTCCGCCCCTTTTTTTACATATGAATGAAACATGACTTTTGAACAGTATGGGCTTGATTTGTTTCTTCTTAAAATATGAGGAGATTTTACTTTGATTTTAGTTGATGTTGGATCAGGAAGGATGGATCAAATGCTTAATTTTTCTTCAAGAAAAAAAAAAGAGTAAAAACTTAATGTACCATATTGGCAGATATAGATATGAAATTTAACAAAAGAAAACAGAGATGCAGCAAAAGGTGCTCAGAAAGCACTTCCTTGATACAAGAGATGTTATATGTAAGAGGAAGAGAGCACCACCAGCTGCAAGTACCTAACCAGTTCTCATTTCAGTAAGCGAAGAGGTTCAGACACTTGTGATGACCACCTACTTGGGTATTTCTGGGTTTGCATATTGTGTCAGACCTTTATAAGACTACCTTTCTACAGTGCCATCTACAGAAATATTACATAATAATCTGGTTTACAAATTAATCTGTCTCCAGTAAAAAAAGAAAGGTTGATTAACAGCAATAGTATCCCTCATTTCTTCATAAATTAAAAAAAAAAGTCTCACTTAATGTTAAGAGATTTAGTCAAACTCTTTCAGAGCACAAATATGAGCATCACACCCGATTTATACTAAACACAACGAACAGAAAAGACTTTCTGTTCTTGTTTTAACAGCTATTTTATATTGTAGCACTTACCTTGCCACTTCAGTTCCTGTCTTGCTAACATGCTGCCTAGCTTTAAGTGCACAGGGGTATAGCTGTGTCTTAAAGACTGTGTCATCACAAACATTTTCAAATATATTTTTAAGAAAGGCATTTGACCTCAAAACACTGTACGAATATCATTCATGATGCAGGGGCTGAAGACTAGCTCAACCTCCTGTAACACATGCTGGTCTCGCTGATGACAATTTGTTACAGCACTAGCTGGATGAACAGTAAATTTCAGAAGTCTTATTGAGGAGCTGAGTGTATTCAGCGTGCTACTGGGAGCTCTGTCCAAATGATACATTGAGTCATTGGAACAAGCATTATAGAAGCTGATTTAGTGGTAAATACAAGTTAGCAGTGCAAATATTCCCTAGCAGGATAGAGAATTGCTTTCTGCATTTTCTTTTTTTTTTTTTTTTACTTAGGATGACTTTGCAATCCTGTACTCCAGAGCCCTAAGCATCTTTGCACAACACATACGGTACTGATGTCAAAAGGTTTAGCCAAGAAAAAACTTGTTGAAAAGGCTGCAGTATCTGCAGTAGATAGCAACCTATTCCTTGACAAAGTAAGTGCTACTCACACATATTCAGAATATCTTTAAGAGAGAAGGGAAATTGTTAAAGTCAACTCAGTTTAAACACATATGGTGCTGATGTCTGACTTCTGAAATTTGGAAAAATAATAACTACTGTTTGATTATTAATTAATGTTTTTCATGTTATTAATTTAATTTAAAATAACGTCTGTGGGAACAGCCACCACCAGAGATATACATTAGTTTTCATTTAGATTCCATGATAATAATTCAGATCTGTAAAGGAATTAGAATAGACATTCAAAGGTATTTAGGCAGCGGCTTGTGAAAATTAAGTATTGGTAGGGTATTCAATATAGCTAACCAATAAAGAAACTTCCAGAAATCTCTTTGCATGCTGGTTTGCTTCACCAGGCATTTTTTATCTTTAAATACTATTACTGATGGGGTTATAAGTGTTGTGAAAGCTCTGCATTTTCTACACAAAAGGAAATTTCACCAGCCAGAGTTTATGCTATTATTACTTCTGTAATTTTAGAGACGTGGAAGGCGGGGGGGGAGGGTGGAAAGAAGTGAAAAATTGTCTTTATGTACAAAGAAGACGTGATTGAATATTCATGTCCAGGACCCAGGTTTTTTAAAAAGTAAAATTTCACCTTAACAATTTGATATTATTGAACAGAAAAATTATTTCATATGCCCTGCAATATAAAAATGTATTTTGCTTTAAGTTGGGTTCATATGGCTTTTTAATACCTTCTTTCCAGCTTTAACATATTTTAAAAAACAATACTAATTAATATGAATACCAACATTAATTATTTATCAGATTTTTATTAATTGTTCTCAACAGGCAAATATTGTTTTGATCACATCTCTGTCTTGCTGAATACTTGTGGAGAAGCCAATGAGATTTACAGGAAAGAGAAAAACAGAATGTTGCTTTATACGGTCCTGGTTACTTGGCTGCCACAAAAAAAAACACAACAAAAGAAATGTTTTTACTTGTGCTTCAGTATGGAAGAAGTTGTCTACATGGTTTAGGAAAACAGAGCTACCAAATTCACTTCTTTTTACCCATTTTTAATTCAGTGCTTGATGGTATTCCAGAATTCTAAGATAGCTAAGACTGAAATGATAGTGAATTGGTAAGCTTACATTGCTTCTGTGATATCAATTAGATTACCCTCAATTATTTTGTATGTTCCTCAAGAATAAATAAGAAAATGTTTAGGGATTTACTTTTTGTGTAATTTTAAAAATATAGCTTTTTTTTTTCTTTTCAAAGTGTTATCCCCTGATTATGTATCAGACATTATTTATTAACAGCAAATCAGTTCAGATTACATACCTCACCTTCCCTCTATATTAAAATTCTTACTAAATATCCAAACTCAGCTTCCTGAAAACCTGCATGAATTTGAATAATTATAAATTAACTTAATTTTTTGTTCAGATATTTTCCTAATACAAAAACCACCATAACCAATCAATCACCATAATGACAGGTTTCATTTATAGTGTTATGTACTATCTTTCCACCTCTGTCTAAGTCTGTAAGTATTTGTTTTTCATTTGAATATTTATCTCAAGAATTTTTGACTAGTTTTCTAAATTAATTTTTTAATATAGAAAATATTCTTTCAGCTGGGAAATCCACAATTTAAAGGCAAGTTCAAATGCAAAACTGAATTTTATTTAGGGACATTACTGCAAATTGCCAGGCCAACTTTGTCCTCTATTTATCATTAGCATACATCAGCAAAAAAAGAACTCAAGAAGTCTGCAAAGAAAGAAGTTTTATTTTTAAGATTATTTGCAAAATAATCCTTTTTACATTAAATTAAGCTGCTTAAGATGTGCTTTGATTAAACGAAATTCACATTCTTCATTGAAGTTTTTTTGCTATGACGTGCCATTTGTCTCACTCCAAGTACACTTTAGCATATTGTGGAATTATCTCCAGTTGATGGTATCAGCTCCTTCTTCCTCTTCATCTTACTTGGTCCATAATCAAAGAAAAAGATGTATTTTCTTGCATTGCTGAGGATTTTTTTAGTTGAGTTGCATCTGATATTTTTTCCCTCTATGTTCTATGTTCATATTAACTCTCTGGATCATACATTTTGTGATGCTACATAATCAGAGAACACCTCTGATGTTGCTCTTCAGTATTTCATTTATGTCTACTATTGAAGCTTTTCTTGTTCTAGTTTGTTCTCAGTACCCAACTTTTTAATATTATGGAAGAGTAATGGCAGTTGTTACAAATATATGCTTGAAATTTTGTAAAATAACAATTACTTAGTTAATTGAATGTTTTGGGGTTTTATTGATTTACCATCAATAACACAATTCCAGAATCTAGTCCAAAGATTTCATGATAGATCATCACACCTCATAGAACTCAATGCACAATGCAGTAAAGAACATTCCCATCATCTATTTTCTTCTATGGCAACACTAAAATTGTTCCTTCTCTGTTAAAGTTCTCTGTAGTTAAAAAAAATACAGTGTTGTCAGTGTTATTTGAAATAAAATATTTTTTAGCTTTTTAGCCATGGCTAATATTACATAGAATTAAGCATTACATCCAAGCAGATACTTCTTTCTTAGATCAGTCAACAGACTTTGTTTTGCATTATATTCTAGTAGGCAGAGGTACACAAATGAAGTCTGTTGTCAATTTTTGATCAGACCTTTTAGTACATAACCAAGGCTGGGTATCACTCAAAGCAGTGAGAAGCTAAACAAGTCAAGAATGGTTTGGATAGCAAATCTTCAATTACAGTTTTAACTCCTGATCAAGTGAGAACTTAGATGAGCATGTCTTTAAACAGGCCAGGGAGATCATTAGTTTCTGTACCTTTGTCATAGTTTCATTGGCATTAATATAGCTTATATGCATTAAAAATCAGCTCCAAACCTGCCTGCATCTTTAAATCACATTAATTTCAGAGGTGTGCTCAAACCATTTTGTTGCTGGAAACTTGCGCATTGTTGGTAGGATGTTAAAGATAAATGCTCTTTAATTGGTCTAGATTAATCACACAAAAGCTCTATAGATTTTTCTAACTTTTTCAATTGTACATAACACTTTGAGATGACCTTAAAACTAATAGAATCCTCTTGTAATCACCTACTTACCACTGACATTTAAACAAACACAAAACTCTTCACAAAGCTTACAACGTTCTGTTGATTTTCTTTCAGAGGAGCAGTGGGAATAGTAAAATACTTCTGTGATTTGCATTGTACTTAAAGTCACTCCTGAACACTAAATGCAAATCCACTTTAAAATACATATTGCCGTTGGATATTTAAGAGATTTTGAAAATTCAGTCCCTTGGGAATGAAAGTTATAGCCAGAACCAGATCTGGGTGAAAATGTTTAACAAATGCAGGAAAATCCAGCATGTATACTGTTTTCTAGCAATTCATGATTTTATATACTTGTTTAAATCCAGTGATTTGTTGATTTAGATACCTCAGTCAAATAAAAGTGAACTTCAAAACTAAATTCGATGTACTAGAATTAATCTTTTATTGATTTTTCAGTGAGTCACTGTATTGATGTATCTTTTAATTGAAATGCAGCAACCAAACCATTTCATATTTCATCAACCTACTTCAACATTAAAATACAAGTAATTTAAATGTTTGATACATTTTGTTTGCCTACAACCTGAAATAATTTTGAAATAATCCCTTCCCTGAAATATGTTAAATACTAGCAATTCTGAGAGCTTATTTCTTGCCCAGTTTTCAGTTTTGAGATATGACTTGCCTGAAATCTGACTGAAGGCAGTAGAACAGACAGCGACTACAGGCAGTCATCAGCTATGGTTTATAACATGACTTTAATATTATCTAAAATAAAATAAAATAAAATAAAATAAAATAAATCTGGCCCTTCCTAGGTTTTGATTTTAATTTGGGGGCGGGAATGTAGTGATGGTTTTTGTACTGATGTATGTGACTGGGTTTGCTCCCTCACATACAGTAAAGAATGCTATGAAAATGCTTTTTCCAAGTATCAGATTCTGGTTTTTTTATATAGTTATTTTTGACCGTTAGCTGTTCATTTTCATGCTGTAATTTCTGGCAAAACCAAAAGAAGTGTTCTGAAAGTCTTCTTCATTCGTATCCACTGTTGTAAAGTGAGAAACTTGAATAGAAGTAAAATGAATAAAACAATATCAGCAAATGAAGAGAGAAAAATAATTTACAACTACTGGGCAAAGATTTGAATTACAAAGGACCAGGTATTCCTGTCCAGTTTCACAGCTGGTACTTTATATTCATATGTTAATTTCTTATTTAATGATACCTACTTACTTTATCTGACTTGGCTACTATAGCCCAGAAAATACACAGAAATGTATATTGGCAAAGTTTCAACCATTAAAATCAAGGAAACATAACTCGACCATAAACTTTCTGGTGGGACAATCTGAGAATTATTCAGTAACTAGTTCTATATTATGGCAATTTTCATATAAAACCAAGGAGATTGCTACTATCTAAATTACCATTTTGTATATATTTGATTGCTTCTACAACCTTGGAAAGCAAAAGAAAGTACTCAGTTTTTTAAAAATTAAATTCATCATCTGTGATTAGAGCAAGACTGGAGATTTCTTGCAGACCACTGGAGCATTGAACTGATATTGCACTAACCTTTCTGCTCCATCTGAACCTGAAAAAAATTCTCACAGTGCAACAAAACAAGCCTTCCCATTCCTAATGAACCCTGCAGTGCATCGAAGTTCCAAGTCCTGGAAAATTACAAACTCTGAAATATGCCAGATTTTACCAGATACCTTTGAAGACATTTGTAGTGTGACATCACCTGAGATTTCACATTTCTAGCTGGCAAATTATTTGCTGCAAAGAAACATAGAAGCATGAGTGTTAATTCAATGATAATTAAAATAGTGAACCAAATAGATTGACGATTAACTTCAACATTTTATTTTTTTCTGGACAGGTTTTAGGTAGGAATGAATTAAAACATTTTATTAATGACATGGTCAAAGCATAACAAAGATCTCATTAACTTTTTGAGTTTATAAATTTTAGAAGTAATTTATATGGCTTCAGTTATGTTTACTTATCTTCAATTATGCACACTTCTTCCATGCACATGGTTAGTAAGCCCCCCTTGATGTCAATGACAAAATTGTAGAGATTTCAAAGGGAAAAGGACTTGGTCCTTCTATGAAGCACAACATGAATAAAATAGAAAAATGGAAATTATGTTTTAATATCGTTTGATCAAGTACTAGATGTGGAATTCTTAGAACAACAAGATGAAGATAATCTTTACATATGCTATCAAGAACGGGTTTCACAGTCAATAGTGTCATCTAACACTGAGATTGATATTTTGTACTGATTCTTCCATACCATCTCGGGTATTAAGTGTAGCGTTATAGTAAGCTAAACAGCAACAGCAGCAGAAAGGGATTACCTTGAATTTTATTTCTTGGAAAGTAAAGAGGATAATTCATATCAGAAAACATGAGTGTATATTTCTAGTATTTTTTTTTAATATACATTTCATCAAAAACCAGACTTCTTAGAATTCAGCTTGTTTAGGTTTACATCTTTAATAAACATGCTATCGACATTTTACAATAAGAACAAAATTACAGCATATGCTAAAGTTTACAGACATTAAAGCATCAAGAAAAACAATAAAGCACAAAGAAAAAGCAGCAGTAAACATTTGGTATTAAAAACTTCTGCAAATTTTTCAAGACTACCAAACTACAAATTAATCAGAAGTTCTTAACATGCAAGAGAATCAGCAGATAACTTAGCCCGATTATTTCCACACAGCCTGATATCCAAATTACTGCAATAAATTATTTGTGCATGTGCATTTCAGATTTTTAAGGGGTTAGCCTGTTTTCCACTATCTACCACATGTCTTGGTTTCTGACCAGTGTTATCTTACAGAGTGGTCCCACAGGTTCTGCAACCTAGAAAGAACCCCAACAGACATGGGCAGCTCATCAAAACTGGGACAGCTCTTACCTATAGCATTGCACAAAATGTCTGAATCACAGCACTTGTGATACATGCACAGAGAACAGCGATTTATAAGCTGAGAGACCTAACTCATCATCCATGAGTGAAATTTGTGTTCAGGGACTCCAACATAAGGTAGCTTGTGGCATTTATTTGCCCTTCTCAGCTCTGCCCCACTTCTGTTTGCAGAAGCAGCAGCCACAGCTGAGCTCTGTGACCTAAAACAAAGAAAAACTAATGCCTCTAAAAGTTCGGCACACGTAAGCCGATTTCCAAAAGGAAAACATTTCATCCAGTTCTTCACACTTCTTGCAAACATTTAACATAATTTTCAGCACCAGAAAGACAAATATTGAAGCAGTCGTATTGTGGTTGTTTTGAGGGTTTTTTTTTGGTTCTGATTACATGAGTCACGAAGTTCCTAAATATCACCCCAATGTGTTCTGGTATACTGTTGCAATATTTTCACTGTTGTGACTACTTAGCTTGCAAAGTTGCATCTAGTCTCTAAATAGTGTTCTTGTTTGTCCCCTTTACCTGAAAATCAAAACAAAAGAAATTGAATTTGTATGACATTTTTAAAAGAAAATCTATGAAAAGGGGAAGAAAAGAGTGCAACAATGAGAAGTTGCTTGGAATTCTAAGAAGTTAGCCATTGGTCACATCTTTGTGCAACTGTACCAGCTTTGAGAAGATTTATGTCTTTGTAACATGGATTCAAGGAATAGGTATGAAGGGGAAGGAACAGGCTTTATGTTATCCAAGTGAGGGCATCTAGGAGGTAAAGAGGCTGAGGACCATCAGGGAGTGTGAGAGGGAGATAGGCCAGTGGAGTAGTGCCCTCTCACTAACTCAGCAGCCTGCTGGAGCTGGTGTGTCCAAACACCATCCACCTGCAAACTCTAAGGTTGGGGGAACAAGAGATGGGGAATGGCAGCAAGTTCCTGCCAGATGAAGGAAACCTGCTCCCCTCAACCAGACAGCAAAACCCCAGATCCCCCTGGTGAACAAGCACCAGGTGCTGCAGGTGGAACCCAGTCCTGAGGATGAGGATGATGGCTCCCACAGCCTAGAATCCTTCCCTAGGCCACACCATCCGCAGAAAAAGATAAAAGCATCCTCCATTAAGAAGAAGAAGAGGGTGATTGTTGTAGGGGACTCCCTCCTAAATGGAATGGAGGAGCCCATTTGCAGACTGGACCCGCTCCACAGAGAGGTCTGCTGCTTACCAGAGGCATCAGTGAAGGAGGTAGCTAGAAAACTTCCTTCCCTGGTCCACGAGACAGACTACTATCCTCTGATAGTAGTCCAAACTGGTAATGATGGTCTAGTAAACAGAAAGATCAAAGCTATCAAGAAAGACTTCAGGGCCATTGGGAAAATGATGGAGGGCTCTGGGGCACAAATAGTATTCTGCTCCATCCCAAGGTTAAATAGAGAGGAGCTGGAAGTTGGGAAGAATTCGATTAATGCCTGGCTCTGAGACTGGTGTGAGGAGAGGGGCTTTGGCTTCTTTGATCATGGGGTGGATCATGCACCCCCAGATTTTGTTGCTAAGGATGGGACACGTGTGTCTCCTAGGAAGACTAAAGCCCTTGCTAAAAACCTAGCTAAGCTCATAAATCGAGCTTTAAACTAGATGTGAAGGGGGAGGGGGTTGAGACCAGGCTAGACAGGAATGAGCCTGGACATGGGGCACTGGTGATTAGGAGACGGTGTGCTGGAGAGGGCCACCAGTACATCACTAAACAGAAAGTGGGGGAGAACACACCTGGGGGTGCTAAGGGAGATATGGGCACTCTGGAGCTAGCTACTCCAGTTACCAGGCAATTGGGAATGAACTCTGTTCCCTCTAAGAGGGCTGAAGGCTCAGCAGCTCAGCTGAAGTGTATTTACACCAATGCACACAGCATGGGGAATAAGAAGGAAGAGCTGGAAGCTGTCATAGGGCAAGGAGGCTATGATGTCATTGCCATCACGGAAACATGGTGGGATGACTCATATAACTGGAGTGAAGCTATGGTGGGGTACAAACTCTTCAGGCGGGATAGGAAGGGTAGGAGAGGAGGCGGGGTAGCCCTCTTTGTAAGGCAGGACTTGGACTCCATTGAGATGGATTGTGGCCATCAGGAGGTTGAGTGCCTGTGGGTTAAAATCAGAGGAGCCCACCAGAAGGTAGATTTTGTGATGGGAGTCTGTTACAGACCACCCAGCCAAGGAGGAGCAGCTGATGAGGTCTTCTATAAACAGCTGGGGTTAATCTCTAGATCTATGCCTCTTGTTCTTGTGGGAGACTTCAATCTGCCTGATATCTGCTGGAAGTACAATAGAGCAGAAAGGAAGCAGTCTAGGAGGTTCCTGGAGTGCGTGGAAGACAACTTCCTTGCACAGCTGGTGAATGAACCAACAAGGGAGGGTGCCCTCCTGGACCTGCTGTTTGTGAACAGAGGAGGCCTTGTGGGGGATGTGGCAGTAGGTGGATGCCTAGGACAAAGAGATCATGAGATGATAGAGTTTTCTGTTCTAGGTGAAGGGAAGAGGGTGGTTAGCAGGACAGTAGCATTAAATTTCCAGAGGGCAGACTTTGAACTCTTCCGAAGGCTGGTCGGCAAAGTCTCATGGGAGACAGTCCTTAAGGGCAAGGGAGCCCATGAGGGCTGGGAGCTCTTCAAAAAGGAAATCCTAGCAGCTCAGGAGAAAGCCATAACCATGTTCCAGAAAAAAAGCCAGCAGGGGAAAAAAAACAGCTTCATTGAACAGAGAGATCTTGAGTGATATCAAGAAGAAGAGAAACATTTATGGGCTCTGGAAGAAGGGACAGGCCTCGTGGGTGGACTACAGGAGGGAAGTGAGATTGTGTAGAGAAGCAATCAGAAGGTCTACGGCTCAACTAGAAATCAGATTGGCAAAGTCTGTGAAAGATAACAAAAAATCTTTCTATAAATATATAAATAATAAAAGGAGGACTAGGGAGACCATACAGTCCCTATTGGACATAGAAGGAACAACAGTAACAGGGGATGAGGAAAAGGCTGAGGTACTTAACGCCTTCTTTGCCTCAGTCTTTAATTGTAAAGAAAGTGATTCCATCTGTGTACAAGCCCAGGAGCTAGAGGAGCAAAATGAGGCTCCCATGATCCAAGAGGAGGTGGTCAGAGCCTTGCTAGCCTGACTAGACACCCACAAGCCTATGGGGCCGGATGGGATTCATCCAAGGGTATTGAAGGAGCTGGCGGATGTGCTGGCCTGATGGATGGTTACGAACCAGAGGACATTTACTGAGCACCCCAAGCACTGAGCAGCTTATGGTAAATGAAATAAAGGCACCTTAGCATAAGCCCTCACAGGTTTTGCACCAGAATTAAAGCTAACTTTGCAGAAGAAGCAGCTGCTGTAACTAGCACACTGTCTTCAAGGTTTTTCTTTGCAACAATAGATAGTTGTTCTACCTTATACTCCTCTCATTTCTCACGGGAAGCTTTCCTCGGGAGTCCTTGACTTGGTACTTTGTAGTCTATCAATTTGTAGACTGAAATGCTCACATAGCTATTTCTCATGAGAAAATAGAATAATGTATTGTAACCAATGATTACTTGTTGCTAATGGAGAATTGTAAAATCAGCTTGCAAAACAATGGATTGCTTTAGCAAGCAAGGTATAAAATGTGTTGTGAACCTCGATTAAATGGCTTCACTTGGATCATATTGATCACTGCGTGTTGTCCCATATTTTCTTCCGTCACTGGCCAAACCCCTTTCCATCATCTTCCAACAGTCCTGGAAGACTGGGGAAGTTCCACTGGACTGGAGGCTGGCTGATGTTGTGCCCATCTACAAGAAGGGTCGCAGGGAGGATCCAGGAAACTACAGGCCTGTCAGTCTGACCTCAGTGCCAGGGAAAGTCATGCAGCAGGTGATGTTGAGTGCTATCATGAAGCACGTGCAAGAAAACCGGGTGATCAGGCCCAGTCAACATGGGTTCACAAAAGGCAGGTCTTGCCAAACTAACCTGATCGCCTTCTATGACAAAGTGACTCGGCTGCTGGATGAGGGAAAGGCTGTGGATGTGGTCTTCCTGGACTTCAGTAAAGCCTTTGACACAGTTTCTCACAGCATTCTGCTTCGGAAACTGTCAGCCTCTGGCCTGGACAGGCGCACACTCTCCTGGGTGGAAAACTGGTTGGATGGCCGAGCCCAGAGAGTGGTGGGAAATGGTGTGAAATCCAGCTGGAGGCCAGTGACAAGTGGGGATCCCCAGGGCTCAGTGCTGGGTCCAGCCCTGTTCAATGTCTTTATCAATGACCTGGATGACCACTCCTTGAATTCTGTGTTCAGTTCTGGGCCCCTCACCACAAGAAGGATGTTGAGGCTCTGGAGCGAGTCCAGAGAAGAGCAACAAAGCTGGTGAGGGGGCTGGAGAACAGGCCTTATGAGGAACGGCTGAGAGAGCTGATGTTGTTTAGCCTGGAGAAGAGGAGTCTGAAAGGAGACCTTATTGCTCTCTCCAACTCCCTGAAAGGAGGTTGTAGAGAGGAGGGTGTTGGCCTCTTCTCCCAAGTGACAGGGGACAGGACAAGAGGGAATGGCCTCAAGCTCCACCAGGGGAGATTTAGGCTGGACATTAGGAAAAATTTTTTCACGGAATGGGTCACTGGGCACTGGAACAGGCTACCCAGGGAGGTGGTTGAGTCCCCTTCCCTGGAGGTGTTTAAGGCACGGGTGGACGAGGTGCTAAGGGGCATGGTTTAATATTTGATAGGAATGGTTGGATTCAATGATCTGGTGGGTCTCTTCCAACCTGATTATTCTATGATTCTATGATTATCAAATACTTAAACAAACTGTGGATATGTGGTGTAATTATATTCTTCACTGAATAATCTCAGTCTTGGATAAAAAACATAAGATGAGGATGGAAGGAGAAGATAACGGAAGTTAGGAAATCCCCTATGAAGTAGTGGCCATTTTATCTGTTTTTCAAAATTTGACTCCTTAATAGTCCTCTGTCCATGGATTTCAGTAGAATTAGTCTTCAGAGACAGAGGAATCCCAGGAGATGGATTAGAGCTGGAAACAGACCATCAAGGGAAATCAATGGATATGAAAACTCCACATTCAGGAGTTTTAATGGTGAAGGCCTGCAGTGCCTTGGCTGTGAGTCCACTAAGAGTCTGAGTTAAGGCTGAGAAAAATAAATTTTTTCTACCTGTCACCATAGTGGGTCTGTTCTCAGGCTAGCCAAGACTAATATTCCGGTTCTCATCATAGCAATATTTAGTCTCTGAAGAAAGTAAAGTCTGTAGCCTGTAGTTCAGTCAAGCTTTATGGCTGGGACTGAGATTGAGAATCTGATCTATCGTGGGAGGGGTTTGGGAAGAGTCTTCCAATGTAATCTAAGGCTTAATGCACATGTGTTGGCTGAGGGATTTAGATTCCAGGTTTGACTCTTGCCTTGCAGATCAAGGGATTAATCCCCAGAAGAAATTTAAAACCTCATTCATATCTTCCCTTATGGCTCTCCCTCAACAGAGACATGCAGCAGCTACACAATGAAATGGCACTAACTGGTAACAGCTTGGTGCACAATGTAGCAACTTTCCACTTCAATATTTTTCAGTTTACCTAAGTATATTACAGGTTTCTTAAGTTTTTATGCACCTGCGTGACCAGTCTCAGCCCATATTTTTCTTGATGTGCTCAAGCTCTCAGGTTCAGTCATGTGGCACCTTGGGTTGACCATGAAAAGGGGTCACAAAGACACAGTGACATGACCCTTTAAAAAGTAATAGCTTTTTTTTTTTTTTCTGATTTTCAGTATATAGTAATCAAGTGGTTTCATGCTTTCAGCAGTATCCTGATAACAAATAACTTCAATTCTCCTTGGTCTCAATATACTGTTATATCTCCTTTATATTGTAAGTGCCTATATGAATGCACATATGTCTGCTGCCAAAATTTCTGTCAAAATATGCTCCACCTAAGATGCATTAAAATTATAGCTGCCTACTGGGTATTTAATTTTTCCATACTTAAAACCTGATGCTTTCAATAAGCTGCAACTAAAAGACACTTTTTTTCTTTTTGTGATGGTAAATATAACAGGAATTTTAAGAGAATTAAGTGATGCTCTGTAGTAATAGCAGAATAGGGTGAATTTACATTTTCTTTTTCTGAAACATTCTTGAGAACTACAGGAAGCATTGGGTAAATTAGTTTTCTGTGTAGCAAAATTGGAATTGTAAAAGACCACAAAACATTTAACATTTGCACTGACCAGAACTATGTCACTCTGCTACCGTAAAGAAATGCTGAATTATCTTGCTTTGTTTTTGTTTAATTTGTTTGTTTGAACAAGCTCAGGTATGCCACAATAAAACTGTAAAAATGAAAAATTTACCCTAAAGCAAGCCGAATTTAGTCACTCTTTGCTTTTAATCAATACTCACAGATTAAAGGGCGTTTTAACACAAAGGAAGAAAATTAAAAGCAAATATAAATCTATCATTCCTGTTAAATATTGCAGTTTATAGGGGCTAATGGATTTATTCTTTTTCTCAGTGCATAAAATGCTTCTTTTCAGATCACGGTTACATTCCCTAATTAAGAATTCACACAAGTGCCACATAAATGTACATAATTTATTCCCATCATATTGAAGGCCTGGGAATTTTGCCAGTGAATGAAACATTGTATTCCATAGGAAAAGCTAAACGAATACTTCTGTGTCTGATATGAGAGATTTATTCCTTAAACTGACATAGTCATAAATCTAAATTAGAGCAAACAGCACAATCATGGTAATATCTAATCAGTCTTTCAGCTTGGGATTTCAGAGGCTTGAAACGGTGATTACTTAATAAGGCAAAGACTTTCCAAACCTTTAAAGGCAGATATGAATCAGCTTTGTTGTCAACCTACTTTCCTCTTTGGAAAACAGAAGCTGGTACTGCCACTAATCTCTGCTTTTTTTATGTGTACCAGAAGGCCAGTTTGGGCCTTTGAAGACTTAAGAGGGTTTTTGTCATGTTAGAGTTGCCAACAGCTGACTTAGTGCAGAGCCAGGGAATGAGGCAGACGTATGACCAGATGGAAGAGTAATCTCAGGAGGATTGACTTTACAGGAAAAAGTAAAAAAAAGCAAAAATAGTGCCTCAATACCTCTGGTTCCTGGCAGTACGATGAGAGCCTCATATGTCTGTGTCCTTCCAAAAAATCTCATCAAGGTTTCACATACACTTCCATACCAATAAGTCCACATCACAGGCTGTATTAAGTTCTGCCTGAAGAATGACAGTGTGTTCCCCCTCTTTATTTAATGGTGACAGAGCTAGTAGTCAGAACATAATCTGGGCTACTAGGTTCTTGTGCTTATCCCTTCTTCTGTTTCACAGACACTGTAACAAATTTGCTTTCTATGCTTTGCCCCAAATGTCTACTGTAAAGTAGAATTAAACTGAAGAAACTGCATAGGAGATACTGATGCCATAGTCAGAGGCTTATATTTTACAATTATCTTAGTATTTATAAACAGACTGCACACTAAAGAAAATCTCGTGGGGATGCTAAAAGCTAAGCAGGTAACAGTCAGCATGGAAATCTGGCTTAAATATGGTGGGGAAAGGAAACATATCAGAGATAAATTCAAATTCTTCCTGCCCATTCAAATATTAAACAAACCGTTCCTCCCTCTGCTGATCTTCCCAGTTTGGGAGAATACGCCTTTAAAGTTTTCATTATCATCCCTCTGCATTAAGTCCATGAGTGTACACTACCACCAGCATGGTTGGTTCTTAGGTTGAATTAATGCACATATCACGCCATTGAAACATTCCTAGAATCATAGAACCAAGCAATCATAGAATAGTCTTGGTTGGAAAGGACCTTAAAGATTATATACTTCCAACCCCAGTGCCATGGGCAGGGACACCTCCCACTAGGTCAGGCTGCTCAAGGCCCCATCCAACATGGCCTTGAACACTTCCAGGGATGGGCATCCACAACTTCCCTGGGCAACCTGTTCCAGTTCCCCACCACTCTCATGATGAAGAAATTCTTCCTTATGTCTAGTCTAAATCTGCCCTTCTCCAGCTCATAGCCATTGCCCCTAGTCCTATCACTACATGCTCCCTCCCCAGCTTTCTTGTAGCCCCTTTCAGGTTGCTGGAAGGTTGCTATAAGTTCTCCTCAGAGCATTCTCTTCTCAGGGCTGAACAACTACAACTGCTCTCTCAGCCTGTCCTGGAAGGTGTTTCAGCCCTCTGATCATCCTTGTATCCCTCCTCTGGACCTGTTCAAAAAGCACCATATTCTTCTTTTGTTAGGGATTCCAGAATTGGACACAATATTCCAGGTGAGGTCTCACAAGAGCAGAATAGTGGGGCAGAATCACCTCCTTAGACCTGTTGGCCACGCTTCTTTTGATGCAGCCCAGGATACGTTTGACCTTCTGGGCTGCAAGCACACATTGATGGCTTATATCAAGCTTCTCATCGACTAGCACCCCAAATCCTTCACTACAGGGCTGCTCACAATCATGTCATCCCCCATCATGTACTGAAATCAGGGATTGCCCCAACCCAGGTATAGGACCTTGCACTTGGCCTTGTTGAACCTCACAAAATTCACACAGGCCCACTTCTCCAGCTTGTACAGATCCCTCTGGATGACATCCCATCCTCCTGGTATGACAACTGCACCACTCAGCTTGGTGTCGTCTGCAAACTTGCTGAGGGTGAAGTCGATCTGGCTGTCTATATCATTGATAAAAATATTAAACAGCACTGGTCCCAGTACATACCCCTGAGGGACACCACTTGTCATGGATCTCCACCTGGACATCAAGGTGTTGACTACCACTCTCTGAATGTGACCATCCAACCAATTCCTTATCCATCTAACAGTTCACCCATCAAATCCATATCTCTCCCATTTTGAGAGAAGGATTTTGTGGTGGACTGTGCCAAAGGCTTTACAGAGGTCTAGATAGACCACATCCATTGCTTTTTCCCATGTCCACTCATAGAAAGCCACTAGGTTAGTTAGGCAAGATTTGTCCCTGCTGAAGCCGTGCTGGCTACCTCTAATCACCTCTCTGCTCTCCATGTGCTTTAGCATAGTTTCTCAGAGGATCTGTTCCATGATTTTCCAAGGCACTGAGGTGAGGCTGACAGGTCAGAAATTCCCAAAGTCATCTTTTCTACCCTTTACAGAAGTCCAAACAGATCACATCCATTGGTTTTGTACGTCCACTGCTGTGGTTACTGCTATATACCTTCTGAGGTTAAAAAAGATGCTTTTTTAAAAAAGAGAACAGAGATGGTGTTCCCAAGAACTTTGAAATACATCTTAAAGAAAGGTATAAAATATGTCCTAAGGGAAAGAAAATTTCCCTTCTCAGATTTTGAAAATTCAAGGTAGACCTTACAATTTTTTATCTCTAATAAACATATTATAATTTAAAGTTAATTCTAAACAATAATCCCTCATAAACATTATTTAGGAATTATTAAATTCTTTTTAAAAATGCACTAAAATATGCTAATCCTTGAGAGAAGATTTTATGAATAAGTCATGACAGGGTAAAGGTTCTGAAAAACAAAAATGTAGGTTATTCTACCCATGGCTTGTGTGTTTCCTGTAAGATGAAATATATTTCTAAGAAGTTGACTCTCTTAGTAGCCAAAAGTCTTAGTTATGATGAGGCAGTGAGAAACTGACACCAAATAAAACAAAGCTTTCCCAAGAACCTTGAATACTCTGTGATAACTCAACAGCATACATCTGAAAGCAACTGGGATCCTACAAGGAAGTTAATCACCTTGAACCTCTTCTAGTTTTACAGCAGAGATTTTCATAGAATCATAGAATAACCAGGTTGGAAGAGACCCACCGGATCATTGAGGCCAACCGTTCCTATCAAACACTAAACCATGCCCCTTAGCACCTTGTCCACCCGTGCCTTAAACACCTCCAGGGAAGGTGAATCAACCACCTCCCTGGGCAGCCTGTTCCAGTGCCCAATGACCCTTTCTGTGAAAAAATTTTTTCCTAATGTCCAGCCTAAATCTCCCCTGGTGGAGCTTGAGGCCATTCCCTCTTGTCCTGTCCCCCGTCACTTGGGAGAAGAGACCAGCACCCTCCTCTCTACAACCTCCTTTCAGGTAGTTGTAGAGCAATGAGGTCTCCCCTCAACCTCCTCTTCTCAAGGCTAAACAACCCCAGCTCTCTCAGCCGCTCCTCATCAGACTTGTTCTCCAGCCCCTTCACCAGCTTTGTTGCTCTTCTCTGGACTCGCTCCAGAGCCTCACCATCCTTCTTGTGGTGAGAGGCCCAGAAATGAACACAGGATTCAAGGAGCGGTCTCACCAGTGCTGAGTACAGAGGGAGAATAACCTCCCTGAACCTGCTGGTCACACCGTTTCTGATACAAGCCAAGATGCCATTGGCCTTCTTGGCCACCTGGGCACACTGCTGGCTCATGTTCAGTCGGCTGTCAACCAACACCCCCAGGTCCCTCTGGTTTTGTTTTGCCTTGGAGTCAAATCTTAAAAGTGAATGGCCAGTCAGGTTATTATCATCAACAGAGTGGTATCTGAAGCAGGGGCTGCATGGAGAGTGCTGTGAATCAATGAAAATGTTCAGAGTTGGTCAGTTCTTGCTGTACAGCTGTTTGGCACAGCTGCCAGCATAGGCTGAGAAAGACAGAAATCTTCTCATTTTAGATTTCAAGGGCATGTTTCTGTACCCTGATGTAGATCACCAGTCTGCTGAGAGACAACAGTGGATTAGGAGATGTCCTCCTTTCTGTAACCGAAAGAGAGGGCAAAAACCTGTCCCAGCACACCTTCTGTGCGAGGGCAAGGAAATTAAGCAGGGGAGAGAGAGCTGAGAAGTGATTTCTCAACCATGAGAGGGATAAATTTGAATAATTAAGTCTTCCAATACAACAGAAGAAATTTAGCTAACAATTATCTTGACACATACTACAGTCATTTATTTCAAAATTTCTGCTTCACACCTGATCCTTTTTAAGGCAAAGCAAAATTTATTATGTCCCACATTTTACTAGATTATCTGATTTTTTATTTTTGCACATCATAGCTGACACTTTTTTCTTTGCTGGTGTTTAAAATCTAGGTCAGTATAGTGCCTCAACACAACCTTGATTTGACAAAATCAGGAAAAAACAGTGATGTAGGAAGCTTCTAAAAATGTAACAAACTCCGCACTCACTAAAAATGAAAAAAAAAACCCTACCATATTGGCAACAGTTGTCACCAAAACAGCAGCAGCTTGATAAGGATCTAATAAAACACACAAATCTAGCATTCTAACAGTTCAGGAGGACGATTTTGTACTCTGGACCTAATACAAATTTTCTTCTCTCAGTCATGGAGGAGATAAAGCTGTGAGAGCATTCAAATGGCACTCCCTCCATGAGCACAAATGCTTTTTGATATCCAGCTTTTCCTCAGTGGCTGATCATTTTGGTCCCAGTCGTACATATTTTTAAATTACTTGATTTTTTGAATAGCCTAAACTTCTGACATTTTAAACTACATTATGAAAATGATTTCTTAATCACCTAAGCTAAAATCAACAGTGACTTCTGAAAATTTACAATTAAGATATTGCTGAAGCCTAAAAATGAAAATTACATTGCATCTGATGCCTTGATATAAAGAAAAATATCTATGGAGCGGAAGTGTAAGGAATCACTTAGACATAATTGGTTTCATCTGTTTCAGATTCATTGCAGATTTCTTGCCTAATTCAACAACATACAGAAAGTTACACCTATTATCAAGCAGCTATAACTAATTATATACCCTCTTTTGATTCCAGCAGATGAACTGAAGTCAGTGCAGTAGAATACAGGTAAGTTATTGAAATCTGAGGATGCAAAAATCCCAGAGTTGTAAAGATGCCACGATATCTGTGTGGTCTGCTTGTGCACAAATATTCTGGGTGCTGCAACAAAAATATGCCTCAGAGACACCTCTTGTCGAAAATTTAGATATGTGATACTATCTGGTGAAAAGCCAGTAAAAAGATTGTTTATGTTTTCCAATTTAATTGCTTGTAAAACTGAATCAATGTTAATCATACTAGCTGGCAAATAGGTAACTGAAATCAAGGAAGTCTACTGCAGAAACAGCTCTATAGTATTAAATTCATACAGCTGCAAGGTTGACAGCAGTCACTGCTTATCTGAAATTCCATTTCACTACCTCTCATATGCATATGGTTCCAGCTTGCTTTTCAAATAAATCTGATCAACATTTTGTGGTATTTGAACATTTTCCCATCTGGTGGATTGCACATAAAACTCATTTTCCCTGATTTAGTGAGGCTAAGAATGCACGAGCCTGAATGGTTGTAGATTTGTATTTGGGACTTACGGGTATTTGCAGTCTCTCGTATGTTCCATGATATGTTCCTAGTTTTAAAACAGATTAATTTATATTTTAAAGCTAATAAGCCGGGTGTCACAGTGCTTGGCTAGATCTACTATGGTATTTTATGGTAAAGGATCATGCTCACCAAGTCTCTGTATTTTATATCAAAAGATTGAATGGCTCTAAGTTTTAGAGGCATTTCACTTCTTTACTCTAATGCTTAACCCTCCAAAATGAGACTGACTATCCCAAAAAGTACAAATTAGTTCACATGCAGCTTTTACTTGCATTGTGCAAAATCCTGCTTGCAACCAGCTACTCTAATGGTCCAGACTAAGTAATATTTTTTAAATTAAATGAAGGCATTAGTATTTCCTTTACTCATTTTTAATTTAACAGTCTTATTGTTTAATGACCCACAAATGCTGGCACAACGCAGCAATTAAGGCAACATGGGAGTATCTTAGTAAAGATCTTAGCATTTCATGTGCAATAAGTTATGAACATCACTCTTTTTGATTAGCCTTCAACCAGTCAACACGAGCTGCGAGAACTGATATCCCGTTGTTATTTGTCCTTATTATTTTTCCTTCCAGAAACTTTGTATAATTCTGAATTTCTTGTCTTGACATTACACAAGTCTGACAATACTGCCCACATTGCCATCCTCCCACATGGCAACAAGTGGTTAGAGCAGTTTCAAACAGATATTGAAGTCCCTCATTGGATGGCCTACACTAGGTGCCACCTTCACATTATTAAAACATCAGTCATGGCAGATCCCTCGTGGTGTGCAGGGAGCTGCTGAACTAAACAAAGCAAAATGAACCTCTCTGTCAAGTCAGCAGAAAACATGGTAAGCTTATTTAAGGTGCTTCCTTTTGCCTCTCAGATATTACTCAGTTTTTCAATACAATTTAAACTATTTTCCTTATTACATTATGCAATAAAACCATCCTCCCATAATAATGTTAATTTAATTTGCTTCAAATAACCACCACCATCAATCATTTTCAGCTACTGTACATCGGTTATGTTTAAAAGTTTTCAACCTGGACATGTATTCCTTAAGAATTAAAAATACCTACAGAATTAAAAAGATTAAAGTATTGATGTGTATGGATGCTCTGAAGACTAAGCTGTGAGGCAGATTCCGAGTTAGCCCTATGTCACTTAGATACATGCATGTAAGTAGTACTTTAGATGCTTGCATTTAGCCTTTGTATCTGTCCCAAAGTCTGATTTTTGAAGAGTTTTGAGATTCTAGGCAATTTTACATTGAAAATCCTACTCTATGATGTCATGAATTTCATTTAATGATATTTCCTTTTTCTATTTAAACAACTGTAAAAGAGTGATGATTGTAAGGAGTGTTTAGCTGGAGAACAGTTCAAGGACAGCTACATTTAGTTCTTAAATCTTGCTTATGAGGCAAGATAAAGCTTTAGAGAAGAGAAATAAATCCAGAAAAAAGGGCAATAAAAGGTAATTTAATTAAAGACCTGGCAACAAAAGTATTGTTTTTATAGCATCACCCATTGATAAGTATGCTTTCACCTTTCTCTGTATGGGAGGTTGCCAGTTTTACATCCAAGAATTTCTTGGCATCACTGAGCAATAAAGTCACACATTCAACACAGACCAAGGCTGAAGGCAGTTTAACGCTATTAAGTATTAGCACATCAAAACACTTGGAGTATATTTATTCCTTTCATAAAGTAAATTAACTCAGGTAGTCATTAAAGAAACAGGTATATTAAAACAGAAAAAAAAAAGCCATACATCAAATCTCATTGAAAATGTTGAAAAACATGCCTTTACAATAATATATGACATGACCTTCAGTTCCTAATATCCATTAGACATTTCTAGCTGCCATTCATTCCAAATTAGTAAAGTATACAAAGTGATTTACTCCTGTGAATTGATGTGGATCATCACAAAATTGATGTCTGGATCATCACCAAAAACACATGCCTGTCTAACCCACTTTCCTCTGATGGTGATTCTTTGTACTTGCATTGCACTTTATATTTCAGAGATCCGCAAAGTACTATGCAGTGCTTCCTCTCTGAATAGAAGAAAAGGCAATTTTCACTTGGCAGATACTGTAGATACAAACTGGACAGGTCAGGCAGCAAGGTTCGAGTAAGGGAAACTAGTTGTTTCTTAAGAAATGTTTTGGAAGTTCTTACAGTATATGACCTAGAGAGTTTGTACAGGTTTTATGAACCATGAAAACCATTCAAAGCAATTGGTGATAGGTAAATGGCTGATGGTGGAGGAATGAATGCATCCCCTTCACCACTGTTTGCCTCACTAGGCTGTTAAGAAGGAAACAAATGTTGATCTCTCACCTTATTTTGGGAAGAGATGGGCTCAAATTCCCAACTTAATTTCTAAGACAGAATCAAGACAGGAGAAAAGATATTTTCCTTTCATATAATTGCAACCATTTTTTTATTTGTTTAATACACAGCTTCCTGGAGAGACTAGTACAGCAAACAATATTAGCAAATATGAGAGCCTTAACTTCTTACTGGAAATTTGTTATGGAGAAAATGTGATCTACCTCCTATGTTTCTGAAAACAGCCTTAAAAAAGAAATTATATCAAATCACAGAATCACAAAATAGTAGAGGTTGGAAGGGACCTCTGAAGATCACCTAGTCCAACCACCCTTTTAAAGCAGGTTCATCCAGAGCTGGCTGCACAGGAACACATCCAGGCAGGTTTTGACTATCTCCAGAGAAGAAGATTCTGCAGCATGTCTGGACAGCCTGTTCCAGATCTCTGTCTTCCTCACTCTAAGGAAGCTTTTCCTTATGTTCTGGTGAAATTTCCTGTGCTCCAATTTGTGCCCATCATCCCTTGTCGTGTTGCTGGGCACAGTTGACAAGAGTCTGGCCTGCTCTTCACACCAATCTTTTAGTTATATGTAAGCATTGACAAGATCCCATCTCAGTCTTGTCTTTTCCAGGCTAAATAGACCCACGTCTCTCAGCCTTTCCTCATGCTCCAGTCCCCTGATCATCTCCATGGCCGTCCATTGGACTCTTTCCAGTAGTCCTTTGTGCTTCTTGAGCTGGGGAGCCCAGAGCTTGACTCACTACTCTGGATGGGGTCTCACTAGGGAAGAATAGAGGGATAGGATTAACTCTTCCATCCTGCTAGCCACGATGGATGATGTAATCAGGATACTCAGTTATTGGCCAAGTCCAAAGTGTGTACAACCATGCTAAGTACCATTTACCAAGAGGTGAAACAATTCTATTAGGAAATTAATCCACTGAGTATTGCAAATGGGTGAGTACACACAATATTGGATTTGAGACTGTTGTGATTTCACTACTGTTAATATAAAGACTGGCTGGATTGAATTCAGTCCTGTCTCCTGAATACTTCCACAATAACAACATCCCTAAGAAGTAAACAAAGCCACCAGTGGTTAGGAACAGTGTCTGTAAAATAATACTGGGTAGTAGTTGTCCATAGTTATGCAAAATATCAACTTTCATTTGTCTAGCCCAGCTTTACAGATTATTATCAAAATATGATTAAAAATTCAGCTTTTATGGCATATGAATAAACAACCAGCTTTCTTACAAGATCAGTCAATCAATAAGCAAAACTAATTCTTCTGGGAGAGCAGCAAAAACGTGAACCGGTCGAAATAATTTTGCTCCCAGGAAAGTGAAGTTAACATTTTTCTTCCTCTTTAATGTCCAATTCATATTCAGAAACTACTGTCACTTATACACAAATATATCAGTTCAGCCTTAGATTTTTGTTGTTGTTGTTTAGATTAGTCAACAATTATATTTTTCTGAAAGGATGAACAAACATTGTCTACACTTTGTATCATGCTAGCTTTGATTCTTACATATGATTAAGAGATTAAATCTTTTTCAAACAATTTAGGTATAGCTTTTGTACTAGTTTTCTTAAATCTGACATCTACTTATTTTTGCATTTACCTATTAAATTGTCACTGCAAATAGTTATCACACGTTTGGCATAGCATAAAAAAGAGTATTTTTTTAAGCCATAAACTGTAGCTATGTACTTTTTCATTATTCAGCAAAAAATGTAAAGCATTAGTAAAAGACAGACAACTGATTTTCAAGGAATCAAGTAAGTTCTAATGTTCAGCAAAAAAATATTGTAATCAGATGTCAGTATACTATATTGGTGAAATATTTAAAATATAAGAAGCAAAATAGTTCCCCAAGTGTCAAATAAGAAAACAGCAGATTAAGCAAAATTTCACTTGTAGAAAATCACTACAACATAGATTTGCTTGAGATGGTTCAGAATACATAAGCATTTCAATGAGTATAGCAAAAGTGTTACTGCTCTGTTTATATTTGCTGAACATGTCAGTCCTGATCAATAAGGACTGTAAGGCGTTGGTAAAAACTTGTGAATGAAAACATCTTTCTGTATGATTATTTCTGTAGAATATGTACTTCATGTTTCCATAGCACAACAGCAAAAATGTATATCTGTGGGAAGTGCAATGTGAGAGTAGAAGGCATTATCATTGATTACTTCTGAACAGCAGTGGAAGTGCTTCAAGGTTGTTTTCTGCCTGCAGACTTGTCAGTTCCTTCATGCAGTATGTCACAAGGGAGGGATTTTTGAAGCAATACCAGCATTCAAAACACTAAATATATCAGTATGATGTATGGCTCTAATCTCTGTTCTTAAATGTTAATGTCTTTCTTTTCTCCTCACTGTCAAAACCAGGAGATATTTAAATGCCTAAAGAAGGAAAAGCTGGTCAGTTCATGGTGCAAAAGCAATAATCATAGTGTTAAAGTGAAACTATTACATAACCTTGGCAGACGAATTTCTTTGCCCCCAACAAGAAAAATGTTGCAAATCTGGAAATTTCCACATGAAGTCAAACCTTCTGAGGCTTCTGCACGTATTCCAAAGGTTGTTTCATATGTGATATTTTCAAAAGGCGGAATACAATAGAAGTGCATTCCATAAACTGTTAGATGCAGTGTTAACCTCTGAGGTTATTATCTCAGGTTATGCTCATCAGAAGTCAGCTTCCACTAATAATGTTGTGCTTCTGAACTCTGCTTCAGTTCTACAGTGGGTTTCTACATGATGAAGAAGCCTTCAGTTAAACCACAGAACAAGCAGTATATTGCTGCCTTCTGGCATCTGTTCTGCCCAGATACCTCATTTCTGAGGATTCCTTGCTTTAATAAAAAGTAAAGCAGCAGTGTTTCAGGGAGCAAAGCACACACTCCAAGACCTGAACTCTTGAACTCTAACCAAAGAGCCTTGCACATATAATTTTGCAGCTCCCTCTCCCTATATGAAGTGAGGATAACTGCTTACTTGAGTAGATTCACTATATTTTTCCTACAGTACCCTCTGTGTGTAAATTGTGCTTTACTTAATAGAGATACAAACAGAAAACCCCCAAATAAATGAATAAATAAATAACTCTTCAACAATGAAAATCATGTGGGCTTTTTACAATTTTTGTTTTAGAATAAAAGTATTTAGACCTTTTCACTTTTGTTAGCCATTTTAAATAAAACATGAAAATGTGCATATGCCAACAAGGACACATAGAACACTGGAGAGAGACCATTCATCTTTTTTAAAATGCTATGAAATGGTGGGACAAAGATCAGTCCTCTGTATTTAATTGTGACAAGGACTTTACTGTTAAAATGAAAATAAAATTAAAAGGGTATTAAAAACACATAAAAAATGACAGATTACTATTAAACTTACTTGAAATAGAAAATGACAGACTACTTGCTTTTTGCTTAAGTTAAATATTAGTGGGGCAATATAACATGCTCATTGTGTAAGAGGGCAGAATGATGGAAAGCCTCTGTCCCTCTATCCTTTCATTAGATTAATATAAAATTCAAGTTGTATGGAGCAAGAATAAACAAATGAAATGCTAGCCTCATGCACTACCTCAAGCTTTTTTTCTATACCACCAGAAATTCAGTTTTATAGAGTCTGAAATAAATTGGTAGAAGTGTCAAGAGTAGGCAGTTGTTTGACTTATTTTTCAGGTTGTGTGAATTTTCACCATAGGATATTTTCTTCAGCTACTCAACACAAAGTTAGAAGTGTTACATCATCAAGACGAACATTCACTGGATGGCCACATCACCAGGTGTGGAAAATGCTGGAATTTGAGTCAGTTTTCTGTGCTTTATACATTTTGGAAGTACTGAACACACCTTAGACCTCCGTCTTAATATCATCTCAGAGTTGATTTACAAAACAAACCTCTTTACTGCTGAGATTGTGGTTAAAAAAAAATGTAGAAATTGGTCTTTGATAATTTTCTGATAAAAAAAATCAGTGCTCACCAATTGATACTTCTAATTATATCACTTTTCAATTAAATTATACTTTCATATTCTTTAAAATCCTGAAGTATTCTACACATGTGGAAAATATGTATACCTTTTTCTTTCAGCGTGTGTACTTGCTAGTATTGTTTTTAATCTTCTGCTTGATAAAGGCTGCGTAATCCTTGGTAATGTGAAATTTATCACATTATGCCGCCAGGATTTAGAAGATTACTATAAAGTATTTAGCATAACCCTTCTTTTGCACTAATTTTATTTTTTGTTTCTGAATTTATTGACATCAAATACAGGGGGAAATAGGATTTTGAGAGATTGAGTAACATTGTAATAAGCCAGCTTTTTATCAGCAGAGCATAAACAGGGTGGAAAGGGAAGAGACAAAGACATCTACAAAGTATTTACACGTTAAATAAACCTTGCCACAACAGCATTTCCCTCCCACAATGAAACATACAGTCCAGTTTCAAAATGTCACAGAAGTACGCTACAGGTACAGATAAAACTCAACACTCAGAAGTGTGAAGGCATTTCTTAATCTTTGACTGCAATAGTACCCTACAACATGTTTGCACATTTTGATGTAGTCTTAGTCCTCTTCAGAAGCTTTGAAAAGTCTGTACATGGAATCAGTCAGCAGGAAGCAGCAATCTGTTGGAAAACAAGAGGGCATCCCAGCTGAGCTACAAACTTCCTAAGTGAGCATGTACAGCAATAAATACCTGCATTCTACCCCACTTGATTTGGGGTTTCTAACTGAGGGGTTCTGTAGCTGAGGGCTGCTGTTAGTGTCAACAAAGAGATACAGGAGCTCCCAGAGTGTGGCTCAAACCATCGGCTAAAGACAGAGATTACAGATATATCTATGTCTTAACACTAAGGCACCACACTGGTAAGCTTTTGGACATCTGGGCACCACATTGTGCTCAAAAGTTTTCAGCAAAATGCAGAGGTTCTGTCAGTGTCACAAAGGAATTAGTGGCTTCAGAGTGGAGATTCACAGCATCTCAAATCCTGAAAAAAAGAGATGGGTAAAGCAGGAGGAAGGAAATACTTCAGATAGGATTGTGACCTGAAAGAAATTAATCCTATCCCTTCTTTAACTCAAGCACGCTTACCAGGGTTGCAAAAGAGTACTTTCTTATACTGGTATTGAAAACATCCTGAATCTTCTTAGAAAATTAGGCAACTATGTCTTCCCTTATAAAAGTTAAGAGAGCTTTTTTGTTTTTCTTCTTTCAAGCTGGATGTGAAACAGCACAGTATGAGTAGCTGCCCTCCTGTATTTAATAGTTTGATGATTACAATACTCCACCAAGACATAAGGTGCTAGAAGTCACAGTTTCAATTTTCTGGAATGTGGATTTAAATCCCTATTTACTCTTTTTCAATAAAGTTCTCCAATCAACAGTGTAGACTACGCTGTTCAAGAAAAGGAATGGCAAGAAGTAATTTAAATTTCGTTATTGAAACTGTTCCATATTCTGTGGAATAATTAGGCATTTGGGGAGAAAGAGAGGGTCAAGGCTAGAACAAGAAATAGTATGACTCTTTGGCCTAATGGGCATACAGCTCTATTGGGACAGTAGAACTGTAGATCATGGTCTCTGCTCTTACATAAACAGTTATTGGAGCATATCACATTTCAGCAAGCAAAATCACCAAGACAGAAGGACATTTTATTCACAAAGGAGAAAACAGAAATGTTTAATCTGTCAAAGTGGAACATCTGGTCACTTTTGCTCGTAGTTTCTGATCTTGATTAATAACATCACACATTTAGTGTGGGTGCATTTAAAGTGTAATCTAATTAGATGTTGAAAGTATTCTGGTGCTACTTAGCCAAGATGCCAAAATATTGTTTTTGTTTGCAGTCAGAAGCTGCTTTACTTACTGATACCATATTGTTGTACAAAGCTTTCCTTTACAAGACCCCATCACCCTACAGTAAGCAGCAAGGGGGTACTAGTCTTGTGTATTAGCACTTAGATTTTCTCATTATAAAAATTGGCTTTGTCTTCCTGGCTTAGGCAAACCCTGATCAGACCTTGGGGACCACAGACTGGGAGCAGCAACAGCAGAAGTGCCAACTGCAACAGTTTTAGCAACAATCTTAGCAACAGCTGTCTGATTTTCTATGCTTCTCCTGAATTTCAGTTTGAATGCTCCACCTTAGCCAGATTGAGATGTTTGTTGCCACTATGTATTACAGAACCAAAGATGCTCTTTAGAATGAACCAACAAGCACTGTCTTAACAGCCTAGCAGATTGTTAGCATCTTCATATATTCTCAAAGGTACTGAAAGAGTAATCAAAGCAGTGATGAAAGAGTAATGATACAGGTATATAATTCTAAACCCACATTGTGCTTGGCATTTGTGCTGAGGCTTGTACACAGCACTTTTCACTATTTTAAAATTTCATAGTGTATCAGACAGCACAGCAGATTTCATTAGCCCCACTGTGACAATGAGAAAACTGAAATAGAGAAGTCCATCTTTCATGCAGTGTCAATGCACGATAAATAGTAAATAGCACGATGGGAAACAGCAGCCAGGTCTTTTAACTTTCAGCTTCATGCTCTAACCTCTGGCCTATTCAAAGGAATCATAGAATCTTTATACAGTTTGAAGAGAAACCAGAGCATTAATGGATCATTTATTCTTGAAGTATACTTTCCACTTCAGTGTTCACATGCAGCTGCTGTGTAGAAAAGAAAATTAAAAATGTAGAAATTCCTACACAATTTCTCAGTTTGCGTATTTCTTGGAAGGTGTAAGAGTCCCTTCACCCCTAACTATGAGTATTTATGCATAATAGTGACACTTCAGGTAATCAGACAATGGGTTAGGTAATTATTTGATTTCCCTTGGATTCTCCTAGGTCTGCAAAACAGATAATGAATAATAAGTGTTTCTGCTTTGGAATAAAACCCAAAAACTAGAAAAGACTTGAAAGTATCAATATATATCCCTTGTTAATAAAGGAAAGAATCACAACAATGCTAATAGTTTTCCTGTAATGGCTGTTGGTTTTGGTTTGCTTTGTTACTCTCAGGGCTCTGGTCCTGTTCATAAAAAGCAATGGTAATTCTTACAGGTTCCACATGGCATCAGCCCAAAATTTATTAATTTTAGCAAGGCTTAGTCTTGAAGTTTCAGCTTTGTCCACTAACATGTCAAGTGGAACATAAGTACTAATAATAATCAATTTCACTTCTTCAAATAAATGTTGTTTCTTTCCATGAACAAAATCCTTTCTTTTGAAAGCCCTGCAAATAACTGCTTTATGTTCTGCAGGAACATAACAGCTGAGTTCTGAAAATTGGAATAATGTATCTAATAAAGTTTCCTACAATTTCTAGAGAGGTAAAATGTAATTACCTGACTTGGATTTGTCAAGCTTCTAATATTAACACTCTCCTTTCACATAGACACCAAGAGCAGTGTTTCAGAATTTCATCTTTATGTCCCCTTTCAAGCGTTTGATCCCAATCAATTATAATAATAAATTTAAATACACTGATTCTTGAAGTTCATCTGTTCAACAGAGATTCTCTCAAATTGTCACCCAAAGACGTCTTCATCCCTCCCTGGGTTCATTTTCCTGGAAATATTTTCTTGAGACAACAGCTTAAAAACAAGGAATCATAGGTAGTATTCGATTTTGAATGTGCCACATCATATTCCTTTATGCTATTAGCAAAGCACTTGTCAGAATGTCACTGCTTTTATCATGAACTTAGAAATGTTCTAGCCAGAGGTTTTGACTGGAATTGCTCCTGAAACTTTTTTTTTTTTTAAATAAGATTACAAATAAAAATGTTGAAGCTACAAGGAGCCATGGCAAAAAGTGTTTCACATGACTTGATGGAAAACTTGCAACTAAGTATTTGTAGTACTGGTTTCCACTGCACTCTCTCAGGTAAGCAATGTTTAATGTGACTGTCATGCAATGAATGAACTTTTGATCTCCTGAAAGTGTGACATTCTTCTGATCAAAATGGATAGTGAAAAACACATAGTCTCTCAGGAAGGCAAAGGGAGAGGGATATTTATTAGATGTCTTCTCATTTGGGTTAATGCTAATCGTAAATTTTCAGAAATGCTGTGGATCTTGAAGCCAGTAAAAGAGAATTTCATGAGAAGCATGAATAGTGTAACCATTTGTTCAAACCAAATAAAAATAATGAAATATATTTTATTTCCCAAAGTATCTTTAAATAATGTAATTACCAAAAAAAAAAAAAATTCATAGGAATTGTGCTGTCCTGATAGTATTTTCAGAAAGCAAACTGAATCCCTTGGAGATGATATAATAAGTACAGATCTGCACAAAGACACACAGTACACTTTCTGTTTGACTGTCTTGACTTTTTAATTTTACTGTTTCCTGTTTAAGTGATATAGCCAAGGAAAGACACAGTACTATATTGTCTTGGTGACCAATCACAGATGACTAATGAAACTGTGAAATCATTCTGAAATCACAATATCATTACTAAACACCTTTGCTGAAATATAGTCATATTAATAGTTTCTCAAAGTACACTGAGTAACAATTATGGTCTTTTAAAATCTGTGTGATGATAATTCCTTAGCTAAAAACATGTCCCATTGCTCCTTTTGAATAGTTTTTAATTATAGGATTTTTTCACAAACTAAAAGCTAGCATACAGTTCTCTGGATTCACTCAGGAAAACTGACATCAAATTATTTTATCTTCTGTATCACTAACGGGATTTTCTTTTGCTGCCTTGAGTTCATCTGAGGGTCTCTTCAAATTCTAAGCCAGTCCCATCTTATTAACATGTGTGAAGTCATACCTCTGCAGAGATACTAAGTAGAAACAGAAAATCTTTCTGCATAAAACTCTTAGTTATGATCTCTCTCTACTGCTTATCCATCATGACAAAGTTCTTTACAGGTCATGGTGATAACATATCTCAGTTAAAGTGTTGATTGTCTTTTTCTGGAGCTTTGACAAATAAAATTAGCCCTGCATATGTGTATACACAGCCATAAATATGTGTGACTTGGCAACCGTGGTCATATTCTGAGGAGCACTTTCCAAATCCAACATTATTTTTCTTATGTTGCACCAGAAAGAGCTTCCTCTACCTACTGGTAAACCCACCTTTGCCTTGGTTTACCAGAAAAACAATGAAACTATTTAGATTGCTGACATACTCAGAATAAAAAATTTGTGATGGGGGGAGAGGAGGAGTTCCTTTCTCCTATCCTGTTTTTTACTTTTTCTCTATCTGCATTAAAAGCTATCTGAGGTAGCAAGCCTGTAAGAAGGGGTGTTTATGTTTTCAAATATGCAAATAACATATGAAATGGAATTGAACCTCTATAAACAGGAGTCAGAGGTGATGTTCCAATACAAGTAATTAATTACAGTGTCTGGACATCCCTAATCTTCTCGGTGTACTTGTAGCTACAAGCCCACAAAGCATTGTGTCTCTGCATATCCTTACTGGATCAAACAATGACCTTGTATCTCCTTAGTGAAATGACAATATTAACAGCATAATATGGAAAAAAAGTATTGGCTAAATTCATGGAATTAGAAGAGTTGCTCTCCTATGTACCAGGAATGTTTACAGAGCTATTTCTCTCCTGAACTCCCTGTTTGGTGTGATGCTGGTGTCAGGCAGCTCTTGTGGTGTAACTTACCATCAGGACCAGTTCAGCCAGAGGCATCCAGCCTCTTCCCTGCATCCAAGATGTTTGCACAGAATAGGCAATTCACCATGCAGGCAACCTAAAGGAGCAACACATGGCTGAGTGGCACAGAAACCTCACTCAGGCAAGGGAAAGCATTGGGAAATCCTGGGGCAGCTGCCAGATGGGAGGCAGGAGCTTACAAAGGACATTTCTTACAGGTCCACAACAGTGCATCTGTCAATTTGACATGTACGCTCTTAATGGCAAGAAAAAGTTATTGAGATTATAACCAAACTCAGGAAGCTGGCTAGGGTTAGAATGTCACTGCTAGTAGAAACGGACGTGTTTTTCAAGTAGGGCCAAATCATAACAATATGTTGGAGAAATGAATAATATCCTAGGATTACTGATGTCTACTGAATTAATTTCTGTAACTCAGCTAAGTTTACAAATAAGAACAGGCAGGGAAATAAAATTTTACTGAAAATCTTTTCTTATTGTTCTCTGGTCTAAACAAGATCATTTGACTACTCTGGCTTCTGTGTGAATATGTTTATTTAAAGAAACAGAACTCTATTTAATTATGTATGTGAATACTTGGAACATATAATTACTACCCAACAGGCAAACTCTGTTTGGGTTTGTTGGAATGCCAATGGGCTTTTATTAATTCAGCCCATCATTCTGTTGTGAAATGGAAATGAAAAGTGTAAAATATGTTTTCCTTCTCTAGGGATCACTTCAGCTCCTTTTTCTCTTTATTTTATAAGACTTCTTGTTGCTATGGGGGTCTTGAAGGCCCATTATTAAAACACCCTGCAGTCCTAAGGGAAGAAAAGCAAGCTGGTGCCGCAGATGGGAACAGTGTGAATGGAATAAACTATAAGCACCAAAGAAATCCAATAAATGCAGTAAAATCTATGTGTTATTCTTATTTCTTTCCAAAGTTCAGTTGGAACTTTCACCTTTTACCTTTCATTTGTTAGTGAGTATGAGGTAACTCACAGTAGCATCCAAATATAAAAACCCAAAAGTAAAAAAACCCAAGTAAGTTGTGTTGTCTCTCTTGGGTAATCTTTTGCACAAAACAAGTTAAAACCAAATTAATAACTTTTGTACAGACATCCAACCTACACCAGGACTGGAATTAATATAAAATATTCATCGTAGAAATGACGTCTTCATGGTTCTCTCAATAAAAGAAAGTAAAAGGTAAGAAAAGCTTACTTGCTAACTGAGCCTTTTAAAACCTCACTTGAAAGTAGATGTTACAGTAATTTCATCATCACATTCAAAAAAATTCTGGGAAATAAGTAAGATAGTTATAAGGATCTTTTTTATTGGTCTTACAAGACTGAAAAATGTGATACAGGTTACACATAAGATTTCTGGACCTTATTTGTAGTTGATAGCTTGAGTACTTACCATATTTTTACTACTTTCATTTTCTTTAAATGCATACAGTAAATTTTAACATGGCAAAGGACTATCCTTGCACAATGATTAAGATGGCAATGTTAAACATGAGGTGAGTCATGGAATCTTCTCAAAATTGAGCAGAAAGCAAATAGAACATATCAGAAAGAGCAAAGACATTTTTCTTTATTTCAAAGACCACATCTACATCTTCAGAGAGTCAAAGAGTATTTTTAAATAACCAAATTACTCCTGATCAACTGTAGACCATGCTAATGACACATTTCTAAAGACTAGGAAAGAAAAAGCCACAGCATAAACTGGAATTTCTCCAGAACAGAGGGGAAGTATTTCATCCTAGATAGTCATATGAAAAAATTCCAGTATTTTCCTTAATTTCAAAAGACATGCTGGCTTTGGTAATACTAACTTTATCTCAGAAATATTTCATTCCTCATCCACATCATTGCTTTTAACCTGAGCATTGGTTCTGCATTCATTTCAACCTGCTTCATGACTTTATATATCCAGAAAGTGGACCTGCCTTCCCTTTATTTTATTTTTTTTAAATGTTTTTTTTTTTTTTTTTTTTATGAGCTTGGCACCTAGCTTTAGTCCATCTTCTGCAAAAAGTCTGTTCCTGAAATACATTCAGTGCCATCAGCTGAAATTTGTTGAGTTCCTGTAATGGAGTTGGAAAAAAATTGGTAGAAGTTTCTAGAAGAATTATACAAATATGCACATATGTATATTCCTAAGCAAAGGATTTTTAAGGTACTACATCGTATATCAACACAGGCAGTACTGCTTTTAAAGATGTTCCTATGAAAGACTTTTTCCTTTCCACACAAAACAACATCTGTTGCTACCGTTGCTATATAATAATATTCACATAAACATACTGGCAAAATGAGAACCTGCTAAATGTGAAAACAGTGGCTACCAGGAAACAAAAGAAAGAAAATTATAAGGGACACTAGGTTTACCAAAGTACATACTTGTATACTCCTATAGAAGAAAAAATATGTTTTTACACTTCTTTTTCTACATGCCTCTTTTCATTCCATTTTTGAAAGCATTCAATTTGAAATGCCACAGCCTTGTGGCTCCTGTTCTAAAAATTCTTCTAATATGGGTGGAGAAAAGGACTATGTGAATAACGGAAATATTTTTGTTGCTGAACTAAAAGAATGGAAGAAGAAAAATGTAGTTTGTGTCTGACCAGAATGAACAATCTGTCAGGGGTTCCTAGTTATTTTCATTTTGTAAGAAAACGATAGGCAGTAGTAAGGTGATATTATAGTGTCTAGGCAACTGCTTACTCCCAGCTCCATTCAGACAGAAGCAGGTTGTAATGCTACAGGATTAGGCACCGTATTTCCCATCCTACCGATCACATGTCCATATATACTTTATTCATCATCTCCCAATACGGAAATATAGTACAGATTTTATTACAAAATATAATTATTTATGCACACATATGAGTCTGTTTGTTTCACTCTTCCTTGACCCACAGAGGCCTAAATCATTGCATAATAGTTTTTTATTTTGATTTAATTGAAGTGCATAAACAGCTGCAAAAATATTGTAAACAACATATTGCCCAGCTCCTTCCCACAGTCAATGTCCAGCTCTGGGGCCTTCGGTGGAGGAAAGTTCTTTCCCTTCTGACTGACAAGAAATGAAATTGGTTCATGAGAGTCATAAATGCAGTAATCATGCCCCAGAGTCACATACGTTATGTTCACAGTACATACCTGTCATTACATGGCGTTAAATGCATCGATAGGATCAAATTTCATTAACTTTTCTGGATCTAGATTGGAATGGATAAATTACTGCAAAGCCTTTATTGTCAAAGGAATGTTCTTGAAAACTAATATTTGCATTATACCTTCACAGTACCAATACGTAGTGCAAGACTTAAAAGCTCCTTAACTTTACCATTTATTTGCACCAGAACTAGATTAACACTTGTTTTAATCTAATTCTAGCAGAGTTGAAGGGAAAATCTGAATGTGAAGCTGACATTTTGTGTCTAAAGAAATATTATTTAAGAAAATGAGAGGGAAGGAGGAGGTGAGGATGGAAGTACTAAGGTGTTATTAGCACCAAAATTTTGTCATAACTCTGTCTTAAGGCTGAACAATATATATATTGCATATATCTAACAATATATGCAAATATACTGAAAGGAATGTATTTTAAATATAATTATAGAAGAGTAGGAAGTCTAGACACGATATTATACCCTTTATTAGCTTACCATTGTGGACACTTTTGACTGAGCCCCCCGGGTCTCAGTGCTCAATCCAGTCCTGTTCAATGTGTTTATCAATGACCTGGGTGAAGGTATTGAGTGCACCCTTAGCAAGTTTGCGGACGACACTAAGCTGGGTGGAAGTGTCGATCTGCTGGAGGGTAGGGAGGCTCTGCAAAGGGATCTGAATAGGCTGAACCGATGGGCAGAGTCAACTGGCATGAGGCCAAATGCCGGGTCCTGTACTTGGGACACAACAACCCTATGCAGTGCTACAGACTAGGAGAAGTCTGTCTAGAAAGCTGCCTGGAGGAGAGGGACCTGGGGGTGTTGGTTGACAGCCGACTGAATATGAGCCAGCAGTGTGTCCAGGTGGCCAAGAAGGCCAATGGCATCTTGGCTTGTATCAGAAACGGTGTGACCAGCAGGTCCAGGGAGGTTATTCTCCCTCTGTACTCGGCACTGGTGAGAACGCTCCTCGAATCCTGTGTTCAGCTCTGGGCCCCTCACCACAAGAAGGATGCTGAGGCTCTGGAGCGTGTCCAGAGAAGAGTGATGAAGCTGGTGAGGGGTCTGGAGAACAAGTCTTACGAGGAATGGCTGAGGGACCTGGGATTTTTTAGCCTGGAGAAGAGGAGGCTGAAGGGAGACCTTATGGCTCTCTACAATGATGCAAAAGCAGGTTGTAGAGAGGAGGGTGCTGGCCTCTTCTCCCATGTAACAGGGGACAGGACAAGGAGAAATGGCTTCAAGATGCGCCAGGGGAGCTTAAGACTAGATATAAGAAAGAATTTTTTCACAGAAAGGGGCATTAGTCATTGGAACAAGATGTCCAGGAGGTGGTTGAGTCACCATTCCTGGAGGTATTTAAAAGACCTGTGGATGAGGTGCTGAGGGATATGGTTTAGTATTTGATAGGAGTGGTTGGACTCAATGATCCTGTGAGTCTTTTCCAACCTAGTGATTCTGTGATTCTGTGATAACTGTTAACACTTCATATCTGTTTTACCTTGTAATGCTGGAGGGTGGAGATTGAAGCAGAGTCATGCTTTTGTTGGTCGCCAGGATCCAAAAAGCCTCATTCTCAGTGATGATCACTACAGGAACATGGTTGTACAAAAAAAACTTTTTCCATTTTGTCTCCCCTGTGAATTTCAAACAGTTTTCTGTGGTTTGGCCACTTGACACAATAGATTGTAAACCTGTGCTTATCCTTTGCCGTTTCTTACCTTTTCACCAGGATGAGAGTCTGGGAAGTTGCTGACACCTATAAGCTGTACTGTAGTCTCCTTCCTTACCAGTTCTGTCTGAGTGGACACATCAGACAAGTCAGGGGTTTCTCTCTTTAGGAATATTGGTTTTGTCACTGGGGTGAGTGCCCACCATTTTGGCAGACCTAGAGCACTTACCTGCGCTGTAGACCAACAAGCCAGTTGCAGAGCCTTTCCTGTGTGCCCTTCCACACAAACTTCTGAACAAACAACTGTGCCACGTCCTAGCCAATGCACCATGCCCTGTTTGGCCATCCTGATCACAGGTACTCCCTAGGAACACTTAAATCTTCTTCAGTTGCTCTTGGCAACATTTAAGCCACATCAGCCTCATTTGTGAGAGCTGTCAGCTCCTGGCATGTCTCTTTTCTCTTCCACTGGTTTCTCTGTCCACCTCCATCCAGCAGTCAGTCCCAGAATTTACCATTGCCACTTCTGTGTTCTCCCTAACTGAGGGATGTTTTTGGTTTTGGGTTTTTTTTTTTTGAATGAAGTACAATTTTATGTCTATAAAATAAGAAATCACTACTTTTTCTTAGCATTGATGAATTAAAATAAAAATTTTAAATGTTAAATAATAAGTCTCAGGACATCTCAAAATTCAAAAGTAACACAAAAAGAATGAGAGAAGTTTAAGTAGTTCTTTAATTATACAAGTTTATTTATAGTGGTAACAACAGATCACAGGTACATACTTTAGAATCATAGAATCACCAGGTTGGAAGAGACCCACCGGATCATCGAGTCCACCATTCCCACCAACCTCTAAATCATGCCCCTCAGTACCTCATCCACCCGCACCTTAAACACCTCCAGGGAAGGCGAGTCAACCACCTCCCTGGGCAGACCATTCCATTGCCTAATGACCCTTTCAGTGAAGAATTTTTTCCTTATGTCGAGTTTGAACCTCAAACTGGAGGCAGCCAGAAATTCTTTTAATATCCATCTGGCACAAGCGTGTCATTTCAAAAACTACTCTACTCGTCTCTGTGATGTAACTAACATCTTACAAAGTTTTTTTCAGCAGAAAAGAGAAATCTTTACCAACAGCTTACACACTGGTGCTTACAGAATATCTACAAAATGACAGATGGCTGAGTTCAAGTTTCTAGAAATTGAACCAACATTTCAAATGAATACACTGTCGGGTATACTAGTGATAAAACTGATACATCTTTTCTTATCTAAGAAACTATCCTGGAGACAGTTTGCTCAGAATCAAGTTTTCCATCACGTAAAACATTCTGTTCAAAATTCCCAATATACTTCTCAAATAAAGTTAAACTCTCCTTGAACTGTCTAACAGAGGTTAAAATATTAACAAAAAGTATCAGAAACCAGAGTTATCATTCAAAAGAAAATTCCATAATTTCAAAAGCTGCTACCATCATGATTTCAAAGAAAAATCTGAAACTTTTAACTATGCATTAGATAATATCAGTATGTACAAAACAGTAATTTAAAGAGACTTCTGTTCCATTCAATTTATTTATGGTAGGACACTGCAGAACTGTAAATAAATTAAAACAATGAAGTAAAACTGAAGCATTTTTCATTAAAATGGAAAAATTCAGTAACATTTAAACAAGTCAAACTGCATTTTGATATTTAAAATTAAAAATGTGGTGATAATTAGAATTTTTCTGTGAAATATTTTTACCTATGAAAAATAGTTTCATCCAAAAAAAAAAGAAAGAAATCAAAGCCATTTCTCTAGGGGCAATTATCAAGGTTTTCTCAGAATTCAAATACATGTATGGTGCCTTACAAATTCTATATTAGCAATATCCCAACTCGGAGAAATTACAACCAGTATATAACATGAGATGCAGTAAAAGGAAAGTGCAAAGGAGGCTTGGTAGGTATCTGTGTATTGTAATTAGCGACCTACAGTGGTTGATTTTTTCACCAACACTTTTTATATCTGTCTATTTATATTTCATCCTTGTACTTTTCCCTACAAATATATATGTAAGATAATGATGAGTGTTCTCAGGAGACAGTAATTGCTCTTTGCTGGGTAGATTTAGTGACATGACAAGAAGTCAAATGTACTAGCATAATCTGAAGATCAGAGGTTTTGAAGTAGAAAGCCAGAAAGGAAGGCAAAGGACCCATAAAGCAGGGGATCAGAAAGCAAAGATAAGAAATTCATTGCCATGTGTTGCACAACTGGTGATCAAATAAAGTGGACAAGATGAAATACTAAAATTATCAAAGATCTTTACTTTTTTGCTTATTAAAAATGTTTAAGAAAGCTACTTCAAACAGTTCTGATTATCTTGTAGGATGTATGGGCTTCATTTAATTTGACTTTAATATTACAAATATTTTTTTTTATAATAGGTACCACAAAGTGGGGACTGCTTAGTGGGCCTTCAGACCTGTATAGAAGACTTTTTGCTATTCTGCTTTTCCTTTCCCTAATAAAACAATTTTATCTTTAGGAGGTTTATTTCTGTGAATAATGAGGGGAATAGAGCCTTTCATCCCTTAATGAGCAGCTCAACGACTACTTAAATTCTACTACTATGTTCAGAAGTGTTGTTGTCTCTTTGCCTGATTGTGTGAATCTTTAAGATAAGTACTAAAACTTCTAAGAACTGCATGAGGATCCCTGTAGGAAAATAAAGTTCTTTGTGCTTACATTTTTGAAATGAACACTTAAAATGTTTCAGGCTGTTGGCCTTCTTTATTGATGCCATAATTATCAATTTGAATTGATTCATGTCTGTGCTTTGAATCATTACCAGTCCTGGTAGTGCTGTATTAGTTGCACTGCATTATAACCACTGCGTAATAAAAAATGGCACTCATTAACACAGATCTGAAAAAGATAAATCAACATTTTTCATATTTTTCATTTTTTCTTTTGCTACATTTTATGAAGAAAAAAGGAGAGGTAACCTGCTTTCTCTTTTTTATTTTTTCTTTTTTTTTATATATTTCTGTACCTCACTTTAACAGCTGTTGGTTTCATATAACCATTAAAATCTCTATATCTATTCTTTGTTTCTTTCAATTTTGCTACAACTAAATTTCATTAACACTTTAGGAAATGCGAACATTTTCGTTCCATCTGCTAGATGGCTTTTAAAACCCATTTACTTTGATTTAGCAAATCTGGAAACAGCTGGCAAAAATGTATTTTATTAAGTTTCTCAGATTCATGTTTACAAGATATGTTGTAAACATATATTAACAAGTCTTTGTTAAGGTCTGTAATTGGTTTCTATTTCTCAGCTGCACAATTCCTTTCCAAATGTTAATCAACTAGGTGGTCAGATGTTTAGTTATCATTCTGCACATTAACCAGTTTAATGCATCTTAGTTTAAACGTCCAGAGCTGATGATTCAAATTACGTGCTTAAATGCTATGGAAACTGATATTTAATTTTTAGCCATTACCTTGTTTTTATTTTAATTCTGAAGTTAATTGTGATGTTTAAGTGACTTAAAAATGAACATGAAAAATAGATTCCCTACACAGGGTGCCTGTATACAAAAATGCTGGTATTTTACACGCTCTGATGTATCATCAGAATATGAGATGGGGGGATAGAGACTGCTTTATTGCTTTCTCATTAGCTCTTTCTGCCTAATTTTGGATGTGAGAGCCTATGTAAGCTGTTCTCATTCATCCTTAACTTGCTCCAATTCTACAACACAAGGCATTCTGCAGCCAGCAAAACCCACCAATTTGTTTCTGCAGCGACATGTCCAGAATTCTCATCTTTCAGAGCTGCACAAAATATGCCTATGTGTGTGAATTTATTGACAAAGAAATATTATGCTTTTGAAACATATTCTTTTATCTGCTATATCTATTTAGGGCTGCACTCTGCCAGAAGACTTTTAAATATTAAATAAGGGCTAACCTAGCCAGGGCAAAAAGCAAAGATGTGAAAGCAGATTCCTGTCAGAATGATGCTTAAATAAACAAACCCCAAAACTTTCATGTCACTTTCCCACCAAATTCCATACTGCTGTATTAAAAAAAACCAAAACCAACCAAAACCTATCACTTAGATGCTTTGCATCGTTATACCTGATGGGGTTTTTCAGTTCCATGAAGATATTTCAGATTGTCATTTTTAGAACATGCAATTAAGAGTAGATGTTCACAGAGCAGTGCCAGGATCTGAGATAGGAAAGATAAGGCTTGATCATCATTACTACACAAATTTAATCTTTGCTTTTTTTAGATCATTCATATTTGTAAATAAGGGCTTTGTGGTTTATTTTCTCTATGACCTGACCCATAAAATAGATATCTTTCATCTTTTTAATAATTTTAATTTGTGATCAGAATTTCAAGAGATAATTGAGTTCCGGGAAACAATAATACTATAAGCATTATCATTTGAATAAGCATACATAAATCAGAAATTTGTCATAATATTGTGGAAGTGAGGTATGCATCATCTTTATGCTCAGTCTATTCCCATAGATTCTTTCATTATCTCCGGTAAATGCCATTGGCATGTGCGGAGTCAAAGACTTCCAACACATTTAGGAATCCAGACAATACAGATAAATCTTCACTAACTTTCTGCTGACGAGGTTAGCTTCTTTTAAATGAGGGAAATTACTATGCTCAGAAATAGTCCCTGAAAAATGTAGCTAGACATCTTGGCACAGACGGCTTACTGATTTGAGTGATGTTCCCAAATAAAAGATTGGAAGACTGACTAATATCAGACTCACATGATATTTTGAAATATTTGTAAATAGTATACTGATAAACAAGTGCAACTTTAGCCATTGGAAAATTCCATATAGACAGTAAAAGCTCCCTTTGCTCCACTGAACCTGCACCTTCAGATTCTAAGGGAGTTCAGATGGTAAGAATCAATCCTGTTGAAACCGTATTTGGGTTTTATGTAACATATATAGTGGTGTTATAGCAAGTCTGTGTTAAAAATATTCACACATGATGCACATATCCCACCAGAATAAGGCCTTAAGTCATTAAACAATAAAATTCAGACAGTCAAAACAAATTGCTAAACATGCATGGGCACGTCTGTCGACTCATATCCTTATCTTCTTGTGTAAGTAGTTCTGACACTCTGAAATGTAGAGTTTAACATTTCATTTGTTCCAAGCTGCATGGTGTAGATTTTTAATAGTTTAAGTTGTGAACATCATAATTTTTATTGATGCAAGGAACTAGAAATATATTTGTCATGAAAATCTTCATGTAACAGCTTGGCTATACTTACCTTTATCAATGAGTTGTTGACTAAATATTGACTAAGATTTGAATTGTCAGTAAGGCATGTAGCTCACCCTTATGGGATATAATGAAGCCACAGTGACAGAGAATGTAAAACTTGCTTGGTCACTACCAGTATAAAAGTGTAGTATTAACTTTGCATGCTTTGATACGTGCAATCTAGATAACATGGGAATATGTCTATTAATAATAAAGAAGCATAGAACAGAGAGGATTATGTGATGGGATATCCTTGGAATGCTTCAGAAGTTGTACTTAATGACACTAATCATTCATACTATCAGCTCTCAAGTTCATGCTAGCTTTGCATACATGACAGGAGCCCAGCTGAGGATAGCACATTCTCACATTTCTTATACTAGAAAAACTCTCCTGTTCAAATTTCTGAATTCAGGCACTGAGGAGAGCAGAGAGAGGGAAATTACCAGGGGCAGTCACACGCCTCAGCTTCTCATGCAGGCCCCTCTCCACAAGCTTCTCTTATCCCTCTGAAAATGCAGGATTAGTGGGCAGAAGTGTGTGATCAGATTCTCACCTCCACCTACTGCAAACAGCACCAGCACTGGTGTGCCTTTCCACCTCCTCCTCCAGCATAAGGGGAGGTATATCACTGAGGGCAAAGGTGCCTCACCAGTCTGAGATGTTCCCAAATACATCTGTTAGAGCATGAAGGTGCTCTTGAAACATAAGTTATAAGTGTAACCGAAAGTGTAACCAAAGGTAAGTGAACCTAATGTGGTAGTCACCAAGGCAAAAGGCTCCGGAGCAGATGGTCGTGCTGGGACACCCTCCCTGAAAGCAGAAAAATCACAACTAGAACCACAAAGGTGAAATGCCCAGCAAGAGAGAGAGTGTCCTAAACCCTCACCTCCAGTGTGGGGGTAAAACCTGAGCTTCTGCTGAGCTGTCACACCACACTGACTTATCAGGGGTGGAGTGAAGAGTGATGGGGACAATCCTCCTGCTGTACAAGATCTGCACTTTGGGAGTACCAGTGACCAGGTCGTAGTGACCAGGTGTGGGTAAGCAGGGTGTGGTGCATAAGAAGGGTGTGATGAGGTAGTTTGCAAGGCCGGAGGTAAGTTCAGTCAGTGAGTGGGAGCCCAGACATGTTTTCCACCCTGTGGGAGGCTGCATCCTCTGCACCTGCCAGAAGGGATGTGTTAGCCAAGATTGAGCTCCCAGGAAAACACACAGATAACCAGGTCTCTGGCTGCAGGGAGTGCCCCCAGCTTGCACTGGGAACAGAAGGCAGCAGGGGCAACAGTTGTGTAAGGTGTGATTGGGTGGACAGTCTCCTCACTCTGGCGGCAGAGCTGTGACAGAAAGTAAAGAGGTTAAGGAGCACCAGGGAATCTGAGCAAGAAATAAACTGGTGGAACCACACACTGAGCTCTCTGAAACATGAACAGACATAACCACTGGAAAAAGCCCTTATCAAAGGGATTTGGTATCCTCTCTCCATCAGGGGGGATGTACGTACACAAATGTACGCAGCTTGGGAAACAAACAGGAGGAGTCAGAAGCTACCATGCTGCTAGAAAGATATGATCTGATTGCTGTTACTGAAATTTGGTGGGATGAATCTCATGACTGGAGTGTGGTTATCAATGGCTACAGGCTGTTCAGAAGGGACAGATCAGGAGGGAGGGCCAGAGGCATTGTCCTCTGTATTGGAAAATGGACAGAGAATGAAGAGCTGTCTCTGAAGAATAGCCATGAACAGATCAAAAGCTTACGGGTGAAAATAAAATATTGAGGAAACAGAGGGAACCTTGTGGTTGGTGTATACTACAAGCCATCTGATCAAGGGGAGACCACGGATGAGGCCTTCTTCCTCCAGCTACAGGGGGCTTCACACTTATGGTTGGACTCGATGATTCGGTGAGTCTCTTCCAACCTGGTTATTCTATGATTCTGGGATTCTGTGATTCACAAGCTCTCTTCCTAAGGGGGACACACCCTGACATCTGCTGGAGAAGTAGCATGGCAAGCTTTAGGTAATCCAGGAGACTCCTAGAATACATCAAAGATAATCTCTTAACCCAGATAATAGACACCCCTACCTAAGGGGATGCAATACTGGTCCTGATGGTCATCAATGCAAGTGAGCTTATCCGAGAAGCTATGCTAAAGCACATGGAGAACAAGGAGGTGATTAGGGGCAGCCAGCATGGCTTCACAAAGGGCAAATCTTGCCTGACTAACCTCGTGGCTTTCTATGATGGGGTAACCACATCAGTGGACATGGAAAAAGCAACAGAAGTAATCCATCTGGACTTCTGTAAAGCCTTTGATACAGTCCCCCACAACATCCTTCTCTCGAAATGAGAGAGATATGGATTTGATGGGTGAACTGTTAGATGGATAAGAAATTCAGAGAGTGGTCAACACCTCGATGTCCAGATGGAGACCCATGGCAAGTGGTGTCCCTCAGGGGTCTGTACTGGGACCAGTGCTGTTTAATATTTTTATCAATGATATAGACAGTCAGATCGACTTCCCCCTCAGCAAGTTTGCAGATGACACCAAGCTGAGTGGTGCAGTTGTCATACCAGGAAGATGGGATGTCATCCAGAGGGACCTGGACAAGCTGGAGAAGTGGGCCTGTGTGAATTTTGTGAGGTTCGACAAGGCCAAGTGCAAGGTCCTACACCTGGGTCAGGGCAATTCATGGTTTCTATAGAAGCTGGGGGTCTATGAGGATGATCAGAGGGCTGGAGCACCTCTGCTATGAGGACAGGCTGAGACAGTTGGGGTTGTTCAGTCTGGTGAAGAGAAGGCTCTGGAGAAGCCTTATAACAGCCTTCCAGTGCCTGAAGAGGGCATACAAGAAACCTGGGGAGGGACTGAGAAACTGAGTGTCCATCAATATTCTTCACTCCTGTATATTAAATGTGATTCAAGAAGCCTCATAATTCAGGGTCAAAACTCTAAATTTATCTTGCTGCCACAAATCTTAGCCAAAAATCCTTTGCTTTTTTACAGTGATGACAACTCTTCTCTCTCCCTGTATGCTTTTATTAAGCTCTCTAATTTATTCCAAACCTTTACCAAAACATACTAGGAGCTCAATTCAAAGTCATGATAATGAGAGCTGGTTACCTTACCGCCGTTACAAATCATACTAAGTGCTAGAAGCATACCTAACCAGACATAGAAAATCCTGCAATCCTGAAATATTACTTTCCCTTTAAACCCTACACCCCCACCCCCAGCCTCGAGGGAATTAGATTTTCCATGTAAAAAAAGCCCTAAAATATCACAGTTCATGAAAGACAGGAAATACATTTATAACGTGCAGCTCTTGTGATAATTCAGACCTACTAGGCTCATATAGTCATTGTGTCTCTGAAGGGAGATATTGGCTCTAATGCACAGCCTACTCTGCCAAACCAAGAACAAAGTCAAAATAAATCAATCCCAATATTTGACATTTAGGAAGTTATCAATACAACTGTGGGGGGTTTGGGGGTTTTGGGGGTTATTTTTTGTGAGGTTACACTCAATCTCAGTATTGAAGAGAGTATATATCAGTGTTGCTAAATGCAGTTATTATTTTACTGGTAGATCAAGCAAAGTCACAAACCTACATATTAGGTTGAGGTGTGGTATAGGAACTTTCATGTGTGTTTTCTCTTCTGGTTTACTGAGAACAACTGACTTATTTGTCCCTGGACAAGTCTGGTAAAGATTAACACTGCCATTCTCACTCACCACTCAAAGCAAGTTACATAGTGATATATAACTCAGCGGAGGTTTCTGTCATCCCTGAAGGTATGTTGCTTCCTTTAATTTGATATAGTCATCAGACAGAATAGCTCATCCTATTCTCCAAGCTGAATTGTGATTGTCCCATCAGGCTTCTTAAGCACCTCCAGTTAATCCTTCAGTGTTACTGAACACAACACCTCATGCAGTGAATGCATTTATGAATACATCATTTTCAGGCCTCACAACAAAACTGTAAAAAAAACCCAACTCAGCCAACAAACTAACTAAATAAATAAACAAATAATAAAGTGCATTGTTTTAAAGTCTGTATTATGACCTTTGTGCATACTGTGAGTGTTGGCATCTCATGATAAAAAGTTAGCTCCATAGACCAATGAGACAAAAATGGCAGTCGCTGAGGTAGCACAATATACAGCAATGTTTGTATTTTATCTGAATACCAGGAACTCCAGGAGCCAGAATGCAGAAACTTTCTACAAATCTGTCCAAGAGAACAAATGAAGGGCCTTGGAGCACAATTAAGCAAATAACTACTTTTATTTGACATTCCTCATCAAAGTACATGTTTTTTCTCATGAATTTAAAACATGAAGTTGAACAAAACACATTTCCCCTTCTCTTGTTCCCCAAATAAAGTAACCCTAAGACCATCACTTTGAATTGCTGGCTGTATTAGCTAGCATAGCCATCAAATATTCAGCTCGGAGTCTGAATGAGCACAAATGTTGACAACAGTAAACAAACAGAAAGAAAAAAAAAAACTCTTCAAAACTACTGTATAAGTGATTATGAATAATTCCTTGTCAGTTATTTAAAGGAGATTATACACCAAACCACCTCTATTCCATATTTTTATGCTTCTAATTAACAATAAAGGGCAAACACAGCATTAAGTTGAGTATTTGCTGTGTTGTAGAGAACTAATATGCATTACTTGTAGAATATGCATATAATGGGACCAAACCAAATGCCTTCATCTCAACTTTGTTAACTTAAATTCTAATGGAACAGATGTCTACAAATAGTTATTCACCCTGCTCTTTTTAAACATTTTTTGAGTATAAGGGCTGCACATTTTCTAATATTCAGCATCACTTTCAAATTATTCCTCTTCAAGTTTATACAATACTAAATGGACATAAATATATCCTGATTGCAAATAGGGAGAAAGTTTGAAATATCATTTATGTGCTTGTCTAGCACAAGAAAAAAAAATACTCTATAGCATAAGATGATTTCTACTTCTTCCTCTTATGGAGTATAGCAAGAAGAAGGAGAGCAATATTGGTGAAACACTCATGCATAAGGGTTTCCTTCACATCCCTTAATTTCCCAAGGGCAAGATCGAGGGCATCAGATAGGTTTATAAGATACCATATATGAGGGTCAGGAAGGGTGAGTGATGCTTCTTGATAGAGCATTTATGAAAACATAACATTTCTTGTTTAGATATTTTATGAATGCTCTCTATTTTGAGTCTTCTCCTTCTCATGAAGGGATAGATCTTCTTTATCTTTTAATCTCTAATATACTAAGGCTTTTACCTCCCTAACAGGCACCAATAACTACCAAATATATTGTCACAAAAAGTGCACATAACCTCCTCAAACTAATAGGTAGTACTAAGTATGAAAAGTTTCAGTCACAATTTCAAATGTATTTGACTAATGTATCTGTATAAAAATGTATACATCATAAAAAAATATATAAATAATAATTTGTACAGTAGTCATTCTCCAAAAGGTCTCTTGATATATAAAATTGGAAGACCAGTTGTCAATTAGGGGTGAGAGAAGGAGAGCACTCTGGGAAGTACACCTATTTTGAGTTTCTAGGTAAAAGCTAAGCCAAACTTGCGTAACACTGTGCTCATGCAGTTTCACAGACATAATGGACGTATTTGCTGAAAGAAGATAATTTAATCCATACTGTGCATTTGTTGAAGCAAGTTTGCAAATGGAAATCAGAGTTTTAGAATTGAAAAAAAAAAAACCACTTTCAGTAGGGAAAACATTCCCTACAAGGAACAAGGGAGAACATTCTGGTGATTATAATGACTGTATGTCATTGTTTCTTTGCTCCTTTCTCCAAATTGCACTTAATAGGAACTTAAAATCCAGCAATATTTTTCACAAAACTGAATAAACTTCATTTTTTCCTAAGCTAGCAAATGGATATGTTAGCATTGATGTAAATTAAAGCACAGACTATTTTATTTCCTGACAACTTTTAGATTTTCTCAAATATTTCGTGAGAAAGGACATGTTTTCTATAGGCAGCTGATAACAAACAACTTGCAATTCTGTTGTTTTATTTTTATTTTTCCTCCTTTGCTCAGTGGCATAAAACAGCACCAGAAATTTTTACCTTGAGTGTCTTCTTGAAATTATCTGTGGTATTTGCCTCCTCTGAATGTTACAATGCAAAATCTGTTTAACTTAACAAATCATGTGTAACGGTAATTACCATGATCAAGCAGAAGAATTTTGTGCCAGCCTTCTAAAATTACACTTAGTCATTAAAATAAGACTCAGGTAAAATATAGTTTTCCTCTCACTTCAGTATGAGACAGATAATTGTATGCTTGGTATTGGATTGGTGAATTCTCAGGACATCTTTGCAAGGCAGATTAACATTTTAACGCTCTGTCAATCACTTTATGCTCTTTAATGTATAAAAAGTCCTATTAAGATTCCATCACCTTAGGAAATGTACAAACAAACATTAAAGTAAAAGTCTGTGGTATAATAAAGCAAACAAGGAGGAGGGACTCAACAGAACTAAGGGATCTCTAGCAGATTAGCAGAGCAGGTAGCTGGAAGACATAGGGATGGAACTCAGATAATTCCTATTTACAGATGGGTTGGCTGGGGTCATCTTAGCTAAACTTCTACATTACAAAAACATTGCAACTGAAAAATCTTAACTGATCATCATCCTTGCATAAAGCTTCCAATGGTGCTCCACCTCTGTACTTAACAGCTTCTGGCAATGCATTAGACAGTTTCCACATCTGGGAATTTCTTGCAGGCAGCTTCAGCATACAAACCAAAGCATAAACTGTGTGATATTTCAGTGCAGTTGGTTTGTTGGACTTTCTATAGGTTATCAACAGTTTTGAGTGATCCTTTTCTGGTTAATGATGCCAGTCCTTGATAGAATTGAGATGAAGTGGGTTGAATTTCCAAACTAATATTTTTTCTTCCAGTCTGACAGAAGGTAAAACCTGTATTTTATAATCTAGGTGATATGCACACTGGTAAGTAAAATGCAGTTTCTTATCAAGAGCAAGACAGGAAAGATTATTTTAAATACAGTCCTGTGGCGAATTTTTGACCTTAGCTTATACACTGCATTTGCAATAACAGCCAAAACCCAGAAACTTCCACAAGTATCTTTCTTGACCTACTTCAGATTCAAAATCAAATGGATTTCTTTAAATTAAGTATTTTTGATGGCATTTGCAATATAACCTAGTTGGCTATACATTCCACTTGAGATTAATGACCTAAAGTAGAAGGGTTTACAATTTAAAAAGAATGCTGCTCACTAACCTATGCATTTCACACTGTCTCATGACCAAACTGAAGTAATGTATTGAGACCTCTTCATTGGTCATGATACATCATATAATAAAAAAGATACTTCATATTCAATAAACTACATAGCATACAATATTTTTCAGATGAGAAACAAAACATTCGAAATCAAATGTCTATAATGAACTACACAGATGACGGTATTTACTGACCATACCCTTGCTACTTCAACTGATAGAGAATTTAATTAAAATGTATTCTCCTTATAGAAAAAAAAAAGAATGAAAGTGACATTTAAGTTGTTTCAGTGAACAGTTTGGCCGTATCTACTTCAATCTACTGGGCAATAAAGGAAAGATTTTGTTTATATTTGAAATCTTCATTCAATTACATATCCAAACACAATCCAGATGTCTCTGCACAATACTTTGTGTGTATGTTAGATAGTTTGTTCCTTTTGTTTGCTTATTGAATAATGAGGAATGCTGCTGTCCTTTACTTAAGTTTTTCTTTTGGCAACAAGTACTGAATATGCTAACCAGTTTCTGACACACAGCTTACTAACTTCTGTACTATTTCTTGGAGAGGATCCATTTTTTCTGTCTGGAATTATTGTCAGGAGATTTACCTCAGACTCTCTGGTTTTGTAGTTTTATCTGTAGAAGCTAATACATTGTGCTCTACTTCTATTTTCCTGAAGAAAATAGCACTGTCATAGTCAGTAAAATCTGTTAAATGTAATGGATTGTTCTACAATTTCATTATTTTTCTATAGCGTGCCATTCATTTGCAGGCTTTAATCAAATACCCAAAGCAATTATGATATGCACTTGAAATTACTCTGAAAACAGAGATTAGCCTTTACATGAATAGTTTACATCAAATATTATACATACACATAAATGTGCTTCAACAATGACTCTGTTACCTTGCCTTTTGTAAATTTTTTTACATCTGCAAAGTCAGCATAAGTCATTACTACATAACAGTGTATTGCAGAATATGTGGAGGAAAAAAATGCAAACAGCTTCTGCTGCTTTTAACTGATGTTTTACAAGTATTGAAAAATGTGGTAAAAATTCTCTATCTTGACTGATGTGAACGGTCACGGAATTTTGTGTAACTGAAAGTTCATATTAAATTCATCGTACAGTGTCAGGTGCATTGATTTGTTTAATCCAAGAATTCAGAAACATTAAAAATTATCATATATCTGCTACCTTACAGGAAAAGATGATAAGTTTTTGTCTCCTTAAATAACCAGAAAATACAGCACAGTAAAACCTCAAATTAATATAATTTCTCAGCAAAGAAGGTTGATACAAAATACATAATTTTGTTCATGTCAAAAAATCCATAAGGCTTTATTGAATGTTCAAACTATTGTATTTTTTTTTCTGTGGATGTTTCTGCTCCTTTTTTCTTTGTGATTTGGTACAGATATGAAGCTGTTTTTCTGAAGTAGCCATTTTGCATGTGGTTGCTTCAGCTCTTCCTTTCTGTCTTATGACTACTTCTATTATCCTTTTCTCTTATCATGGAATGGATGATTTAGGTCTATACCTGTAGCATTTAAATGGAAACAATCATTGTGAGAGACAGACATGGCAAGAGGGACACTAACATAAATACCTCCAGCTTAGAACAGACTAGAAACATCTAGCTTAGTGAAGGCAGCCTCAAGCTGTCACAAATTGAAGCCCTAGAATTATGGAAGCAATTTCAAGAAAAAAAAGTCCATGTATTCTTCCCTACTTTTTTGTGGTTAACTTCCTCAGTAATAATGCACCCCAACATATCACAATTGTTTCTATTCCATTTCAAAAAGCAATAGTTACTCAAATTTCCAAATTCATTTTCTCACCCTTAATGGCAACTTTAGCAACATCAAAATAAAATAAATTCCCAACTTCCTGGAATGTGTGGCAGTCAGAGGTGCCAATTTGTTGATGTAAGCATATGAGGTCAGCATTAATATTTTGTATTAACATTGAATCTTCACTTAAAAAAGATCAATTTCAGCAGTGTTCTCTGCTAAGTTACTTACGGTTGCAAGGAGAAAATGATTTGAAAATTAAAATCTCCATAGAAACTGATGATGGACAAGACCCAAGAGAGGCCAAAAAGAGATTCTCAACTCAATCTCTCACATGAAGACAGAATTAAAGAAAAAAAGCGTTAAACTGTAACTGTGTTCACGGTATTACTAGCAGTTTTACATATAAAATAAAGTAAAATTTCCCTAAAATATTTCTGAAAGACAAATGTAATTAGTAGATGAATATAGTGAAACAGAAAGGAAATTCTACATTAAGTTCGTGGTAGAAAAAGGTGCAAATTACTTTCTGTTTTTCAGAGACTTTAATTCTTCATGTCCATGCCTAAATACAAAAAAAGCAAATGATTACCTACTAAGATTATCTCTGACTATTCTTTACAGACTTTTATCATGCATTAGTGGTATGTCAGAAATCTGCACAGTATCTTCACGTTCAGAATTCCTACAGAAACCTATATCCACCAAAAAAAAAAAAAAAAAAAATAAATGTACTTATCCTTTTTTACTGTGTTATAATCATGTCACAGTGACATGGTTACTGCTTCTAGAACCTCAGCACAAAATTGATACAGATGGTTTGCTGGCAGTTGTGCCATTTTTGCTGGAACAACATGAAGATGAAATAAAACATTTATGTGATTCTGTTCTGGTGCTGCAAGAAGACTGACAGCACCAAAAAGAGCCTGTCAGTGAAAAAGTAACCCCATAATATTTGGAAACATACTTAAACTAGATGGACCATTACATATGAAATCAGCATTCAGAGCATGTGGCCTCGGATATTTTTTTAACTTGGAACTCTGAATCTTAGAGGAAGATCTAACGTAGCATTGAATCAGAAACCTGACCTCTACAGACAGCTGCTGAGAGTTGTCTTTTTTTCTCTTATAAATGTTTTCTGTTCTCAAATCCTCCACTGTCTTCGGTGGACAACAAAATTTGTAGCAGAAAACAAGGAAATAAGCACTAAAATTGCCTTATTTCACAGGTCGCTGAACTAAAGCCATATAAGCAAAGAGAGCCAGGTGAAGAATCAGTCTCACAGCCTAGGAAAAGGAAATAATGTTGTTGCAGAGACTGCTTAGAAAACCTTGTCTGTACATAGCTACCAACTTCCATATCTCCTCTTTCAAGGCCATTCAACTGATTATGAACAGCAACTACAAAATTTGCAGGATAATTCAGGTTGGAAGGGACCTCATGAGGCTTACAGACCTCCGTAAGCACCAGTATCTGTGATTCTAAGACTTCTTTGATCTCTCTATATTGTTGCCCTTACCGGTCTCTTCTTAGATTCTGATCCATAAATGTTCACCAGAACATCATCCATCCCATAAAAAAGCACTATTCATCAGAACTGCTCCTTTACACAGGGGCAGCTCCCCCCTTCTCTTCTCTGTTTTACCTAATGAGCTGCTACCTATCCATCAGAGTGTGCTGTGTCAGACACTCTCCATTGACCCACAGCCAACCCAAAGTCTGTACCTGACCATCTTCTTCCAGTTAGAGGCTTGGTCTCTACAGGGTCTCTAGGAAGACCTATCAATCTCCTTTTATTGTTCCTGGAGATGCTCACCTTCTGCAGATCCTTAACCTAATGACAGCCTTTCAGCTCCAACATACCTTCTATGGGCAAGGACATCCTTTCCATCTGTATGGGTGCTCCCTCTGCCTGCACAAGCCCCGAGAGCTCTCTTCTCTACAGACCCACTTTGGGCTCAGACCTCCCAACGTGCTACTCCTATAAATGCTGAGGATGGCACTATCTGTGGTCCATCACCTCTTATATGCCAAATCCATCAGTTTCTGTCTCCTTTCCATACTTGTTCTGGCACAAATCAATACATCTGTTAGCCGCTCCTAGGACCTTCACTAGCTTCAGGCTGGGAAGTAGTACAGATTCCTCTCTAGCATCAGCTGAATGGGAATTATCTCTGCCTCTTCAGAAGTCAGTTGAAGATAGAGAGTTAAAGTACCATTAGATCAGCGATAGCTGACAGACATCATTAGAAGCTGTAATTTTGATAATAGAAGGAAAAACCTCTTAAAGCAATGCACCAGAAGCTGCCCCACCACACACCAGCAGCAGTAGCACACACCCCAAGGCTCCCAGAAGCTCCCAGATCTGGAAGCAGAGATCATAAATCACTGTTGCTGTGAGAGGCATCTGTTTGCACTGCATAAGTCTACAACTAGGGATGACTAAAAGATGATCAAAATGCTCAGCTTTTCATCAAAACAGCATTATAAAAAAAGAAAATCTTTTGCGGAAACATTGCAATTTCTCACTCTTTCAAGATTTAAAGAAAATATTTCTTTTATCTTTCTAACTCTGCAGGATTTTGACTTCACTTTCAGGTCAAACATTTATGTGAATAAAATAGTTAATGATTTTATTAAACATGATTACTAGGTATTTTCTTATCAATAAAATATGCAGAAACGTTGTAACAAATGAACTTTATAGTGCTGACCTTTTGACATATCTTAATTGAAAGATTTATTACTGTTTCTGTTTTGTGAATATTTTAACATTTTTGCCTTTTTTTTACAAGAAGAATAAAATTCAAATACAATACAATACAATGTACGGAGCCAGTTAATGGCTCTTCCAGCATTTTTTTATTACCATATAATTCATAAATATGATAAACTAGTTTAATTAACTATTTTGGAATGGATGGTAAGAATGCAGAGTTTTTTCACATTGCAAGAAATATGTTCAGAGCACGGATAGACAGAGAAGCACCTAAGGACAAACCTGGAACTTGTGAAAAGAGATATTTTGAAATAAATTACATTTGTGTGGCACTCACTTTAGAAAGACATACTGAACATTCCACCAATGGTATTTTCAATGACAATGTACTCTCAGACTTATCTCAAAAATTTTTGCCTTGCATTTTTTTTCTCTTGAATGTCCCCAGTCAGGTTAGCTACTGCAAACTAAAAAAACTAAACAGTATCAGGAAGTTTGTTCTTCTCAGATAGCCTTTGCTGAAGTAATATTTCTATACCTTAAAAAAAAAAAAATCCCAAATGACAAAAAGTGCATTCGTATAAGGTAATTTACATAATAAAAGCTATATGATTTAAGCATTGTCATCTGCTCCAGAGGCTTTCAAAACCACCTTCCTAAAATTCTGCTGAAATTACTTTTTCCCCTAATGCATATTGCCATTCCTTTTCAGAAGTTTCACACTGATAGGGAAGGCTTCAATATGATTTTGCCATAAATGTTTCTCATTCTGTTGTCAGATATTTGCACAAAGACATTGTAAAAGATTCGTTAGAATGTCAGCTGTATGTTTTCCATAACAGGATTTGTTTTTTTTCTTGCATCCACAAGTTTACACATAGCCTTTAACATTGGGCTTTTATATTCATATTTTCTTCCAATGTTCCTTTTATCCTCTGCTAGAAGCAGTAGATGTCAGCTGTTATAATAAAGCAGTCTGCAAAAAATTATTCTCGTTTTTTTTCTAGTTCCACTTAAAAATTGATAAACTACACATTTCATACCAGTATACTTAGCTCTTAAGTAATGCTTTCCTTTACAAGACTCATAGGAGACATTCCACAATCAGAAATGCTAGGGAGCAAACATGAGTGGCATGAGCAAGATTTCTTCTGAATTTTCATATTACTGTCATTTACATCTTGACTGCAGACTTAGATTTTGAAATAAGGAAAATGTTATAAAATCTAGCAATTGCAGTTACAAGGAACCCCTTTTTGCAAGTATGTAATTTGCTGTGAGTGAATCTCGGATTTGCTAGTTAGGATCTTCAACATGTGGATCAGCTCAAGAACCTTGATCACAATCACAGAATCACAGAATCACAGAATAACCAGGTTGGAAGAGACCCACCGGATCACCGAGTCCAACCGTTCCTACCAAACACTAAACCATATCCCTCAGCACCTCGTCCACCCGTGCCTTAAACACCTCCAGGGAAGGTGAATCAACCACCTCCCTGGGCAGCCTGTTCCAGTGCCCAATGACCCTTTCTGTAAAGAATTTTTTCCTAACGTCTAGCCTAAACCTCCCCTGTCGGAGCTTGAGGCCATTCCCTCTTGTCCTGTCCCCCATCACCTGGGAGAAGAGGCCAGCACCCTCCTCTCTACAACGTCCTTTCAGGTAGTTGTAGAGAGCAATGAGGTCACCCCTCAGCCTCCTCTTCTCCAGGCTAAACAACCCCAGCTCTCTCAGCCGCTCCTCATAAGGCCTGTTCTCCAGCCCTTTCACCAGCTTTGTTGCTCTTCTCTGGACTCTCTCCAGAGCCTCAACATCCTTCTTGTGGTGAGGGGCCCAGAACTGAACACAGTATTCGAGGAGCGGTCTCACCAGTGCCGAGTACAGAGGGAGGATAACCTCCCTGGACCTGCTGGTCACGCCGTTTCTGATACAAGCCAAGATGCCATTGGCCTTCTTGGCCACCTGGGCACACTGCTGGCTCATATTCAGTCGGCTGTCAACCAACACCCCCAGGTCCCTCTCCTCCAGGCAGCTTTCTAGACAGACTTCTCCCAGTCTGTAGCACTGCATAGGGTTGTTGTGCCCCAAGTGAAGGACCCGGCATTTGGCCTTGTTAAACCTCATGCCATTGGACTCTGCCCAGCGGTCCAGCCTGTTCAGATCCCTTTGCAGAGCCTCCCGACCCTCCAGCAGATCGACACTTCCACCCAGCTTAGTGTCGTCCACAAACTTGCTAAGGGTGCATTCGATGCCTTCATCCAGGTCATTGATGAAGACATTGAACAGGGCTGGAGCCAGCACTGAGCCCTGGGGAACCCCACTTGTCACTGGCCTCCAGCTGGATTTCACACCATTTCCCACCACTCTCTGGGCCCGGCCATCCAACCAGTTTTCCACCCAGGAGAGTGTGCGCCTGTCCAGCCCAGAGGCTGACAGTTTCTCAAGCAGAACGCTGTGAGAAACTGTGTCAAAGGCTTTGCTGAAGTCCAGGAAGACCACATCCACAGCCTTTCCCTCATCCAGTAGCCGGGTCACTTTGTCATAGAAGGCGATCAGGTTAGTCTGGCAAGACCTGCCTTTTGTGAACCCATGCTGACTGGGCCTGATCACTCGGTTCTCTTGCATGTGCTTCATGATAGCACTCAAGATCACCTGTTCCATGACTTTCCCTGGCACTGAGGTCAGACTGACAGGCCTGTAGTTTCCTGGGTCCTCCCTGCGGCCCTTTTTGTAGATGGGCACAACATCAGCCAGCCTCCAGTCCAGTGGGCAATAACACTGATCACAATGCCTCTTCTCTATAGAAAACATCTCTTATGAGTAGAAAGTTCTCAAGCACCACAAAAATTGTCTTTATTATTTATCTTCAGGTTCTCTTTGTGTCAGAGAAAGATAATCCAGTATCTCTCCTCCTCCCTCCCTTTCACCGGAACCATTAAAAAACATCTATTTTTCATCACAGAGCCAAATTGTCACATGCACAGCTCAGAAAAGGAAATAATCAAATCAAAATAAACAGTGACCCTTAGCAATCTGGAGTGACTGAGAACTGTATTTCCTAGATTAGCTGTAATTGCCTTTTAAACAAAAAGGCAATTTTAAACAGAAAGAACTGTTTGAGGAGTCAAATAGACTGCTGAAATGAAATTACAGGCAACAATACTTTTTCTTAACCCTCCAAATGTTGTTGCCTCTATTTCTAGGTCTTCTTTTTTATTATAAGGGTTTTAAATTATATACTTCTAATACCTTTCTAATTTTCTGCTTTTTCCTTTGAAATTTCTTAAAGCTAAAACTTGGTTTGATCATATTTATCTAGTTCACCTCATGTAAATATCCGATTGTAAATTATCTTCCACTGTGCTTTTCTCAGTCCACATATTGCTTTACCTCCAGGAATTGCCAGTCTAGTATCCTCACCTTCTTTCTTTCTCAGTTTGGTTTTTTTTTCTTTTTTTTTTTTTTTAATTAGCTAATGAAACAGATTTAGGCATGATCTTTTCATATTATCTGAGAACTGACATTGGTTTTATCATACCTCTCACTGAGTGTGCACACAAATGGCATCTTTACAGGAACAATGAATGTAAAATAAGCTTCTCCAGCACTTAAATCCCCCACATGCTAAAACAAACAAAGCGCTTGGGAAGATTTTGTTTTCTAAGAGAATGAAACAACTATAAAAACGACAAAAAATATATGGAGCAGATCTATGTAATTATGGTTTGAATGTCAGACAATAATGTAATCTATAGTATTTAAGTTAGATTAGCATTAATGCCGGTTTCTGTATTGCTCTGTTCCCATAGGATTTCTTTCAAAACTTACAGAATTAAAGGGAAAGAAATTTATTGATCTCAAAGAACTGTGAATTAGGTTCAGATGGTTTACTTGTTTGGTGTTCTCTGATACCTCAGAAAGTACTTTTCTTATTCAAAGCTATAAGTTCCTTCCTTCATAAGCTCCAATTCTGCATACTATCAGCATAAAGACTAAGCTGCTGACAGCATTTCTGAAACTGTGGTATTATACCAATTTATGATACAACTGAAAGTAGGCTGCATGAACAGAAAGATTTATGCTGTAGATCACTTGTTCATTTGTGAAGATATTTTTTTTTCAGCTCACTAGTGTGCAGCATGATGACTTTCCTGCCAAAGTTGTGTATCAAACATAAGTGCCCTTCACTGTCATAAGTATGTAGCAAATTTCAGTAGGGTGTTTGTTACATAAGTGTTCTGCCTTTTAGAAATGCTAAATACTTGCCTTCAGAAAATCATGGAAGTTTTAAAATGAGTTACAATTTAATCACCAAAAACTCCCAGATAATCAAACCATCCAACCAACCAACAAAGCAATAAAATCCAAAAGTTTAGCCTGACAAGTTACCATATTACTTCAAGAGACAGAATGCATGTCACAAATATTAATTGCCATTCACCATTTACCTGTTTCCAGAAATTAAAAGGAAAGATCTGTCAGATGAATATAAAAACGTATATGTACATGCAATCGCCATTAGAAATTGAAACATCCCATATAGACTCATATTTTATGGAGCATATCATTGGATTTGGTTGTTTACGAGACAGACTGGCATGACAAATGATGTGTGACACAGCAAGTCAACTTTAAAATAAAATGAAATTCTTCTGTTTCTGGATCTGCTACTTTGGATTATGTCTAAACAAAACACATCCATAGGAATGGAATGATAAAGTATTCAATGCATTTGAAATGTCAAGGGTTGCACCAGTTCAGCTAGAGTTAGAAAGGTGGAGGGAAGTTTGGCTTTCCAGCTACAGAATAGACTGTAGCTAGTTCCTCACATCTGATTACAGTTCAGAATAGCCCTCAAGAAGTTGAAAACAATTTCAACAATTTATAGAAACATATTTCAGGTCATTTGTTTTCACTGATTCCTCAGTACTGAAAGCTAAGAATGATTCTTAAACATATTCATTTTTTTTTTAGAATCAGTTTATGTTTCAACAACATATGGTAGCATTACAGCTGAGAGGAACTCGTTTCTTAACTAGTGAAGTGGTATAGTAGAGCAAAAAATATCAGGAACAACCAATTATTTTTGAATGGTTTAAATGATCTGATAAACATTGTCATGTTTTTTAAATTCTTCTGAAAATCATGACAGAAATGAATAGTACTCTATTTTTTTTTTTTACATGAGCCCTTTTTATAACAGCATAATATGCAAGATGTTCAATTCAAATTATGTTATCATTATTGCAAAACCAGTTTCAAATACTACAAACGTGCTTTAAGAAATCTTAAAAGTAGTTTAGGGTAGCTCTACTACATTCCTTGAACGGTGAATAGTACTCAGAGTTAAGAATTTCTTTGTCTGCTCCCTTGTTTTCTTGTATTCATGAAAGAAAACACAGAACATAACAAAAAATAGTATCAAAACACAATACTATCCTTCCAATATACAAATGCCACATCTGAAAACTGTTATTTAATTATTAAAAGCTGTTGAATCTCTTAAAAGCTTACTATCTGCCACACTCCTTTCAGAGCTGTCTGTGAGTCCTAACTACAGGCTATAAAATGTATCTTGTTAGTAATAATAGCTTCTTAGGAAGTGCTTAACCAAAAGGGTATTCAATGGGGTCGGAGGTGTTCAGTTGAGAAGCCTTGAGTCAAGACTCTGGCCATACTAAGAAACTTGAAAACAGATCTCCCAGTTTTGCAGGTAAGTCTCCTGGCTTTTGGGGAAGATAGGAACAGGCACACCTGTATGTGTGCCAAAAATGTTCAGAAGTGGGTTTTGGGTTTGTTTGTTTGTTTGTTTTTGATTTGAGAATAAGGCTAAACTAGCAAAAGATCTCAGGAGAAAGTCAGAGATGTCAAACATTTAGTTGGTTTTGTCTGTTCAATAGATATGCAGACTTTGGCAACAGCAGCAATCTTAATCCACTTCCAAATTGTGAAAAGTATTTAAAGGGAAGGTGGAGATTCCCTTTCCATAAGAACAGACAAGGATAGGAAATGAGGCAGTGTGCACAAGTTGATGCAAAGGAAATTCTGTTTGGATATAAGGAAAAAAAAGTGTTCATCGTGAGAACAATTAAATGTCAAGGTGGGTAGTGTGATGTTATCTTCCCCAGTGGTATTATTCAATAACTGGCTTCACAGGTCCCTGCATAACCTAATCTAAGGTCCTGCTTTCAGTGAAAGTTTATGCTAGATGATCTCCAAGGGTACCTTCCAGACTAAACCTCTCTGTTAAGAGCAGTCGCATTTGCAATTAACCAGGTTAACTACTTTCTTCATGGTGGTGATATTTGTTTTGATGTTTCAATAATGGAAAAACTACCATGGCTACAAGAAACTTTAAGAGTAATCTAGACCACAAACCTATTTTAAGGCAGCATCCTCTGCACCTGTTATCATACCAATGATCTGAAGCATCATGGCTTAATCTTAAAAAATTTACTTGACCAATGCCTTGCAATCATTATTGTAAGGATTATATTCCCTATCTTAAAGCTTTCTCACTGCAGTTTAAGCCTATTACTACTTCTCCAATAAGCTAAGGGCATGATTACTCTTTTCGTTTTCTTAATAAGTTTTGAACATATATCCTCCGTCTCTTTTTCAAGCTATGCATCCCCTTCATTCTGCCTTTTCTGGTAGGTGCTAGGCATGGATTTTTTTTATACTAGAAAAGCTCACAGTCCTCTCTATGGACGTAACTATCATAAAAGGCTTGGTGATTAGTGCTTTCCTTCCTGCCACCCTTTCATTGAAATCATTGGGAACTGAGCACATAATTACTACTCTGGAAGTCTGCCCCATATTCAGTAATTGTTCAATGCAATGATTGCATTTTTTTGTTAACTCACCCTTTTGTCTCAGATGTCAGAACCCTGCAAAGGGATGCTTTGCTGTAGCAGAATTTGCTTGTTAGTTCTATATAATTTATGAAGGCTCTGGATTCCAAAATAAATATGAACTTCTAAATGACAGGGAAACAAAGGGAAACTTTAATGAAATATTACTCGAATTTTGTTTCAAAACTGTGACTTTTTAAATAATCTGTACAAATTTATCTTGTATTTCATTCACTTTGGACTAAGTGAAAGAAAAAACCCAGAGGCTCATAATCATTCATACATATAAACATTATTAATGCAATGTTAGCAAGCCCAGGATAGAAATATTGCATTAAAGTACTAAGAGTTGCAAATGAGTTAATGTGCTATAGAACTGAGCCTGAAATCAGAGTCCAAATGTAAATCCTTGCAGGATATTTATAGATTTAAGCTCAAAAACTATTACAATTATTTCTAGGTATTTTACCCTATCATTCTAACCTTGTCTAATTTTTACTGTGCCATGCAGAAAGTTGCAGAAAGAATGACCTAGATTGAACAATGCAAAGAGAAAGGATACACGAGGGACACACTGATATTACCATCCTAATTAGAAAATGAAATAGTTAATGAGAGAAGAAACATCTATTTCTTCCATAATACAGAAATTGCTCTAAGTACACATAGTAATGTCATCAATGTCTCTTCCAGGGAGAAAAAGTATTGACTTTGTGCTCAAAAATGTTGATATTTTTCCTTACTCAAGAGCAACATAAGGACATATCTATTAATTTTATTACAGATCAGAAATGAAGACAACACAAAGCAGACATTTAAATAAGATTTAAGGTCTGAATGAAACTGACAAGAGGCAAGAAAAACAGTTAAAAATGACACTGAATAGTCCTATGTGGCAATGTAATATGTAAAAAATAAAAACTCTTCATATCTTACTTTTGTAATCTAAAAAAACCAACTTGTGTTACATACAGTGGAGGATTATAAAAATCCTTTAAAAATATGAAAAATATATAAAATCCGCACAACTATTAAAGTGTAGACGGCCACTAGATATTATTTGCAGTGTGTTTATCAAACTGGTAACACACGTTTGATACTCATTAGAACACTCTTGGAGTTTGTCTTTAGAAAATTTACACATCTCTGCCTCAGCACATAGCTTGTCCTGTGGTGAGATAAATATTTTTGGGATCCTTTCCTGTGAACTGATAAATATTTAATGAAGTTTAATTCAGATTTGAGTAAAACTTGACAATATTCATGGGTAACAGAAAATATTTTCCTCCTAAGAATACATTAACAATCAGAGCATGAATTATTTCGTGTTACCAGTTGTGAAGAAGCAGAACATACAAGTACTATATTATAGATACTAAAGTCTATTGTCTATGCATAACAGAAGATTAAGTCAGAGAAATAGATGCAGATCAAATCAGGCTAATCATTCCCAGCTGACTCCTTTGCTTCTCTTCTGACATTGTTGCAGAAGGTCAAAAAATTAAAGCAATTACAATAAAAAGAGGAACAGCTCCACACCCAATTATTTTAAAGTAGGTGAAAAGAAGGGATAATAATAATTTAAATAAAACAAAATCTAAGTTATCTATCTGTGTTGCTTTATGGCAAATGCTCAAAGCTGTAGATTGTCAATACTTCTTTGCAGTATGCTGTGCAGTACCCTTAATAGTAATTTAAAGCCTGTTCCAACTAAGATATCTGTAAAAAGTGAATGACTATTAGATGACAGTCTTCAGTTTTTATAAGCAATCTAAACCTCTAAACACTAAATATAAGCCATTACTTCCTTTTCATCCCCACTGCCCTTCACTTCTTGTTTCTCAAACCAAGATTGCAAATGATCATGAAAACATACCAGCATATTCCTGAAATTCACATATTACTATGTCAGAAAACTAGAAGGAAAATTTCTCAGTTGGAGTTATGTGTAAGTGATATCATTCAACACGTTTTTGCAGTAAGATGGCAAAAGTAATACTTGAAATTGTACCATGTACTGCTTTCTCAAAAATAGGTCAGCATTCAGAATTTTGTGAAGAATTCTGATTACAATCATGTTTCAGTGTTTGCAAAGTAATATTTTCTTAACTGCTAAATCTTATTATATTTTAAAAAGATAAAATCTGAATTTTTAAATTAAGGACCTTAGATGACTAAATTTGATTTAAAATTCAGTGTTAAGTTTTTGTCATTATGAACAATTTCTTTCCAAGCAGACCACATCACATCAAGTTGTTTGTACAGGATTAGGGTACCAGTCTGTATGTTTAACACCTTCCAGAAAGGCAGTAGAAAATAGAGGATATGGAAAGGTCTCCAAAGAGATTGTTTTCCAAGTCATCCAATTCACTAAGCAATGTAATAATTTGGATTGAAGAGTCTTTCTGTACTTTTGAAATCCTTCAAATATCATGCCTTCATTCAGTCACACACATTACTCTTAGGGTAATAATTTGAATTGTGGAAAAAACATAATGTCATAGAAACAAATGCAGAGCTGAAGAATATTTGGAGACAGAAAATGACATTTGGCTAGAAAACAAGCGTACTGAAACTCAATAAGAAATACCAGCAATGATTGTCAAGATTTGTACAGAGACACCCTTTCTGAATTTAGAAATAAACAGTCCCCGTATATTCCATGCAAGTGTCATCAAAAGATGTTCACCAGAAGCAAGCTCCAAAATGCCTTTTATCAGCCCATTAATGTTAAGGATTCATAGTATTGAAAACAAACAAACAAAACACAGCTTGTTCAAATTGTTCTTCATGATCAAAATGTGAAAAAAGGTTTGTGTCAAAGGAAAAGGAAATTAAGGTTAATTAACCAGAGCGCAACAAAAAGGTTTATTGGTCCAGAGTCATACCCCTGTGAAAAATTCTACTGTTGCTAGACCACCAGATACCACACACGGCTGAAAAAACCCCAACATATTTAATATTCATTTACACACTTTCACAATCTCAATGTGTTAATCAAATCAATGATTGATTCTCCTTTCCCAAAGCAGAGCACATTCTGTGACTGTAAACTTCCTTACTGACTCACTTCTACTGCTCTTAATGCATGCACTGAGGAAATGCAGCTAATCTTTGGATCTAGCCATCCTGTGATCCTCTAGGAACTACTGCTTGGAGGTGTTGTGTATAGCAAATTCCATGGAAAATGCTTTTTCCTCCTCTTCAATGTGTCCAGAAATCCTTACAGGGAAAAGAAACACTGAGAATGAAACAAAAGTTCATTACACAGCAAAGACTATAAGAACATTCCCAAATACATAACGGCTTTTAAGAATAACCACCATGGCAGATTTCATGGAAAAAAAACGAACCACAAACTGCCTTAACTTTGCATCTTCTACTTATCTTCTGCTTTATGAATCACCATTTTGATAAAAGAATAGAATAATTAGCGATCAACCACTATTAAAACCAAATATCTCGTCATAAGAACACTGGATAGAAAATGCAAAAAAATATTCTGTTTTTGACTTGCCTTTCTATCCAAACCTTTTTTAATTTAAAGAGTATTTGGCTTTGTTTTTAAATCCAGCCTTTTACTCTGGAGTTGCATTTCCTAGTTTTGAACTCTTATCAAGCAGTGTTGATCAGTGTGGTACATACATCATTAGTATTACTATACATGTTATATGTAAACTTAATATAGATGCAATATTAAGACTGCATGCATATTGCTCTAATATGCTTATTGATCTTTTTAATGAGAGTAAGTTATGGCTACACTTGTTCACTTTGTGTTATTTTATTGTAAAAGCAAATTATAACAATTAAGTATATTTCCTGTAGTCCAGGTTTGTTACCCACCACAGTTAACTGATTTGTAGCTGAAAAGACTACTTAAAATAATTATGTAATTAAAGAAATTAAGCTACAGGAGAAAGAATATTGTATTTGCTCACACACTCAGCTTTCCTTGAGATTGCCAGAAGTCATCTGGAAATAACTAATGGTGGCATTCAACCCAGATGACCCTTATTCCATTGTTTCACTGTGATTAAATCTATAAATAACAAGAAGTTACTTTACTTCACAGTGTCTGATAAACTCACAACTACATGAAGATTCATTTATGTTTCCTGAAAACCTGATGGGCTATCATGTGCAAAGGAAATTATATGAATGATCGATTAAGTGGCATTACATTGAATTTGTCACCTGAAATTTGAGGAGAAGGTAGTTACCATTCTGACCTAAAAAGTCCAGGTACAGAAAAACAACACATAGTACCAGCCCAGAAGTTGCAAAGAAGGAGAGGAAAGAAATAATACTACAACGCATATACTCATAAGGTGCTCAGAACAAAATTGCCTCCACGGGCAAAATTAATCAGTTCTTATTTTGATGAACATTACTGTTCTTTTAATTACCAATAGCAAATTTACTCTCTGTTTTATCAAGATATGATGTATTTTGTATTATGAAACTCAAGTCTTATTTCTGGACTTTCTCCTGAAGTCTGATACCAGTCATACTGCATTTAATATTCTTTCCCTCTCTGACTTGATTCATATTATGTTTATACACTAAACTACACGTTACACATCATTACTAATAAACAAGCCACAACCTCGAACCAAGGAAATCTGTAGCATTCGACATAACAGAAGGATGTGACATATATCACACTGCCATAATATTCATTAAACCTTGTCAAAAAGGGCTCTGTATAAAGTCAGTAAAGTCTTGATTTCCCTGAAAATCCTTATGTCAGGTAATGACCCTGAGAACCTGTGACAAAACTCATCTTCATCAGCCTTTAAGAACAAGTAAATTGCAAATGCATATTCCCAAGGATCTGCTCAGCAGTATTCCCTGGTCACATACAGCAGATGGACTGGTGTTTGGCAGTCATTTTTGGTGTCTGCAATCATTTCAGGTGTCAAGCACACTTTGTAGTGCAAGAGTCCCAGGACAGTAGGTTCCAAGCTATTTAAAGGTTGGTTTTTTTCTTGCTTAATTTACTGGCATCAGTTTTCTTTTTCCTTTTTACTAGTCCAAACCAAAATAATCTCCATCACGTTTTCTTTCTTCCTTTATCAGTGTTATCACGTTCAGAGCACATGGACAAGAAATACAATGTTGAAATACCTAATTTTTCAGTGAATGTGACAGTTTTTTCCCTACTGTGCTTTTTCTCACTAGAATCAGTCATTGATTTATTCTGATCACTGTCTTTATATATACAAAATACAAGTGATTATTGACCTTGGAGAGCTAAGAAAACATCTACTTATGAGAAACAATGCAAACGACCCGATAATTTAGAAATCATTAAAAAGATCAGGAGAGAATATATTTAATAAGTGAAGTGATTAAATCACTAGAGAGATGGTTAGCTAAATGGTTTCTAGCCTTCATTTAACATGAATGAAGATAGACACAATGTTGAAACTTTAACAATCCCAACTAACATAATGAGAAACAAGATTGTCTCATGTTATATTCATGTTATCCTGTTTAATGAAAAGCCTCATACATTAGGAAGGGATCTGCAAGACTGGCAATCACTCTCATTTCAGAGTTTTTGAGTAGTCTGCAGGTAAGGAAGCAATTACACTTGTACACACAAACAGGGCCTCTTTTTTATAATCTGTTTTTCCAAATGTTTATATGTTAATGCAGCACATGCTGAAAAGACTAAAAAGTAAAAAATATAACCTGAAATTGCTCATAAGATATAAATGATTTAACAAATAAGGGGAAATTTCTGGATGTTCTTCTAAAATACCTATCACAACAATAGTTACCACCAGCCATCTGTTGTTCCACATAATATTAAATATTTGGAAGCAAATCTATTTGGCAAATGTCATTTGAGGAATCTCACCCAAGGCTTTCAGATACTTAGGATATTCTAAATTTGTTACCAAGACAATGAATAAGGTTCAGTTAAAGTTATATCAAATATATTAGACATTTCCTCTGCAAACAGAACAAGAAGAGGATGCATTTCTTCTAATGTAGTTTGCCTTACTTTCCCAAGCCTCTCTCTGTTCATGGAGGGATGTAATAAAAGATTACAACATGTAAAAGCGAACTAAAGACTAGAGAAAAGCTGATGACATGGATTTGAAAAATGTGTATTCGAGACTGACGGAGATAAGGACAGCTATATGTTCTGTTGCAGCTTTATTAACTTCACTGAAGTTACATCAGAGACTCAGATACTGTAATACAAAAAAATCCACATTTATTGCTTTTAAAATATTTGGGTTTTTAAAAGGTGGTGTTATTTTTTTAGCCTGCTGTGATTGTCAGCCCTGAAAGATAAATTCTTATGAGGATCTACCAGTGATCCATCTACATAATACTGCTTCAACATGAATCATCCCTAAACTAACAACCCACACAGGCATTTAGTAGTTTATTTTTTGCCTTTGCTGCTATGTTCAAGTAGCTAAGTAAGTGAAGCAATTTATCTTTTTATAACTTCTTGAAAAACGTTTCTGCCTTTTTCTGACTCCCTACAATTCATGAAAGAAAATGTTGAAAACAAATTAGTAAAATTCCAGGTGCAACTGAAAATGATCAATGAAAATGAACCATAAGTACAAAAATTTCTGTCCTTTATTCTATTCTTCTGTTTGGGCTGATAATGAAAAAGGAAGCTTCCAGCCAGTGGAAACACAACATTCTTCCAAAGCCTTGCAATAGCAAGTGACAATAAACAACTATCCTACTCCTTCAGAAACAGAACTTGATCATTTAGCGGAAAGGTTTACGAGACACTGTCACCCAATCTCCATAGTGTGGACAACCCTATATAACCCCGAAATAGTATTGATTTAAGGCCATTTGAACAGAGAAACAATGATAATCATTGTACAAGAACTAATAAGTACAACATAAACAGAAATTCTCCACAACTTCCTCTTTCTTACACTTCAGCTTCAAGGGAAGTGTCCTGATTATGTATCCACATAGTCTTCTAAACATATTAGGGTAAGCAATTGTAAGATATACATTGCACATGCATGGTGGATCTGTCACAAGCTATAATTTTGTTCTTTGCAGTTCTGTTTACAGAGAAGAATCTCCACAAATACATATTTCCTAGAATGAAATTACATTACAAAAATCTTTAGCTCATTTAAATTCAGAACCACATCCTAATACTTCAAGCCTGCAGATGTCTAGTTTTGAAATGAAGCCATTTGCCCTTATAGTGTGATCAATTTACATATGTTGTTATGGTTTAGTCATTGTTTGAGTTGATGGCTGACACAAATGAGTCTTTTTTCCTCCCTCTAACATTTACATTTTCTTTTGTACTATTTATATGATAATTCCATCACGACAAGATCATTTGCTGCTCATGCAGTCCTGTCTTTTCACGGTGCTTTGAGAAGCATTAACATCACTTGCATTTGCCTCTTTTTATGTGAAGATTGAATATCCAGCTGTTACCTTAATTAAGTCTGCCACAAGCAAGGATTTGGCTTTACGTACCTGCAGAGAAAACTTTCATGGTGTTTTAATGACTAGCTATAGATTGAGCTAAGTAACTCAGGAGGTAACAAAACCAAAAGCTTAGCTCAAATGAGTGCCAGAGCTGTCAATTTCCAATTAAGGGACTTGTTTGTCTCTCATGATAGTTAACCACCACAAATTACATGCTTTAGCACTGTTGGTTAATCTTTTGCCACCTGACAGATGGAAGTAAATCAGTTGACTTATGTTAATCATTTCCAGGAAGTGAGAATTATTTAAATCTTGGCACAGTTTTGCATCTGTGAGGACAGCATTAGGATATATCGCAACAGCAATCCATTATTTATAGATAAGGTGTCATCTGAAGTGTGTAAGGGGGTGGAATGAGTGGCAGGGAAAATGGGGAAAATGAAAGGCATTATTCAGCCCTTCCTCAAGAGCTCTCCCACTTGAGAAGAAAGCTTCTGATTGTTCATATCTTGCATATCTTATGATTTTAAAAGCCGAAAACAATTTTCACCAATATCAAGGTGTTATGTGTACATACAGAAGAAATGCATATAGGTCTCTCTGTAGTTGACAATTTATGCCTAACAGTAGTATCAGTGAGTAATAACTAAATATATCTCTACTAAAAATTAGAAAATAAATTTGACACTACCCAAAAAATCCAAACCACTTATGATGAATTTTGTGTGGAAAAATGGAGAATTACTTTCTTCATGAAAAAAATGGCTACCTAATATTTTAAAACTTGTGTAACATCCATTTTGACCTCTGACATGTCGCTCGAAAAAATGAAGTTGATGGCATGAAGCTTGGACTGTTGCCTGGTAAGACTGGCCAACATGACAGCAAACTTCGTTTCAAAATACAAGATCAACTACCAGTTTGCTTTTTTTGCAATTTTCCACTTTTAATAATGCTGTACAATAATTTGGAGAACTTCTTGGATTTCCATGGTACAGTTTTCCTTGTAACTGCTCTTTCCACAGGCTTAATATTGTCATAAGTGTACTAAGTTATTTGATAGATATGGGCTTTCAAACACTTTTATTTAGTTCAAAACCACATATCATGTAATTTAGTAAAAAAGGTGAAACGATCATTGTTTAAATTCTTTTGCACTTTAACTCAAAATTCAGACTTCTACAGCTCATGACAGCACTTCAAAATTTGGTAAGGAAAAGTGTATCAGGATAGAAAGGAGCCTTTTCTGGGAACTACCAACAAAGAGTGCTTCAGAGGCATATTTTCTATTACAAAAATAGAAGAATAGTTATATACTTACAGAACGTAGTTTGCTATTTAGGTTGCAGGCAAGTAAGCACATCTCATTTTACCACTGAACTTGACCTCCTAGTGCTCATAAAGGACACTACAGCCTTAAACTGCACAGTCCCATTGTATCATCCCTACCTTCCTTTTTACACGTGCATTTACTCACTCAGTTTACCCTATACTCTCACAAACAAGAGATCTGCTTCACTAACATTGCAGCATAGAATCACTCAAGAGCTGGATTGGGATTATACAGACAAAATTAACAAATTCAAAATGTTTCCTGAACTTCTCTAATTTATTTTAATACACATATTCTTCTATTTGGAGAAAGTTCTTTTCTGTGCTTCATTGCTCTCAATACTTTTCCATAGCTTCAGAAAAACTTATGCATATAGGCAGTATTATCAGGATTGCTAATTAAAAAGCTAATATTTTTGCATTCTGAATTGGATGTGAAATTATACTAAGAATTCTTAGACTCCTCCTGCCCCATAATTTTTTTTCTAACATTTACAATCATCTTTAAAAGGAATGCATTTCACTCTGGCTCACAGTTCTAACTCACTTATTTTCCCTTTTCTACATAGTTATTTTGTACTGTGTACTAATTGATCCACTTTCAGAAACACACTGGGTTAATTATCATACGTGCTCACAACCACCAGCACACATTCCACTTCAAGGCATGGAGGGGATACTGCAGTGCTATTTAACCAAATGAACAGTGCTAGATATTACTCCCCAGTTAATTAACTCTGTCTTGAGTACACCAGTTAACCTTCTTTCACATTTTGTTTATGTTTTCATTCCATGCAAAGTGCTGTGTCTTTAAAAAAATAATGCATAAAAATGTGTGTTATGGTATTGTTTAGATACAGAAATACACACACACATATATAATGCTGTTTATTTGCCTTCTGCCTGCACAGCACATTTTTATTTTCCTGGCATATAACATATGCAAACAGTAAAAAATCACACATGGAGAAATCAGAGTTAAAAGTGAATAACACAAAATATACTTATTAATGACCTTGCTGGCCTTCAATCTGTCCAAAAGCTTACTGCTATATGTAAGCATATACAGCTCATTGAATTTCAATCAACATGCATAAAAAATTATGCATAACACTGTTATTTGAATATGCTAGAGCTGTTTCCCTGAGTTTAAACACAAATATACCCAAGGTGTAAAGATTTCTTCAAACTATTCTTCTCTACAATTGAAAAGAATTCATTGATTAAAAGATGATATCTTGTATTTTTTTTCCTTCTCATGCATCAGAAGTCCTGTCTTCTCTGCCATATTTTCCAAACAAGTTGTGTCAAACTATTACAGTTATCTATATCAAACTTAATGTCCTTACGTTCCAGCTCAAGTAATACAGACAGCTTAGTAGGAAAGACAAAAAGATCCACTAGTACTGATTTTTTTATGAGGTACTGCATTCTGCTGCATTATGTTTGCCTTATAAAGCTACCATTGCAAAATTATGTAAGTATATATCTTGGTAAAATTATCTCATTATCATGAGTAATTGGGTGAAAAATAGTAGCTAAACTGAAGCACAGGAGTCTGCCACATTGAGAACTATAAAATGACTGAAGGGAAATAAATAAGTAAAATGAAAATTGAAGCACCACCTTATTAACATGAATAATGGCATTATGAAAAAAAACAAAATACAGGGATTTCTCTATGTTTACTGAAGTAAGACCAGCTTGAGTGTTCTATTTTCTCACTTTATTAATATGGTTATTTGATCATCCAATAGCATACTAACAGTAATACCATACATAGTAATTTTTAATGAGTATGAATTTTGAGTTTTAACTAATTTCTCTTAATATACAAATAATAAACTACAGCCTTAAACCATTAGAATATTTACAACATAGCAAACTGTAGAAGGGGCAAAGAAGTCATTTTTAAAATTATGGAAAAAAAGGAGGAATTAACAATAGAAACTAAAATAGAAATTTCAGCTTCATTTGCTCAAAGAAATTTTGCTTAACTTAAGCAAAAGGGAATTGAGTTTCCTGGAAAGTAAAACTCACCTGTAAGTAGTTCTTGAAGGGCTGAAGCGAAATGTTGACAAGCCTAGAAACTGAACATATATCAAAGTTCAAAAGGGGTTGAGGCTCAGGAAACAGTTAAAAAAATATTACCAATGAATGTAAATACAATAATTTATTTAAAAGAAGTGTAGAGACTCATATCATAAATTCAGTAGACACAAATATGCATACATTTATAAAATATTTATGTATAAAAATATTAAAATAGACAAAACTTTGGAAATGAAAGACAGCTAAAAATAGTAGAATTTGGGTCTTACACTGTTTACTCTGACTATGAATTTCTAAGCTTAGAAAACAAACTTTGAAGTAAAGCAATAAACAATAATTCAGGAAACTGGCAAAATTAATATTTCTGTACACAGGAAATTTTACTACGTGGTAGTTTTTGGAGGAAAAACTGAGAAACATCTCAGGTTCTTGGTCACAGTTTTAACCAAAGACTTCAATCCGATGCCCCCAGTATATGATAAGTGGAAATCCACAGACTCTTTGTTACCTCTTGTCCAAATTAATGGCTTGTCAGGAGATGCAGAATTTTAGACGAGCATTGCAGTAAAGAAGATGAATATATCATGAACAAGCTTTTAAATTATCTGTTTTTAAACTTAGCTGTTTCCCATTTAATAAGAAATGAATTTAAACTCTCTTATAATTTTTATTTTAAAAAAATACAACAACAAGTAGACTGCCACAGAGATCTGCACTGGGACTTATTTTCACACTTTAATAGTTTCATTAAGAGTATACTGAAAGATATGAAATCAACCTATTTTTTTTTCTTTTCCTTTTCACAGCCAGGTTTGAAAGAAAACAAACAGGAAGACAGCAGACCTAGTCTACAGAGGTATTTGGGTATTTTGGAATAGCAGATTCCCTTCAATGCAATTGCTTTAATATTAAATAAAGAGCAGCTGTATACCAAGAGATAGATAATAAACACAGCCTGGAAAAATATTCCATGACAGCAATTTATGAAAACGAGAAACACCTATGATATTGCTAAACTAAATAAGAATTTACTGCATTTTTATGTCTGAATAAACAGCCAGTTAACATATAACTGAGAAGATCACAAACTAGAGAAACATTAGTTTTTCTGCATATGCAAAATCAGATATGACTGCATCTAAAATAAATTTTAATCACTAGTAAAATGCCAAAAGCAGAGATTGATTTCCTTTACACCAGAATATAGTCAAATGTAAGTGGATATGATGATTTTTTTCTTAAATATATTCAGCAACATACAATTGTTCTAATAATCACAAAAAAAACCCAAACACCCCCCCTCATTTAATCTCCCTCCTTCGTTCCTGAGATTTATACCAATGCCATTCTTAAAGAAACATGTCTATAACTGTTCCAAGGATGTTTTAAGACTTACAAGGATTTGGTCTCCATAATCTGCTTCAGTAGTCTACTTCAACACTCTGTTCTTTAATAACAGAATAATTTCTGCATATGTCATTCAAAGATTCCTTGCTAAATTTTGGACTCAAACCTCTTGTTCTATTTGTTATGATCACAATGGAAATTATTCCTTTTTATTTTTTTTGTATCAAAGCAGTGCAATATTTTTACTTATTTGAGAAAAACTTTTGCAAGGGGAAGAAAATAAGGAAGGGAAAGAGGTGGAAGGACAATCAGCTCTTCTTTAAGATAAATAATTGCAAATTATTGAAAGCTTTCCTAACAAGCCATTTTATTAGATATCTAACTCTGGTTTTGGTTCTGCTGAAGACCCTTCAGTGTTAAATACATTTCGTAATTTACCTATGGCTGTAAATATCAACCCATATCTATGCTTGCACTAGTAAAATAAATAATTCCATGGAAAAATTTCAGCTGTGAAACTCAATTTATTATACAACTAAATTGTTAGAATGGCTCCTTGTCATATTTTTGGCCCATGCAAATTAGCATTTTCCAGAACAGTTTTCAAAGACATAAAAGGAACAGCTCCCAGCAGGTGTTCCAGATCCGTCATCCTTTTCTGAAAAGTAGGAAGTGACATAATGGTAATATGAGCCAATCTTTGCCAGTTATATTTCATGATGGTCTCTGGCATATTTAACTTACTAGAACACAACTTAGCTTGACCAGTGTTGAGTCAAGTGAAAGGTTGACTCTGTCTTTCATGGATAGTAGTACTGTCTTTTGCATATAAAGCAAACAGCAAACACTGACATGGTGTTTTTAGGTCATATACATCTTGTGATCTTTTATGGCTCTTCCATTTTTTCCTTAAATTGTTCTTACCTATAGAACTGTCAAATTAGAGGAGACCTTAAAAAAATGATGTGCAAGTTTATCTTGAATTTTAATCTAGGCTTCTACATACTTGGTGATACCAACCATCTTTCTGTTGCTTTGAATTTAATAAACATGCCATCTATCCCATCATTTTGTTCCTTATTCAATGCTATTATACCCAAAGCATATTCCCTGCAATTTTTTACTTGATAGAGGCATTATTTTTATCATTTAGAATAATTTATGTCAATTCATTTAGAGACCAAAAATATGTAAAGGTCTACAATATTTTGACTAGTAACCATTTTGAGGATAAAAAGAAGTGTAGACTTCCGTTCTTTTTGTGAAACTTTAGGGGAACAAAATGGGTTAAATGACTCCCTAAGGTCCTGTTCACATCTATTATCTATGCATTTATGCTTTCAGATAATCCAGAAGTATCTAGACAAAAAAAGAATTTCTGGTGCTATGATGCTGAACTCTACATCTAAAGCTGACTAAACAAAATCTGTAATGCTTTTATGGATGTATTATTTTCTGTAATCTTTTGGGACTGTGGGACTAGATAGATCAGAAAAGATCGGCATTAGACCAGTCTAAACAGTGACAAACTGGGCACAAAAGACTCACTTCACAGAAGGTCTGCTGAAGATAAAACATTACAGATGCTAGATATTCTGTGATGGTTTAGCAGGTCGTCAGCTAAACTCAGGCAGTTGTGAACCCAATCGCCATTAACCCCAGGGAAAGGGAAAATGGAAATGAAAGAGAGAAACTTTTGAGTTGGAAACTAAAACAGCTTTAATGAAACAAATAAAAATAAGGAAAAAATATTAATAGTAAAATAATAAAATATGTATAAATATATGAAATTGATCCCCCCATGTGACTATACATCACCATTGTCACTGTAGCGTAGGCATGGGGAAAGGTCCCAGGCTGGACTCAGCAACAGATGGGAGCTGGACTCAGGAACTGGTTTCAGGAATGTAGAGATCCAGGATCAAGGGGGCAGAAGGAGGGATGAGACCCGTATTAGCCACTAGCCATTAAAGAAGAGAGTTTCACCCTCATGGTCCTTAAGTTTTACACCTAATATGATGTATAGGGAATGGAATACTCTGTTGGTCAGTTTTGAGTCCACGTATTCTGTACTTTTCTCCATGCAGGTGTAACAATTTTTCACCGCTTTGACTTAAAGCTTTTCAACAACTTAAAATAAGGTTGGCTTCCATAGAAATAAACATGAACAATGACCTTTCTGTATACCAGCACCTGTTACTTCAGCCATAATCATAAATTTTAAGTATTATCACTTCTAAAGACAAACACTGTCTATAAAAACCATGTAGTTAACTCTCAGAAAATGTAGTTTCTTAGATGAGGCTTAGCTGAAAAATTAGAAAATTGGTTCTGTTTTAGCTCAAACAAGAACATCCTCAAATAATTGACTTGTCCCCTAAATTTCTTATCTTCTGAAATCTACAGATATCCCTAATGTTTCTTTCTGTGATCCAAAGGCTATACCTTTATAGGACTCATTTTCAAACAGCTGTTGTTAAATGAAAGTTCTTTAAATGAAATATGTCTTTATTCTAAAAAGGCTGCATGACCTTCACTCCTATTAACTTTGTGGATTATAGGAGATTTTAGTTACTGACATTTTTTAAGGCCTACTGCTTTGAGCTATATAATTATCCAAGTTTTCATGTTAATAGAAGAAATGATCCAGTCTAGTGTGGTCTTTTGATTTTCAAAATCAATGCTTTCTTGTGGGATTCAGAAAATGTAAACTGAAACATGTACAATGCAGCAAAATTCAGAAATGTGTACTCTTAATAGAGATTTTTATGAATAGGGTAGAATTCTAGTGAGATGGAACATCATTTAGTAAACAGTAGTTTATATTTTCATTTAAAATTAAAATTTTATAGTTAGGCAAGTGGAAAACAGTTGTTTTCTTTTAAATCATTTTTTTTTATCTCTTTAATGTAGTTTACTCATTTGGTTAATCTTGTCCATATTTTCACAATAATTCTATTTACTAGTATATCTGACCTGTCAATTATCACAACTGTATTAAACAAACACTGTAAACTCTTCCAACAGCAATATCCAACACTTTGGAATCCTTACAAACTGTACTAGAAACAGAGAGAACAATAAAGACAAAACATTGAAATTTACACCCAGTAGTTAAGACACATATCAATAAGGCAAGAGAATATGACTTGGTACATAATAAGGTCAAATATTTAAAGGAAACCAAGAGAAACTCAAAATATGTACCTTGAAAGATTCTAAAATCCCATAAGTAGACTCTTTTATGTTTTTGCACAATATAGTTTGAGAATCACACTCAAGGGAAGCTTTCAGATTGATATGTAAAATAGACACTTTGAGTATTGTGTAAGATTCACTTGAAAAAAAAGAAAATGTTTTATAATTAGGATAAATACGTAAGCAAAGTGATCATTGACATTAACATTCCTCCCTAAGTTGTAAGAGTATTTCCTTTTGCAGGAGTACAACATATTTCTTGATGCCAACTTAATTTAATTGGATGCTCTTTGATACTGCAGAGCAACTGAAGTGTTCTTAAAATGGTAAGCTGTGTCATAAAAGGACAAATAATATGTTTGGGAAGTTGATTCTAGCAAATAGACTTTGGGAAGGGAAGGGAAGCAATAACAACTTTATAACTTTTAAAAAGTATTTCTAAGGAAAAAAAGAATACAATTCAGAAGATGGAAAAAACCCCAAAACCACAAGAGAAAACATCCACAAAATGGAAAAAAAAAAATCTTTCTTATGGAATAATATCTGAAGATAGTCACTATTGTGTGGAATTGTGAATACAACTATAATTCACTTAAATTCACAATTAACTGAAAATGGTGCTAACATTTACTCATGGCTTCTCTCCGGAATAAAAACTGCTAAGTGGCAGGAAAACAGCTCTTGAGAAAAGTGCTACTGTCCTTCACGAAGGGAAATGTTCAGATATGATTATGCCTCTTTTAGTCAACACAATTTAATTTTGTATAAAATAGCATTGATACTGTTTGAGGGAAGCTTGAAATCTGTTCCTGATATGTAAGCCTCAATATTCACCTGACTACAGAAAGACAAGAAATTGCATTTCCCAGCAGAAAACTGAAGCTGGGAAAAAGAAAGACAATACAAGAACTCTAAAATATTACTGTCCGGATAACATTAATTATCACACAAAGATGAGTTCAAAAAGTTTTTATTTTTCACTGTAAGCTACTATCCAATTGAAAATTATCTTTGACCACAACCTCAGTATACTAATCAAATCAGTGATTGATTCTTTTTTCCCCCAAGCTGAACATACTCTGTGACAGTTAACAGTCTTGCTGTCTCACTTCTGTTGCTCTGAGGAAATGTAAAGAGTCTCTGGAAACTTGACTACAGCAAAAAAAAAGTGAGAAGGAACTTGTATTTCCACATGGTCTAAAATACAAGCAATCTCATTTCTCAGTGAAAATTTTTGTACCTTTTAAAGCATTCATTTGTAAACTACAGTAGATTAATCTAAGATACTTATGTAATCTGTTAGGGGTTGTATAAATTACAAGCTTCAAGAAAATCATACTTTATGTTCCTTCAGTAGGTTTTGTCAGACACATAATTGAAGAGCTTCTTCCTTTCCCTTATGCAAGCTTCTCTTGGGTACATAGTGCAATGCTCAAGTGCCTCCTTACAGCTATTCTCTGAAGGAAGTAATATATTTCCATTTTTATCCCTGTAAATATTGTTGTGGATTTGTGTGAGCAGATTTGCTCTTATCTGCTCTTATCTCTCAAAAAGTTATAGCGAAGCTGAAAACATTTTATATTTTGTCGATTTTAAATTTTTAAAACTTTCACTACTTCAGGTACATCAAGAAGGCTCCTTCAACTCACAGAAAATAGAGAAGGAGAGATAGTGGTAGAGATAGTTAATACCCTTATTTTATGTATTTCACCATGTATAAAGCTTGAGCATAGGTATATAGTTTACACCCACATATCACATCAGTCTGTATTACATTTAAGTTCAGATAGACATTTCATGTTATGAATAAGTCCCAAAGACACTCATAATCCTGAATCATGTCATTCAGCATGGTTGCCAAGGCTCTAAGTATGTTTTTAGGCTTTATCTACAGTTCTGCTCAAAAAAAAGAAACCCAATCCAAACTAATCAGAAAAATCAAAACAATGAAGCATTCATGATTTAGGAAAACACAGAATATATAAATAATCTATTCATATAGATTCTCAGAATTATATGGGAAACGATTCTATTTACTGCATCATATGTATACATAATTTCCTCCTCCCTTATATATATATACATGGGAGGAAGAATGTCTCTTGAATCAATTCCAGATTGGAGGACTGAATTCAGTAAGCCCAGTCTGTACATGTAATAATAGTTTACAATATATTTTTCCTCAAGGCCACCTGTATATAAAACTGGTTACATTCCAGTTTGTGGAAACAGCTTTTCTAAGGAATGAAGCACAGATAGTGTTCTCATATCAACCAGAAATAGAAAATAATTTCTTGCATCATAGACTACAAAGAAAGACCATGCAAGATTTTCCCCTTTCAGTTAACAACCAGTAGTACCCTGTCAAAGGAGGACAGACAAAAAGGGATTTTCAAAGGAAGGTGTGAAAATTTTCTCAAAAAAATTTTAAGCATTGTTTTTGATTAATTTTAGCATAATGTAGATAAACATTTTTTCAATTATAAAATTCAAAGTAAAAATCCCCCAGAACATTTCATATTGCTTCCTTCCACTCTCAGTCTACATCTCTTTACCCTCTTAAACATTCTCTGTTTTTCACACAACACCCTTCAGCACCTTAAGACTTAGGATTGTGAGGGCAGTGAGGAGTGGTTAGTTATTCAGTTTTGACAAGTGGAATGTCTGTGTGGTAGATGAAACAAAAGGAATAGGATGGTTCACAGGACTACTTCAGTATTCCCTGGTGACCCAGCTATCACATGAATGGAAAAGCAAAAAGATTAACTTATTAAAAGTAAGTAATAAGCATGACAAAGATGAAGTAATCTTTCCTTTTTCTGCTATTGCTGGTGTTCTCATTCTCTTAACAATCACTCCCATGATATTGTTACATGATATGGCCTGTAACAACATAAAAAGTAGCAACATTAGATATTGTTAGTAGTTAAATAAGCCTACAACCCATGACATATATGTTAACTCTCTACTCTTTCATTGAACTTAAGTGTACTAATTTTCCTGTTGAATCATCTTGCTTCAAAGTTTTCTTTCAAATGTTACTCTTTTTCAGTGTCAACAGATTGTTTTTAGAAGGAACAAGTATTTAACCATTAAATCTATGTTGCCACAGTGAGACAAAATAGCTTCAATATATTTGTCTAAAATAACAGTTCATAACTCTTGAAAATTATGGCACACTCTCCTTTAGTGTATTTAGCATGTAAAATTTCCTCAAACACACTCCAAGCTTAAGTGCAAATTATGAAAATATTTGTTTTGCAAAACATACCAAGAACAAGAGTTGTAGGGAAAAGTAAAGTAAATGTCCCACGGAAAAAATCATTATCTAATAATTTCACAACAGTATATAAAGGACAAATACATATATTTTTTCTCAAAATGGAAATGCTAAAATAATCTTGAGAGGAAGTACTGAAAATTTTCATAAAAAAAGAAAAATTTTGATGATTGGTGGAACAATAATATTTATTTGTTTTCTTCTGATTTCTTCACAATAGTTAGAGTAAGATGATTGTGGGATACTTTTTCTTTGTAGGATGTATTGTGTATACCATGGAACTTCATGTTTCAGAATTACAGCTCTTTCTATTTTAGGTGTGATATTTTGACTCAATTACCCACTTAGATTGCTCCCTATCGGAGGCATCTAATTTAGTAATGCAGATGTAAAAATAAACTGAGCAGACTGCACTTCAAGCTGCTTCTGCCATTTTTGATATTCCACCAGCCTGCATTGTGTTGCACAGCTTCTACAGAAAAGGTGTTAAGAACATGGTGGAACGTTGAAAAAATTTTGTCCTTTTGTATAACAAGGGTTGGATTCTTGAAAAATCAATGTGGGGTTTTTTTCATAAAATAACATTTATCTTCCATTTCAGATTCTCTAGGAACTAAACTGAACTTCATAACCAGGCTGATTAAGATGCTTTTCTGAGTACAGAAATCTGCCTAAAACATTTCTGAACAACCTAGTATATTAGCTACTCTCAAATTCTTCTATGCAGAATATTTAATTTTTAAGAGTTCAATCTTTCATTGTAGCTCAGCATTAATGGAGGCAGTTTGGAAGCTTTTTGTGATAAGGTAAGTGAAATAGATATTTCTGAATTAAGTATACTCATATATTGCAACACTGCCTAAGATGGGAGCATACGTTTAGAAAGGACTCTGTGCTGTTTCACAGCACAGGCAGATCTCAGTTTTATACAAGCACTACCTAGAAAACAGTCTAGCTGTGTCCTCAGGGCTTCTATGCTGGCTGTTGACAGGAGCCAAACCTCCATTAAAAGCAAATTGATTGCAGCAATTGAACAGTTCCTGCTTTGGTGAAACAGACAATTCCTGAGTTGCAGAGCTGAAATCTTGTGCCCTCCTCCTGTGAGGCCACCTGGCAGTCCTGCCAGAAGCTTGGGTTTCCTTTCACTCTGTAAGTCAGCTTTCCCAGTACTGCATCTGCTGATATATAGGACTGCTACATCAGCTACAGAGCTGACACCTTGAAGCACCAGATGCAGGCAATGAAGGAGACATCTCAGGACAATTCCCCTGAAAGCCTTCAGCACTCTGACAAGCTGACTGGACCCTGGAAAGGAAAATAAGTTTTGAGTCATTATTTTGGGATGCAGTACTAATCCCAGCATGATACAGGGACAGTAAACTCTTATTACCTATGATTTCTGTACTAAGATGAGAAATATATTTCAGTTAATATGTTCTTCTGAAATAGATGGTAACAATTTGCCTCCAAATTACAGAAAACTTGCTACACGCTTCCTTGAATTTCCACAACAGTACCAGGTCTCCTAGCAAATAAAATTCAAGTTGGCTTTGCTACATACATTCACTTTTTAACAAAATCTTATGATGTCTCTCTCTAACAGGACAATAATGCTTTTTTCTGCTCATTGCCATTTCAACTGTTAAGTTAACACAGTGTTTGGAGCAAGACTTAACCTAAAGAAGAACAGTTAACTGACAATTGCATTCTGAAATGTTATCCTTATTATTTTTAGGCAAAAAATAATACAGTGGAATGTATATTTATATCATAAGTAATCTCTGTATATTTTCTGTTGGTATGCTGGCCTGTTTACTTGAATATGTTTTACACTGTGATTATCATAAATATACATCTTTAAGGAACAAAGTTACCCCTTTGCATTGAATGAAGAGTTATTTAATAACTGACTGTTTTCTGATATCCACTGCCTGATGATAAATGCCCTTGGGAATGAAAAACATTCCACTTTCCTAGATCCAAAGAGAAATAATATACATAGGATATAAATTTGAGGCAGAAAGAAGTTTGTATCTGATTCATATCCTTTTCTAGTCTCTAGCTGAGGAATGACATTTTGAGATCTGAGCTCATAGTCAGACTTCCCAAAGTCTGGCCACAGATCTTTAACAAGAGGAAAGTTGGAAAAAAAAAAAAACCAAAAAAAAAAAACAGGAAGAAGGTTTCTGAAAAGAACAGGTATCAATCCAGTGTGTATGGAAATAAATCTCTCTGAAATAAAGACACGCAAATTAATAAAATAATTCTAACATATTACATTTTTGCTCAAAAATATGCTTAAAATGACAGAAGAGTAAAACCAAAAATGACTACTTTAAAATATCAAAACAATTGAAAAATACTTTTAGAAAGAACATTAACATATTTGTATAGCAAGAATACATATTTAGCTTTAATACTGACATAGAATGATGCTGCAACTTGTCTAGATTCATAATGTGAGACTATAACTGTAGCTATTTGTGAATCTTCTAAAACTGAGCAGAGAACACAGATGATATGAGAGTATATGTTATCGATTGCTAATTGCATAAGGGTTCGTCATCACATGGTATCTCTGACTCAGTTCCAGTAGATTCATGCATAGTCACGGAATATAAGATATTTCGCCACTATGTCACAATAATGTCCTCCTAAGACACATATTCAGCGAACACCTCTCTGAAATCTTAGCTCTAGATGTGACAAAATCTGAATGACAGCATTCACCTTAGAGAGTTTGCCAGCCTAATAAGCCAAATTGGACATGTTCTACATATTGCTTATTTGTGATACAGAAAGGTAGAGATAGCTGCATAAATTCATGCAGTAGGTCAATCCTAGGACCGTGATAGGAATCCCAGCATCCTAAGTCTGACTGCAGAGCTCTAACAATTGCGGTGCATGTGAAACGTACCTCTTAGATCTGGCAGATTCTACATCAGACCCTAAGGATTATAGAATGTGGCTGATGACTGTGATTAGTATTTATTGTTTGTTGTGTACCAACAGCATGCTTGAAGCAAAAAGCAAAATTAAGACAGTGTCTGCTGTGGAGGGAGTGGATGGAAAAACTAAACATGGCAGACAAAGAAGGGAAAACAATTACAGATCTATCATGCTGCATTAGAATACATGCAGTTACAAAAATGATAGAGTTAAATTATAAAGTTCCCTGCAGGCAATCTAAAAGGGGTTTAGTTATTTTTGAATTGCCCATCTTGGATAAAAAATCAGTTCCAGAACCAAGAGATTTAAAATTCTTTTGACGCTGGCATGAATTATATTTTAAAGAAATTTCGTGTAGCACAGTTGCATACCCCTGCTTTGTTTATAAAATGTATGACATTGCACCAGACACAAATTAAATTTCATGATACACATTTATAAATACAAATGAAGTTGTGTTTTATTTAATGGTAAATACAATAAACTGTAACCAACCACTAATTATGATCTGTGGTGTACGGTGTTTAGATTCTGAAGAAAAATAATTTGTTTCAGTGTATGCTTTGTTAGCACTACTGTATTTCCCTCTGCTTTACAAATGGAACATTTTTCACCATACACAAACTCTAAAATATAACGGGGAAAATCAGACACGTTCTCTTCCTTTTTTGGCTGTAGATAGACAGACCAATGAATGCTATTGCACTGAAAAAGGAAAAAAAAAAGATTACACACGTAGGAAGCCATTGCAATGGCTAAAAGTTACATTAATTCTTCTAATTTAGCCCTATATAACAGCTAGGTTATAGGTCTGTCTGTTTTTAAAAGTAACCTTAAATTGACCCCTATAAATACACACTGTAGTAAATACGTGCATGCTTGCTGTAAGGTCCTGAAGACATCTATCTTTTGTATTAGTAACTTCCAGAGTCAGATTACATTTTTCATTCCTGTAGCTACAGCATCCTACCTGGAACACTAATTCCTTGTCTTACAGTAGAAGAGTTTCCATGTCTTTACTTTCCTGCATGGCAAAAGTACACTCAGCCTTCTATCACTGCTCACTTCTGTGCTGATTTCATCCAAATTTATGGATTCACCAACTGAATGATCCAGGACTGAGGAGGGTCATAATCCAAGAAAGAAAGAATTTTAGGCAGGTTCTCAAGAATGTTTGAAGGAAGTTATTAGTTTATTTCTTAATGAACAGGAAGCCAAACTACTTTTTCAATCAGGTCACTACAGCCAATCTTAGACCTCAAGAGTGGCATGGGTCTTTGAAGATTCCTTTCAGGATAAAAAAGAATTTTCAAAATTGATATACAGTAGAAACACCAAAGCAATCCACAAAACCATACATTTTTTGGTCACAGTACATGAATGTAATTTTAAGAGGTATACAAAATATTCTGAGCATATGCAAGTATTCTTAGGTTAAATTATCTAAACAGCTGCTTTGTTTAATTATTAATAAATTATGTTTATTGTGCAATTTAAAAATCAATGTTTTTAAATGGCATCCATCACAAAAATATGAGTGGTTTCCTCTGATAGTTCAGAATTTTACTAATAAAACTTTCCCTGCTTCCAAAACATGGATGTCTAACTGTTAAGAATTATAATACAAAACTGCAAGAAAATAATTCTTCACAGAAACTTAATAGAAACTTAGTTGTTTCAGAGCTGGGGCAAGAATACAGCAACAGTAGCCTTTCATGATGGGTCCTGAGCAGAACATAGAAGATACAGAGATACAAAGCTGAAAGGCTATGAAAAATTATTTTCCAGCTTTGAAAAAAGACTGATTAAAAAAATTCAACAAAAAAATATGACAGCCCTTTGATATTAGATGTATAAACTTAGTTCAGTTCTTCTCTTTATAGCAGGAGTACTGAAATATTTTTAAATACTACATAAAGGAAATTTTTAAGTTCCCTTTATAACTCATTCCATACAATTTCACTACAATAAAATAACACAGTTACATTTAATTATGGTGTCTAACTTCACACAAGAGGAATCCAGAAATTTTAAAGACACATATTCTATCTGCCTGCAATGAATACTCAACTTCTAGACAGCTAAATTGCCTGTCAAATACTCTCATGAAGCTTTGATGGGCACTTCTATTTTATGATAGTCTTTTTTTTTTTTTTCTTGCATTAGAAATACCTTGGCAGAACATTAAACTACTTTAATGGTCCCTGTCTTTTTCCTCAGAAAACAGTCTGGCATAAAAATTAAGAACTCATACTATCTGCAAGCATTCTGAAAAAGTTCTGTTTGCTCCTTCTTTTAGAAGAAAGATCAAAATGTATTACATTTTTTAAAAAATTATTTTTAAAAATATACATGGAAAGCAGCTTTAGAAATCTCTAAAAACCATCAGTGCTAAAAATTGCCTTACTACATTCATTGACTGAAAAGTTATTATCAACAACATAGAAAAGTATAACTTGTTCATAAGGTCCAAAGCAAGTAATTCTAGAAATAAGATTTACAACACTTTTCCCAGTGACCAGCAACAATTTTCACTAGCCTAATACAGCCTTTTCTCAGATAAACAGGAAAAAGCAGTCTCTCATTAATTCCAAAGAGCAGAACGTTTAGGGGTCTGTGCCTTTTGTCTCTGCCCCCTTTAACCAGATGACAGCTCAAAGTAATATAAGAAAGAGAACTATCAATATAAACTAGAAGCCCTTTCTATAGATTGTAGCATTATCAAACAATCTGCATAGATAACTTAGCTTTGACTACCTGAAATGTTTAAAGATTTGCATTTGAAAGAGCATTGCTAGTCAGGGGAGATGGGTGAAATCAATACTTGCTATAAAACACTAAGGTATTATTTTTCTATATTTTAGTTGGTTCATGTTTAGTTGTTGTAAAAAGATATCAATGTAGCTAATGAGTTATTCTTTAATAATGATTATAATTTCCTAAGACAGGCATGCACTGTTCATATGTAAATGAGTTTTCCAGTTAATGAATAAAGCCAGTCAATCAATCAGCCCTGCAAAAGGACAAATTATGAAAAAAGAGATTTGTTTAAGCCTGTCCCTTGTTTCCTAATTGAAAAAAAACCAAAAACAAGGCTATCAATATGCTACTGACAAAATTTTATAGTTTAAAATTACTAGAGAAACTAAAAAGCAAATTAATTTTTCCAGGAAAAACAGAGATGTGAAATGTTTTAAGTACTCTTTGAAATTAATAATCCATAAGATTTTGTGTAAATGATGTACCATTACTGTACCTGGAAATACTAAACCAACATGGAATGGTCGCTACACTAATGTTTCCTTGTTCATCTCAGTGATAAGCACATAAGGAAAAGAATGCCTGAAAAATGCATTAGGAGGGAGTAAGTATCTTTCTATTGAACTTATAATTGAGTAATAATACAGAAGTTTTACAACATAGCCCAATTTTCAGTTGACATACGACTGTAATGCCTTTGATAGTAAGAGTTAATAGCATTTTTCTAAGACATGCATGTTTTAAATAGATTTGCAGTCATTTGCATGCCAGAATAATTTCTTCAGAGTTTTAGCAGGTCAATACATTCTGAAATAAATGCAGTTGTGGCTTTGCATTTTTGTCACTCTCTCTGAACAACTTTCGCTTTGCTGCTGAAATCAGCCAGAGGTATGAAAGGAGGCTACTCATTGGATCACAGCAGAACACAACCCAACATCCTCTACAAATTACATTCAACTATAGCCTAGCTTTAAAAGTCTTAGGTGACGTTTTACCAAGAGGATACTGAGTGTAAAGCTCATGTTCAACAAGGCACTTAAATCTATCTTTTTAAAAATGCAAGTAATGCTTTGTAGAAGCAGAATTTTATTACTGTATTGTACTTGGACTAAAAGGAAAACTGAGGGCCTTGGGGAAGAGAAACAAGAATACTTTTTACTTTGCAACACTGAATAATTAGTATAGTTTTCAAATTGGAATATAGATAAGTTGAAACTCTTCTTTTTGTGCCTATGTTACTGTGATAACAGGAATTCAAAACATAAAGAAAATAAGATCAGACTGGTTCTGATATCTTGTATAGCATAATATTTCAACATGTCAAAGGACATCTGACCTTCTTCCCAAACAAATTCTTAAATGCTGATTAATTAAAAACTATTTCACCTTGTGGACCTTACAGTGAATATTTTTCATTCAAAAGCTTTTTTATTAATACTCAGTTTATCATCACTGCTTATGAACATTTTATAGATATTAACAAATGACTAAACATTTTTCAGATCTAAGGAAGGTTGTCATGTTTCCATGTAAAATTTGCCTAACAGAAACAGTGAACCTGAAATTGAATTAATACCTTGCGCATAAACATATCTTCCGTGTACACTGAATAATTCAAGTGCATCTGAGAAACACCTTACTTTCTGTGAGAAATCATGAGTTGCAATGACATACTATATCTTCCACCAGCTTTATGCTTTGCAACATTTCACATGCTATTTCTCTTGCAAGTAATATGTTCAATGCATCCTGTATGCCTCCAGTTTACAATGCACTGTGCAGCAACACAGTTTATGCAGAAAACTTGTGACTTCCTTGAACACTTCTGAGAGGAGTCCTCAAGTAAAAAAAAAAAAGAAGCTCTAAATACAGGCAATTCCAGATGCAGTGTAATAGAACAACAGCCAACATGGATTCACCAAGGACAAATCTCACCTGACTAATCTTGTGTCCATCTTGTGGTGATAGGACAAGGGGGATGGGTATAAACTGGAGAAGGGCAGATTTAGACTATGCATTAGGAAGAATTTCTTCACCATGAGAGTGGTGAGGCACTGGAACAGGTTTCCAAGGGAAGTTGTGGCTGCCCCATCCCTGGAGGTGTTCAGGACCAGAGTTGGATGGGGCCTTGGGTAACGTGATTTAGTGGATGTCCCTGCTCATGGCAGGGGTGGGGTGGAAAGATGATATTTAAATTCCCTTCCAACCCTAACTATTCTATTGTAATAGCATACCACTCATTAGCAGCACCATCTACAGTCACAATTTCTTGCAAAGCACTTCCAGGGAGGGAAGGAGAATAAGACCAATGATAAAACTATTTATTAATTGCAGTTCCCAGGTTTTATCTTCTGGTTACTCATTACATTATTTATCTAAACTAAATAATGGAAAAAAATACAGTAAATTTAACAAGTGAAAACGAGCAAGCAACAGGGTTCAGCTGTGATAAGAAATGAATTAAGCTAGATTAGGCATGCTAGTCTGAAAACTTTTTCAGACATCAATGACTCACAATATTTAAAAATAAACAAATAAAAAAAATTCTGCTGCAGTCTTCAAAGTCAGGGTCATTATGCTACTGAAGTAGCTTGACTCCCAGACTTGTTCAATGGACTAGTTTGTCACACACAATCCAGAAATTCAGATTTAGATTTTACTTACATGCCTACAGGTATTATCTTTATTAAACCAGTCAGCCTCTGAAACACACCATTTGTACTATAGATTTCCTCTTGACCAGAATAAAGCGTCACACAAATTCCAAAATCAAACTAATAATTCCGGCTATTTTCAGAACTATGAGGGAAAGAAAATTTTAAACTTTATTTATAGGAAAAAGTTTCAGAAATAACACCACATAACTGGACAGGCTGGGCTTTGAAATTCCAATTTACAACGAGAAAATAGAATTAGGTGATTCAGAAGCTGGTATAAGATTTAGAGATGCCTACAATATTTTTTCCATAAAGATACTGAAACACGACGCATGAAACTCCTTGGCAGATAAAAGGAGACATCATTTAAATATGCAAAGTATACTATGGAAGAATTTGGGATTTTTGTTCTCTCTATACACTTTTGAAAATACTGTTTTACTTCATCTTATAAACTAATCAATGTCAGAAAGATTAGCAAGAATGTTTCATTCTGTAATGGCCAGATACTGTATGTCCACTGTTCCATTAATACTAATTTTTCTACATAACACAAAAGTAGCAGGGGAGATTTTTTATTTTTTTTTCCCTCTTCCACGCTAACTCCAATGCATCCGCTGCTCTTAGACTCAAGGAACTATTGGCACAACCACTTAATAGCCTAAGGATCTTATCCTATATCTTTTTCTGCATTTTTCCTCCTACTTCTTCTATTCTCTGCATGGATAACTTACAGCTGGAAGATTTCCACTTCTCCCTCTCAACACTACTAGAATCAAACTCAGAGTTTTCTGGATCTGAAACAGTGACTCAGACAGCATGTTAAATGAATGAAACATAACCAACCTAAATGTGCTTGGAAAGTTATTTGACTGCTTCCTCTGCAATATTAACATATGCACACAGAAATTATTTTTTATCTACTGTTCAGCAAAATTAGAAGTTTATAAATCAAGTGTATTGCACACTTCTGTAGCCTCAAGTTGATGAGCACAAATTAAATTTTACGTTAAACTGCTTGAGTACCTAGCACACAATTAAGATCTTGAAGAATTAGGCTGATAGTAATAACAATATATGAGAATTTGATCTAAATCTTGGGATTTAACAGTAGTCTGTGAATGAGTTTATACACAGCCCATCACCACTGGAAATCAGCTTAATATAATAAAAACAGACCGGGAAGAAAAATGAGTGAGGCACTAGATAACCAAACATTTTTCCTTTCTTATTTGTTCATGCAGTTTCCAATATATTACCATTTCAGTTAGAATCAATCTATCTATCTATCTATCTATCTATCTATCTATCTGCTTTGTTTCACAAAACCAAAAAAAGAAACAGCCCTACTAATATTGAGAATATCTTAAACAGTCTTGCAGACTCTGAACACACTTAAAACTAAAAAGACTAAATAAAGAAATCTTTGTTGTTACAGCTGTGATTGTTTTATGATCCAACATTTAAATATTCAGAGGAATGACTAAAGACAGAAATACAGAAATGTTTGCCGAAGAAAATGAACGTATCTTGACTTCAGTATGCTTCCTTCGTTTTTAACTTTTCTTTTTAATTGAAGGCAATTATTTTGGAGAACTTGCAAGTAAGAATAATGCATTATAATTGTAAGAAGTAGATAAATATTTTATTAAAAAGGTAAAAGAAAAACATTTATTTAAAAATACACCTTCATTTTAAATATACTGTCATTATTCTTTGTTCTTAGGTTAACTCACAAATGCAATATTAAAAAAAAAGGCCCTAAATATAACTTTGTACTGGAATTTTTACTTTCCAACTGTAGCACAATTGTGGGTCTCTGATTGACACATTGATTTATTCCCAGCAAGGGTCCTGTAATTAATGTGACCTTTTGATAAGGTGGGATATATGGGGTGAGACAAGTGCTCTCATGAGAGCTATTAGCAACTTCTGAGCAATTGCTAACGTTAGAGAGTTATATTTTTTTAATAGTTTGGAAGATAATTGACAAACCATGATAATGAGTATGTATAGGGAAGGAAGGAGAGAATAAAAGAGATGCAAGAACTATTAATTACTCAGAAAGAGGCAAGACTTCACCAGTGGACAAACTGTGTATTTTGGACTGCAGCCTCAGGAATACAAATAATAATTCCAAAAACATGTAAGAAAGAAATCAGAGGTTTACACAGGCCAGAAAGAAGAAGGAAAAAAAAAAGTAAAAACCATCATCTATTGTAAGAAGCTTTAACTCTGCCTTTACACAGAATAACAGGTGGTTTTATTTCTTCTTGTCAGATGGTATTTGTACCAAGGGAGTTTTCTCATTTCCCTTCCCATCTGGTTCTGCGCAGTGATACAAGATAATACCAAGATGACAAAGTTCTACTGATCTTATTTGAAGATTAGTTCTATACAGAGCAACTAACCTGTTATTTCATAATCAAGATCCAGTAATCCATTCATGACAACAAATGTTTAATTTATGATTATTTTTGAACCACAAGGTAAGACCTTGTACTGACCTGTCAGTACATAAAATACATGAATATTTGCGACTTTCTATTCAAGAAAATTAGGTGTAAAAAGAAACCTGACTATTTAATGTATGCACACATACATAATTAAAAAAATAATTGTCAACAGTTATCCAAAAGACATACAACTAAAATGTGAATTATCTTTTTATTGACAAAAATAGTGGCTTGTGCTGAACACAAAATGCCGGAGAAAAACATGCAGGAGTACAGCAGAAATGCAAATAACTGGAGAACAGTGTGAGGAGACAGCTTCCAGATCTAAATGAAGCAGTATCACTATAGCCAAGACAAATTTGATTGTCTAAGAAGAAAACAAGAAAACCTCCACTGTGCATGGATTTTTGAATATTCAGACTGCCTGTGTACTTTTTTTTTTTCTCATTTACAAGTTACAGTCTAGATCCCAAATCATTCAATAAAGCTTGTCTTTTTTCGTTTAACATATGATCATAAAATTTTATGGACTGAAGGAACCGCAGATTTTTAAGAATTTCTCTAACACTAACTTTGACAGCAGTTGTAGGCAACCAGCAGCAAGTGGCAGTGGATTATACATCAGAAACTTATCTGGGAAAGATTCTTTTGAGTAGTGAGCCTTCATGGAGTTGCATGGGAAACAGCCAAAGGAGGATGCATTACACAAAATGCACTGGCAGATAATATTTATACCACTACAGAGGAGACTGTTATGTGATAATTTCACTGTCTGTGAAGAAAGGGTGCTGCTGCTGAATAAATAGCTTTTGGGAATTCTGAGTTTCTTGAATAATTTACATCAATAATAATCCATGTCACCTCAGAACCTGCAATTAATATTTTCATTTTGAAATTATTTGGCAGACTGCACTCTATTTCTATCATTTAACAAAATTAAAATTGAAGTTGTTCTCATAATTTAAAGGTAGCTGTGGAAAAAATGCTAGTATTTCTCAGTAAGACATCATTTTACTCTAATATTTCATCTACGTGTTTAAGACCTTGTGTGTTTGTTCATGCCTACATATACACATATGCTTAAACAGTTTTTGTTTTTACCTAAGTACATTTTTAAAACATAACTTTTATGAGGGAAATAGGAAGAACAGAGGTGACAAATGGGAAAAGAGATAGACATAACCACTGTGGTATTATTGGTTTCTAAAAATTTCAAACAGTCTCTTACATTATTCTAACATGAAATTTTAATAACCTTGTTGCCAGCCTCCCTCTTTACCTGTCTTCCCCAACCTAATCTCCTTTTCTTGATATCTTATTTAGAGAGAGTGATGCTGCAGCCATCAATACTAGCAGAAACTGATGGTTAGAATTCCAGCCCTCTTCAACAGGTAAGGTATTTAGCAATTGATTATGGAGGAATCAGCATTGAACCCAGAATACTAAGTTAAAGAAATGTAGTAACATTCAATAACTTAGGAAGAATTTCTAAAAAGTATATCAGGCATGTGATCATCTGCTTTTGTGCAAAATCCTAGACATGACTGAATTTGTGTTTCCATGCTGGGCAGATACAAGGGAGCATAACAAAACTCTTTAGTTGCCTCAAAACAGACTATTAACATCACTGCTTCCCAATAACCCCTTCCAATTTGACCAGAACATGAAAACGAGCATGTGTCACGGATATAATTATTCACTTTAACTGCTACTGAGCATTACGTGCTGGAGTGCTGCATCCAGCTGCAACACCAGGGATGGGATTAGTGCACACTGACAGGCCAAGTACAGATACAAATGCAATACATTAGCAGTTCCTTTTGCAAGCAAATGGGAATGTCGGTCTTAAGCAGGAAAAGAACTGATGAAACAGAGTTGTGATTACCAGCGTTTTCTTTGTCCCATCTGACTTTCTCTTCTGCCTCCTTACCAGTACCACTTTTCCATGAGAAGCTGGAGGGGATTTGATTGTAAGGCAAGTGAAATAAAGGTCATTGGTTGTTACTTATCACCATATGCAGGCCTAAACATGTTGTTTGTCTCACATGTTAGTTTTTCAACGGAAAAATAGCTCATAATTCCCACACATCCCTCTTGCCCCTGCCCTGCTATGCAGGTGTGCTAAGAAACAAGAGATGGTGGATGTTTCTGCTCAGCTCAGCAGGCTCACGTAATGTGCATAGCATGCACCTGGAGCAACAACTGGTGAACCATCATCATGAGTGTTAGAAGCCCTGATGTATTTGCATCAGCTAAAAGTCATTGCTCATAGCTATTGCACAGGGTCCAAACCACCAAAATATAAATCAATGCACAACAGCCATAAACCACCGCTATGTATCATCAGTGGCTAATGAAGTCTTGTGTGAAAAGGCAAATCACAGAGAAGGTAATTGTTGCAACAAAAACCACCACATGTAACAGAGTTGCATGTGTTTACAGTTGCATGTGCATGCTCTGCGATAACAAAGGAAGATTTTTCTCTTTCATTAATACATTACATCGTATTAAATGTAAGATAAGCTTTTACTGGAGATAAAATCTCCCTGACTTTGTACTTATCATTCTGCATTACAGATATATATCCATTATATATATATATATATATATGCAACTTCTGTTCTGTTATCTGACAAGATGAAATAAATGCTTGTATGAGGGCTACACAAGTCTTGTGTCTACAATGTGAAAAAAAAAAAGAAGATTAAAAATGGCAAAAATGGTAAAACAAAGTTTGAAAAGAAACAGTCTAACTGTGTCACTAGTGCTCATTAGTACTGCTCAGAACGGCCACGGCAGCCCAGCCATTTTGCTGTCGGCGTTCATATGCTGCTGCACTGTGTCACGCTGATGCTTCAGCCTACTTGGAGCTAGCTGGGGACTGTTTGCGCTGTGCTCTGCTGCACAGTGTAGACATACCCTCAGGGTCCAATGCTGTTTATTCCCGTTTCCTAATAAGTGTTAACCCACTAATAACTACTGTTGCAATTGTAACAAAGCAAGCAGTGCACATCCATTCTGCATATGTTTTCTCAAAATTTACCCCATGGCATTCTTAGCTGTATCAAAATCTGCTCAAAACAGAATAACAGAACACATTGGTAAAGAAGGAAATCTAAAGGGTAGAAAGATTTTGGTTTAACTTTTCTTTTTCTTCTTAACTGTTTCTTTCCTCTGCCTTAACTCTTTAATTGCAAAACTACTTTGCATGGTATTTGGGTGAGGATTTTCACTAATAAAAATATCTCGCTGAACGCTGAGCGAAAGGGAAATCCATGACAACAAAAAAGAGAAAGTTCAAAAACTAGAAGAAATCACTCCAATCCTTAACTCTAGAATCCTTAGCTTCTAGAATCCACAGTGATTATATTATCATGCTAACACCATTGTCATTAGTATTAATGAGAAGATTGCTCTATTTAAAAATCACTACACATACACTACAAATATTTGAGACTGAGTGTCCTAAGGGGTTCATGATTTTAGTTCCTAATCTGCAACATAATTAAAGGTACTCTTCTCTAGCAAAGGATTACTCATCCTTTAAATAAAAAAAAAATAATAAAAAAAAAGACAGGAAAGGTAAAAAGTAACTTCAAAGTATTCAGTATTCAGACACAAACACTGAGCATTAAAGCACTTATGAAAAAGACCAAAGTCTTCTGTCTTGGATGGTATAATCGCAATACAAAGGAAGTGGGACATATGAACAGAGATCATCTAAGCTCTGTTCCTGCCCTCCAAACAAGAATCTCAACATCTCCCTAAAAAGTATACAGTTATTCTTCAAAGGCCCTGTACAACTGTGGTTTTAGACTCTAAGATTGAGATAAGCATGTAGAATCAAGAGGAAGTAGAAGAAATGGTACTTGAGAACTGTTTGTCACTTCTAGAATAAATTAGAATACTAAAGGAATGAGGAATGTGTTAAACCCGTAGAATTGCATGAGACATCACTGAAGGTTTCTTATACTTGCTTTTTTCTATATATGATGACAAACATATCCATTCCTATACCTGAAAGTCCAACAGGAGCCTATTTATTTCATTATTCTAAAACCAGAAAGGAGGGCAAAGAGGAGAGATCATAAAAGAAAGTCAGAGGTTTAAAAAGGTTAAGATACATAAAAAAAAAAAAAGAAAAAAAAATTGAAATAATATGAAAGAGGAGGAGGGGACCATCAACAAAAAAACCCAAAAATGTATAAAATCTAGCTCAACTTACAGTTAAGGGCTATACTATAGTTTTGTTACAAACACCTGAACAGCCTATCCCAGTTCCGTGAAACAGACTCTGCAGAGCTTCAGAGAGCAGAATATTATGAAATTTTCTGGGGAGGATTGCTAACCCACAGCACATAAAGAACCCTAGAAGGAAGATGTAGGATTTGAAAGGAAAAGATAGGAAGGGGGAGGATGTTTGAATCTTTTGCTTTGTAGACAGGGAACATTCAGAGCCTCCTGATATGTCTACAGGCACAAGCCTTTCACACCAGAATCAAGAGGAAAATCTTAGACAGTTACTTATATAAGGCTCATTTTTAAGTCTTTTCAAAGTATCTCACTCCAATAGACTTCACATTTAAGACATTAAAGCTTTGTCTTTGCTCCTCCCTTTGCTATCACCTATTTGAAAAGGCCCCCACCACTTAGGTACACTGCTCTCCCTCCCACTCATGTTTGCTTGCTCCTAGTTTCAGAAACACTGACTCCATTTATTACAATGAACTTATAAATGTGTCACTGAGAAACAAGTGTTATGATGTCACGTTGAGCCTGGTATCTTGAATAGGGAGAAGACCTTGTCTTATTGTCTTTCAAAGAGAGATTGATTACATTGCTCCTCCCAGAGCAGATCACCTCATGGACTGTGGCAGATGGTGCGAAGTCCAAAGTTAAAATGCCTAATCACAAAAAAATTTAGTCTGGAACACAGTCAGTCCTAGGCAAACTCCACTTTCTGAGTATATGTTTAAATACTTTTCAAACAAGCCTAGAAAGGCACTATGAATTATTCTCCTTTGTATTCAAGGTAACCAGCTCCTCCTGCTACCAGTAAGGACCAGGGCTAGAAAGGGGCTGGTTGATGGGAAATGGAGTATATATAGACATGAAGGAATTCTACTATACAGTGTCTCCAGCAGTCTCTAGTGGTACTAAGATATTTTTAACAAGCATTGAGGAAGTGTGCTGCGTTCAGCAGGCAGGCTTAGTAGGTCAGGCTTAATAATGTGGCACGTAATAATTAGGAAGAGTTAAGGTTATATTAGAGTATACCTCTTCACAGGATTCTCATGACCCTCTAATTACATTCTCGCTTGAGTGAATTTTAAGAAAAATACTTTCTATATTTTATTGCATTCCCATACAGTACTGTGTTCTGACTTATTAACAAGTACTGCGTTAGCTCCTGGCACACAACCATGCAGTCTTTCCAGCTCCTAAAAACAGAGAACTATGAAAGCAAACTTGCCTTAAAAGGATCTAGAAGAAGCAGTAGGCTGCAGTCCAAATATTTGGAAATTCTAGGGTTACAGTGATTGTTAAGGAATTAATTTACAACCCAGGACCAGAAAAGCAAGCATATAAAGGAGCTTGTCTTATGTGCATCTGCCCAGGCTGTTGAAGAAGAAACAGTGAAGAACACATGCAGAGAAACCAGAGTTAGCTGCTTACCAGTCAGCCAGTTAAAGCGTATCCAGCCTGGATGCAACACAACCTAGTGGTCTTCTACAATCAAGTGACTGCATGAGTGGACATGGGAGTCATAGAAGCATTTCAGATGGAAAAGACCATTAAGATAATTGAGTCCAAAAGAACTACTGATGCATCTTTCTGTGCTTCTGTATGGCCTATGGCACAATCCCCCATGACATCCTTATCTCTAAATTGGAGAGATACAGGTTTGATGGATGGGCTATTTGATGGATAAGTAATTAGCTAGATAGTAGCGGTCAACAGTTCAATGTCCAGATGGAGATCAGTGACAAATGGTGTCCCTCGGGTATCTGTATTTGGACCAATATTGCTTAATATTTTCATCAGTGACATAGCAAGTGAGATTAAGTGCACCCTCAGGAAATTTGCAGACAATGCCAGGCTGAGTGGTACAGTTGACACCCCTGACAGATGGGATGCCATCGAGATGGACCTGCACAAGCTTGAGAAATGGACCCTTGCGAACATCATGAGGTTCAACAAGGCCCAATGTAAGGTCCTGCATCTAGGCCAGGGAAACCCAGGTATCAAGATAGGCTGGAGGACAAAAGGATTGAGAGCAGCTCTGCTGAGAAGTATTTGGGGGTACTGCTGAATGAAAACCTGGTTGTGAGCTGACCATGTGCTCTTGCAGCCTGGAAGGCTGGCTGCATACTGAGCTGCATCGAAAGAAGCATGGCCAGCAATGTGAGGGAGGTGATTCTTCCTGCGGAGACACCACCTGCAGTACTGTGCTCAGCATTGGGGCCCCAGCATAAGAAAGACATGGATCTGTTTGAGTCAGTCCAGAAGAGGATCACAAAAATGATCAGAGGGATGAAATATGTCTCCTATGAGGAAAGGCTGTAAAAATTGGTGTTGTTCAGCCTGGGGAATAGAAGGCTCCAGAGATACTGTTGTGGGTTTTTTTACTTAAATGTGGCTTATGAGAAAGATGGGGACAGACTTTTTAGTGTAGCCTGTTGCAATAGGACAAGCAGTAATGTTTTAAAACTAAATGTGGTATATTCAGACTAGACATATAGAAGAATTTTCTTAAAATAAGCTTAGTGAAATGTTGGAACAGATTGCCCAGCAATGTTGTACATCCCTCCTCCCCCCTGGGAGATATTAAAAATTGGGTAAGATGGAGTTCTGAGCAACCTGATCGAGTGAAAGATGTCCTTGTTCATTGCAGGAAGGCTGTACTAGATGACCTTTAGAAGTCTATTTCAACTCAAACCATTCTATGATTCTAATGAAGTTGCAAGATTAAAGTTCATCATTGTGACCCTTCCCACCTCTTACTAGCACCCCCTTAGGCTGAAAGCTAGTCTCTGTCCATAGAGACTCAGCAGCTCCCAAAGGACTAAACTCTCTGTCCTTCAGGTTTCACCTAACACAGACACATATTTTTAAAGGAAAAGCAGTTCTTGAATGGAGAACAAATAGATAGGTACCAGCCATGTATGAAATATTGCAGATACTATTCATATCAGAAATTAAACCTCTTTGGGATCTCAAAGGAATATTGCCCAAGAAGCTTTATTGACAGATTAACAAAAGATAGAAAGGGGAAGAAGTAATAAGTGTCAAATGGAAAGAAGGGGAGAAAGTATAATTTAACACCCTGCCTTATCCCCAGAGGATGATGATGTCTCTAAAAGCATAGGACTGATGAATACCAGCATTACGCTAAAAAATGATGGTTGCTCTGTGAACTAAGCGCTTAGATCTAGCCTCATAATGGTGATTTCTATTTCTAATCATTCAATGATTTGAGCCCTCATTATCCATTCATGACTTTTTTTTTAATATGTGATTTTCTATCTTTACCTGTCCTCTCACTCCCAAAAGACCTTTCCATAAAGCCATTTCTCAGTCCTCGTTCAAATCTCTGCATGAAAACTTCTCTCAACATAAAGATTATAAAAACCTTAGTAGTGGTTAAACAGGTGGCAGCTGCATCTCCAGATGATTATATGGACAAATACTTCTTTTAATTTTCTTATATTTGTGTCTGACTTTTAAAGTTCACAGATTCTTTTGGTAAGGATGACCCTTTAGACAGTTTGCCCACCGTTTAGCACAGTGGCACTGTAACCTCCAGGCTAGAAAAGCTAAACTGACTTTGCAATGCAAACAAGTTATAATCACCATCAGAGTGCCACAGTGCCAAGCATTGTTATGTCAAGCCTCAGTTACACCTGTTTTGGCTGCAGAAGGTGAATCAGGTCAGCTAGATATCAAACATCATATGTTATCATCCCACTCGCCGTAAACCCTGCTGGAGTAAGTCACTAAACCTCTGTGGAAATGCATAGTGATTTCTTTTTTTTATTTGAAACAAATATTCTACACAATTTTTTGGTTTTTAAAACATTACTAGTCCTAAGCTCTGGTAGCTGGCATGCTTTAATTAAGAGAAAGGAGCATTCCTACTTCCATCGTAGACTGTGCTCCTTCTTCAATTAGATATTCAATAAACACATCTCATATTAATTTGTACTACTTGGGATTGAACATTATTATAAATTATTATTACTAATAAGATTTACCTTAGTGAAAGTGCCATGCCCGAAAAAGTTAGTCCAAAATATCAATTTGTCAATCTGATAACTTTTATAACATTTGCAACAGGCTTTCAACTGGTATTGTTCAAAGGGCATATTGTCAGATGAGGATCTGACTCCTACTGCTCTCCTTTGTTTTTCTTCCAGTGCCAGCAGCTGAGTGAAATTGTGAGGGGGAGTAGAACCAGACAGTCTGAGTATTGAGTCCTGCTGATGTAAGTAGGAGTTTTAGTTTAAGTTAAACAGAAAACTGAAATTGGCTGTTACCCTTTCAAACTCTGAAGTGAATTTAGGGACATAGCAATCCCAAGCAATAAAGATTATAAAAAAGAATACAAATGAAAACAATATCACATCATTAGATCTTTAGGTATTAAGTTAATTAGTCTTCAACTCATAGTAACTAGATCAACACAAAGCTCTGCTACAATGGTTTAATTAAACCAAATACCCACTAGATTTGAAGCCTGAACAAAGATGAAAAATATCAAGGCCACAAAGTTTAAAAACTCTTGAGAAAAAAAAACAAACAGGTGGACAGTGGTTCAGGTCTAAAAAAGGATGCAGGAGAAATAAGTGACCAATTTTCTGTGTCAGTAACATATGAATCATGGAAGATTATTTGTGTTTGAAGAGATGAACCCAATTTATGATCTGGCCTTGCTTCCAGATACCACAAGAAGATTCACCACACTTTTTACTACAGTAAGATATTTTTAATTAAACAAAACCCCCGTAACAACAACAGAAGAGAGAGAATAAAATGATGACAATTGTTTCAGTTGTTTCCTCACTTTTTCTGGTGCACTATGTTGACAACATTTTCCAGTTTTGTAAACACTACAGTTCTTCCATTGGCTTTGTCAGAAAGACAAAAACAATCTTTAAAATGAACATTTCATCCCAAGTTAGCCAGGGCAAAGGCTAACTTGAGAGTTCTTAGACTAAGATAGTAGAATAGTAAGCAACCATGGAAGTGGCACGAGTTAGAAGTGTGGAGTTTACTGTAAGTGCACTGATCAAAAGAGATGCAGTAGCTACAGGGCACAGGCTAATATCTTTTACATTCTGTTTTGTTTGTTTGTTTGTTTGTTCTTTTAATAGCAAGTGGATAAAAATCCCACTCTTAAGCTCCCATATGTTCAGCCAGAGCAGAGAAATATGCTCCACACAGATCTTTTTCTGAAAATGAGACTTTTATTCTCTATCAAATTTTTATACCTTAATTCAACTGCTATAAGATGTTGCAGATACCTACAGTGATACTTCTGACACAGTCATACAGAACTATATTTGTGAGCACAGAAAGTAATATCAACTAACATATAAATGCCCAAAACTCTGAATGTGACCTGAAATTAATTCCCAGGCAACACACAAAGAGAATTCTCTCCATGTGTTCCAATTTCTTTATATTATGACCATCAGGAATTTTCGGCATATACTTACACAGCCTGTGGAAACTTAACTTCATCCTCTAAACTCTGAAAAATTCTACCCAAAAATTCAAAGTGCTATTCTAACATTTAATTTCATATAAAATTATCTATTTCAATATGCTAAAATTTTAGCATACATGAAAAACATACCCATTCAACAACCTGATTTGAATACTATACTCTTAAATAGAGAAATATTCTTCATATAAACCAGTGGTGCAATGTAATTTCTCACCAGAAAACATATGTTCATCTTCCTTAATATTTTATGTAATCAATTTCCTCAGTACATTGTTTTGAATGGGTTTAAGTTTTATTTTTTGGTTTGGGGTTTTTTGGGGAGAAGAAGGGCTGTTCCTTCCTCATTTTTTTTTTTTAATATCTTACCAATTTTGCTTTAGAGATCCTTAGTACATTTCTGGCAGATTCTGTAACTCTGTCTTCATGGAACTACAACAAAATGAGTAAGTTTCTATGGAGGTGTAAGTCTCTATTGAGGTAGAGGCTATCTGTATTTATACAAGACAATTAAAAGTGTACAGTGGTAGAAATGAAAAGGTTCTATACATTTCAAAGGAACTACTATATGGAGAAGGACAGAAAAAAATAACTCATTATCCAAGATTCCTTAAAGTATGTACTTCATCTGTTTTAACATTAGGACTTGTACACCCAGTACATTTTTCAAAAAGGCTACACTTATACACCCATCAGCTAAGCACGAATTCAGCTAGAAAAGCATATCCTTACTATGCCTCAGTCTAAAAAATGATTTCTTTTGTTTGTAAACAGATTTTAAAAGCACAGTGTCTAGCCCATATATGTGATGGTCTCAACTAGCCAGACATTCCTTTTGGGAAAAACAATAGATGCTTTTGTTGCCTTAAGACTATGCACAATAATTCCTTAAAATTTCAACTAATGACATTCATATCTACATGCTATGCCATAAAAAGTAACCTTTGTGCAAAAAAATGAGCAATGTTAATGCTCTGTGACCCTCTAGTTGCTGTTGTCTGGGAAACCTTTATTCAAAAAAAAGTATGGTTTCTTTTTGCCTATCCTATAGTTTGATTCTTCACTTTTCTGGATTGCTTTAGTCCTCTTCTTCCTAAATAGTTCCTTCAAAAAGTAAAATGGTTTAATAAAAAATACATATTAATGTCCATTATACGGAAAATACATTCAAATCAGACTCTTCATAGTGTTCAGTAAAACAGTAGTCAGAAGTATAAGTTGCTTCCTATATAGTAATTGAAAAAATATTTTAATAATTGTCTCCTTAGACTCACAAAATATCTAACTATGCAAATACAGTAAAATTTCCTCTTCTTCATTTCATGAAAATTAAGCTAAAAAAGAATACTTTTCATTTCTTCTCCAGAACTTTTAGATAAGAAGAATAAGCAGCTAGGCACAATTCATTATGTGTAACTACTAAGAGAAGTCAGTAATGTGCGTAGATTACAGTTCTGTGTGCTGATGAATACTTCATCAAAAGAATTATCACTTAGCAAGATAGTGAGGGCAATATATCAATTATCAAAAATATCTGTATTCTAATCTGGTGCTTTGCATTATTTAACGTTTTCTGACACAAAATACATCTTAACTCCTTTTTTTATTCTGTGGCCATTAATTCACTGGTGTAGAACACAAATGCCAATGACATAGCAAAACACTGCTGAGATTAAGAATTAAATAAAAATCAGTTTTTCAGTTGGCTGAAAAACTAACCTCTCTAACTTGCTGAATGGCTAGACTGAAAATACAGTTCACAGTCCGTTTGATATAACAAAATGTATTCTATTTTTTTTCCCCCCCGTTGTTTCAGAGGAAGCTCTGATGTGTTGAAAAAGAAAGGTATAGGAAAAAGAGTGCATGAAAACTGGTTTCAGTTTTACTGAAACAGCATAGAACACCTCTGGGTCAAGCATTATTTGCATTAGCGCTACCTGACAAGCTACTTTTGCTGAAACTAACTTGTATGTATGATTCTTTATTCAGGGCTCTTTACATGTGTGAGGATGAAGTTACTCCCATAATTTTGTTACACATCTTAATGTAGGTACTGTGGAAGAATTGATTGAATTAAGCAAATTGGCTTCCCTGGGATGTACTTTCTTATGTAGTCAAGTTTTAATAAATATCTTAAAAATGCAAGACAACTTAGTAAGGACATTCCTTTATATATAATCCCTAGAAAAAATTGTTATTTTTAATGGAAGATATCTAGATAGCAAAGATGGATACTGAAAATAGCTCAGACGTGATAATTTAGAGCATAATTTTAATGCATTTCAAAAATAACTGGGGAATAAAGTGAAGAAGAATCAATAAGATTAATTTCAAGGTTTGTTTTTGTTAGAATATACAGTGCTCTTCACACGCTCATCCTGTTCACTCATTCATACCTAATTATTTTCTGCCCCTATTGTTCTCTGCATTTTCAAGCCCTCCATAGAAAACAATCTTAGTAATATTAGAAAGGAAAATTTCTGTCTTCCAGTTAAGAAGCATGCAATTTTCCATACTAACCCTAGCCGTCTGTTATCAGAGGCAAACTCAATTATGCAGTTTTGTCTTTATTCAGCTATTCCAGCTCCTAGTAGTAAATGCTGCCTTCAAATTTACAAAATAAGATGCTCTTCCAGCTCTTTTCTACACAGCATTTAAAATATTATCATTATTCCTAACAGTTCTTTTAAACCCAATTCTAACATGAAGGTTTTGGTCTTTATTTTTTTTTCCCCCAAAGAGGACAAGAAAAGGGAAGAAACTTTAAGTTTAGTTTGTTCTGCAGCTTGAAAAATATAAATGTAGAATAAATTTTGGGTTGGGATTTTGGGGTTTTTTTTAATTAAAAGAAGTTACTGTTAATAATGGAGTATTAAATAGATCCATGTTAAAATAGGGTACCACACTCAAGCAGCTTTTTCCTACCAGTTCTTTTCTGGAAAAAGGCACTACACAGGTCAGCTTAAACTTGCCTGTTCTGCTATGATGCCACGGTGAATCTTCTCTTCAGAGTGCTCTATGTTGGGGCTGAGCATCCACGTTTTAGGAAATCCTGTCAAGAAGCTACTGATGCCTTTTTTCCCACTCCTTACTTCAGCTACTTGTACCAGAATCTGGCACAGGAAGAGAACAGCACAAACTCTCCCTGATTATTCTTTTGGGCAACTTATGCATGTGACCGTAAAGAGAAGATTAATTCGGTTTGCAATAACTCAGCAGTTTTGACATTGAGTACTTGCATAATCCTCTTAGCAAGTAAGCTTAGTCAGGGTCTGGAAATGCACCACTATTCACACTCCCAATCAATGAATTACCACTTATTGACAAGTTTTTTGTACTAAATTCCAGAAGATGGTTCTTTGATATGTGAAAGCACATGAGCACACCAGGAGGGTTTCCCCAAATATGAAGTGCATGTTCTAGTGTTTAAGGTAAATGAACATTTCTTTCTTGACTTCTGATCACGGTTCTTAACTTTGATATTTGTGTTGGTTGTGGGTTTGTTTTATTTTTAGGTAAATGTACCTACTTAGGTTTGTAGTTAAAAAAAATATTTCTTTCTGCAATACACAAATTATTATCTCTTAGTGAATAACATTGTTGGTACTAAAATATTAGTTTTTAATAACAACACCACAAAAGGAATTAGTTTTGATCTAGGTCCAAATCATTTCAGAAGCAACCTCAAAGTAAACCTAAACGTGAAATAGACTAGTAACAATTATTATTATTTTTTAAAAATAGGTTTATGTTTTTAAAGAGAAGATTATTTGAAATACTACTACAAAAATGATCAGTTCCCAATGGATTAATTAATATTCCCGAGATGCTTATAGTTCCATATCTTTTAACTTAGAAATGAGCTTGGAATTTATTTTTTTCGTTAGAGAGGGGTGATGGGTGGTGGTGGTGTATATTGTGCTTCCTGCATTTTAAATTGCAACCTTTAATTCCCCTAAAGCAAAAATTGAAAAATGAGTAATTTAAGTACATAAATAATCTGTAGTGAGACAACACAGGATTTACATGATTTGCAACAACAAAAGACAATGAGATTAAACATGGTGATTACATGTATTTTGGATTTTCTCTGAGTTAGGATAATTTCCTTTAAATTTTTCAAGTCTTATTTTCAGGGGTTTTGTTACTTATTTTTTCCTTTCAGTTATTTTCCTTTCAGTTTGTCATCACAAGAAAATCTTTCTTAAGGAAGTGCATTAACTCTATAAAATGGAAATATAAAAACCTAGAGGCACAATTCTCTCTTTAATAAATATGACTGTATTGCCAATATGTTGCAGAATGTTGCAGCCAGGAGTAATTCAATTTTGATTAATCATGTTCTGGATAAAAACTGAAGCTAGCTGATTTCACCTTAACCTTTGGAGGCAAGCAGGCATTTTCAACAATGGTTTCCACCCTGGAGACATATGTGTATTTAGCATTTCTCTCTTGCTAGCTTTCTGATTCAAATCTGTCTGTTGCTTGTAGAGTACCGAAATCTTGCACTGTAGAGATCTCAATGAACCTCAGCCCAACAAATACTATCTATAGCATGGCACACATTTTTATGAGCTGAGCTCTTCCACATCCCCAGCAGCCTTCCCAGCCCCAGATGTAAAAACATTTGGGACACAGAATCCCAGTGAATTTCCTGGCTGAAAAAGAGAGGTATCTGGCAGATGATGAGATATCTACTAGAATCCTTATGGATTTATTCAATTAAAAACAATGCTATGAGATTCTTACTAGGGTCTGTGAGGAGAAGGGAATTCTATTTGGGATAAGCAAAAAAGTGCTTTAGGTTTGAAAACCTTAATTTGCTTAATACATGGTAGAAAATTCACATCTTTCCTGCAGTACGACTGTTTCATGCTCTTAGATAAATGGACTGCAGAAAAAGCAACAACTGCTCTTTGATTATTTGCAGATAATGTGATGCTGTCTGTTCAGCTAGTGGGAAAACTTTGATAAATTCTAGTTCATATCTTACAAGATGGAATTAAAATATAAGGTGACACTGCAACCTCCTTTCCAGACACTGTAATCTGAAAGAAACAAAGGCATTTAGTACTTCACTCCATGGATTTATTATTTTTTTTCAGAACAAAAAAAGGGCATTTTACAATCTTTTGATGTGGCTCAGACTCCAGAGAATGAGGCACTTGTTGATGTCTACACAGTTCAGCAGTGAATGGCCTCCATTACATCCAAGATCAGAAAATCTTAGCCTTGTTTGAAGTATAGGTACAACAACACAGAAAAATCTGAGCTATATCAAAACTAAAGTCCTGTACTGCCCAGGAGCAGTTGCAGTTCCCAAACCCCTAATCTTCCCCTGTGTCCATAACTGTAGCTGTACTTACTTCAGGAACATCTTCTACTAAAGAAGAGAATGTGTGAAAATAAAACACTTATGTAAAATAAACACTGTTGTTAAGAAGATGAGCTTTATCCCTTTGTGAAATGAGAACCACAGTATTTTAAGCCATTTGACATTCACAATGACACCTACACCTGAGGACAAGATTTTGTTACCACATTTTTTCCCTTCTTAGGGAATAAAATTGGTCACTCCTAGTGAAAATGCAAGAGAACTCTATGTAGACAACTATTGGGGAGCTATCATAATGATGTTAGTGGTAGGATTCCAGTTGCTTTTACCACTGCTGTTCTTCCATCTCTTTTACTGAACAAAATAAAATCACCTCAGTTCTTCTCTGTTTCTGCTATATCTGAATGCAGCTGGCATTCTCCCACCCAGAAAGATAATAAACAAAAGCCTCTTATGTTGGTTATTACCCTATCTTGTTCTGACAGACATCCATGCACAAACTGCAGCATCTCCTTCCTGTCCTGAAAGTTGAATGAGGAAATGGGAAAAAAAAAAAAAGAAAAAGTGTAGAAATGAAGAAATGAAGGGTAGATTAACATTGGCTGAGAACCACGTGTATCAGTATATCACTTATGTACAACCACATATATGTGTCCCTGGCAAGGGAGGACCATGGTGACTATTTCCCCCAGCTTCCATAAACTCTGCTTACCTGTCTCACAATGCTGTTTTAGGAGGCTTAAGTGTTTCCGACACATCACTTGGAAATAATGATCTGTAGTCTGGTGTCTCAAGGTGTTTAGCAGATGCCTCTCATCTTTCTGCACTGATACTGCGAGTTAACCCTCTTGGTCTCCAGGAGGAAAGCTACTCATCTTATAGCAGTAATAGTGACTGCCTAGACATAAAGTCATATATAATTTATACAATTTTCTCAGGTAAATGTTCAGGCTGGAAAAGCTGTAACATGACTCATGAAAAGGAGCCCTCTTTTTTTTTAAGTAAAAATCATCAATTCTGCATGGTACATACATGGTTTGGGGAGTGGAGCTAAGTGTATGACAGGAAAAGACTATTACAACTTATTTTCCTCTGTGTTAGACTGCTTCATGCTTTGCTACCTTAAACTGACTTGCTGTAAGCCCACTCATCAAATGAGATCAGTCTTCTAGATAAAAGGCAGGGCAGAACTGAAAGCAAAGTAGAAAACAAATCACTCCCCACATCACTGACATTAGCATTATATGAGGTTTTACATACATCTTCAGCAACACTACTCCACTTGACCTGCATGCTTCTCACCATTCTTTACTTCTATTTTGTTGCAAGTTGCCTGTGGGAACACTTGAGTTTGGGAACTTAAGGGTTAAAGGATAGTGAAGGGTGCAGGAAATAGGAGCAGAAAATAGTAATCAACATTCAGAGAAGTCCTGAAAGATGTTACTGTGTTTTACAAGTGTTTTTGGCTACACTATTTACATCTCATACATCTCTACTAAGGCTCTGATATGCGATAAGCAATTTTTTTTCTCCACTAGCTGAGATGTTTCTACAATAAAGTAACAGCATTACAGAATTTCTTCACTTGAAGAGTTATATGAAGGAGAAAACAAGCTTATAGGTAGGGGGGACAGAGGACAGTATTACACCTAAAAAAAGAAAGAAAACCACAAATGTTGTTTAGATGGATAAAATAACCATCTTAACTGACAGCATGGAAAACAAGAGTGTGGCAAACAGGTGTGGGGCGTGTTAGTATAGTGAGGCACTTTGAGTGGCAGTTTGAGCAGGCAGGTAGTAGGGCAAAGAGAGGGGCAGGAGGCCAGCCAGAAGGGACCAAGGACCATGATGGCCGCCCGGCAGAAGATTAAAGCTCCTCTGGGTGCTGCTGCAGGCAGGATGGATGTAGCCACCCAGAGGGAGCCTCAGTGGGCTCATGCAGCTACCCAGACCCTGGGCTGCAGGCAGTGTCCCCCTCCCACACTGACTCACGCCACCGGTACGGACTTCACTTGTGGAAGCTGTGCACACGTAGGGGAACTCCTTCACTTGGTGGCATTGCTGAGGGAGGAGGTAGCTAGACTAAGGACTATCAGGGAGTGTGAGAGGGAGATAGATCAGTGGAGCAGAGCACTCTCACAAACTCAGCAGGCTGCTGGAGCTAGAATAGCTGTGCACCACCCATCTGCCAACTGCAAGATTGGGGGAATGAGAGATGGGGAATGGCAGCAAGTTCCTGCCCGGCACAGGAAGCCTGCTGTCCCCACTCAGATAATAAACCCCTAGATTCCCTTGCAGAATAAATATGATGTGCTACAGGTGGAAATCATCCCCACAAACGAAGAGGATGGCTCTTTTATCAGTAGGTGATAACAGGAAAATAAGGAGGACAGCACTGCAGGTGATTTCCTGGATCATTTCTTCCACAGTTCCGTTATTATTGGCAGAGCTGCTCAACAAATAAAACCGATTATCACACATATATTATGCGTAGTTATAAGCGCTCAACCATTATACTTCCAAAAGGAAAAAAAACCAAACCAAATTCCTGAAGTTAGACTTCCAAATAAGAAGGCTAATATTTTCATATAAATCGTGACCACTGAAGCTCTCAGGAATTTTTCACTTATTGCAAAGGAATCCAGATTGTGTCATAAATTACATCATGGCAAAGTATACTCTCCCCATACCAGAAAAAGTGAGAAATTTTGGTTATACTTTTTAATAAAATTTCCACATACCTTTCATAGTTTCTATGAGGAGAGCAATAGGGTGCAAATATGAATATATGCTTTGAGCCCAGAAGAATTAATGAGTTTGCACTAACTAGCACACATGTTGCTGAGATTTCTATTTCAAACTACAGAATTAAACCTTTTTTTTAAGAATTAATATTTTATTGAATCACAGAAAGTGCAAGAACACCAGTTATAGTGGGATTTCTTGTATTTGAATCAATGCCAGCTCTAGTCCAGTTGCCTTTTGTGAAACAGCATGAGAGCTTTCTGCAGAAAATAAGTTTACATTCCCTTTGTGACTTCTCTGTCCTACCTATGAATTTCAAAGGAAAGTTTATCTTTTTAATTTTATTCTCAGAAATAGGTCACAGTGACTTCTAGAAGGCTTAGCATTAAGAAATCACTTTTCCTTTAGGAGATACAAATCTTAATGAAGAGAGCCAAAAATGTCTTACTCTTTAGAATAGGTTTATTACTGATTTATCAGTTCATTATCCTGCTAATTTCCCCATTTATAAATCTGGAAAATCTGATTAACTCTTGGACTATCCTCATGTCACTGTCTACGCAATATTACATTAAATCCTCTGATGACTTACTGAGATCATTTCCCTGACTTTCCTGAACTCTACAGATATGCTACATGCCCTGAGAAAGAAAAAAATAAAATACAGTAACATAGATTTAAGGCAAAAGAACCCTAAAACTATTTGACAGCCCTAAGTAAATAATCTTAAAATCTTTAGTAATTCACTTAAATAACAATCTTGATGCATTCTTAGAGATGTTCATACACTGATCCTGAATCTCCCCATTATGTTGGTCTTAACATCTATTTAAAGTTACATGTAGCCAGAAACTGTTTAAGGATATTTGTTCTTCTAATTTCACATCCTTTCTAGTATCTGTCTTTCAGGAGTGGAAGAAGAGGACACAATAAAGATAAAATTTACTTCAAAGCCGATAATATTTCTCCCACCCTTTATATTATAACACTATTTGTTAAAACAGGCCCCTTCTTCTAAAAGAAGACAAAGGGGTAAAATGTCTTTGTAAACTAATACAAATAATTTTTAAGAATCCTCTTTAAGAATTCTTTATCATGACCAAGAACACACATTAGCAGCATACTTTTAACACATCAGATTTTCATTTAGTTTTTCAACCCAATAACTTAAGCTGCTACATTAAGTCTAAACAGCATAAGAAATTAGAATCTTCTCAATTTATTTAGTTTCTCTTCAGGGATGGTAAAGTGCTTTGCCAGCTTTTCCATTTTCACCAGTCTGAATAATTAATTGTTTAAAATGCCATTTACATTTTCTGATGAAAAGCAATACTTAAAATTTCATAAATAATAAGCATGCATAATTTGTGTTTCAATTACTGTATGTATAATCTCCCTGAATGCAATTCAATGCATTGCTAATGTATTTTTGGCCAATAATTTCTAAATAGATGGCTAATTTATACTTTTTTCTGCTTAAAGTACATATCTCAAGCTTTTCTTCATCTTATAGGTGCAAATAAAACAAATTATTCAATTTACCGAACACATATATTTGTATTTCAGGATTTATGGCTAATCTACATTTTTAAAATGCAATTACAGTCATGCTTTCCCCTTCATCATTCTAGAGTAATTGTTAAATGTAAGAAAAATTAAACTTCTTCCGCTTTCATTTGTTAGAATTACACTAAACCTACCAAGCAGAATGGAAATTAGAAACAAAACATAAAATTAATTGCAATGAATCTGGTGTATTCTACAAATATGTTAGTGTTAGTTCTTCATGCTTGCCAGCCAAAGATGACACCTCCCATGTTTAGTCAGTGGCTTTAAACCACTTATAGATTTATTGTATAATTTTTGATAATTTTTGCAATGATTGTGTGAAAATGCAGTGTCCCTACTGATATAAAGATGTTGAGAATCAGTATGTTTTGAACCAATATACTTAAAGTGGGAGTTAATAAGGATTACACTAGAAGTATTGGGTGTTATTGATAAAAATTATAAATGTTTTAATATTTTCTTATCTCCTTCCCATGCCAGTAAGGTCTGCCTGATTTTAAATGTTTTCCTCGTGGTTTTACAAAACAGGTTTTTTTATGAGGGGACAACAAGGGACACCTAATCAACAGATCTCTGTTATGTCTCTTTATAAACAAATTAGGAATAATTCAGTAAATTTGGAGGAGTAACTTAAGGTAATTAAAATTGTCTTGTACTTACATTGAGGGAGTCACAACCTTGCATAGATGCCCTGTCAGATGGAAGTACTGAAAGATCACGTTGTCTCTACTTCTAAAGTAGCTGGAAGAAACAGCCTCTGAAAAAATCTCTGTTTTTTACCATCAGAACAAAGTATTTCCGCCTTTTATTTTTTCATTAGGAAAAAAATAAAAATAAATAAATAGTCTTGCTGGTATTAGTTAGAAAACATGAATGTTTATTAGACATCAGTCAGGAGTCTCCAGAGATCAGGTGGATGAACATTTATAGTGAAAGTACCATCCAATAATTTTAACTGATGGCCTTTGGCAACTAGTGCTTAATTGCTCTGGTCTATTTGAATCTTCAGTGAACAGTGTTTCTGAGTAATTCTCTCAGTTTAAAATAAATGTAATCACTAACACAGCCATATGCAACCTGCACAGTGAATGGTTCAGTGATTAGTGACTAGAAACTCACTTAGGCAATGTTTCTTAGTGGAAGCCCAGGCTATTAATATCATTCTGATTTCACTGCTCACTACAAGGATCAAGCATATGCAGAGAGAATTAGTTTTAATTCTGTGAGACAGAGACTAAAAGCAGTTCTTTTTGATGATGTAATTTGCTATCATCAGATGAAAAATCAATTATCATATAATGTTTTATTTCTGAGATGAAATATCAACCTGCTTTTATAATATTTCCTGAATAAGGGTTTCTTTTAGTGACCACGTTACTGAAAATCTAAGAAAGCACAAGCTAGTGTTTCATATTCTCTGCAACCATACCTTCAGATCGCTCTTTTATTGTCTGCGTATGTTGTATAGACAGTCTATATGAAATTTTATCACATTAAACAACCTAAATTGTAAAAGGCTTTTGTATCACTAACATCTCTCATTCTGTATAATTTTTTAGATTATGTATCACGGTAAGTGTGAATACAAATTGTGATTATTCTACTTCCAGTGGAAGCAGTAGGAATTGTGCACTCTTGAAGACCTGAATATTTTGTATTTTCGTATATTTGAAGACTGTATATAATCTATATTTTATTTATTTATTTATTAACACTACGGAAAAGTAGCTTCATTTCCACAAAATAGAACCAGCTATTAAAAAAAAGTTCCTAAACCGATATACACATCATCTTTGTTTTATATTAATATAAGTTAATGTTCACTATAAACAATGCCTGATGACTTCATAACTTAAAGGCTCAGCACCTTATTTCTATAAACTGCCTTATTTTTGCAGTAGATTTAAAAAAAAAACAGCCACAACTTTTTCAAATGCTTTGAATGTTCCTATCTCATCAACGGCTTGTAAATGTCAACAGCATACCCTTCACTCACATAATACATCACAATTATGTATGTCTGAAAGGGGTTTTCTGCGTTTTTTTCCTTGTTTTTTATCCATTAAAAGTATCAAAAACATTAAGAAGTCTTAAAAAGGAAGTTCTTATATGGTACATTTAGTGATATATCCCAACCTTAATCTGACCCGTCCAGCTGGAAAATATTAACCTCATGAAATACAATAATAGAGAAAATAATAACCAAACATATAATCTGATTTCTCATTTAATTAAGTTTCAGTGTGTTATTTAAAAGAATCTGTTGTCCATAACTGTGATATAAGTCATCCATATAAAGAAATAAATTGATGTGTGTAAAGCAGTCATATACAGGAGGCTACCTAGTCAAGCTTTTCACCCATATGCATTACCTCATTACCTTATCAGCACTCAATAACACAGTTACGCATAAACTTAATACAAGTACATAAATGTCACAAATAGGAAAAAGGAAAGAACATGAGTTTCATTTTACTTACCTACGACCGAATATCGCTTTTAACATTTAATTTACATAGATGCCTGGAGCAAATTATGGTTCTGGAAAGCAAACAATTAAACATGCACAATTAGTACAGAAATTTCCCAGATTTTATAGAAAGGGGAGATACGAATACCCTGTTGCACACCTGATACCACTCTGACTAAAGCTTATGCAACTCTTAGGCACCTGAAATCAACTCAGTCTATAAATAGACACTGTATTTTCTTGCAGAAGATAACTAAAACCAAACAACTCACAATAAATGTACTTCCTAAGTAATGGAAAAATGGTGCTTTAACTAATGGTGACCTGAATTAAACACTCATCCTTTAAAGCACAGCAATATTTGAAGGCAGAGTACATTGTGTCTGCATTAGCATGTGGGTGCACTTAATAAGAATGTTATCACTGGCCCAAAGAGCATTCTTTGAATGACTTTAAGCATTTAAATTCGTACAATTGCAGTCACACCTTCCTCACTGTGGTGGCTTTAACCATAATTAGTGGCAGATCTGAGTTCACATGACCTTATCTTTCCAGTTTCTGAGCAAGCTTGAGTATGAGCAGCCTTGGCCTCTCTCTCTGAGCACAGGTGCCGCTTATAGCTGTATTAGAGACAGTTGCCCACCTGTTGCCTTGTTAGGAAAGATGGTGACCACACTGGAAAGGAATTATGCTCCCTTAAAGCTTTTAAATCTAGTTGGTGTTAATTACAGATATAGTTTGTCTTCAAGACATTTCTGTTTCAATATGAAGTTACAACATCAGATAAGCAACACTCCCTATGTGAGTACATCTCAGTTCTGTTATAGACAGAGGAAAATAAATTGATGCAGAAATCAGGCACAAGAAATAAAACACAGATCAACAAATCAGATTTACATAACTGTCAAATCGCACAGCTTATACCAAACAGGTGAGCTATTAATTCTTTAGGTAGAACATTGTTTTGGTATCTTTCACACAGATCCCTGCACCTGCACAGATGTATTTTAAAAACACGAGGTTCTTTGCACAATGCGGGGGTGTGAACATGCAGAGTAATGTCCAGCTCACTGAATGATGCATTTAAATGCACAGTCATCTGAGTGAAGCTAAAGACAATTCACTGGCTCCATAATTGCAAATAATTTCCTCATGGTAACTGAAGTGAATAAAATCTTTACTCACACTATTCCATGGTGCACGATATAACTGAGAACAGTAGACATTTTACATTTCAACACAGATAAGAACTTTATGTATTTATATATAATACATACAAAAAGTATGATATATCTTAATAGTTTTAAATATTTTAGCTTGTACGAGTATTGGGTTGTATTCTTTACAAAAGTGAAGGGAAAAATCTCCACCCTCACATCCAGTTGCAGTTTTCCAGTTGTAATGTAGCAAATTAGCTCAACTAATAGTTGAAATCCTATTAAAACAAATGAAAATCACGTGTAAACCTTAGAAACAGGGATTGCGCTGAATAGGAAATTTTTACTTACTTGGGACTGTATTAGGTACAGGTGCTCACATGTTGGCCATTAGGGTGTCTGCTGGTGCTGCCCTGCCTGAGCACAGCCAGGTTCTCAGGGAAAGCAAGAGTTAGAAAGGGCAAGGGTGATGTGCCTATAAAGCCCAGAGACTAGTGCAATGAAGTTGAATTTTATCTCAATAGGAAGGGCAACAGAGGGTGTCCTTAGTTTTAGATGAACAGCTATCAACAGTTGAGTGGTTTAACTGGAGGTGTAAATGCCTCTCTGAGATAGCCAGACATCTATGGGGGGAAAAAACACTGCTTCAGCCCAACATATAGAACAAAACCCAGATCACCAGCAAAATAACTCTGAAGAGAGCAAGCGGCTTGAGCTGGTTTGCAGCCCCTGTATTCCCTCCTTATCCCTGGGATGCCTCTGTCGTGATGGTGAGTATACCATAAAGACTGGTAATGGGAAATACACTGGTGTTGTGTTTGAACTGTGAATTACAATTGCTATATTTTGTAAAGTGTAATAACATTTGTATTGTGTTTTTAGTATGTTTTGTGTCACTCTGCTAAATCAGAAGTGCTATGTAACATCAAGAATCTTCAAATAAGTAAATTCCATATTAAACATTTAAACATATTTCCTCCACAACTGGAACATCAACAGATATATGAGCAATGTATTTGATACCACCCTATTCTACCCAACTGGCAATAAATTTGTTTTCACCAGGTCGAGTGTGTTTTGCCCATGACAGTAATTGCTAATGGATAATCCTGTCTTAATCTCAACCCACGAGTTTGAAAATTTATTTCCTCATCCTGTTGGTGAAGAAGAGTGAGAGAACACCTGAGTGGGCCAATATTAACCCACCACTTCAACCTCCATCAAAAAAGAAAAGTAATCCCACAAACTAAACAATTTAGTCTTAAATATTTTAAGAATAATGATACAATTTTCAAGCTACAAAGAGAACAATCTAACTTGCAAATTAATTGTGAGATTAGAATATAAAATTTCAGCAAGCAGATACTGCACAGAATATTATTCTCAGCTGTTATTGGAATACTTCTCAAGTGACCTGACTGTTGATCTTGGAAACCAATTCTACTGTAACAGAGCTCCACTGCTTTGTACAATTCATACAAAGGAAAAATTAAATGAGGCTGCAAGAAGACTCTGTACCAACTCAAGAAATAAAAAGAGTTAAAACTGAAATACCTCTGCATTTCTTCCTTGCTCAAGATCTAAGGATATTGTATCGAACTATTCAAGATGGGATTATAAATCATGCTGTAGAGATTAACTAACCCTCACCAGTCATCCACTGCTTTAAAGCATTTGTCTTCCTATGGATAGGATTCCACAAGGAACAAGACTTACTGGGATATACATATATTAAAAAGAAAAATGCATTAATGCATAGGCTAAGGTGAATGTTCACTTTTACGCATAAAGACATTAATGCTGCAAAATCCATATCAGTCTCACTTACATCTAAAATTCTATTACTACATTATTGATTAATCACTTGAACTTTAAATTTAGTTGAGAATGATCTGAATGATTCAAGTACTTTATCAATTTATTTTAGAATACCTTGCTTGTCAAACTAAAAGGACTGGAAGGTATTCTTTACTTGAGCAGTAAAACATTCTTTTTTGCCCAGATGCCCTTGAAAGTGTATGGTACAATCTTAATTATATGTTAGAAGAAGAATATATATTGGAAGTAAATGTGAGTGACATTTCAGGTATTTCATATATCTTTCAAAAAATACTTTTATATAGCAAACAATTGTATATATATTTAATTAATTTTACTATTGCAGTATATTGATGAAAGCCAAAACTTTCTAATGTACTCCTAGATAACATCGGGATTTGCTATAACTGCATACTCATAGGAGAAAAACATATACCCACCAAAGCATTAACTAACAAGTTGTTCTACCCACATTTTTTCTAACCTATCTGCCAAAAATCTGAGTCATAGAAGGAATTTCTCTTTAGTCTCCTGTCTTCTCTGGCAGCTTCTTTACCTAGTTAGCAAAACACATGTATCAGCTAAAAAACAGTGCTTTATATGCTGCTGATTACATTTGACTGGACTGATGCGGCAAGAAGAATTTCCGTAAGTCATAACACAGGATTTTAAAGCCACAGCCCAAGGTAATTTTTTTAGTTTTATGATATATGTATTGTAAGGTCCAGTTGTTATTTTATTCTTGTGGCAGTCTTTGGAATAAAAAAGAATTAAGTTCTTTAGTCTTAATAAAATTTACATTAATAACATGGTTGTATATAACTCAACACATGGTATAGACCTTTATCAAATCATGGAGGAAAAGAAAATATTCCTTTTACTTAAACCTTAATTTTGTATTCAGTTACAAAAATAATATCATATGTATTGATATCACTCAGGTCCAAATCTTACCTGGTATGAATCTTCATACAAAGGATTTTTATGAGGGATTTTATCAAAATTTCCTTGACTGAGAGCGAACTTTAGAGATGACGGGACAAAATGAAATCAGAAAAGTAAGGATACAATTTTAAATACTGTGACAGCATGCTGAGTATAGAAGGAACACAATATGATTTTAAGGACATTTCTGAGGATTTTTTTCAGAAAAAGAAAACCAAAAGAACAAACCAACCATTCATCTATGGTATAACATCAGCCCCTTCCTCTTAGGTGCAAAGAGAATAGGACTAACTGTCCTAACAACTTTACTTGAAAATCATCAGCTTTGTTTATTCAGTATTCTATCTCCTTGTAAAAATAATTTAAGTTTATTATTCATGTTTATTATTCTTAACTTTACATGCAATAGAAAAGACAATGAGCTATAACTCCAAGAATTATATGAAGTCAGTAATACGTACATGTGTGTACATGCATGAAACTTCTTGTGTCTTCTAAGATACTGAATGAATAAACTAAACAGCCTCTAATATTTACATTACAAAAATTATTTCATCTTTGATGCCAAGAATTTTCAAAAACATTTCCAATTAAACCCGGGCAAATCTTCCACTATCTCAGCATCTCAGAATGGAAAAATTTTCAATCAATTGACTAGTTATCTTGCCTAAATATCTCCATCCCAAAATGTGTTAAATATCAAATGAGGCCTTGTTTTGATTAAAAGATCTTTTTAATTACACATGTCACTGACAAGAACCAAAATAAAACTATTTAACCTGTTACAAAGCTTTTTTGTTTTGTTGCTAAAATTCATGTAGCATTTATGTTTTGGTTTACTAAGTTATTTGCCTGAAAAAGATTGGTTTGGGTTTATTTTGCATGGACCACTCTCTGTACACTTACAAAGCAGTTCTGCAGTATGATACTCCTGCTTATAACAGGCTCACCTAGAGGAATCAAAATTTGTAACATTCAAGGAGAGGGGATTTATTATTTTGCCTTCTAGCAGTAACTTTTGTATCTACTTCTCCAAAGGGCTATACCTCATATATTGTCCCCGTGCATCAAAAATAGGACTATTCAAAGATACGGTTATCCATAATCTCAATGACTGTATTTTTTCAACAGATGTACTAAATTACATGACCAGATTTTAATTATCTTTGGGATGAAACACATGCAGTGTTTTTTCTTGATTTATAAACAAAACGTGCTGATGACTTGTCCAGCCGTTGCTTTGATTGTATCAGGTACATGCTCATTATTCTACTTTCAATACAGATTTCATTCTCCTTCCAGTCACGTTACTGAAAATCAAAAGTAACTTGAGGGGAGCGGAGGGGTAGGATGGAGAAAGAAAGAAAAGTGATATCATGGTGCTGAAAACAAGAAAGAGACAAAAAGTGTTGCAAATCTAAACATCTAGGAACTGAGCAATTTGGCACCAGTAATCATCATTTTCACAGGTGAGAATGATGTAGTGATTTAATAATAGTACCTCAGACTCTCACAGACCTACAACCACAGAAAACAAGAGCCTGTAGCAGAAAACTAAAGCCAGTCTATTTAATCTACTAGCAAGGTCTAATTAATCTGAAGAAAGCTGGATTTCATAATGATTTTGGAACTATCTACAGTGTCACAGCAAGACAAGAGTCAATATTTCACTAATAGAAATAAGAAAGCAGCTGCACTGCTAAGCAGCAGAACACATTTTGATGATTTGAGCCCCAATTATGTCTGTACTACCTTCCAAACAGACATAGAGTTAAAACTCAAAAAAATTTCTTATTTCCTGCACTTTATTTTCTTTTTTCCTTAGCCAGGAAATGAGAAAGAGGAAGGGAAATAACAGGTGAACTAACAGAGTAAATAAAAATAAACATAAATATGATTCACTGCTGTTCTAACAAGGTGACTAATATTAAAGAAAAAGCAACAAACCATTTCTAGATTAGATATTAGATCAAAAATCTTTCCTCACAAAAAAGAAAAGTATAGATATTTTATACCGCTTCTCTGAAGTCCAAGCAGCACTGTAAGGAAAGGTATAACTTACATTCTCATCGTTCTAGCTAACAGAATAAGTTTACTGATGTCAAGTATCAGATGTGAAGTCTTTCTGCCTGAGGCATGGAGTCTACCTAACCAGCTTATCCCCCATTCCTTTACAAAAATCACTTTTGTTTTGTAAACTAAATGCTTATTCGCCATTCAGTGATGGGAGTTCAGAATTCCCAAACCATCTTGGTGGGTTTTTTTTGTTGTTTGTCAATCAGTTTATAATGTAGGTGAAGAAAAACCTATGTATCCACTTATGCATTTGTCTTTATCTACTATTTCCTCTTCAGAATAAAAAACAAACAACCCTGTATATGGATGTACACGAAAACATCAAAATTACTGAATAAAAAAAAAAAAAGAGGAAATGTATTTGGCAAGCTCTCCAAATGTGTAAAGTATATTTGTTAATAATTTGTCAAAATGCTTGACATTACATCTGTGATAGAAGAAATCTTTTGTTAAAAAGAAATAAAACAAAGGTATCTTCAGTATATATTGCTGTACAAGCAGTATTGTAAGCAATAGACTAGAGTGAATATTTTTCCAACTCTGAATCATAAACCTGGAGTTACAGTGGAATTGCAAGTAAGTCTAAACTTTTATTCTGTGTATTCCTTTAATGTATTTGGGTTCATAAAGGATACAAGTTGGTAAAAATAGAAATTATGTTTACTGCTGTTGGTGCTGATGAGAGTAAGATGAGTCAGAGTTGTCTTCCCATGGAGGATGTTGATGTGTAAATATATGGACTTCGGTTATCATCACTTATGTTAAACTGATAAATCTGTTTTGGTTTGTTTGTTGGTTTGATTTTTTTGAAGTATTTCTTTAAGCAAGTTTACACAGCTTGGGGATAATTATTTGCTAGGAAATTAAATCTCTCCAGCTCTTTCATCTGACTTTGATACTCGTCAGCTCTTCCTATCAGCTTCCTTCCACCTTTCAGAGAACTGCTCATTCACATTAAAGTTAAACCTGTGTTTGAGCTACACAAAGCTTTGGTTCACCACAGTTAGAGGAAATACATATAAATAAATGCTATGTCTAGGGTTTTGGTTGTTCTTTACATTGAATGCTGTCTAATTGAAGAAAACATAATGTTATCTGCAAAAAGTGCTGTGGAAATGTAAGAAGACAATTATTTTTGTCTTCTGATAAGCTAAAATGTAATTGCCAAATAATTTACAGGACAAGCTGTTTTTATATTGCTTTGTGTTTGTCAGCCAGTTAATCACAGGACAGGAGAATGATGATTCATATGTTAAATTAAATGCCAAGTTTGTAAGGTTCCTATAATTAAGAACTCTAAAGATCAATTCCATTATTTGTATATAGTTTGAAGTGATACTGAAATACTATTAATATTGTCATCTGATATCCAAAAAGAAACAAAAAAAAAATTAGTCTCTCCTTATGGCTCTTCAGTGTCACCGTGGACAGAACAAATCAAGAAAATGTCAATCATTTTATAAACTAATTTTAGAAAGTGAACAAAGAGAAAAAAGTGCTATAAGAACTTGTCTGTGGGGAACCTACTCCCATGCCCTTCTCCAAGAAGAAAATAAAGCCAAACAATAAAATCCTTACACTCAATGACATGTTTTATGAGGAGACCCATTGAAAAATTCTGATCAGGATCAACAGCTAAAATCAAATTTTTAAGGGGATTTTAAATACTTCCTTTAACACTGAAAACAAAGTATTTATCAAGGACATTTCAAAAGGCAAAAATTATGCCACTCATATTAAGGGAGAAAGAAGTCTAAGAATAATGATTTTGGACACTTGAAATTAAAGAGTAATACTTTTTCATTTGCAAGAAAAGTAAAACAAGAAATTAGTTATAATTGAATTTCTGGAGTTCAAAAGTGTGTAAATAGCTACGTAAACATAAAAACTTAGTCCAAGACTGGCAACAGCAGTAGTTTTATTAAAGAGACCATTTTAAGTTATGGCAAAAACATAAATATTTGGTAAAGTAGTTGATTTCATCCAATGAATATTAATATGGCCAGGAAAATGCAGATCATTCTGCAAAAGCTTGTCTTGCTGGGAATTACTATCAAGACAAAGGTAGTATAAAGACAGAAAATGTGAAAAATAGAAATGGGAGGTATATTTGGCAACCTTTTGGAATACTGTTTGTTTTTTTCTAAGTTGATCCTTGACTAGAATTCAGTCTTGACAATATAGGTTTAAAATCAACATTAAAAAATCCAAGGGGAGAAGGTTAAAATGAGCAATGAATATAACCTTTTGAGTTTCATTTTTGTTTGATTCACATTTAAGATAGGAATTCCTACCATGTAGGGAAGAGGTCCAGTGTATATAACTAACATGAACATTGCATTTTTTGCTCTTTTCTCAGCAAAAACTTAGCAGTTCTGTTAAGCACTGCAAAACCATCACAAAGAACCCAAACAAGAAGTGGGCCAGGTGAAAAACTCTCAGAAATATTGTTAGAAGAAACAGTAAACCTTAAAACATTAAGATTTAAACACATCCATCCTTTCAAATACAGCTTCATTAATCAAAGGTATTCTTCCTGCTCCGTAATGAATGATGAACAAAAAACAAGTGGAAGAATAGATCTTTTTTGTGTACTACTGCATTATTTTGCCAGAATACACAGAACTATATTTTCTAGTATTTATGGGGTATCTCATCAAACACATAGTATGCTCTCCATTCTTGTTGTGCCTGTTTGCTTCTGTTTCTAATTATTCTGTTACTTTAAACTTTGGATTCACTTTCCCTGCTTCTTTACAATATCTGGTCAGAGTGATGAAATAATGTAAACCCTACGTGGGCATTCAGTCAATAGATGGAAAGAGAAGTCAGTAAAAGTTATCAGATTGTAATATCGGTCTCTACCTTATTTGCCACATTTTATTGTTTTAAAAATATTTATTTCCCAGATGCAGCATGAACAGACTGATATTCTAACAGTTTTTGTGGGTCTTTGGTGTCCAAAGCTCCACAAGGGAACTTTTTCAATACACCTTTATGTACTGCTAAACCAAAAAAGACCAGTTGCACATCCCTGATTCAAATATGTCTTCAGATTCTTGGTCCCATCCCTACATTTCAGAGCATTAAGTTTTGAAGTTCAATTCACATCTTTCCATTATAGATTATATGCAGTGCAATAAGAAAAGTGGAGATCTAGTTTTCAGTAAGAGAATCAATAATTTATACATACTAAAAAAATACTTTTTTTAATCCTTGGGTTTTGATGTACCTTATGATTTTCTTTCAATTTTAAGCACCTTATTTCATAGTTTACTACCATAAAAATATTTTTAAAAGTAATTGTATTGCTTAATTTGTTGTAGTTGACCCACATTTTAGAGTTGGCCTACACACTTTCTACTTTCTTTTCTAAGTTACTTCTTCAGAGACTGTTATCAAGTCAGGCTAAAAACAACCAGAGAATTCAGGCTTTTTTCAGTTTTCATTAATTCAACAAGAATTGTCGTTCCCTACTTACAGAATCTTTTCTAGCTTATTTGGCTTACTTCTGAGTTCTGTTATGGGATTTGGAAAGTATATGTATTGCTTTAAATTCATTTACTAAACCCCAAGAGGGTTTCAGAGGCAAAGCCTCTTAGCAAAGGATTGCAGACTTATTGATGAGAAAAAGTTAAACTAACGCTCTCACTATGCATGCAATTCAATGCACTTCACTTATTCAGAGAAGTTAAACTTATTTATTTGACTTAACATTTATTAATTCGTTTAAGTGGTAGTACAGACTATGCAGTGAAATCTATAGATAGGTACACAGGAATCTGTAAAGTATCTTCTGGATTGCCAAAAACAAAACATAAGCTAAACAAGACAATTAAAGGAGACATATACATAGATGTATACAATGCTTTAATGTGAAAATCTGTTGTGCTGTTTAATCAATACTTTAGAAGCTAATATCCACTGTCATTACTATAGGAAACATCTTTTAAGCAGAAAACTCAGTGCACTCAAAACAATCTAAAAGATGAGACCTGTGTTTTTTCACAATAAACTAAAATAAAAGTGGCTAAAATACAGAACATTAATTTGGAAAACAACTATCTATCTGTCGGGGCAATAAAATGTTGTTACAAAACCACAGAATTCATCAGCGGTATGAAAAACAACACTCCTCTTCAGCAAAACATGTGAATTTTCTATTTAAAGATGAAACATAAGTCAGTGTAATTTTTTCTATATTTTAGTTGCTACAAGGGCACGTCAAGTTATTTTACAGTATCAGTTAGGTGGAAGAAAACTGTCACTAAATATCTTAGCATATAAATAAATAAAATGAAATTTAAGTAAGTTACTCAAGATTTCCTAGAACATGGGATGAACATCTAAAAAAGGTGTATCATATTATTTTCCTCTGTGTGCTTAAGAACGTCTTTCTCAAAGTGCTGTCTTCCACCTTGTGCATATTACTGCAACATCTCTTTGTATCTCAAGCTGCCTGATCCCATATAGATAACTAATGACATAAAAGTGAATTAAATCCTCATTTTCCAGACCAAGGCCAGCATAATAGAATGCCCTTTGTTTCATAGGTGCAGTGAAAAGTTTAATAGGTCTTAAAGATTGTCTTGCCCCAAACTCAAACCACAATGCTAATGAAAGTGATATATAAATATCAAAATAAGAAAATACTTCACATGCTTTATTTGCAGACTGAAACAATGAGCAAAAATCATTATCAAAAAGGGTAGACCCTCCAGAAAAAAAGGAAAATTCAATAAAAAGTACAAGAACTTCAGGATGAATTGACACTTAATTTTCTGGCAAAGGCCCACTTTTTACTCTGAAGTTTCCATACCTCTGGATATGCCCCATTACTTCAAAGGCCAACATTTTAATCTTAATAGCAGAAACAGACATCTTGTCTCCAAGACAAGAGTTCAGGTATAACAGCAGGCTTGAGGCTCAGTTTGGTTTCTGCCACACACAGATCACTGACATTTTCAACCTGGAAATGCAACTGTGCACCTGCAATGAAATGAGTAGCTTTTCTTCTGAATCCCAGTGTCCGAAAGTTCATGCAACGTAAACTTTACATAGTATTTCAAACTTAAAACATTTTGTGCACCTCTGTTCTTTACCCCAGATACAGCCAGAAGCCCCAGAATTTTGCAGAACAGAGTACATGACAGAAAAATCACAAAAAGGCTAACATCAAAACCTGAATCTGCACTTTATAATTAAATAAAATAATTTTTTAAACATAATATGAAAAAATATATTTCGGGGTCTATCCTTAACCCTAGCAAGGGATATTTTGATAAGAGAATGTAGCTGAATCTTCTTAAAATTACTGAGGGACTCGGGGACCTGCTTAAATTAAATCTCTTGTTTAATTTGCCATTTGGACATGAAGAGCTGAATATGAATCTTCATAGAATTGGGGAACTTACTGATGGAAGAAAAAGCCCTTAAGTGATGGCTTCCCTATGGAGAACTATTCCACAGCCTAATGTATCTTCCTGTCAGAACGTTTTTCATGATATTTAGTGTAGGCTTTTCTGTTCCTAATTCCATCATATTATTAATATATATCTTAATGTACGACCTTAAAATCACTTCTAGCCTTCTTGACATTTACATAATTATAGTCTTATGGACGCCCTTTTGAGTCAAAGCTAAAGTGTCCCTATTTCACTGCTAAAAAGTTTCTTTCATTTAGTCTCTTCAGTATTTTTCTTTTCCGTTTTCTTCCCCGTTAATAGTAAAGTATTTCCAAGCGTAGCCCTTTCATCCCATTCAATTTCTTCTGATTTTTATTGTAAGAAATGGAAGTGCTACTTCCCTCACAGGTGATGGTACTTTTAAACCATCTCTCCATTTCATAAAGCAGAGGTGTGGGTTTGTGGAGGAAACCTCTGTGTGTGGGAACAGTCCTGTGCAATCATTGCCCATGCTAAAAGGCTATGGGTGCAGCAGTCCTGTTTGCCACACAACCTTCTCCATCAGCAGCTGCCTCTGACTGATGGCTGCAAATATTAGGCAAGCAATTTACATGGTGAGAGACGCACTGCCTGCACACTTCTCAGCTTTCATTCTTTGATTTTACAGACTTTTATTTGTTTATTTTGTCGCTGCTCCCCAAACAAAACACTAGAACCCACCCAACCCCTCAAATGGCAACCAAAACAGCTGACTTATTCTGCACACAGAAATATTTTTTGATATATACTCCATCTTCTGGGACTTTCGTTACTTGCTTAAGATGACTTAATACCTTGTATGTCCTGAGCCAAATAAAACCAGTGAAGTTTTTAATCAAAACATCATGTTAATTAGATAGAGAGCATAGCAAACAAAGTACTTCAAAATCCTAATAATGGAAATGTAAAGTGAACATAGCAACATGCAAAATTAAAATGCAACCTTGAAGTCCTTTCCTACATTTGAGATAAGAATCTATGTTTTTCTTTAAAGGTCAAAAGGTGAGATACAAAGGTTTTACGCAAAGACAGTAGCTTATAAAGTGTTGATGAGAAATTAGAATTACTTATGTCAAATGTATCTATCAAACATATTCGTATTAATTGTCCAAGTTATTCCTAACATCTTTGACTACTTTATTACCTATTTTATTCATTTAGATGAACTTGTTAAAATAATGGCTCTTTATTGTAGACGTAAGAGGGAGGCATCTTTTAGATAGCTTCACTCTAAAATCTTGATTGCAATGATAAATTTAGGAAATTTCTTACTCTTTGAAATAAATTATGCAAAACATGCTTTTCACTGACCAATACTGAGCCCCACCAGTTCGTTTTGTGTTGTTTTGAAGTAAAGCATGAACAGAGAAATAAAGTCTAACAAAGTAATCATCATTGTTCATGTCCTCACAAATAAGTTAAACATGGACAACTCATGTGCTTTGGAGCACATTTAAAGAGTAGAAAAGGAGCAAGTAGGAAAAAAAAAAAGAATATAACAGGACAAAAAAGAAATAGGAAAAGGAAAATAGCTGTGACAAAAATCTCTAAGTACATATAGACTCATCAGGCATATGAAACATTTCTCATGAATGGAAATATTCTATTACTGCATGCTAGAAATAACTGTATAATCTGTTCAGTGGAGAGAATGAGTAAAAATACATAAAAACGAAACAGGACTTAAAATAATTTAAGTTGAAATGATTACGTTATCTGTTAATATAAACGAAAGTGAAAAGAGTAAAAATAGGTCATATAGGAATTAAAGGTTCCTGAGAAAGTGGTTAGAGAATCTTTCATAAATTGTATACTAACACTCACAGGCCTTTGCTGTTGTTCATAGTTCATAGCATTAAATTAATATCAAAGCAAATAAATTAACTAGCACAACCATAAAATAATTGAACAACTGTTTTGGGCTAAGTACCAGATGATAAGAGGGTATATCCAGGGGTGGAACTCTTAGAACTATGGATGTTTCAAATGCACCTAGATGATGCATTATAGTATGTTTGGTACAATTTTACTCCAAACTATGCTCTGCTGTTTGGTTCTTTTAAAATTGATACAGAGGTTGAAATTTAGAATTATTCATTTGGGGGGGGGGGAACCACAACATCAGAAGAGTATGACGTATAAATTGCACCATAAAATTACATAAATTTACTATAAAGCTTTCAATGTAATATTTGGTTTTGTTTTATACTAAATGTATATTTTTGGATAATTTCCTTATGCTGGTTATATTACTTAATAATTAATCCTTTTGTTAAATTCAGGAGATCATAGTATCATAGAATCACAGAATGGTTTGCATTGGAAGGGACCTTAAAGGTCATCTAGTTCCAACTCCCATTCCATGGGCAGGGACATCCCACTTGATCAGGCTGCCTGTGACCCCATCCAACTTGGTCTTGAACACCTCCAGGGATGAGGCAGCCACAACTTCCCTGGGTGACCTGTTCCAGTTCCCCACCACCCTCATTGTGAAGAAATTCCTCCTTATGTCTTGTCTAAATCTGCCCCTCTCCAATTTGTAGCCACTCACCCTAGTCCTATCACTACAAGCCTATGTAAAATATCCCTCCCCAGCTTTCTTGTAGCCCCCTTCAGGTATTGGAAGGTCACTATAAGGTCTCCTTTGAGCCTTCTCTTCTCCAGGCTGAATAAACCCAACTGTCTCAGCCTCTCCTCATATGGGAGGTGCTCCAGCCCTCTGATCATCTTTGTAGCCCTCATAGATAGTAAGTTTTATATATTTATGCACAAACATAATTTATCAAGCATTTACTAATTGGGTTACTGCCATGAGTAGCAAATACCACTCCATACATAAATACAACTAAAGTGCAAGGGCTCAAGGGCTTAGAACATTAATTAATCATTTCTCATATGTAAGATATTAATAATTTATAGTCAACCAGTTCTTATTCTGAAAAAAGAGCAGTATAATGTACACAAACCAGGATTTTTTTGCTAAATATGTAACAGTAAATCAGTAATGGAAGAGATTCCCTCTGTGTCCAGTTCCCAGACGGAAAGGAGACTCAGATCTTGAGAGTTATATCATGTTGCTGACTGGGTGCTGAACCAGTCATTGGAGCTGAACACAACAGCCAAGGCACCTCATTTGCTACTCTTTTGGTTGTTGTGTATTTGTGCAGTATGAAAGCTTTACTCAGGGCAGAGCAGGTGGAAACACAGCAGCTAAAGGGGTAACCTTGTGGACAGCCCCAAAAGTGAGCTGGCTGATTTCATTTTGAGCAGCTGTAGCTATGAATGCTCTGAACAAGAACAGTAGCAGGAGGGCCAGCTCTGTGTGATCAAAGGGCTTTGGCAGTTGTGATCTCTGAATTAATTCCAAAATGTCAATGAAATGGCACATCATGAATAAAAAGAGACTATAAGGAATTTAATAGCTTAGGGGGAACATTGCAGCTTTAATAAGGCCCAAAAAAAGATTTGGGGAGAAATGTATACTAAGCTTTTACGGACATTAAGATAAGTACAAATGGTTTTGGTTTATTTTCTTTCTTCTGTGGGAACTATTCTTTATTAAATAAAGTTATTTAAATGCATTTCATGGAAGTGGAGATTCCAAAATAGAAATCATTACATGAGAGGAAGAAAGGTTGCATGCATAAAGACAGAAAAGGAAAAAAAAATCCATAATAAACATTTGACCAAATTTTTAAATCTTCTCAGTTAATAGGGCATTAATACAAAGGAACGGTAAACATTGCCTGTCTGTAATTGTGTGAATTAAAAGACTGTTTTTGAAAAGTCACTGTCGTTTATATTTCATTCTACAAAATTAAATAACACAGCAAAACTGAAAGCCAGAATAGGAATCCTTAAATTTACATATTTTATGGGATGGAGAAATGGAAGAGTTATTGCAGTGCTAGCTTTGAACAAAGATAACCTGGATTCAATTTCCTAATTGGTTTCAGGTATCCTATTTAATCTTAAGCTAATCAAAGCAAGAATTCTAAAGGTATTCACCTTCTGGTTTGAGTATCTTAAAAAAACTTTAGTAGTCTCTCTAGAAAGAAAGATTCAGGTTATCTGATTTTAGACCTTTAATTTGACGATGTGAGGTTCCATATCTACGAATTTATGTAGCCACTGAGAAGAGGCAGGCCCCCAACAGAGTAACTAAAAAAGTCATGTAGGTTGAAAAAAGTACAAGACAACACCCCTAGATATATAAAGATACAGTCAAGGACATTTGAAAAAAAAAAAAAAAGCAGTTAACAGCTGCGTATCTAACAATTTACCGATAGTATCACAACAAGGTAAGCCAAAGGGCTAAGGTTTTCATGCCTTTAATGGTAGAAGTTTCCCATATTGGAATCTATGAAACAGAAAGTCAGGAGAGATGACCAATCAATGAGACTACATCTATACTGAAAAGCTAAACAAATTATTTGTGTTCATATTTGTATTCCTTGTCATGGTAAGATAATTCTCACACCCAACCTGTATAGGGATCCACTGTTAGAGAAAATTCTTAGAGATATATAACCAACTAAAACCCTGACGAAACACAAAACAAAGCTCAATAAAGTGTCAACCATCAGCCAATAAGATCAGACATTTGTGCTGCAATTTGACATCTATGTTCAGTCATAATACATAGTTAAATATCAATTCCTATGTGTAAAGAAAGCTGTGTTGAATGAATACTACATTGATATTTAAGCACAGTTTCAGAGGTGAACCTTGCAAGTGTAGTTTCGAAAACTTGATTTCCACAGCAAACTATCTGACAGGAGTCATAACATATAGTACAGACTTCCTAGGTAAATGACAAGAATTCTGTCGTGCTCGGGGGGGAATAAGATAGGGATGTGACACTTCACAGCATATTTCTTCCAGTATTCCAACATGCATTTCCATCTAGGTTATGGAGTTAATGTAATGCGATTGGCCTTCTGAAAGATTTTGATGAGATACCTCACCCAGACAAATAAAGCAGTTAAAATGTTGCAAAATATAAAAGAAAGTCAACTTCTAAATTAATAACTGATTTAAAAGATAGAAAACAAAGGATGGGAATAAATGGATATTTTTCACAGTGAAAAAACATTATTAACGGTGTTGATATCCTTCCATGTATTTCTTGTGAAACTTGCTAAAATAAAGAATATTAGAAAGGGAGTAGGTAAAGACACAAAACAGATCACAAACGAATATTGGGAATATTAGCTCTCAGGAAATGTATAGCTTAGGAATCCCCTGATAAACTGCTGATTGTCAGAAAAGTATTTCTTGTATTAACTGTTTCTTCCGTGGTTTTCCTTGGTATTTCCAGTTTCCATTCATGAAGATGATCTACTGAGATAGAATTTGGCCTGGAGCAGAGTTACAGTTAAATTTTATAAACTGTATATGGAAATCAAGAACACCACAAATCTAATGTCTAAAACTTTGTATTCATACTTGGTTAATTAAAGAGTGAGAAGAGCTTTCATTTTTGCATATAACATTAATAAATTCCTCAGATGTATGATCCCTTGATGTGAGCTTCAAAAAGTATATTAAAAAAACAAAGTTAGGTGGCTCATCCAACTACTAAAAAGAAATTTTTACTTCATGTATATTGTGAAATATCACTGTTAACAGAAAGTATCATATAACACATGCATTGAATCTTTCTATGTCTGAAACCTATAAAAGTGTAAAGAATTTTGTGCCCCAAACAAAAAAATAATTACAATTAATTAAAAAAATCTAACCTTAATTATTTTAAAACATTGTATCAAGTTACAAATCTATGTCTTTTGATTTGAAAAATTTTAAACAATCAAAACAAAGAAAGATTTCATTGGTTCTGTTCTCTGATTTGAACAATAGCTAGGTATTTGCTCAATAGAGATGGCAGTGGAGAACAGGTTATAATTAGCTTATGAGTTTATAGCCACAGCTATAAAGTTATTAGTATCACATACTAAGCAACTGAGCCGGCCATCCTACACTAGCAGTGTGGTATGATCACTCTAATGCAAATGTAGCCATATCTGTGCAACAGCCCTAATAAGTACCTCATATACATGAACAGTATTTTACTGGTATATTGCATCAGATCATGTTATTCATTCGCATATAGTCTCTACACTTTAATCCAGGAAAGTGGAAAAAAATTACACATATGCTTCAGCCTCTGAACTCAGTCAATTCATATAGTGGCAAAACAGTAACTTTGCCTAGTGAAATTTTACCCTTATATCTTCCAACAGATCAGAAATCATACCTTTTGACACCCTGACTTGACTGAAATCCCTAGCGTAGGCATTTCCTGCTGTTTACACCAGAAAGGAAAAATTTCCTAAAGTAGATTTATATAGATACAAATTAATCATACTATGACTGTATCTGTTCAATAACTTTAATAAATATAAAATAATTCAATAACTTCAATAAAACCAAAATCAACAGTAAGAGATTCTTTTACTAGTTCCAAGCACACCGAGAAATGTTCAGGTGATTTTAAAAAATTCTTTGTAGCATATCAATAAAAAAATGTGCTTTCCTTTCAATAGTCTCTTGAATCCATCTAGCATAAATCGGACACTCTCCAAATGCCTTCTAAAGACATAGATTAAGATTGAATTGCTCACTCTGGTCCTCATACACTCTGTCAATGAAATAAATACTCTCATTCTTTATCAACGAGGCTCTTAGGAGTTGGGGACCCAGAACTAACTTACAACATCATTCTCCACTAGTTTATTTGATAGAACTTTTGAAACCAATTTAATTTGATTTTTCCCTCTAGGTTAAGACAGATACAGATTTTTTTACCACCTGCTCCAGAGATTTCTCAAATGACCAAAATGTTAGGGGAAATTTTGAAACTCTGAATCTTTTTATTTATTAAAGAGCAAGGTATTTAATCTTCCTCAGTATGTTGTAAAGGAGCTAAACCAATCACAAGGATGGACTTCTATGAATATGAGTTATATACCAGAAAAAGTATTAACTGTCCCTAACTATCTTTAGATGACAACCTTTGCTAACGTTTTGCTTTACTGGACAACTTTCACTCTGTGGGGCCTTAATTCCAAGGCAGAAAATAAGTGTGAGAACATGAAACTGAAAAAAAATTTCAGGAGTTTAAAAATTCTTGCATGTTAACTGGAGGAAATAATCACAACTTAGAAATTAAAATAACTGAATGGCTTTCAAAGAATATTTCTGTAAAAGAAAATGTACTTATTTTTTATGAAGCTCGTGTTTAACAAGAAATGATTTTGCACAATGTATTGTATTTCTTACTCAGATTTCACTCTACGCTTTCAGTCATGGAAAACCAGAAACAATTAGTGTTTCTAACACATTTCAAAATTATTCTTTTTTTTTTCTCAGATCATTAACTGGAAGAAGGGATGTACCATCTATCCTATTTATCACTTCTGATTAAATTCATAGGACAGAGAAAAAATCCTGATTGAATGTCGTATTTTAAAAGACAGAGAATCATGCAATCAATAAGTTTGAATTATTGACAGGGAGGTGATTTGAGACAGCCAGCATGGTTTTGCCAAGGGTAAGTCCTGCCTGACCAACCTAATGGCTTTCTGTGAGGAGATGACCACATCAGTGGACATGGGATAAGCAATGGATGTCATCTGTCTGAACTTCTGTAAAGCCTTTGGCACAGTCTCCCACAACATCCTCTCTAAATTGGAGAGGTATGGATATGAAGGGTGAACTGTTCAGTGAATAAGGAATTGGTTGGATGATTACATTCAGAGAGTGGTGATCAATGGCTCCATGTCCAGATGGAGATCTGTGGCAGTTGGCATTCTTGAGGTGTCTGTACTGGGACCAGTTCTGTTCAATATTTTCAGTGAAGATATAACGATATTGAATGCACCCTCAGCAAGTTTGCAGATGACACCAAGCTGAGTGGTGCAGTTGTCACAGCAGAAGGACGGAATGTCATCCAGAGGAAACTGGACAAGCTGAAGAAGTGGGCCTGTGTGAACCTCATAAGGTCCTACACTTGGGTCGGGGCAATCTGTGGTTTCATAGAATCATAGAATCATACAATACCCAGGTTGGAAGAGACCCGACAGATCATCGAGTCCAACCATTTTTATCAAACACTAAACCATGCCCCTTAGCACCTCATCCACCCGTGCCCTAAACACCTCCAGGGAAGGTGAATCAACCACCTCCCTGGGCAGCCTGTTCCAGTGCCCAATTACCCTTCCTGTGAAGAATTTTTTCCTAATGTCCAGCCTAAATCTCTCCTGGTGGAGCTTGAGGCCATGCCCTCTTGTCCTGTCCCCTGTCACTTGGGAGAAGAGGCCAGCACCCTCCTCTCTACAACCTCCTTTCAGGTAGTTATAGAGAGCAATGAGGTCTCCCCTCAGCCCCCTCTTCTCTAGGCTAAACAACCCCAGCTCTCTCAGCCGTTCCTCATAAGGCCTGTTCTCCAGCCCCCTCACCAGCTTTGTTGCTCTTCTCTGGACTCGCTCCAGAACCTCAACATCCTTCTTGTGGTGAGGGGCCCAGAACTGAACACAGGATTCAAGGAGCGGTCTCAGCAGTGCTGAGTACAGAGGGAGAATAACCTCCCTGGACCTGCTGGTCACGCCGTTTCTGATACAAGCCAAGATGCCATTGGCCTTCTTGGCCACCTGGGCACACTGCTGGCTCATGTTCAGTCGCTGTCAACCAACACTCCCAGGTCCTTCTCCTCCAGGCAGCTTTCTAGACAGACTTCTCCTAGTCTGTAGCACTGCATAGGGTTGTTGTGCCCCAAGTGCAGGACCCGGCATCTGGCCTTGTTAAACCTCATGCCATTGGACTCTGCCCAGCAGTCCAGCCTGTTCAGATCCTTTTGCAGAGCTTCTCTACCCTCCAGCAGATCAACACTTCCACCCAGCTTAGTGTCGTCTGCAAACTTGCTAAGGGTGCAACTTGCTAAGGTTTCAACACAGGATGGGGGATGACATGATTGAGACAACCCTGCAGAGAAGGACTTGGGGGTGATGATTAATGGGAAGTTCAACATAAGCTGTCAATGTGGACTCACAGCCCAGAAGGCCAGCTATATCCTGGGCTGCATCAAAAGAAGCGTGGCCAGCAGGTCAAGGTGGGTGATTCTCTCCTTCCACTCCATTCTTGTGAGACCCCACCTGGAGTATTGTGTCCACATCTGAAATCTCAAACATAAGAAGAATATAGATACAAAGATGATCAGAGATCTCTCTACAACCGATTAGTCACTAGACTTATTTCAGATGATAAAAGAATTATGATTTTAACATAAGAGTATTGACAGTTTAGCCAATTATTTCTACATCCAATCCAAATGTGGAGTGGAATAGTGTGAAACTGAGCAATCACATTTTTATTATGTCATTTGAAAGCCCATGAAGAAAAGCTTCTCCCATCATCTTATTTTTAAAGGTGTTTTGAAGAAGACCTGCTAAAGCAGCAACTGCAGATGCACTCATTTGCATTCTGCAAAGCAAAACAGCCATCCTTTCAGATATAGAAAACTGTCATTGCAGATTCCTTCCACTCTGGGGTATTTGATATATTTCACATTTTCCATATCCTATGAAGAATGACGTTCATATGAATGATAACTTTGCCCTTTGATAATCTAATCCGTCTGAATATACTCTAGATTTTATATACCTTTTCAATTCCCCAAGGAATAAACGGAAGAATAAAAGATACTTTTTGAACACAAATGAGAAGTGACAAATACCACCATCATTTGTCAGAGCTAGCCATATCACAACAATAAGTTTTCTCAATAAGCTGTTGTGCCATGTTATTAACCTCACATGCTTAACATCCTCTAGAAAACTTAGATTTCATTTCTGGATGAAATTAAACCTACCATGATCGCAGAATCATAGAATTTTAGAATCAGAATAGTTTGGGTTTGAAGAGACCTTAAAGATCATCTTGAAGACCTCCAGGCATGGGGCATCCAGAACTCCCCTGGGCAACCTGTTCCAGTGTTTCACCACTCTCACAGTGAAGAAATTCTCCTTTATGTCTAGTCTAAACCTGCCCCTCTCCAGTATATACCCATTCCCCCTTGTCCTATTACTACAAGCCTTTGTGAATAGTCCCTCCCCAGCTTTCTTGTAGGCCCCTTTCAGGTACTGGAAGGTTGCTATAAGATCTCCTTAGAGCCTTCTCTTCTCCAGGCTGCACAGCCACAACTCTCTCAGCCTCTCCTCATATGGGAGGTGCTCCAGCCCTCTGATTATCTTTGTAGCCCTCCTCTGGACCTGTTCCAACAGTTCCATACCCTTCATACGTTGAGGATTCCAGAACTGGACACAATAGTCCAGATGAGGTCTCACAAGAGAGGAATAGAGGGGCAGAATCACCTCCCTTGACCTTCTGGCCACTCTTCTTTTGATACAGCCCAGGATACAGTTGGCCTTCTGGGCTGTGAGTGCCCTGACCCAGGTGTAGGACTTGGCCTTGTTGAACCTCATGTCAAATTCTCCAGCCTGTCCTGGTCCCTCTGGATGACATCCCATCCTTCCACTCTGGCAACTACATCATTCAGTGTGGTGTCATCTGCAGCTTGCTGAGGGTGCACTTAATCTTACTGTCAATATCATTGATGAAGATATTAAACAGCACCAGTCCCAGTACAGACTCCTGAGGGACACCACTTGTAATGGATCTCCACTGGGACTTTGAGCCACTGATCACTACTGTCTGAATAACACCATCAAACTAGGTTCTTATCCACTGTACCGTCCACACATCAGATCCATATCTCTCCAATTTAGAGAGAAGGATGTTGTCAGGGACTGTGTCAAAGGCTTTACAGAAGTCTAGATAGATCACATCTGTCAGTTTACCCCTGCCCACTGCTGTGGTTACCCCATCACAGTAAGACGCTAAGTTGGTCATACAGGATTTGCCCCTGGTGAAGCCATGCTGGCTGCCATTAATCACCTCCATGTCCTCCATGTGCTTTAGCATAGCTTCTAGGAGGATCTGTTCCATGATCTTCCCAGGCACAGAGGTGAGGCTGATAGGTTGGTAGTTCCCAGGGTTGTCTTTTCTGCCCTTTTTAAAAACGGGCACCATGTTATCCTTTTTCCAGTCACCAGAGATTTCTCCTGATTGCCATGACTTTTCAAATATCATGGAGAGTGGCTTGGCAACCACATCTGCCAATTCCCTCAGGACGCTGGGAGGCATCTCATCAGGTCCCGTAGACTTATATATGTTAAGGTTCCTCAGGTGTTCACAAACCTGATCCTCCTCTGCTGTGGAAGGGGGTTTACCGTGGTCACCATCTTGCAGTCCCATGACCCAGGAGGGATGAGGAGAGTGGTTATCAGTGAAGTCTAATGCAAAAAAGTCTGTTAACTATATCTCAGCCTTCTCTTCATCTGTTGATATAATTATCATGATGATAATCTGTTCTTCTAAGCAAACAGGCAACATTTTTTTACATCAACAGAATCAGAGAAAAAATAAAATTGTTTCATCTTTGCTACTTTATTCATACTACCAAGAACATATGTTCTCTGTTAAGGATTTATTGCCAAAGGATCATGTAATTCATAAGTGATTGCCTTACAAAACTCAGTTTATTCCCATAGAGAAGCAGTATATGCCTACAAAGAACAGTGACTGACTATGGAATATGTTGGGCTAAATACCTTCTGGGGACCTGGAAGCTTTGCCCATACTAGTTTACTCTGACAGATGGATCTTTTAAATATTTATTAAGCATCCACTATACCTTTGCAGAGGTGAAAGACATCTTATGCATTTCACTATGAATGAGCTACTCATCTATTACAGGGGAGAAAAAAATGTAAAAATAGCTCAGAAACAGGGAGTTATTAATCCAAGCATTAAAGACTTAAGTTTAAGTGATGGAAAAAAAAAAAAAGTAGTAATATAACATTACAATAGCTTACAAGCTTATTTTACATCTATTCATCTATTCATTGCGTAAGACATTTATGATTAGATAATTGCTTATCTCATAGGCAGCCATCAAGTGGTTTATGTTGACAGAATCGATGTTATATTTTTAATTTAAAGGATATAAAAAAAAGGAAATGCTAAATCACTTTTCCATATAAAAGTATGAAACTTCTAATGCTAGTTATGTTAAGCTCAAATTTTATAAAAAGAACATTAAATGTTTGACATGAAATAAAGAAAAAAACTTTTCTTTTTTTTAAATTGTCACATTTAACAAAGAGGAGAGTGTGAATAAAATATTATTATAAAATAAATATGAATAGTTGCTACTCTTTAGATTGCTCTTACATAGTCAGTAGGTTACCACAAGGGCACAGTACACTGCAGAATGGTTTCTCTTTCCCACATCTGAGGGCAGCATGTAGCAAAGTTAACCCAAGAAAGGAAAATACGCATAGGCCCTTAGGCTTAACACATACTTTACTGGAGAAGAAAATATTTCAGCTAAAGTGGAAAGATTGGTTAGCAGATGGCTAACCAGCATGATCCCAAGCATAACCACAAACATTTCTTTTTGTAATTTCTCTCTCAATTGTAGCTTTAAACACTTTGGAATCCAAACAAGATAAAGTGATTTTATGTTTCATGGGATGGCTATGTCTAGTTGATCATTGTGGCATTACAAAGCATTGGGATATGATCTAGGAACACTGTTAGGTATCTTTCCATAGAAATTCTGAAAATTATAGTAGTTATTCTGTGATTCCTTAGGGGCCTAATTTACAGTTTCAGATGAAGGCAGACTTGGCAGTGACTTCTCTTTTGTTACCATAGCAGAAATTTATGTAGTAACAGCTGCAGAAGAACAAAAATAATAGAAAACTTTGCCATGAATATATTTGCACACATAGGCACACACAAGGTTGTATTTAAACCATTACTGCCATCATAATGAGCACTACTATTAGAGAAATGATTGGCATAAAAACTAGGCCTTCATACATATGAGTCAATGTTAACCCTTAACTAAAGGCTCACTGGGAAAGCAAAATTCTGTTTGGTGGAGTATTTTGTATTTTTAAAATGTAACTTCATTACCCACAGAATGAAGCATTTCAAGAAATACTAATATACTCTGATATATTTTTAAGCACATGACATTAAAAGCATCAGTAATTTCATAAGTTTTATATGCAAATTGTTTCCCTAGAAAGGCAAATAATCAGAGTAGTGAACCATTAGAATGCTGTCTGTTACTGCATTGGCATCAGATTCAAAGTGTTGAAAACATAGCTTCTCAGTCCCTGAATATGCAACCTGTTATAGCTACATTTTATCTGGAGGTAAAAAAAAAAAAAAAAAGCCTTGAGAACAATTAGAATATAGATAGATATGGCTATAGATGGATTGAACTTGGGTTATTTTCCAATCTATTCAGCAAGGAATTTTATACCACATCTTTCTCAGTGTCAGACAGCAATTTTGGATTTAGGCACAGAAAGGCATAGGTTTTACACAGGATTCATTGCCCTAGTAGCTACCTCTTTTGGGATTGTTGGATAGTTGGATAACCTAGCATTAACAGTAAAACACATCTATTAACCCATTATGTTGCCAGGAATTAATGGAAACACAAGATTCAGTTAAAATGTGTTTTGAACACAGTCACACAAGTTTTCAGCAAACAAATATTTTTTAAAATGTTAAAATATGCCAAGCATATCTGAAAATGTTTCCCCTAACTTGTATAGTATTTGCAGACCCCTGGAACTTCATTTAGCTTGCATAAGACCTATAACCCATCCTAGCACAGATAATGGCAAATACCAGCATAATGTAGGTGTCCACTTATGTTTGCAATTCTCTATCACTACTTATAAACTTGCGGGTAGAACTTTTACAACAAGATGCTGATAGCAATCATATTTATGAAGAAGTCCACTACCATTATTTTCTAAAGATACAGTAAACAAAACAAGACAAAGAAGACACCACAAGTAAATGTCTGTATGAATGAGCAGACGGATACTGTAATACAAATAAGTCAAATCCCAGGCAAAGTAGAATTCAGAGCTTGTTAAACTGGCCTTCAGTGCATAACAGGAAACCTTGTTAGACAGTGGTTTGACCTGGACCTGTTTCAGGCTTTTTACTTAAAATATAAAAGTTCAGCCTTGATTTCCTATCCGGGATAGTATGAGGATCTACACTCTCATTGATTCTCTGCTGTTCCTTTGAGGCAATGCAGCCAAAACTGGAAATCTTTAAAAAGTTGTGCAGAATAGGCAGAACTGACTTTTTTGTTGAGTTCATGTGCCTTTGGGGCAAGAACAGAGAGGCTGGCAGGTGAAGAAGGATGCTACATAGTTTGATTTTTATCAGCTGAAAAAAGGTCTCCTTCTCCAGGTCTCTGAGCATGGTGGGAATCACATGGAATTGCAGGGTGGTCTCAGCTAGAGGAGAGGGCACCTGGAACCTACAAGGACAGGAAGGCACCTGGGACCAATAAAGATCAATGCTGAGTCATCCATACATGCTGACTTCCAAGAAATACCAATTCAATATGTATATACTAATACAATTTGCAAATTGATTCATGAAGAGCCTCAGCAGTTCTTAAGTGGAAGTATCAGATATCCACAAAATATGGAATGCTAAAGGTAAAACATGACTTATTAAAACTAGATATTTCAAAATCTTGCAGCTTCACAAAATTCTCATCCATAAAAAATACCAAAACTGAATGCCTAAGATACATACCAAAATTCAGTCAAAGTAAAATGGAAACATTAGTGATCAATTATGAACTGCAATTCATCAGCTGTTGATTTTAAAGCATTATTACTGTGTATTTCAGAGATACTTTCACCACAGTAAATTTACAGTCCTAGTTTTGTTATTTTTCAAGGACTGAAGCTGGAAAAGATTAAAACTACCATCGGTATTACAGCTATGCCTCATAACAAATCCAGATAAAAGTTTGAAAAATAAATAAGCAAATGAATAAGATATACTCAAATGCTAGTATTTTTTTTTATTTTAATCCAACTTGGAAATATACATTCTGCCATAATAATATGAAAAAGTCTCAGAAATGCCAAAAGTTAGGATGTAATTAAATTATTTAGACTTAGTCCAATGATGTATGAGCCTTAACATTTGAGTGATACAATACCTTTGAAACTAAGTTTTGAATGTGACATAGAACTAAAGAGTCTACTTCTACAAGGGAAACAGTATGCTGGCACAGGCACCAAAATGAACTGGAATGATATCACAAGTGTGAAGAGAGAACAATCTCTGTTCTCTAATATGTGCCTTAATAACACACTATGAACTCATGCCAAGATGCCCGGTTCCTTCTAATTTCAATGGGAATGAGACGCAGCATGACAGTCTGAGGTACAAATGTGAAAGAATTACCATCTGGCCTGTAAAAGTTTTGGAAGTATCTTTGACCTTCACACTGTATGTGGTGATAGTTGTGAGAGGGAGAAACAGTTCTGAAAGGTTTTATGGATATTTTGAGGACTTTCACCATAAATTATTACTTTTTTAAAAAAACTCAATTAAATTGATATTATAAATAAAAGTACTAGTTAAAAAAGCAATATTGAATCATGTAAAAATATAGACATTACCGGTAGTGTAGATTCATATCAATGACCCCTGTTTGCAACATCTAAATGATTATAATGCATTTATTCCTGTAAATTCTGCAACACAAAATACAAAATAATTCATATAATTTTTCTGATAAATAACTTTCAGTAGAGTGATATGCATGTATCTTTGCACCTAAATGGCTCTGAAGCGAAAAAAAACAAACAAGTTTGTGCCCTACTGCTTCAGAACATCTGTAAAAGTATCACACAAAGTTACTTAAATCTGGCTATACTAAATTGCCCACAGATACATAGCACTTCTTATAATCAGTTAAAAAAAATCCTACAAAAATAAAAATCAGACAAATGCCTGCTTTTATCTCCTTTAAAGTCATCAGCACACATTCTTTTTTCATGTTAAATTAGAACAGCAATTTTGACAATGGAGTCATGCTGTCATTTGCTCATGCCTCAAGCTTTGCCATCCTTGGCCAGCCAGGCCAGCAGAGTTTATGTACTTCTCTGCTTTTAGCCATTCCTCAGAACAACCTCAGATAATGGACTCTTCTTTGGTGTTCACACCTACCTGTGTTGTTCCAATTGAAGGTCACTTCCTCCTGGAATTTCTGAGGCAAGTCTGGAGTTTGTGGTTTCTGCTGTCTAGACTACATGAGATTGTTTAGTTAGAATTGAAATCTTTATCATAGTCTATTTCAGAATATTTAAAACAACTCATAATTTGGCTATCTTTTCCTTCTAAAATCCATAGATAGATTTTTGCTTTATTTCAATTTTTAAAAGCTAATTTATAAATATATTTTTGTCTGCATATATATGGTTCCTTATGGATCACCTTGAAGGCTTCCAGAAAAGAGAATGTTCTCAGTTGTTCTCATCTGTATAACTTTCCTTACAGCTTCCTAGCAAGTCCAAGAACAGTTTTTATTCATTCATCATCCATCTGAATTTTGTCTTTCATAATGTCTTAATTATTTTCTGTTACTAGTGAAGACATTTCAACATGGTTTATCTTCTTTACCTCTACCTTGCAAAAAGCTGTCTTTAGCTTAGTAAAAAAATTAATGTGATTTTTTTAAAACAAAAAACTTAAGTTTGTCCTTAAGTCTATCAGCTTTGTCCTATCAGCTCAGGAGAAAGCCATCCCCATGTTCCAGAAAAAGAGCCGGCGGGGGAAAAAAACAGCTTGGTTGAGTAGGGAGATCTTGGAAGATATCAAAAAGAAGTGAAATGTCTATGAGCTTTGGAAGAAGGGACAGGCATCTTGTGTGGACTACAGGAGGGAAGGGACTAGCAAAGAACATTGTTTGGGTTCATAAACTAGTCTCAGCTTTGTACATGTCTCGTTATCTTGATTAGCCAACCTAGAATTATGTGACCACATAAACAACTTCCTCACATCATTAGGCAGGGTCATGGCGCATGTTCTGCAGAAACCCATCCATCCACTTTGCCTAGTCTGTGCCCTCCCACTTGGCATTTAATGCCAAGGTGATCTTGACATTAAAGTCAAGGGCACAAGGTGATCTTGAAAGTCAAGGGCAAGAAAAAAAAAAAAGACACTCTTGGCTGTTTCTCCCTACAACTAAAATTGCCTTTCTGCCTGACATACGTAAGATAAAGAGACTGACGATATTAGACCTGTAATTTTGACAGGCTGTACACAGACAATTGTATGTGCAGAAAGCCAACTAAGCTATCAGAACTAAACCTATTAGACTAAGATGTCATTCTCCTTCCAAGTTTATTCTCCTTAATTCACTCTGAGTGCTTACTGGTCACACCTAGTTGCATACTACCTGTATGGTCCAATGATGACAATTAAATTGCTAAGTAGTATCAATTTTGCAGCATGTTAAGTCTTCTAGAAACTACTGAAAAGTATTAAAAATCCTAGCATCTCATTCCTAAAATAGCTAACTTCTTTCTTTCTATTTCACTGTTTCCATTTCCTTCACCTAGTTATTTCCTTTAAATTATGAATTTTGAATTAAAAATGGTACCACAAAAAGCTGAGAAAAATCACACAAGAATATTCACAGCAATATTTTAGTTAAATGAGATGAACTTAAATAGTTATTACTCTATATTAATACAAAACAAGTACACCATTTGTCACTCCTGATGTGTTTCTTAGCAGTAAAAGTGGCAGTAACGGTTCAGTCATACTACAAGTGCTAACTAGAACTATTAATACCTTTGAAAGAAGGTCTGGGAAGAGAGGCATACACACATGTATCATGTTTTACCCCAGCCGCTCACTCATTCCTCCTAGTGGGAAACATTGGTTGAGATAAAGACAGTTTAACAGAGAAAGCAAAAAAACGTGCACATAAGCAAACAAAACAGAATTAATTCACTGATACCCATCACCAGATAGGTGTTCAGCTATCTCCTGGAAAGCAAGGCTCTATCATGCATAATGGTTACTTGGGAAGACAAATACTTCACACCAAACATCCCCACCTTCCTTCTTCTTTCTCCAGCTTTACATTTCTGAGCATGATATCATATGGCATGGAATAGCCCTTCTTTTCCTTGAAATCCGCTGTTCCCTGCTATATCCCCTCCCAGCTTCCTGTGTACCCGCAGCCTGCTCACTGGTCAGCTGGTGTAAGGAGCAGAAAAGGCCTCGACTCTGTAAGCACTGCTCAGCAATGCCAAAAACATCCCTGAGTTGTCAACATTGTTTCTAGCACAAATCCCAAACACAAACCCATTCTAGTGATTGTGAAAAAAATTAATGCTATCTAAACAAAATTCAGCACAATGTGGAACATCAGTAGTCATACTTTAAAAAAAACTTTGGTGGTAAGGCATAAAAAAAACCCCAATTCACAGGGAAGCCTACTACTCTAATATTTTGTTTAAGAATGATGGTAATTGTTCTGAACATTCTATATTTCATGGAAGTATTAAGTTTGTTAATGAATATATATGAAAAATATCTCTACATGTACCTCTTGTCTGCCTTTCATTCTATTAGCTCTTGTGTATTTCTTTCTGGAAACAGGAAACTTCCAAGTAATCACTACACTGAGACTGATGACTATCACTGGAACTTCTAAGTGGCATACATGTTTGCTATGGTTCCAAGTGTAAGGCCTCTGTGCAATAGTGGGATAGCACAGCTGTTTAAAGAGCAGGTCACAGGCATTCGATGAGCTCTTCCTATTGTGACACTGATTATCAGAAGAATATGCTCTTAAATCCCTCCTAGACTTGCATGTTTTGCTATGTCCAGCTATGTCATCACATTTTCAGTTATAGACTGAGAAAAAAGTCCATTAAGTTTTTAACAATTTGCATTTTAATTTGTTGAATTCTAGGAATGAAACATTTATCAGGGTAAGCTTTCAAAGCCTTATAAATGCAGTCATTCCTTCTAAGTTTTATTTAATTCAGACCACAAAATTATTTCAGCATTGCATGAGAGCTACTCTAATAAAAGTAAGCTACAGTTAATTGGCAATAGGGGAAAAAGCAGTCAAGGCACATGTTTAGTTCTCAGTGCTTTTCCATAGTACAGCAATTGCTGTCTCATTCTTCTGCCATATGGGCATCCATTTTGAAATGAGCGATCAATCCGGTACAAACTGTTCAAAGGAGATTAGACAAGGGCATCTGGTACTGAGGTCACTATGTCCTTCACACACTAGAGCTAGTCTCCCTCACCAGCTATATTTTTTTCATTCACAACCACTGACTAGAAGACTAAGTATAAATTGTCTTTTCTGGAAGAGCTAAAAAACCCCCAACCAACTACCAATAAAATCCTTCCATGGTTTCTAAAAGCACAATGGTTTTTTTTCTGTATTTCAATAGTAATAGGCCATAAAGAGAAAAGATATATTTCACCTTTTGTTATACATATATTAATTACTTGCCCCAAAGACATTACAGTGAAGAGAAAAGCTATAGCTGTCTTTGGGAAAGCTCCTTTAAAAATTGTTTCTCTCTTAGCTATTTGTAGGGGGTTAATTAAAAGCAAAATTATACATAAATAAATCTGAAAATATTAAAATCTAATCATGTGAGAGCTACCAAAGCCCAAATAGCCATTTCATCTTATGCTAAGTATTCTAGTGAATTGTCCTGCAAGTTTTTATCATGTGCTCATTTTAAAATCATGTAGCCTCCTCCCCCATCAAAATGTTTTATGCAATGCACTGACTAAATGGCTTTGTCTTTGGCATAGAATAAGCTTCAATAGCTTTCGGAAAATATGTCATACGCAGTTTTATTTGTAACTCTTAACAAAAATTCAGTGTGAATATACTGCTGGAATTTTTTTGTGCATCTGAAACAGCCACTGCTGCTATGTAAAGTGGATATGTTTTTACCATGGACAAAACCCCCAGTTAATTATACAGATTTTAGACTACACTTACACTAGGAATCTGCAAGATTCTTGCCTCAAAGAGAAATGCCAACTTTGCAAATTCATACAAAGTCTCTCTATATTTCCAGTAACACTACATTTAATATGAAAAAACTAAGTGATACCTCATAAATTTGAGATCTCTTGACCAGTTGATGTTGAAGGAAAAGGTAAATCTGGTGAGGGAGGAGTCAGTAGCCACCTTCAGAATTCATGCAAACACAAAAATAAAGACTTGACTTAACCTTTGCATTAGCTGTAATAACAATACTAAGCAACGCATCTGATTTCTGTCGTTTTGGCTCTATATGGGTAAGTTTAATATCAGCTGGATTCCTTAGGCTTCAGTTTACTTGCTAACTCAAGTATTTTTAGATATGACTGAATCTGTACACATTTGTTTGTATGACAAGTATCACTGATTTGTCCTATGTATCATATAATAAGCTATAGATATGAGATATATAGCATTCATAATACATTCCAACAATCATCGTTATACATAAACCTCTCCATTTCTAGAAACAGATTGAGAAGAGAAAGGAATAGGAATGAGGGCATAAGTGTATAATTCAAAGGTTTGAGGAAAAGTAGCTAACATCTTTTTAAATTGTTAATATTTTTAGCAAATTCTTGCATACTACTATGTTATGTTTTATCATAGTCATTGTCAAGACGATTATGATTTACTTCTTCTTCAAAAAAGTGCACATCATGCAGAGAGAGAGAGTTTTGTGGTGCTTCTTGTTCCTGCCAGTTTCTTATACTACAGCAGAAAACATATAAGAAAAAACACCTGCGTTAAATATGATGATACAATATTGCTAGCTGTCAAAGCATCCACCATATTTAATAACAGGATATGCAACTTGGCAAACAAAACTTGATTGTTTGGTTTAACTACTTGAGTTGCAAGTCATCTTTCCAACTCATGAAAATTACTAATCATTCCTTTAAACTAAATATTTAAATGTTCTTCATTATTAAAAAGCAATAAGATCATCACTGGATTTCACCTAAGCAAAAGCTAAATGCAGTATTACTTGAGAAAGTAAAAAGTTAGGTCAAGCACACTGTATCTGCTGTAGCCAAATCACAGAATAATTACCCTAAAACATTTCCTAAAGTAGTTCTTGAGCCTTCTTCCAGATCTGGACACGTTCGCATAAATGTTTAAAACTTAGATGTCAGGCATATTTTGGGTCTTCTGCAACTTTAGTTTCATATGGACATAGATTGTGGTTTCTAATTCTTCATCTGCAAGTACCTAGTCATTACAGATTGGAAAGAAACAAGAGTAGGACGTAGTCACCCTGCTCATATCAATTACAATATAGAAATTATAAGTTTGGTGTGCCAAAATAAGAAAATTGCAATTCATTATAAAATTTTCAAAAATATTGGCCAGGGAACAGGAAATAAAGGAGACAAATCCAAAAAAGTGAAACACGATGAAAGGGAGAAAAATTAGCCTAACTTAAACTGACAAATTTCTGTGACTGTAATTCATTGTGCTGACCATAAATACAATGTTTAAACAATGTTTTATACCAAACCTCACTCTTGTCAACAAGACCCATTTTGTTGCAAAACAATCATAATCTGTCAAGCATTGATTTTTCCTTCATTGACCTTTACATGTTCAGATGACAAAAATTAACTTCAGAGCTTGCTTCAGAAAATTCAATCAGTATAACTGGTTTTTTGAAGTACCAAACCACTTCAAGAAGCAAGAGATATTTGTGTACAAAGATACGTATAAGTTGAAAAATGCAGATGATATACAAACCCCGAACTCCTTATTCTGTTTGAATACCCAAAATAAACATGAAATGTTTGATAACTTGAAAGATCTGTCGTCATATTCATCTTATTCTAAAAATGAATGTGTAATAGTAAAAATTTTACCTTAAGAAAAAAATACAGATATTAAAGGTCTTTTCCTTAGGTTATTAAATATTATTTTTTTGTATTGTATATCCAGAGGTTCAGAATATTACGTAAGACTACACCCTGTCAATTTCTAGTAACTCCCTTCCCCTTTGTTCTTCTTATTGTACTCAGCCACAACCTAAAATTTACTCTAAACTTAAGTCTCAACAATGACATCTATGGCAGCTTCAAGCTGAAGACAGCTGTGAGGCAAGACCATCATGGCACTATCTTAACAGACTTCCTGACCTAACAGATATATCAGTCTAGGCTTTTTAATCATTCTCTTCAAAAACTAGGCTTGAAAGAAATTACAGGCTTAGTTAGTCAAATCATGTCCAAACAGTAAATGTCAGTATATCCTAGAGTAAGGTTTCCAAACCCACCCAAAAGCTAGTATAAATAGCCTCCTCAATTAAAAATGTAGATATCTTTAAAGTCATTTTCCATATAAAGACTCATTTTACCCAAAAGTAAAGGACACCTACCCATACCATCTGCTAATATAAATGAATGAGTCATGCTGCTGAAAATCTCTAGCTTTTTTTCCCCTTTTTTCCTTTCTTTTTTTACCTTTTTGTTTCCTGAAACAGGTATGTTTCAGCAACGTTTTCTAGTTGAACCACATGTCTAACCGAAATTCGTAGACTCCTGACTGATGAATAGAGAACTACACAAGGCCAAGCAATCTCTACTTACACAGCAACAAACTGCAGCCCATGAATCTATGAAACCACAGCTAAAACTTCTTCCTGAGTGAAGAAAATTCTTCTGTTTTCTTATTATGTCCTAAAGGTCTGAACCCTAGCTCAACTCTTAGATATACAGGTACAAAACTGACAAGATGACTAAGTCAACGCTAAGTTTATCTCTGGGAGAAACATATGGGCTAATGTAAGGAGGCTTAAGACAGAGCTTTTAGGTTAAGGGTTGGTGCCTTAACAACTTTCTTGGACTTTTTTAAGTATCCTCATGCTAAGAGCCCATTGGTTATAACAAACACAAGTTTAGGATGACAGTAAAAGTACTTGTCATGGTTTAAGCCCATCTTGCAACTATACACCACACAGCTGCTAGTTCACTGTCTCCAAGTGAGATAGGTGAGAGAATTGGAAGAGTAAAAGTGAGGAAAAGTCACGAGTTGAGATAAAAACAGTTTAGTAGGGAAAGCAAAACCCATGCACACAAGTAAAGCAAAATAAGGGATTCATTCACTACTTCCCATCAGCAGGAATTCCTCGGCCATCTCCAGAAAAGTGAGGTTCCTTCAAGCATAACAGTTGCCTGGGAAAACAAAACATCATCACTTCAACCATCCACACTTTGCTCCTTCTTCCTCCAGCTTTATATTGTTGAACATGACATCATATGGTATGGAATATCCCTTCAGTCAGTTGAGGTAAGCTGTTCTACTTGCTGGTGGGATGGTGCAAGAAGCACAAATGACCTTGACCACATCTCTGGGCAGCCTGTTCCAGAGCCTGACAACTCTTTCAGTGAAGAAATTTCTCCTAATATCCAGTCTAAACATTTCCAGTGCAATGTGATGCCATTTCCTTTTGTGCTGTCTCTTCTTACTTGGGAGAAGAGACCCATACTCACCTTACTACAACCTCCTTTCAGGCAGTTGAAGAGAGAAATAAGGTCTCCCCTCATTCTCCTTTTCTCTATGCTAAACATTCTTATATTATCAACACTGCTGTCAACATAAATCCAAAATGTAGCTCCATACTAGCTGCTACAAAGAAAATTAACTCTATCCCAGCCAAAACCAGCACAGTAATGTGAATGTTAAGGTCAGTTTGACAGCATGACTCAGATAGACTTTTGTCTGCAGTTAATGAGCCACATATATCTACTTCAGATTTTAACAAAATTTCATTTAATCTCACTAGATGTCTTTATTAATATCAACTTAAATTTTAGTACAAAAGCAGATTCTAAATACTTATCTATGTGATTCTTGTATAATTTAAGTGAAAGTACAAAACTGCTAATCAAGTTCACATTAGTAATAAAACATGGCAACAGCATATGCTAATCCATCAACACCCTCAATTGTGGCCAGTTTCTTCTTAGTTTAAAAAAAAATACTATTACTTTCAACACTACAAGGCTAAAGAAAAGGATTTTTAAGGGAAAGGCTTCTAGCTCACATATAGCACTAAAGATGAAAATCCAAGTTATGCCATCGTACATTTTAAACCTTAATGAAAAACAACAGGTTTTTATAACGCAATATTATTGGTATTTACTTCTGCTCCTTCTGAACCTATCATGACTTTTCTGCATCAACTCGTAACAGAAAAAATCACCCTAACAAATGAACAGTGAGTAATATTCTCTTGTTCACTTTGATGGATAACTTGTTCATTCCTACATTTATCTGCCAAGGCTGTAACTAAGCTGCATCTTCTTCTCACTGTCTAGTTTACAGTCTTCCTCTGCTGGCAGACAGCCTGTATTTCTCAGTCTGCCCTTTTTCTGCAGCTGATGGCTTAAAAACACATAAAAATCCACATTTGACCTAAGGAATAGAGAGTTGCTCATTCTTTGGAAAGGAATGAGAACTCCAAATTTAGGGAATAGATATTTCACTTTTATGCCTAAACAGGTTTCTGTTCAAGGTATTATTCTTGTGCCTTAAGGCAGAGATAATAAACAGTCATACGGACAATGAATCTATTTCCAGGTTACTTCCTTTACTGCTTTATATCTGATCTTCTTATATTTATTTTATGTAGCAAATAATGTTAGGTATTTTCAGGTGAAGCCTAAATTTTTATCAGTTGTGGTCATATGCCTCAAAGTGTAGGAGGCCTTCCAAACATAGCCTAGTTTATCATGAGCATATGATTATGGTTGTGGCAGCAATGCCTGTGTAGGAGCTTTTACTGTGGAGAAATGGCAAGATTATGGGAGAAAGCTTTAATATCAGAAAAGATGCAAGGCACATTTTTTTTTTAATTAAATGTGGGAAACCTCGGCTGGTCTGAGGAGTTAAGAGTGTGTGAACTTAAACATTGGCCTTGAATAGATGCCCGTGTATACTTGGAGAAGCTGGAAGGTGCCAAGAAGAGCCGAGTAAACAAGATTAGGAAGCTGCCAGGCTGCAGGTGGAATCACCCAATTGTGAAGTTGCAACTGAGAAGGAGTCGTCTAATTATGAACTGTCAGTCTTTAGCTAAACCAATCGTGCATGGACATGCAGCTTGGGAAGGGGTATAAAAAGTCTTGTAAAATCAATAAAGATGGTCTTTTGGCCTACAACTTCTATGTGTCGTGGATTGCCCCAACCGCAACACCTGGTGACCCTTGACGTGATCGCGGCTCTTGGACCGTAGACGGTGGACTGGAGACCCGTGAAGACTTGGACAACGGATCTGCAGAGCCATGAGTACCCAAAGAAGCTGAGTGGTGGAGGAGTGGGACTCCGGAGCTGCAAGCTGAGCGGCGAAGGAAGACAGTTTCCAACGCTGATGGCTGACCGGTGGGGGAGAGAGGCTCCAGAACTGCCAGCTGAACAGTGGAGGAAAAGCATTTCCAATGCTGCCAGCTGACCGGTGTGGGAGAGAGTCTCCAGAGCTGTTCGCAGAAGAAAGCACCTGGATTGAGGTGAGCTGCTGGGAAATATGGGTACTTCCTTAAGTAAGGAGGAGACAACAATCATTTCCATGTGGAAAATGATCCTGCAAAAATGGACAGTTAAGTTAGAAGAGTCAGACTTGCGAAAAATGCTCCTATGGAGTAAAGAACAGGGATATGAAGCAACTACCATAACCTCCTTTAATGTTACTATCTGGAAGGAGGTGGGCGATAAACTGGTTGACTCTGCTACGCAGGGGAATAAAGACGCAGCAGCACTTTTACCAACATGGCGTCTCCTTTATGAGACCCTGAATGATTTTAAGCAGCACCGGGACTAGGTGGAGGGCATCGCTCCTGCTTTTGATACCGTAGAGCATTTTGCACTTCCCGTGTTGTTCCTTGCAGAGGAACTGGTTCCAGGATACAGGCTAGATTCCACAGCACGCCCTAGAATTCATGACCCGCGGAGGAGAGGGGAGCTTTGGGATGATTCTGACGATGAGATGTGCACAAGACACCCTTTCACGGCCGGTGGTAAAACTATTAGAATACCTGTAGAGCTGCCAGACAATCTGGGATCGTTGCCATTTGATACTGATAGTATAGTTCTGGTAGAGCCATCAGCCCCACCACTTTCTCTGTTAGATGAAGGAGGACATCAGCACTGTGTAAATTTGTCAAGGTACCCCCCACTCTCAGAAGAAAGGCCTGATGAATGGGATGATGAGATGTTTGGGGGTGGGGAGAAAGAGAACGAACAAAGACACAGAGTAGAACGGCAGTCAGAAAACCTCTTAGGGGTGCCTCTTGCAGAGGAACATCTCAATTAGGGAATTTGCCTCCCGCACGTGCTATTATCCGTGCATACAATCGTCTATCTTTTTGGCAGAAGCTAAAAGGACAGGATTTCCGAGAGAGGGATTGGAAGCTGTTTGAGATGATAGATATCCCGTTAGTAGAGCCTGCTGCTGATCCTTCTGTGGCACTGGCATTTCCCATTGTGAGGGGGGATCCAGCGAAGGGGGCAATGGATGAGCACGTACTATACTCATGGAAAGTGATTCAAGATTTGCAGAAAACTGTGGCACAATATGGTCCAAATTCTCCGGCAGCTATGCAGTTACTCAGGCTGTTGTCTATGGAAGAAATGACACCTTTTGATTTTACTATGCTAGTGCAGATAATGTTTCAACCACTACAGTGCGCTGTTTTTAAATCAATATGGGCACAGAGGGCTGAGGCTCAGGCACTTCGGAATTTACAGCTTCCACAAGATGATGTGCGTTTTGGTAATGGCATGAACGTACTAACAGGGACAGGGCAGTTTTCTAATCCGCAGCATCTGGCGCAGTGACATCCACTGGTTTTAGAGCAGGTCAAGGCTGTGGGTCTGGAAGCACTAATAAGTACGGCCAAATTAGCTGAACCTAAAGCAAAATACACCACGATTCAGCAGGGGACTACAGAACCATTTTTACAGTTTGTTGAAAAATTGCAAGCTGCAGTGGAAAGGCAAGTGTTTGATGTGATTCTAAGAACTATGCTAGTAACTCAGCTTGCAAAGGACAATGCAAATGATGATTGCCAGAAGATAACTGAAGCGTTGCCAGGGGACCCCACCCTGGACGCCATGATACAGGCTTGTGCCAAGGTGGGATCCATAGGGCATACAGTAACAGCCCTAGCTGCGGCCTTGGCTGCTGTGAGAACAAGGGATTTAAGATGTTTTGATTGCGGCCAGGTTGGGCATTTTAAACAAGCGTGCCCAAAAAAGAACAAGAGAGAGAACGCAGCTGAAGCAGCGGGGGCAGCAGGGATCACATGTCTTATGTGTGGGAAAAGCAGCCACTTTGCAACACAGTGTTGGTTCAGAGGTTATCTAAATAACCAGCCCTCGCTGCAGGGAAACGGCAAGAAGAGCGCGAGGAGGCACGCACAGACAAAAATGCTGCTGCATCAGCAAACAAACCATCCCGCAGCCATCCTCAAACAGGCCTATGCGACCAGCTGTCAGGGAAAACCAAGGGATCAGCCAGCATGGACGTATCCACCACCGACACAGTAACTCTAACAACACAGGGGGTGCATAAGGTTCCCTTGGATGCTTGGGGACCCATTGGAAATGGACTAAGTGCATTATTAATTGGACGATCAAGTGCTACTATACAAGGACTTATGGTACATGTGGGAGTCATTGACACCGACTGTGAGGGACAAATTTATGCTATGGTTTCTACATCCATATGAGGGGTGGGTGATGCTGCTAACCCTTTTTGTAGTCCCTGAGAGGAGAATAAAAGGATCTAGGCTGGACAAGTGAAGGTCGGGAAGGAATACGTGCGCACCTTTGAACAAGCGGATGCCCTGTGTATGCAGTACTTATTGACTCTTATGGTCCGGGCACCATGCTCCATCTCCTTCTCAGTGATTGACATCAATCCATGAGTCAGTAAGCTGATAAGTTTTAATGTAGTCAGGTGTAACAGGTTAAGGTATAATAGTATATTCGAACAATATAACATATTTGATTGAACTGCAATTTAGTGGTCCTGTCTTTGCACTCTGGTATCTATAGACAAACCTAATATATTCTCTCAGCGTGTCCTCATAGAGGAGGTGTTCCAATTCTCAGGTCATTTTCATGGCCCTTCTCTGGACCTGTTCCAGCAGGTCCACATCCTTCTTCTGCTGGGGATTCCATACTCCAGGTGGGATCTCACAAGAGCAGACTGAAGGGCAAGAATCACCACCCTTGAGCTCCTGGCCACGCTTCTTTTGATGCAGCCCAGGATATGGCTGGCTTTCGGAGCTGCAAGTGCACATTGCCAGCTCATGTCAATCTTCTCATCAATCAGCACCCCCAAATACTTCTCAGCAGGGCTGTTCTCAATCATGTCATCTACCATTCTGTATTGAATGCCACAAATTGCCCCAAAACAGGTGTAGGGCCTTGTACATGGCCTTGTTGAATCTCATGAGGAGACATGTAATGTCTCTCTTTAGGTATTTTAAATATTTAAAATAAAGTATTGCAGTTGGTGATGTTAATTCACCTGTCTCTTACACCAAGAGAACAGATTCAGGGTTTTTAAATACAAACGTGTGACACTTAGGAAGACAGACTGAAACCATATCAGACCTTCTGTAAGGTTTGTATCTCAGAGTTTGTTCAGTGTCTAATAACTGCTTTATATCAGCAACTGAACAGCCAGTACTGGACACCAGAACAACAAAAATCTATATAACTTTCTAAAATACTAAGCAGGTTTACCATTGCTAATTGCCTCAGCTCTCTTCTGATCTACCAATTATTAATCAAAATATTTAGAACTAACAATTTACAGTTCGCTTTGTTACATCCTTGTACATGGAGAAGCATTCCACAATGACTAGTATAGAATAAAAATTATCCTTTTAGTGATCATAAACTTTGTTATAGGTTACAGAACCTGATAGTTTCAGATGAAGGCAAGTTTCACATTAAGGCATTGGTTAAAAATGTTCAGGAGGTTACTATCAGTTTATGTAATCAAACACAGACCAATCAGCATTTATTCTTATAAATATACACTATGTTTCTTTTTTTGTAACTCTGAGAATATTCATACAGCACTACATTGGGTTCTCAGCTATGCAACTATTGATCCAAAGTAATTTAGGCAATTGTATGGCTTCTGGTTTTATACCACTACACTATGGACCAAAGTCTTTGTCAGTATGTCCAAATGTGATTCAATAAACAGATACAAGAGGTAAGAAACCATTTCTTCTGAACACAAAACTTCTAACAACCAACAAACCCCCCTCAGGATTTTTGCACAAGATTTTTCTTAAATTATGTTAATCTCCACAGTAGAGTCCCAGTTTTTCAGACAGCTAACTCAATGAGCATGAACCATCACCTATTTCTTAGAGGGAAAGGGGAGGGATGATCAGTATTTGGAACTCTCATATCATTTGTTAACCAGAAACCAAACTGTTAAAGGTATTTTACAATCACTCCCTTAATTGCTTTAATTAAAATAAAAGTTGAATTGTAATGGTTTGAAACAAATCATTAAGGAAGCCAAACAACTTGGCTTTTACAAAATTACTATCTCCCCTGTTACATGACACATTAGTTGACACTTTGCATCTTGCCAAGATGCAATCTGTGAGATTTCCCCAAAGGCTTGGAGCCTTAAAGTATTCTGTGACAGAAAAAGCAATCAGCAGTGAATCACAGTTGAACTGGCACCTTCCAACACCTTGGAAGTATGACAAGTCCATAAGTTCTTCATGTTGCCTTGGAAAGCTGCCAGTGTCATGACTGTTACTTACTGTGAAGCAATTCATAATGACATTCCAATTTTCCCACAAGTTGAAGAGCCAATAAGGAGTTGGAAATCACTCCACATGTCCTATCAAAACCTCATTAACATTGTTTTGACTGACCTTATTGTAATAGAGTGATACTGTACAGCTGATGCAGGAAAATATTACTATCACAATTCATAAATATTTTTTAGTAGTTTACTCTTTTAAAAAAGTGAATTTTGTTAATATTTTCATACAGAGACAAAAATAGTCATTACAAGAATCCATGGCTTCCTTTGAAGAGCCTACAATAAAAACAAATCGAGTCTTGATTGAGAGTTCACTTTTCAGTTCAGAATTATATTAAATAGATACGTTTTTCTAACATGAAAGTTGCACAGCTTCTCACAAATTCTCCTGGCTTTAAAATACTTCTCTGTTCTAGACATATATTAAGATCTGAACTGTAATAATTATCTACATTCTCAAATTTTTCAGATGTTCTACTTTGCATGTATTATTTTTCTGTAGAAAAATTAAATTCAATCTAAAGCTAAAAGGTCCAGGATCCTATGGAAACTTCAACAGATGGTTGTTGGATTGAGGTGCCAGATGACTGAGAGTTACTAAAGGACATGGAAGCGAAATAGAAACTATTGTTGCAGATGCTTTTTCTAGTGAACAAATACAAAATCTCTGAATTTGTTAAATAGAAACTATGCTGCAAACAAACAAGCGAGAGAACAAGATCTTCAATATTTCAAGTTACAATTGAAATCAAACTTCCAACAAAATGAAAACAAAGCAAAAAGCTTTGAGCAGGGTTTGTCGTATGTTTTTTTTCTCTTGGCCAAATATAAAATGGGTAAATCTAGTCTGGTTTAGCTTCTACTTAATTTTCAGTCTAGTGCAGCATTCGTTATTTATCTTAGTAACATATTGACATTCTCCTAAGCCATGGCATAAAAAAAAGTAGATAAAGTTTCACCATGTATTACATATATGTGTGTATATCTATATTACTTAACCTGACTGCAGAACTAGTATAGGTTGGGCTTTTTGTTGCATTATTTTTTAATGATTGCTTACAGATTTTTCTTTACCTTGGTCTTTTGCTGTACTAGAAGCCACGTCAGAGAACTATATTCTACTTCCCCTTCTGGGTGTAGGCTTTGGAGTGTTTTTAACACTGTACTGAAACTCCTCCACAACATTTGTGTCTTCAGTAAACTGATACTGAAATTGTAAGAGAAACTTATAGACAAGATTAATTTTCTTGTGCTTTAATTTTCCTAGAAAGCCTCTTTACCCTTGTTTCACTGTGCAAGCCATAGAAGTAGTAAAATACTGCATCATTTAAAGGATTTAATATATTCGATATATGTTCAAGAAAAATCTTGTCTATGACTGCCTTTAACAGATTCTGTTTAACTTTAGCAACGTTCAAAAAGCTGTATCAAGTTTAAAAGATATTGCTATAAAACTACTCTATATTGTGTCATTTAAGGTAGTTGCTGTTTGAACTTATAAAACACTAGAAGGACATAGATACAGAAAACAAAACTAAATAAATTCCCTCTTCCTTATGAATCCTTGCAATTTTACAGCTCTATTCACCTAGCAGATTCAATGCCCTTTCTAAACCATTTCAAGCAAAAGCTTGATATCACTGGAATAGAGTCACCGTTATGTAGTGCTATGTACTCACCTATGCAGTGCTACAGACAAGGAGAAGACTGGTAAGAAAGCTGCCTGGAGGAGAAGGACTTGGGAGTGTTGGTTGATAGCTGACTGAACAGGAGCAAGCAATGTGCCCAGGTGGCCAAGAAGGCCAATGGCATCTTGGCTTGGATCAGAAACGGCATGACCAGCAGGTCCAGGGAGGTTATTCTCCCTCTGCACTCAGCACTGGTGAGACCACACCTTGAATCCTGTGTTCAGCTCTGGGCCCCTCAAACACAAGAAGGACGTTGAGGCTCTGGAATGTGTCCAGAGAAGAGCAACGAAGCTGGTAAAGGGGCTGGAGAACAAGTCTTACAAGGAGCGGATGAGGGAGCTGGGGTTGTTTAGCCTGGAGAAGAGGAGGCTGAGGGGAGACCTCATTGCTCTCTACAACTATCTGAAAGGAGGTTGTAGAGAGGAGGGAGCTGGCCTCTTCTCCCAAGTGACAGGGGACAGGACAAGAGGGAATGGCCTCAAGCTTCACCAGGGGAGGTTCAGGCTGGACATCAGAAAAAAAATATTTCATAGAAAGAATCATTGTGCACTGGAACAGGCTGCCCAAGGAGGTGGTTGTGTCACCTTCCCTGGAGGTCTTTAAAAGATGGGTGGATGAGGTGCTGAGAGGCATGGTTTAATGGTTGATAGGAATGGTTGGATTCAATGATCCTGTGGGTCTCTTCCAACCTAGTGATTCTGTGATTATAGCTAGACCATCTTTCCATTATCTCCACATCCAAATCAATGAACAATTGAACACTAAGACTTCTTCAACCTTGTTCAGTAGCTACTAACATTATTGTAAATCACTTATTTACAGCAGAAAAAGTGGGATCTCTGAATCATTTCAATACTGCCAATGTATTAAAAAATGATTTGTGATCTTCTAATTAGAAAGTATGGAAAATTGCCCAAATACATGCTTTACACAGGTGTTTAGTATTAATTTACTTTAAAAAAATAAAAAGTATAACAAAGTGTTTTACATAAGTATTTTTTTGTGCCCATCTCAACTTCTTTTGATTTCTTATGTTTCCACATAGCTATTACAAACCCTACAAGCAGAAATAGCTTGTATATTTTTTAGTAAAATGTTATCTTTTCTATACACATTCTTTAAAGACAGCAGGGTGAATGAGTCAGAGCTGTAACTACCTGACCTTTCTTTTACTTTTCATCAGGGGTATCTGAGTATCACTGCTATAACAATTTTCATCACCTTGCATACGAGACAGGAAACAGTTGTTACACCTGGGCCTAACTAGTACCTGGGATAGCTTGATCTTCTCATTGTAACATAAATGGATAATATGACCTTACATTAGCAATTGCTAGTCAATTATGTTTAACCAGTCATGTGAATAATTTGTTCCTGTTCCACAGAGGACAGAGCCCAGACTAGAAATCCTTGCCCTTCTGGAGTTAAATAGAGTTCTGCTATTGACTTCACATCCATTTGACAATAGAGGCAGCTACAAGGGGAAGAGGCCAGGAGTGGTTAACTGTAAATACAGAAATAGTAAGAACTCTCATTTATCTCATTTGTAGCTTGGAAAAATATTGTCATAATGTTCAAAGGCAAATAATTTTGAATTTTACTACTATTTACAGGGTTATACTTATTTAATAAGGCTACACTCCTGGGTCTTAAGCTGAACAGAGCATACAGGCTGGTAAAGTTTAGATTTCCCAGTGATATCCCAATGATATCCCAATACTAAATCTTATTGTTGCTAGTATCAGAATTGACCTTTGTCAAATACTCACAGAAATACATTGTTAACTTGAATAGTTCAAGTAGATGGAAACAATATTCCACCTCTGGAAAGAAAATATCTCCTTACTGAAAATTAGTAACTGAGATTTTTTATGCTTTGTAATATAAAGTATGAGGGTATTTTTTTTAAGCTCAGCTCATGTTGTCTTACACTGCTGAAATGGCCACATTTTGGAAAGAACATTCTTAGACTGAAAGCTCTGCCAGTAATACTGGTTTTCAGAGACCATCCAAATATAGGTAATTCTGTTTTGTATATGAATTTATCAAGAGAGCAGGAGTATTAATAGTATGAATACAGACCAGAATTGGCTCAAAACCCCTTTCAAATAAATTCAACTGAACATTCACAGCTAGTATGTAGATTTTTTTTTTTTAAATGACAGTGTTATTTTAATATTTGAAAAGTTACATTGCAATAATATTTTATATTTAACCAAACTGGTTAATAAATGTTAGAACTTTTTGTATATTTCCAAACTGGGAAAAGGTAAGACAAAACTCACAATAATATCCTTTTAGTAGTATCATCAAGCTTAGATTAAGAAACTGAATAAAAACCATGATGACTGCATATTTTTATAAGCACATTTTCAATGTCATTTATGTGTCCTATATACCAATACACGTAACAGATCCATGAAGGGAAAATTGTATCTCTTAACTGTAAAGTTATCTCCGATAAGTTAAGCAAGATAAATAGTTTAGATAAATCTAAATAAGCAAAATATATAAACATAATATAATTTTAATTAAATTTAAAAAATTCAGCCTGAAACCAACTGCAGGATCAAAGCTCTCTTAATTAGGTAAGTTTTAAAAGGGCTTTTACATCTTTCCCTTCATCTTTCCAATCTGAACTTTCTTGCATTATTCTTTAGCAAAATAAAACCCCAAATTCTTGAATATATCTGAATATTTAGTACATATTTTACATAAATATATCTCTAAATTTATCTGAGGCTAAATATTAATGTTTATTGAGGCTAACGCTAATGGATTTAAGAAAAAACATTCTCCTTCCGTGTGACAGTTTATTCCATCCTACTTTTCCAGTAGAAATTGTTGTGTCCTTTCCCGTGAAACTTCTGGTACTAGGAATACAAGAATGGTACTACTTTGCGATTGGCTGATTTTTTAGTCTTTCTTTACTTTTCTGATATTAAAAAGAAAGTAATGCATGAAAACTTTGTTTATGCATTAGCTCGCAAAAATAAAATCAGCTTGTATCACTCTAGTAGTTTCCAATGTGTGGCAGGAAAATTTTATAAAAGAGAATAAATAATGTATGTGCAATTCTACACACTTGAGATTAAACCAACATGCCACAAGATGGCAGATTAAGGCAGCTAAAGTGGCAACTTGCAGAAGAATTAAGTTTGCGGGTCAGGAAAAAAACAAAAGTTTACTTAACTTTGTATTATAAGAAGTAAGTTTTAAAGCTGTCTTACAAATAAAAAAGACAATCACGTTCACCTATTAATGTTTTTAAATAATACTTAGCCACTAGAACAACAAGCCCTCAAACCTAGCATTTAGACTCCAGACACAGTATTTACAACTAGAAGTATTCTTTAAAACTAGTAAGAGGTTTCCCTCTTCATCCTCTGAACTGCAACTCCAGAAAAGATAGTGAGCCCTCTACCATTATCAAGCCAGTCAAATAGACGCTTCTGAAAAATAACCGCATGCAGGCCAGGCAATAACAAATCCAGGAATAAACATGAACAGAATACGTTCATGCTATTAACACTCAGAAAAAAAGTAGACAAGAAGCTGAGGTTAAGCATACTAGCTGAACTTTCATGTAGCTTTTTTCAATTGTGTAAAAATTACTGAAAAACAAATATATGCAACAGGAAACACCCAAATACAGCATTAAGCATGACCCAAGTGTCTAATCAATCATCAATAGGATGTGCAGGTTTAGCATGATGAGATATTAAGACTGCGATGTAGCGTATGGTAGTTTTCTTATTGGTTACTAACTACAATGCAATAAGCAGCCATACGTAGTTCAAATGTCTTTTTTGCCCTGAGCCAGTTCTGGTTTCATAACACAATGTGAAAGCTCAAGCATGATGACACAGTAGCTCAACAGACAATTTCTTAATTAAGAGAGGCTTCCATTCACTAACCCAGGGCATTGAAGGGTTAAAACTGAAATTTCTGCTACTCTGCCAGCCCAAACTATGCCTACAGAAAGATCTTTAACTTTCTCTCCTATTGACAGAGAAGAAAAAAGAAAACTGAAGTGGTTACCAGGTTAACAGTACTGTTTCAGAACCAGAAGTACTTTTTCTCCTTATTTCCAAAAGATTTCATCATTTTATCTTTTTTATTAAATATTGATTTATTTTTTAAAAAAGCAAAGATCTAAGCTTTCACAGCATTCTAGAGGCAAAAATGTAACTATACTGAAACAAAGGTAAGTGGGTCTGTAGAAAGAGATGATAAAATTAAATGAAAGAAAACGTCACAACAGACACAGCAGGAATAAAAATGATCAAAACTATAACTCTGCCTTTTAGGCTTTTTTATTGTGTTATTTACATTAGTAAGTTTGTGCTACATAAAGATTCATTTACAGCACATCTAGCATAATTTGTGTGTAGAAGCACCAGTTTCTTTTACTTTTCAGCATCTAGAATAGAGGGGAAACATCTGATTTTACAGTTGTTTCAACTTGTTTCAAAATGTTAGAGAATATTTCCTATTTTTAAAAAAAATCCTGTAGAGAGAGTTCTCCTTAATTTTCTATAATATTCTCAAAGTCCTAAAGCAAATATACATGAGTAAAGGCACAAGAGGCCTGTAACCTTAAAAGACTCTTACCAGAAGACATATAGAAATGTTTATTACTCCAGTCATGAATAGCTATAGTGTTTTAGTCACTTCACCAGACAAACAGTTTACTTTACTGGACCTTATAAACTGAGAGACTAGCGCTTAAAATTCAAGGTCATTTGCAGTAAGACAGTAAGAATTGAAGTTTTCCCTGTTGTTTCCAAATCTAAAGCAGCATCCAAAGCAAAATAAAAAAAAAAAAAAAAATTCTAGTACATCCAGCATGCAAGCATACTACACTTTAAAAAAATTATTCAGAAAGCCTTAAGGATAGAACACAGACCATCATTCATTAGGCACTTCATTGTTTCTAGTTGTGCAACACATGAATACTTGAAACAGTGACCAATATAGCAATTTTTAGGATGGTTAGAATATTACAAGTTTGTATTTGGATGAAAAATAAAGTAAAATAGCAATAGGTTGGAGAGCAATAGTTGCGAAGGGCACAAAAATGAAGAAAGAGGAGGAATAAAAACTATTATTTTTCTAGGAAATCAAAAAAGTATCACAGCCTGAGGCTTTTCACACATCATACAGAAAAATACTAATTGGGGGGTGGGGAGGAAGGGGGAGAAAGGAGACCTTAGGAGAAGAAAGAAGGCAGGGGAACAGGTGCTAAAAACCCAGTAGTGCTGAAGAATAAAAAATATTACTGAAAACTCAGTTGAAATGTCAAATTTTGGCAGGAAGTCTTGATTTTCATAACTTGAATTTTCTGTCTATTCAAGTGTTGCTGCTAAGTTTACACTCAGCTTTAGAAGGTGGTATAAAAATTGTAAGTCTACAGAAAATACATTCTCAATCAATTTTGTCTCTAGAAAAGTTTTTAATAGAAGAATATACTCAGTTATCTTACTATGTGAAATATAGCAGAAAACCTGTTTTTTCTCACCCACGTAATGCTAATATGTTAATGAAAAAAACCTATAATTACTGTCATAAAATTTTAAGAGAAAAAAATTATTGCTTGCAGCACTTAAATGATGACATTAGATGTAGTCCTCATTATGAATACAGTTTTAGGAATAGTCAGACTGTTATTACTGAATAGTTTTTCTCAATGACTTCAACTATAACCTATTCTTGTATCCTGTGTGTATCCATGTCTAGGACCATTCATTACTCCACTCATTGAATCAAATTCTTGAACATTTGGAATTTTATTCCTCACTGACAGAGAGGAAAATGGGGACATCAAGGACAATAAGAGTGGCTTCTATCACTACCTTTGTGTTGAAAGGCTGAACGAGGAAAATATGAGTCTGCTGCTGAATATAAAACACATGTGGGGACATTATGACCTGGATGAGTGGATAACCTGATCAGTGAAAATCTGTCTGGACAATTAGGCTCATAGAATAGTGGTTAATGACTTGTACTCTACCTGGAGATCAGCAAGAAGTGCAGTATCACAGAAGTCTGTCCTGGGAGGAGCCAATCGAGTGCAATGTTGTCACATTTGCAGATGACACCTATTTGAAGGAAGAAGCACATACTTAAGGGAAAGAATATCATGCAGAGGGACCCAGACAGGCTGAAGAAAGTCCAAGAGGACACCACAAGAAGGATGTTGAGGCTCTGGAGCGCGTCCAGAGAAGAGTGATGAAGCTGGTGAAGGGGCTTACAAGGAGCCTCTGAGAGAGCTGGGGTTGTTTAGCCTGGAGAAGAGGCTAAGGGGAGACATAATGCTCTCTACAACTACCTAAAAGGAGATTGTGGAGAGAAGGAAGCTGGCCTCTTCTCCCAAGAGACAGGAGGGGACAAGACAAGTGCGAATGGCCTCAAGCTCCACCAGGGGAGGTTCAGGCTTGATATCAGGAAAAAATATTTAATGGAAAGGGTCATTGGGCACTGGAACATGCTGCCCAGGGAGGTGGTTGAGTCACCTTCCCTGGGTGAAGTACAGGTGGAGGAGGTGCTGAGGGGTCTGGTTTAGCGATTGATGGGAATGGTTAGACTGGATGATCCAGTGGGTCCTTTCCAACCTAATGATTCTATGATTCTATATCCCAAATGCAAAGGGAACATGAGAAGTACATCAATGAGGCTGACTAGCTAGCCTGACCTTCCAGCATATACTTGGGAAGCATAAAGGAAAGATATTTTAGCCAAGTGAGCCCAGAAGACTGTTGAGAATCCTGCAAAGAATCAGATCAGACTTTCTACTGGGACAAAAAAACGCTACTTGAAGTTGTTTCAGAAAGCCATAATACAAGCAGACAGACAGTGTGTTCTGACAGAGTCAGAAACTGTAAGTGAAGCTGGGAGCAGAGGGTGATAACACAGTCAGCAGGGCTCAGCCCCATCACACAGTACCTGAACCAGCTGAGCAAGGCAGAGTCAGAGATGGTAGCAAGGGCAGCAAAGTTCAACCAAGAGCCAGATGACCACATGAGTTCATAGCAGTAAGGTGGGAAGTCAATCTGAGAATTACATTCAGGATCAAGCCTGATGAGAATAACTGCTATCAGATGCAGCCCAACGATCACTCAACAAGTGCACGTAACAAGAAAGGTCTAATGTCAAGTTAGGAAACCAGTCCACAGGTCAGAGTCAGAATCAGCTGGGTCTCTGGCTTGACATAGCCATGGTTGTGACTCAGCTGGAATCAGAGTTACAACACAGCTGAGCTTAAATAGGACTCCTGGGCCCCTAGGCAGGGCATGTGGGTGGGAGGCTCCAGGTGATGCTTGTCAGGGCTACTGAGGTCTATTAGTAACCTCAGGGTTCCTAACAGAGAGGGAAAGTAAAATACCCCATAATTACGCTCTCAGTTATGTGTTTTGTGGAGACAAGGTCTAATGTTTGTAAAGAATACTCTTTGAAAGATTGGTATAATGTGAATGTCTATAGCCTGGTTCCTAGGGGTAAGGGGTAGCATTTTCTCTGAGCACCTGTACGCAGAGTCACAGTGCCAAATCCCCAGTGTCTGGGGAGAAGGACAGAACTTATAACATATATAATGTATGTTAAGGTTGTGATGACTTTGAAAGTAAGGTTTATAGTGGATGCTCTTAAATATGCTTCACAGCAGCTTGAAGAAGAACATTCTGGGCATGGTTTGCAGTGTAGTAGCAGGGCCAAAGCTGCAGTTGCAGCATGTGGTATCTCTGCCCAGGCACATTTTGGAGGGGTAGAGAAGATAGAGGAGATGTGGAAGATAAAACAGAAAACAAACAAAAGGAGACATTGTCGAGGAGATGGAGATGGATGGAGATGTGCTCATGGAAGGAGGCAGTCCGTGACAGAGGAGGTCCCTTATAGGGGTCAACTTGACAGGGTTCTGGGCCTTCTCATTTAAACTATATATTACCCAGAAGGTTGGACCAGATGATGCCCAAGGTCTTTTCCAACCTGGCATTCTGTGAGGTGTAGCCCACAAGTGACTTACACCAAGGCAGCGATACTGGGAAGGACTGTGGAAAAAAGAGAAATTGAGACTAGGAAGGTGGGAGTAGAGGTGTTGGACTGAACTTGAGCCTTGGGAGGGAGGATGAAAGCCGTTTTCTAATTGTTTGGTTTCTTCTAATTGTTTCTTTTCCTTTTCTCTTGTGAGTTGGTAGGACTTCCCTGTTGAAATTTTTTGCAAAAAGTTATGCTTGGGTACTTCTGAGTTGCCGTGGATAAAGCCAATTGGCTAAGCAGTCAAGGTATTTTCCAAAATACAAAAAAAAAAGTGGAAAAAAAGAGGAATAAGGGAATGCAGATTAAGCTTACTGCCTTTCTCCCCTAGCAAAACCCCAAATCTTGTTAAGTAAGGCATAAAAAAAAGACTTTTAAGCAGCTCACTAAGATATTATTAGCATCTTATCAAGTGCATAAACTTCCAGATCACAACTGATGCCCATAGCCAAAGTGAGTTACTTGAATTAAATCTTCGTTTAACATATTCTCAGTGAGGTCACTGAAAATATTGTTATATCTTTAGCAAACAAACAAACATTAATTTACCCAGAAGTTTAACTATTATTATTAAAAAATACCACACATACTTACGGGCCTCTTTTGCCAGTAATATATGAAGAAAGTGTTGAGAAACCTCGTGCATTTGTTTATGTGGAATGGGTCACCAGAGAGTAGATTCAGAAGCTAGAATAAGTCTGTTCATTTATACAAATGTCACATGAAAAACATATAAATGCAACTTAGTTTAAAAAACTTCAGCTTATTGCATTTCTCCATAATAATGTATATAAACAACTAAAAAAGGAACCCTGAAAGCAATAAATTAGAAAAAGATCAATTTCTTTTTCCTTCACTGAAGTTTTTTGAATCAGCTTATAATTGGATTCATCATTTTCATCTCTTAATTCCTATCTCCCTCAAACTTCAACTGGTATTAACAAAACGCCCCAAACAACTCACAATCAAGAGTCAAAAGAATATTACTGTGCCCCAAGCCCATACTTTAGCTCATCCTTGTATTTTTTATTTCATGAAGAACAGAAACAAAAGGCATATTAGCATTCATCAAGGTAATATGCTAACTTTTAATTAATATATTTTTATGTATATTTTACAAGTAATAGTATTACGGAAAAATAAAAATTGAGGTTCTACATCTGCAGAATCCTTGTGGGTAAGCTGATACATGAAATACTATCAAACATAAACTCAGATACCAAAAACTACATCACCTTTAGTAAATATTCCTACGCACTCAATATACATTGGATTCCTCTAAAAAAGAAAAAAAAATCCCAACTATCCAAGCAAAAAAACCCAACAAACCAAACAGATATTAATGGATCATAATCCCAAGTGTATATGCTGCAATTCTATTAAAAACATATTGAAAAGAATGGATATATTTTTCTACCCACTATATCAACTCAATTATATAAGATCCTTTTATGTAAAATCATCCAGCCATAATGTATTTTATCAAGGACACGTAGAGAACATAAATATAGACAACCATAGTTCTTTTATAAACCATAATTCTCAATATTTTGATAATTAATTAAAAATTGTATCCTGGGGAAAAAAAAGTCACAAATACATAGTTTTATTTGATTGTTTTCTTCTCAGCTATCAGAAATCCAGAAAACATACACTATAAGCAGTCACAAGTCATTTGTTCCTGTCTACAATACTACTCCTACATTAACAACTCTCAGATTCTAACCATGAGGACATCTGTAAAGCTCATATAGTCTACCTTATCCTTTCTCCATATTCCAGTTTAGCAACACTCACACTCACCATCCACCCACCCCACACTCCAGACCCCAGTCAAGTCAGTAGCTAAGCTGGGCATTTTTTTATCCTAGTTCTCCCTCTACAGGAAGGGGAAATGAGAGAAAGAGAGACTTGCAGGCTGGAAACTAGCACTAAAACAGCTTTAATAAATATTTATTATTAATAATAAAAGCAATATAATAATATTAATAAGGGAATAGTAAAATATACACAAATATACAAAACCAGTTCCAACTGGTGACATTGTGGGGCACGCCTGTGGAAAGTCCCAGATTGGACTCAGGAACAGGCAGAAGCTTGACTCAGGAACTGGAGCAGGAACTGGATTCAGGAATATGCAGGTGGGTTCAGGGGTAGACAGAGAGACACTGTCCTCCCTGAAGATTGGCCATTGCAAAAGAGGGGTTGACCCTCATGTTCTCTAAGCTTTTATACTGAGTATGATGCATATGGCATTGAATACTCAGTTTGTCAGCTTTGGGTCACCTGTTCTGTTCAACCCTCCCTGCAGGTCTGACCCTCTTTGCAGCCATTTATGGAGTGTCCTTAATTAACATAGGAGTAGGTGTGAGCAGTGGCCTCTCTACCCACCAGTGCCCCCTTGACTTGGTAATAACTATGAGGCTTCTCATTTCCAGGTGCAGCTACTGTCTGAAAAACTGTTGGTGAACTTCAGGAGCAGAAGTTTTGAAAGGAGCTTAGCTGAGCAGTCAGAAAGTATGTTCCACTTTAGGCCAAACCAGAACAGTCCCCTTGCGAAAGGTCTATCTACTATTCAACATTATCTCCAACCAATATTGGTCTGTCTCAGAGAACACAGCTTACAGTGATGGATATTCTAAAACCTCCTAAAGTGTCAGTGTATCTCTCTCATTGCCATTAGAAAATTCTGTTACTTCTAATGTGAATCTTCCTTGACAGCGTTAATTTCACAAGTTCCTGTACACAGGCATAAATAACCTTTTTTATTTCCTTTTTCTGTCTGTGGGCAGAAGGTTTATATTTACCCAAAATCTGTCACTAAATTCAGCTCCCCATTCATTACCCTGCCCACTCTTCCGTCCTGATGCCTGTGCTTCTTTATCTGTCCCTAGTTATTTCACATTTTGTAATGGTGCCATAGTTTCTAGACCTCTGATTGTTCTCTTTGATCTCCCTGAGAGTTTTTACAGTTGTCCATATATTCCTCTAACTGCAGTGTCTAAAACCAACAGAGTATTCCATCTGAGGTTTTAACCTTGCTTAGCAGTGTGGAAGAACTGCTTCACAAACTGTCCAGACTTTTGCAAAATAAGCCCAAACAGATTTTTCACACTCTTACAACGCACAAGCTCGTACTGTGCTACATGGCCTCCAAGCATGCTCTGTTAAGGACACAACTTTAAAATTTTTTGAAAAGAGAGACTTTAGCTAAGCTGAGTTTATTTCCAAGCTATATTAACAAAATAAAAATAAAAAATCTAGAATCATTTTACTTCCAAATGAGAGAGAAACAATGTACTAACAAACATACATGTATTATTCTGTCAAGCAAATACCTTCTTACAAACAAAAACCCTCGACCTATTTTCCTCAGACTTTTAAGAAGCTTACATGCACATTAAAAGTTTCAGCTTACACACATGCACATTTTACATGCAGTGATCACTTAAACATGTTAGGGTATAATGCAGAACTTTATACAAATTTAGCTCCAGAGGCTCTTATTGTTCAGATTTATTTCCAAATTGCAGCTTCACAGCCTTGCTTGACTTTTCTTTTCATTTTAACTCTGCATTGTGTTGTGTGTCATTGTTAAGTTTCAAAAATAGCATTTTCTCTTCCCTTTCTGAATCTCAGCTTTCTCTTGACATTGTATTCTTCTCTCAATCTGACACAGGGCCACTGTTGTTTTGACACGCCAGACGTACAATGCCACCTGAAACAATTAAGTGCTTCTGTGCTCCTGCAGTGATAATTTACCTTTATGGCAATGGATTGAAGAGGCACTGCATCACTTGATGCAGTGTGTGATCCATCTGTGGTTTATGCGCTGTTGTTAAAACATCACATTTACATTTATAAATGTTAACTCAAGTGACCTTATATTTCAGAGGTTATCAACTTCATAAAATTGTCGTGCCCATTAGATGTATCAAAGCACCCTTCTTAACTCAAAAAAAGCAAGTAGATATTAAATGCAACTGCCACACTAACTACTTTTTTTTTATTTTTAGTTAAAAATGTGAAGAAAAAAAAAGAAAGACTCAATCTCTGCTCATGACAAAATCCTTTGTTTAAAAAAAACCCCACAACTAAATTTTACAAAAAGTAGAGCTTTCACTATGTTAGGCTATTAAGCTCTCAAGCAGGGACTTTTAGCAGAGCCTGTTGAAATAGGACAAGGGATAATTATTTTTAAATAAGAAAGGATAGATTCAGACTATACATAAGGAAGCGATTTTTTACAGTGATGGTAGTGAAACACAGAAACAAGTTGCCCAGAGAGGTTCTAGATGCCCCATCCTTTAAAACATTCAAGGTCAGGTTGGATCTCTGAGCAACTTGATGCAGTTGAAGTTGTCCCTGGTTATTGCAGGGGGTTTGGACTAGATAACATTTAAAGATCTTTTCCAACCTAAAATATTTTATGGCTCTTTTGTATGATTCTATATTTAGTGAATTTAAATTGGGGAATCATCTACTACATTACCCTAATTACTACCCTGGCAAGCACTAATGCAACTAGCTGGAAAGACATGGTACCTAGTTCACCCTTCATTTTAAAGGCCTTTTTAGGTAAAACCCAAAGAACTGAAAAACCACTGAAGTTCAAAAAAAAAAAAGAAATCCTCACAACACCAGAATTTTTGAGCAAGGTCAGTCAAACACTGCTAAGTTGTGTGTTAGAAAAGCAAGCATGATCTGTTTGTAATCAATAGCACAACTGGGTGCTAATAACGCAGTCTTTTGCAGATTATATTCATTTAAAGTCAATGACTGCATGCGTTTTGCCCTAAAGGAACATTCTCAATCCTGAACATTTATTGCAAATCACTCTGCATCAAAAGTTATTGAAGAAACTGTGTAGTGTTGCTCTGATGTATCATTGACCTCAGCACAGAACTGCAACAGATAACTACACTCCAGAGTTATAGCAGTAGTCAAGAAAACAAACATTAATACTACCAAATATATTTTTCAGCAATCATGTTGTTGGTAAGCATTTGAAACTCTTATTTTGTTCAACTATTTGTTTCTTAACCAGTTAGCCGTACTAATATTAAGATTCACTAACAATACTTACATTCTTTTATTTAAATGGTCACATATTATTTAAATTAATCATTCTAACTATTATGACAGCTTTGATCCTTCGGCTCCTAGAAAAGACAAGACACAGAAATTCACCCAGTTTTGTATTCAGCCTTATTTTATGTCACTCTGCATGGTTAAAGAAACAGCACTGCTCTATGGAGAGTTTGCTTTCCAATTTCAGTCACTATACTTACTTTCTAACAGAATGACCTAATGGGGTCCTCACAGGCACTGAAGAGGCTATTCAAACACAATAAAAATGAAAAAGCACAAATGTTGTGGTTGTGTGGAAGTACTTGACAATATCTCCCAAAATAACATTTTATTGTAATGCACAGAAACACTCCAGTACTATGTCAATGACTGTCATTTCCAATATGTTAGCTAGCATCAGTGCTGTCAGTTGCAGTGACTCTGTCAAGTGTTTCATGGTAATTGGTGTTCTTCCATAAGCATCACATCCAGGAGCAAAGGTATGGAGGAGAAAGAAAATGTGTGATCCAAGCAATTCTTTAAAGTTCAAAAATTGGAAAGAAAGAAAAGAGAGTGAGGTAGGAGTTAAGGAAGAAAGAAAGGGAGGAAGGAAGGAACAATGCAAGTCCCTCCAAAATATAAAATTTTAAATAACAGAAGGAGAAAAATCTAAAATATACTCAGTATTTCATGAACACTTTTAGACTATCTACACAAATGGCACTTCATTTTTTTTTTTTTAAAGTTCCTTTCTCATACCAATCTTCACTACTTTTTTCTTTATTGGAAATAGGAATATAATTCATTACAGGGAACTGTATCCTCCCAAACTTCCCATTTTTTTCCAGAAACACCAACTGACTTAGGAACATATTAAAGCAGATGATTAAACAATACTTTACATTTTTTGTAAGTTAACTATTGTTTCTTATATTCATCTACAAAAAAAGACGGTAGAATTACAGGTTCATTTTGTATAAAAGCACTAGCTGAGCAAAAGATTCTTACATCAATCACTTAAATTAAAGTTCGTGGCCCCTAAGAGCATGTGATTTTTTTGTATTAACATTAAAAAAATAATTTAAACAGTCTGTATAGTTAGGTGAGATTTTCCACCCGGTTATCTTGAAAAACAATACACATACTGTGGAGATCCACTGATCCCTTATTTTGTTTTTGTTTTAAATTAGTGACTCTATCCCAATCACCTTTGTTGTGACCGATTCAGTAGCATTCAGTTGGTTTCAAAATAGATTGTTTTTTTAAAAACTTTTTATAGCTTACACAATAGTCATCTTCAATTTGCAGTTCATCAGTTCATGTTTTAAAATGTCACTTTCAATAAACACAATGGACAAACAGAACAGGATTCCATCTTTCTTACCTCTCTACCACCACCATCTGGCTGCACCTTACCACTCTTTCTCATAAGTAAATTATTTTTCTCCACATTATCTCTTGCTTTCTTGTCTTCCAATTATCTCTGAACTATTCCCCACATAGTACTCAACTGCTCCATTCTCCTATCAATAATATATGTTTTCCATTCCCTCATCTTGTCCTCAGTTCTTTTCTTCCATAAGTTCCTTACATATTCCTACCCAACAATTGATAGGCTGAACAATTTTGATCTGAGCTCCATATAGAAAAGGACATGAGGCCACTTACACTAATGACAATCATCTTGATATCATCAGAAACAAATGAAAGTTCAATGAATACTACAAATGATACAGAAAAAAAAGTTCAAATAACTACAAAACCAAGAAATTAAACGTCCTTAGAACATCCTAAGCACAACAGAAAATAAGTAACAAGAACAATTCCTTTTCTACCACCATAAATATGGGAGGCAATTCTGCAAACCAGGGAATTTCTCCAAACAAAAAACCTTATGAATAAGGCTACTTACAACTGTAAGTAAAGACATAGCAACTGTTGTTCTATGGAATATTTGTTGACTAGCATCTTTCCAGAAAGCTTGCTTTGTTTAAAGATTTTAATGCCAAACATTTATCCCATCCTTATTTAAAAGAAATACAGACATCTACAAAGCAACACTTCTGAGGCATGGAATCTAATTATTACATGGCATACTTGATGGCTCAAACATCTAAATTCCTTTTTTTTCATTAAATATCAGAAGCTTAAGAACATACTTAAGTACTTCTTTAAATTAGAATAATCTTTTGTCCAGATAATCAGCAAATGATAGCAGTCTTGGGTAAAACATGAAATATTATCATGTTCCTGTGACTGCAGGCAGAATACAAGAAATTAACACAAAGTCTTTAATGCATTTTATTTCTCAGAAATACTTTAGGAAGATTAGTTCCCTCTTACATATTCTCTTTACTTATCTACTCTACTTTCATTTTTTTATTCTGATTTTAAAATTTATTCATTACAGAGCTACAGGTTTTAATTTTTTAAACAACAGTAGTACTACTGCTAACAAATTTCTATAGGAGAAACTTCAAACACTCTGAGCAGTTAGACTGCCATGTTTCCATAATCCACTGAAAAAAAGCATAGTACATATTTGGCCCCTGTTCACACAAAATTAAAGTGATGTAGAATTCTATTAATATGGCAGTACATTAGTTAAGAAGTTACTTTATAGCAGCTCTTTATTAATATGAACAGATAAATCTCTTCATCTGCTGTGGCAAAGATCTTATTTGTGTTAGTATCATGTAGCACTTTTTTATTGACTCATATTATCTCACCTTAATAAACTGCTACAGTACTTGACGCATTTTCTTTTCATCGTTAAAACAGCTGGTAAAGAATATCACACTATTTGGCTTTTCAGGAGATACACCCAAAGCTTTCTGGCTCCCTGCCCTGCTCCCTTCACTAAATGGAAGAAACCAGCATCTCTAGTTTTGCTTCTGCCCAGCCCTCCCACTCATCTCATTCCAGTTTCTGTTCCTGCAGACAACTGTATTTTTTCAGACTCTGATAGAAAGCATCAATAATTTAGGATTTGCTAGGTTACTCAGATGTAATTCACTGCAATGTTTAATGACATTTTGTTATAAGATCATGGTAGGTTAGCTATACAGCAATATATCAGGCACCCAATCATATTAATTAATTTACAGTGAATCACAGCAAAATAATTATATGCAGCAAGTTAAATAGAGAATAGAGTCTTTTAAAAATACTTTAAATGCACTCTATGTTGCACAAACCTCTGTTTTCTGATATATTCTTACATAATAAAGAAACCAATCAAAAGCTCATATTGGTTCTAGGGCTGTCATAGTAAGCTAGTGCTTAATGTCAGTTAGGAGAAATAAATTTATTTTCTTCCTTCCCCATCTAAAATAAATTTACTCCTTAATAATGTTTATTAGTTTCTATAGGAAAATATCAGCATAAGTGTTTATAGAGAAATCTGACTGACTAATGGAACTGTGGCTAATTTCTACAACAGCAGAGGCATTTATACACTTCCCTCAAAAACACACATAGAAAGCAAACTCAGGGAAAAGTCATCATTGTTTTTTGTACTTATATGTGACAGTAAATTTCTTAGACATAGAGTTCTTTATGATTAAGAGAAGTCATGCTTCCTTTTAGGGCTGGCTAATTAAATAGAAAACATAAGTAATGTGGCAGTGTCATGATTTAGTAAACAAGGTTCCAATTCACACCATGGTCACATGAGACTCACAATCCAGCAGGTAGTGTGAACAAATTCATACTTAGTTTCCTTCTAGAGCGTTTAGGAAATTGGCTAAAAATACATAGCAAATCCAGAGAAAATTAGGAAATTAAGTCTCCTGTCTTCTCTCTAGTGACACGGAGCATTTCTTCCTTAGCTTCTGAACAACAAGAAATGAAAACAAACAAAAGTTTGTCAATATTATTATATTCAGCATGAACACAGTAAATATTATCTCTCCTGGTGAGAGAAATTTGTAGTTTAATCTTTGCTCCATTGTCAAAGAATAGTTCTTCCCCTAACTTAACAGTGTTTGAAAAACTTGCCTCAAGGAAAGTATACAAAACAGACTTATTTCCAACTGGTTCTTTTAGCTTATAAACACGCTACTACCCTGTCTCTCTTTTTGATAAATATGCTCAAAATTGTCTCTAGCAGAATTTAACTGGATAATTACTGTGTCTTTAGATTTAGCACCCAGCAGCATTAAGATACTTTGGATACTCTTTTTATACTCTTTGTTGTTACTATGAAAAGAGGAGCTTGCCTTTCAGTTGAAAGTCAAAGATCAATCACAGCATCAGAATAGCACATGCTTTTCCCTAAAAAAAAAAAAAATCGAACCCAAACACCCCAAAACTCAAACCACAGTAATTATTCTTGAAATCAGTAACTTCCCCATAAATTTGTACTGCATATTGCTAGCCCATGGAGTGCAGAATTAAATAAAGCCTGAGGAGATTTGTATTCACATTCATTAAATGTAATACTCCAAGGTTCTTCCTTCAGTTTCCCTGTGACTTCCAGGTCCTGATGGACTTCTCCATCACTTGAAATACCGACCTACTGACTGAGAAACTAGCATCCACCTCTGGGGCTAAATTCCATACCTGTAATGGACAAGTGTTTTAGCCAGCTGTGTGGCTGGTTATCTGTTAGACTTGCACTGGTGGTTCTGATTTCTTTCCTTTTCTTTCCATCTGTTATTTTTAGAAAGCCTCCAGGAGCTCAGTTAATTGGGACTACTATTCTTCCATCAAATTCCTTTGAAATTAGCTCAAGAGATTCAAAATTTATAGGGAAGAATTATATGATTATACGATTTTTCTAAGCCTCACTTTCTTAAGAAATAGTCTAAAGAACATTTTCTTCCACAGATGAGCTTGCATGTTCCACAATTGCCTAAACAATACAGTGTCTCAGCTTTCCTTTTAATATTCCACTATTCCTCATAAAACCAGACACAGAAGTTTGAATTGAGAGGGCTCAGGGTTCATTTCAGTTTCACATTCAAAGATTAATTAAATCTAGTTACTAAATCTTCAGAAAAGGAAGATGAGGATAGTCTTCTGCATATTTAAAGCCTCCAGTGAGGGCAGTCAAGAGTATAGTTTTTTTCTGCTTTTACAAGACTAATTCCTAAAGGATAATTACTAATATTACATCTATCACTGTGTACAGTGACAATCTACCTTTAAAAGACCTACTTGAGCATTTCTTTGCCTAAAGAGAAAGCAGCAGGTTTTAAAATTAGTAACATACTCTACTGAGACTTAAGTGACAGATTCAAACCTTGAGTATGTCATGCAGCAGAAAGCTCAGTAGTTAGACTGTGACAGCGTGAGATGCTTCCACTGGCAGAAAGTGGAACAGGGCAGCCTCCTGTCAGAAGAGGAAAGAGGAAATTTGTCCTAAGAGTCACAAAGGAACCAGAGTAACAAAGTAGCAATGGGAACATTGCAAGGCTAATAAAAATACAGTTTGGGAAAAGAGCTAGTGTGGTGGAAGAGACATAACACATGTACCTCAGTGTTGGGTGGCAGCATACAATGAGCCGTATCAGCTGAAAAATACTGAGGCCACAAAACTTTTTGGTCAATTAATAATGAAAGGCAGGAAAAGATGTTTGGAACTGTCTGGGACTGAACCTTCACGAATTTACCTGCCAATTAATAAGGGATATTTGGACTGGCTTATGGAACATTCAGAACCTATTGGAATTGCATTAGCACATTTGACCGAAGCAAACGGGACAACACGCAACGATCAATGTGATCCAAGTGAAGCCGCTTTATTTTGGGTTCGTTCTGCTTTTATAAGATTGTTTAACCTTAGCCCGCAGTCAACAGCCAGCTTCCTAATTTGCATAACACAACAGAGTCGTTGTAACCTTTTATAACCTTGAGGACCCTGGCTATGGCTTCCCAACTCCCCCCAGCCACAGTGCTTGGGCTGCTCATTGTATGCTGCCACCCAACACCTCAGCAGGAATAGCAAGGTAATTACACAGCAGAATATCTATGCAAGTTTCTTAAAATACAGTTTGGGGAGGGGGGTAGGTGTGTGTTTTGGGTATTTTTTGGTGGTTTTTTTGGTTTGTGGTTTGGTTTTTTTTCAGCGTCAAACAAATCCACAGAAGAAATTATCTTTTTGATTTATTTCAAATACTTGTTGAGAAGAAGAATCTATCCAACTCTTTCTGGTAGTATAGGTCATAGCATTACTCTTTCCTGGTATTTCAATGGTCAGAAAGTTTTTGTAACTCAGTGATCCTTTAAACAATATTTCATAAGGTGACTGCTCAAAGACAACAGACGCAGTAGGACAGCTGTTTTCTCTGTTAGCCAGTGCTTTGTTACCACCACTTGGAGTTGTGGAAAACTGGGAGAGCTCTAACCCTATCAAGTAGCCTAACACAGAAAGATGCTAAATAATTTTAATTGCTAATAATGGTAACAAACACTCAAGCCCTTTAGAAACCTTTCATACTAAGATCCATCCAGTATACATGCACCTAGTTTATATCTGTTATATATCAGGATGGGTGTTCACAAAACAAAACCATTCTCTGATTTGACAGTCAGATGTGATTAAATCATACGTATATTATTCACCGAGCTCATCTAAATATGAATGATCAGGCCCATATTTCTCTAAACACTGGTTATCAGTATAGGTTCTTAAAATTTTTGTAATACTAAGGGATACACATCCACACTAAATAAGCCCACTTGGCATCCTTGTCATATTTACAGACCTCAGAGAAGTTCTGTGCTGAACAAATCCAGAAAATTCTACAAGCAGTAAATAATGAAAAAATAACTAATCAGTTAATGTAAATAAGAATCTACCTGCAAAAAGATGCTCAGATGAATGACTTTGATTCCACAGATATTATAGTGGAAAAATATTTTCAGATTTTAAGGCACTTCACAAATGTATTCTGACTCTATGTTATATGAATGCACAGACATGAACCAACTCATCTTGTCGCCTCTTTTTATAAGTTGTCCATTTTTCTTGTCTAATTTTCTTCAGGTTTTAATAGTGGATATTTTATATTATTATTATTTTTAGTGTTTTTTTCTTTTGCATTAGTCCTTTCAGAAGACGTCTTAGAGTAATCACAAAAAAAAAGTTTATAGTGTTTATTTTAACAACAGCAATGTAATGATTTTAATGACATGGTTATTTACTTCCTGAAAATTGCAAGAAAATTGGATTGAAGTAATCATTAAAAGGACCTTCTTGCATCTATCAATTACCATGTAATTATAAAATAATTGTTTATTTCTGGATTCTATAAACCAGTTTACTAGGATTTCCCTGCCTCTCCTTTTTTTTTTTTAATTAAAAGATATGTAATAAAATGGCTACATTTTCAGATCTATTGAAAACAGTTAGGCTTATCTGTATGCAAGCTGAAAGCAACAGTCACTAATAAAACTTCATATTTATAAAAACCCTCACTACTAAAAGGGGCTGTAAGTCCTTGCTAGCTATGCATAATCCAATACATCATCAGTAACATTCAGCCACCTATAAATCAGGCTGGGTATTAGTTGATGCATTGAAAAGTACACACAATTAGACATGAAAGAGTTATGGCTAAGGACTGTGGGACAACTCAGTGAGTGGTCCCATTAAATACTGTGGAACCCTTAGCATCTGCAAAGGAATTTGATTTTCAAGGTCTGGCAATAAACCACACTGTATGAATTCCTAAGATCAACGGTTGCAGTGATACACAATTTCAGCAGTGCCTGATTGAGACATTCTGAGAAGTCAGTATGGCTTTCAAGACATTAAGACAAGTGAAGTATAGTTTAATAGAGTAAGGGTGAAAAACGTGCTGATCTTTCTGTCAATTTAGATAGATCAATCTGTCAGGCACTGGAGACAAGAAGAAAGCTTCAGTCATTGCTGGTTTTATAATGCATATAGTAAATGATACCTTCTATGCCCAAGTCTAGCATTACCAGGATGAACAGTTCTAGAGGCAGTAAAGAAATATTATAAAATTCAGAGAAACAGTGAAAAATAAATTCTTTTCTCTATGTGTATTTGAGGGAAGGGAGATATTTTTAATAGAAATTGGGATATAATAATCACTCAAAACTTTCAAAACAAACACCAATTTAAGTGCATAAGTACCAGCATTTACGCTGAAAGTCTTAGTATTACTTCAAAAGCATTAGTACTTATAAGAAACATCTCTCTGTGCAGGCTACTCAAAAACATGTTCATGTTTTTTAAAGAATAATATGCATGGCAGTTATGGCAGTTACATTTAAACTCATTTCAGTACAGATGATAAGATTGCAGATACCTTGAAAGACTCTCCAGGTTTATGTTTCTAGAACACTCTAAGAGCCGCCCTAACCTTGGAGAGTTCTAACATTCAAAATACACTTAATTGGTGGATCTTGTTCTGCACTGTCTACCTCTGTTCATTGAATAATCACTTCTGAGACATTCATCAGCAGGAGTTACTCCCATTTCTTTAAAGAATATAGTTTCACAAATCCAGTGAACAAACATAGGAAGATCTGTCCCTCCTGGTAATGGTAAGCTACCATTCTGCTCCATCTCCACTCCTCATATCTCATGGTTTGCTTCCATTGCTTGCTTTGTGCTTATTCTGTGCCATTATCAAAGGTGCGTGTAAGGAAATTTAATTCATTATGATGACAGTTAAGTGAGCCACAAAAAAAGCAAAGAAAGGTGCTACTGCCAATTAAATGATATAAATAGTCTAAACACTCAAATGTTTTGGTAAGTTCTTGATCTAACAAAAAGGAAAGGCTCATCAGCATAGGATGGAGAGGGGAAGAAATAAAATAAAATAAATGAAAAGGCCTCTTTCAGTGGTGATGGCTTTTACATCAGCTTAGCTACTGAGCTTGATAAAGGGCTTGAGACAATAATTAATATATATGGGACTGATATAATTTCTCTATAGATACATCCCACCTTAGGAAACAAGGGAAAATATATGGGTATGATATACACCTGGTACACGTAGTTTAATACCTCTTGTACATAGTGTAAATAAATGCACTGACTTCAAAAGAATCAGTGTCTCTGATCTTTGTCCTTTCCAAGGACAGCAGATATTTTCCAGCTCTTTGGAAATTGGGAAGACATCCTCAAAAGGATGGAGTCTTTTTTACTTACTTACTTACTCCTTTTTTTTAACCTCTTTTATTTATTTTTTTTTTTCTAGTAAGGTATAAGCTCCTTGCATTTATGGTAAATATTTTGGACAAGATACTAATGGCAGCCACATTAGATTGAGGTGCCTGGCTCTAAGGCAAGCATTCTTAAATATGAGTTTGATTACTAAACTCACTGCCACACTGAGAGTGGGAGGTTATGCACCTGTCCCCATCCAGCTCCTACCTGGTTGTTTCCTTTTGCCTTGTTTTGGATCCTCTGTGATATGCTTAAACAAATTACTGTGCCCAAAGACTAATTTAGCTCAAAGTGGACAGCTAACTGAGGGATACTGCAAGTTCCATGTAGCACAATAAGGAGGTGTTACTCTATGGCAAGTATCAGAGAAGAAAGAAGAACAAGAAGACTACAGAAACAAGCTGTTAGAAAGGGAAGCATATTTCAGTAACGCAAAATCACAGAATGATTCACAAACTCAAGACCATTCTATCCACCTGCACACTAGATAGGCACAAATAAATTTCACCCGCAAAGCTGTATTATCAATTTATCCTCCCACCAGGGATTTTCAGCTCCAGCACGGTATAGGTACAACTGACACAGTTATACAATTTTTCTTTAAGAGCTGGCTTGCATCATGTAGTCTGAAATATAAGCAAAAATTTCTTACCTGTCTGAGAAACATAATGCCAGGTATCTTTTTGAATACCTCTGACCAGGATTCAACATTCACAGGATATTAAGCAGAGAGGATGTCTGTACTACCCAATGGATAAACGTGAAGAATAAATAGACTGAAATATCTTCTCTCCATCAGACTTAGATGCCTACCTTAGACATACACCCTGAAGCCAGTTAATTCATTGTTATATAGGTTTTTTTTGTTAGAGAGGGATGACTTAAAAATAATAAAAAGGAAAAACAAAAGTGCTACTATTCTTAAATTAGTTTCCTTCTTTCCTTGTTTCTGAATTTATGAATCTCTTGTGTTTTGTGCTGAAGCCAGTGCTGAATGGTGTTAGTACACTTATAGAACTTGGCCCCTTGAACAGCTCGACTATAAAAAATAATAAAAACTTAAGCACCTTAAGTCCTCCTACAGGTCATGCTCAGAACTGTCTCCACCAAGGCATTTTCCCCAGCAAGACATTTTAATATCTATTTTCTGTCCAAAGCAATTTCAGATTTTTAAATAAAACATATGCACTGAATATTTTGTGCTAAATTGTGCATATTTTCTACTTAACTTGGCCCTTTAATTAATTTCAATGTATACTGATGAAAGTCAATCTTTTGTATTATTCCACTCTAACAGCACAATGATCCTGACTGAGAAATAGTAGCAGTCAGTGATGCACACAAGAGCAGGCACAGGCCTGCCCTGTGCTGCCTGTCAGGCATTGCTTCAGTCTGTGCTGTGCCGCACTGGCTGCAGGATAAACTCAGCCAATGCATTTGAACCAAAAAGCCTGCCTGCAATTACACCACCTGCCTCACCTTGCCTTCATGTAACTGCAGCATGAAGTTCTCATTAGATCATCCTTTAGAAATAGAGTTATTTTCTTGTGAGGATATTATATGATATCTCAGATGACCAAAAGGCAGAGCTTCTCTCTGTGGAGACTATCTGCTCTCCACAGCACTATGGGAAAAATCCATCCAGGCTCCAACTGATGCTGCATCAATGTGGGGTTCCTAGCATCCAAAGAGACACAAGACTTTCTCACTATCGATATTTCTCTTCTCTTTTCATTTTATTAAAGCAATTATCATATAAGGCCATTTGCTGTTGGACTTCCCTCACTGAGAACCAGGAGCCTTGCACCAGCTCTCTTGCTGTCTTTCTTACCACTAACATCACCCACCACAGTGCTAAACAGACACTCATCTAGTGCTTCCTCTTCACAGCTTCAAACCAGTACACCAAATGATTTTAGAAGCATTTTCAAAGTGATACACAGAAGTGAGGAAGACAGACTTGCACACAAGTGATGGAATTGAGGTGGCTTCTTACAGAAAGTGCCTGTCATAAAGAGAAGGGAAAAAAACCACCCTAATGACAACCTCAGAGGTGAGTTTTTATCTCAGTCATTCAAGAAAGTTTGTGAAAACACTGTAGAGCATAAACTTTGCATTGTCTCTACTTGTTAGTAACAGGCAACTGCATAGATAAAAAAAATTGTTATGATAGTGACAGCTTTATGTCTGAGAATTGTCTTACTCTGAAATATTTCAGTATTATCTTTGAGACACTACAACTACTCTGTAAAATTATAATCTTCAGTATTTTGTCAGATCAGAGAAGGTACTTAAGTGACCAGCATAATTCCCAGAAGCAAAAAAGAGAACATTTTCCGAGTTTATAAACTTTGTAAGATACCTTTTACTTAGTGACTTTTCCAGCTAGTTTGTTAGAAGCTAATAAGAAGAAAGTGTGCTAAACAGCCACAAGACCAGCCTGGTTTAGCGTAGTGACACCTCATGCTTGTCTACAGATCTTCTGCAGCAATATTTTTTTGTGTATGTATGTGTTTATCATGAAGAGAATTACAGATCTGTGTGATGGGAGCTTTTAGAAGACTGATCACACCAGTTCTAAATTTAAACAAAAAATTACTGTATTAATTCATTATCACCACACTTCATGTATATGTCTATTTCATATACATTATCAACGCATACTCATTCTCTGTACAAAACTTTGTCTTTAACACATAAATTAACTGTGAGGATACAAAGACCACAGAGATGATACTATATAGTTAACAACGACAGATACTGTCTTTGATGTCCTTAGCTGCAGAGGTTAATTTGATAAAACCTGAGAGCTCTTGATCAAGAGAAGTCTGAACTGAAGCCATCTTGTCTCATTTCTTCTCTGTCTTCACGCAGAATGTTTTTATGCTGCTTACCTACCATTTCCCAAGCCTGGTTGTTTAGATTTGCTAACCATTCTTCTTCTGTGTTCAGCAAAATATTCTTCCCATTTCACTTGTGTTTATCTTGTTCTTTATCTTCTAATTTTTTACTTATTTTCTGCAGTGTACTTGCGTTCAAGTGCAAGTATCTAAATTTTTGTTTGCCCTTTTTCAAGGTCATGTTGCTCATATATCTATAAGCACTTATTCATCAACATTTTATGTAATTCTAGCAGATACTACAAGATCTTGGCTTTGTTCCCCAGATTATTTATGGGACTTCCTATAATAATTCTAATTAGCATTCCAATTTATGAGGAGGAAAATAACTTTCCTCCTTGACATGTACAGTACAAGGCAGGCACAATTAGCCTGTCTTTTTCCTTCTTATAGCCCAGTCAATTTCATTATTAGTTAGACAATTATCTTCTGAGCAGCAGTCAAAAAATAGCTCTTCCCTGGGTAGACCGATGTAGTCCAAATACCAAATATAATACTTCATGCAAGTGATGGGAAAGTGTAGATGTTTACCAGTCTGTAAAAGTTAGAGTTTCATTGGACAGGCTGAGCATTCAAAACTTCACTGTGAAGTTTTCGTGAAGATAAAAATTTGGGCCACTGCCATGATATAGTCAAATCGGTAAGTTTATTCCTGTGATAAAATATGAGGTATAAATCCAAATAAGCCATAAGTTCTTTAAATTATAACTATCTATTTTATCTTGCTGGGAAAAATGATGCCAAAGATCTAAGCAGAAACAGATCTTGGGGCAAAAAGTGGGGTTGTAAAAAAGGAACATAAAGAAGCACAACTTGGTTTCTTTTCAAAATAAGTCTAAATAGCCATCCTGAGTTGAATTTCCCAGTGTATTAGGTCATTGTGAATTAACGATGAAGAAAATCAGAACAGTACTTTTGCTCCCTCCCCTGTTCAGTTAGTAGAGAGAAATTAAATTCTTAAATGTATAAAAAGTTAATACACAGGCTTATTAAATACAATGTTAGTTTAAAGAAATCACATAGTTTATAAAACTGAGAAGTGAACTTCTCTTACAAAGTAATTTGTGCTGTATCTAAACAATCATTTTCATTACACCAGAGCACAAAAAAGACCAAATTAAAAGCCTAAAAAATTATTAAAATATAAAAATAAATCTCAAGGCTGTAGATGTTTACTTCCATAAGGATAAGTTCCTGATAATAAAGACATGTCTTTTAGAAGTTTTATTTGCAAATGCATTCATAGAAGACTTTCTAACAAAGTGGAGTGTCACATTTGTCACAGAAACTGGTGAAAACTAAGATTATAGACATATATGTTCTGTCTGAATCGTGGTGAGGATGAAAGAAAGCAAGAAAAGATGTCAGACAAGTCATTAGATTTCAGACAGACTCCATGGAAGATGTGCTGCAGAGACAGTTGTCTCCAGGAATGCTAAGGGAGGACAAGCACTTTCTCCTTCATGGACCAGTTCTTTCAAAACCCAAGCAACTGAGAAACTGACCAGTAAGTCTACGGATGAAAATCAAGGCCCACCTTAAAAGTGGGATGTTCAAAATTCTTGGTAACAATGGTCAGATACTTGTATCTGTCAGAAAAGGTATTCCTGATGTACTGAAGAACAGGAACTGGACAAATGGCAGAGAAAATCCAGAGATGCTAAGTAGGATTTCATAAGCAAAAAAAGTTTTAACTAAGTTCTATGCAAGCTCTTACCTTTACTGGAGATTTAATACTTATATTTATCATTAGGTTCTATTATTTCAATCATAACTACTGGCAAAACACTGATAAACCACTATAAACAGTGAATCTGAGATATTTCTAATTTTGCATTGTTTTTATACTCAGGATTCATACAGTATATAGCCACCAGTAAATCTCAAAGCCTATGCTAACACAATTTTGAAGACTATATTTGAAGTCTATATTTAAAAATATAATTTCCATTTCACTGTTAATCTCTGATTTTATATTCTTGTTACTATCAAAACAGGAAATGTCAACTATTGCAGTCAATATCTAGGTACCTGAAATTAAACATTTACCTCTCTAGAGATGAGACTGAGATATTGACTAGAACAGCCTTTTAGTGGAGACATTAAATCCTCCACTAAAGAATAAAGAGTTTCTTCTAATAATTTTTTCTTCTTTTTTCCCCTTCTCATGTTTATTTTTCGTAGTGATGGGAGATATCAGTGGGATTTAAGAGAAAAGCCATGATTTGTTTACATGTTTTTATACTGAGCTAGCGACAAGCAAATCTTATTCTTTCATCCCATGTAAAATCATTAAAATGTGTGAATATCCTATATTGCAGGATTGCCTTAACTTTTGCTTCTGGGAGCACTACTGCAAAGAGTGGTATAATTATATTGGTATACATATAACTTTTGATTACTTTTCATTTGAACCGTGCCAACCAGTGAGAACATGACAAGGAAAAAGTTTTTTTGACTCAGATAAAACTAAACGCTTTATTTAACACAATCGATGCATATATTTTATTTTATTGAGGTAGACATTAAAAGTATGATTATCAGGGTGTCTTGTTGCAGGGACCTAAGTTAACAATTGAATATTACTGCTATCTCCCCAATGTCAGAAAAAAAAATAAATCTGTCTTTCGTGTATCCATGCATTCATAGAAGCCATACCTTCAGACAATTTCTAAATCAAAGATGTAGAAGAGAAAGCTTATCTAAATATGTAAGGACAGTTTAATACTAAAATTAAGATGCCCTAAAAACAGTATCACAGATATGGAGGTCTTTACACATTCTATTTCGTCATTTGGTAAAAGGATCACAGAGGATTGATAGGTATTCAGGGTGACATTTGTATGGAAAGGGAACCACTGCTTCTACATTACCTTTCATCTGTACATTGACTTAAATGTAAACTCTAAAAAAATGCACATTCGTGTTCTAATTGCAAAGATCATTTATATCAAACATTACCAAATTCTAAACAGTAAGAATTTGACAGTCTTCTAGTTAAGCACAGGTGGAGGAATCCCATAAGGTAAATACAAACTTGACAGAGAGTAGTGATCTCAAGCCCTCACTTACAAGAAATGATGGAATCCTTCCCTTAACTTTCAAATATTTAATTTCTTTATTCCACAAGCATCAGACCTTCAGTCCTGTCTGGATTTTGCTTCAGTCAATTAGCCTTCATCATTAGCCCAACCTGTGATTTAACCAGATTAAACCAACTCTTCAGACTGAATGCTTGAGCAGAGTGGTTTGGGCCATAACTGTGAATTCTGAACAGTGACAAAAAGAGCCTGTGGGAGCTGTTCAGGAAAACATTCAGTCCTATACTTCAGCACTATGCTGTTATCCTCTACTATACTTGCTTTGTTCGACAAAAGAGAGAAGTCTTCTGGAACTCCAGCTCTCGATTATCATCCTTTCATCCAGTCAAGAGATTTTGCCATTATAACAATTGATTTAGGATTTATGTATGTGTTTAACACTTGTCTTGGTGCAAGGCTGTGTGTGCTTGGGGTTTTGCACAGTCTGGCACAGGAGCAGGTGCTGTGTCCCCCCACACCATACCTGTGACTGGGCTGCTAGTGTTTGCTGAACTGTCCCCTGCACTGTGGCCAAGGAATTCTGTGCATTCTGAAGAGGCAGGAGCACCCCTTGCTGTGCACACACCCCCAGGTTTTTCAAGCAGCAGCTATTCAACTGTGGGCACAGGAACCTTCCATAAGGGACTTCTATGCGTACCATTTCAAGAACCTTTCAAGTAGGGACACTGCACAGGTGCAGCAAGACCCTTCCTTTGTGTGCCTTGTATGTCAATAGGGGATGGAGCCCCTCTATAAAAAAATGTCAAGAGCACATGTATGCACTCTCTGCCCTATGGATCATATTTTCTGCCAAGATCTTCACTGAAGCCACTGGGGTGGTGATTGCTTTTCTGTTGTGATTTCAGCTACGTTTCTTTTACTCCACTTCTCACAATCCACCTCAGTTATTGTTGTCATCTGCCTCACTCCTTCTTAGAACTCTTGGGTGATACTGACTGTGTCTGAGCTGCTGCTGTATTGTAGGAAGCCATCTTTTTGCCAGGTTCTTGTACATTGTGACATTGACTGAGCTCAAAGTAAAGACTGGAATTTTGAGTAGACCCCTGAAGCGATTGTCATGGCTGCCTCATAAATTACCAAAACAATCTTACCCACTCCCCATTTTGATGACCAGGTCTGTTTGGGCCGAGCCTTTACAGTCATCATCATAGTAATTCAGGACCTGAGCTACAATTCAGGTCACATTGGAAACAGGCCTAGGACCAAGACTTACCATGATCATGAGTGGAACACAAGCTGAGATGTAACTTCCTCGGTATCACAAGCACTGTTTTTTGGGATAGAGTCCTGTGGAAAAGTTCTTAAGATCTGGACAATTCTGTTGACACCTAAATGTTTAATGTGAGACCATAAAATGAACAAACTCATATATCTGTTAGGTGCCTAAGCTTATATGTTTTGAGGAACCTCGTTCAAAAAAATGCTTTCAACAGTTTGACAAATCAAAGTCTATACTTTCAGGAGTACAATTAGTTTTATAGTAGCACATTAGCAAAACCAACTTTTTGAGTATTTATACAATATGCTACACCCAAGAGAAACGCACACGAGAAAGGCAGGGAAGTTCAAAATGGAAACCAAGTATGGTTTGACAGAGAAGGAAGGAGTTTTGCTGTATAAATATTGGCATTAATTTAATTTAATCATTTCCTTCTCAACTTTTCAGAAGATCCAGGTGTTTTTATACCATCAATCCACTGTAATAATTCTTGTTTGATGACTGAGTGTAATGAAAGAGTAGATTCAACTATTAGTGCTGGACCTGTTTAAATTACTTACACAAATAATTCAAAATGAGTACAGAACTACAGGACTGAGTCCAAGCCTGTACAAATTAAGACTAAAATAAAATAATTAAAAAAATACAATAGTTTAAAACTAATTGAGAAAAATACAATTGAGTGTTCATTGTATAAGGTGAAACGAAGATGGCAAAGAAAGAAAAGAAGTTAGGAACTAAAGAGGAGCTCATAAGCAATTAAAAGCAAAAATTCACATCAAGTGGGAAAACTGTTATCATGGCTGTGCTACAACTGAGCATAAAGGAAATATGGTTAAGCTATAGAGACTACATTAAACTGTTACAAAATGTACAGCTTTCATATACCTTCACTTTGCTTTTCTCACTGCTTTTTGCCTTGTAGTTAGATTTTTGTGAAGTAGTTTCTTATAATCCCAGTGTGGGGCAGCAAAACTCAGAAAACTGAATCTAGGCTCTCTTAATGAAAACCAACAGCTATAACAAGGACTGAGTGATACGCAGATTCTTACTTTCTTCTTTTAGGCTGATTCAACTTCTTGAGCAGAAGAGTATATTTAGAGCACGTATAGCCTACATCACTAGCTGTCAGAGTTTACTGTATACGAAAGACATGTTATAGAAGAAGTAGTTGAGAATTGTACACAAAATTAAAGAAATTGAAATAAAACCCCCAAGATTAACCCTGTAGCTCAGGAATCAAGAGTGGGAGGGGAGACACAAAGAGGTGGTTATAGATCATGTTCTAATCTGTCACTGTGAGTAACGGCTCAACTCAATCACTTCACTCAGTACGAGTAGACATGTCTTCAAATACAGGTGTTTTATAACCCTTGGTCAGAACATGTCAGTGTGTGCCAGCCCACAACAATTTTTGAAGCAATTTTTAGCTAATAACAACATCACTATGCTTGAGTACTCACCCTATTTGCCACACCTGATTCCCTGCATTTTCTCCCTCTTCCAAGATATCAATTCGGTGCTCATAAGGAACTCATTTTTTTTGTTGGTGGAAGATGTGAAAGCAAAAATGACAGAGATCCTCAACAATCTTTCAGAAAATGATCTGCAGAATTGTTTTGATCATTGGCAGCATTGTATACAGCTCTGTGTGTCAGCTCAGAAGGGAAATATTTTGAAGGTTTTTTCTTAATTTGTTAAATAAAAAGAGCTACAGGCATAGTCTAGGGGTTTTGTGTCAGACCTCATATTCACTGCAAACACATCGTTACATTTAACTCATTTCAGCTTTATTTAAAGTATCAGTAAAAAGATTTTTAGTTTTTAGTAATTCATTTTATTGGTTCAACTTTTCTTACGTGTATTTCATAGAATCACAGAATCATAGAATAACCAGGTTGGAAGAGACCCAACGGATCATCGAGTCCAAACATTCCTATCAAACACTAAACCATGCCCCTTAGCACCTTGTCCACCCGTGCCTTAAACATCTCCAGGGAAGGTGACTCAACTATCTCCCTGGGCAGCCTGTTCCAGTGAACATGCCTACTTGTTAAAACCATTCACTATTAGTAGAATAAGCATTTTTTAAATTTGTACGCAATGGATAAAACAATCCTTTTAATTTCTGTGATAGCTTTCCAGACATCATTTCTATTCCTGAAGTAAGCACAGAAACTTTTAGATAATGAGTTATTTGAATGTGTTCACTGGAGGGGGAGGAAAGATAGGAATGAAAAGATGTGTTTATATCATTTTCAATCACTCACAGAATAAATCACTATGTATTTCAGGAGAAAGAAAGCAGAAAATCAGAATAAGATACATTATTGCACCAGCAACCTAGAAAACAGCTGTATTCAATGACAAATTGTGCTTTGTTTACAAGTATGCTTCATGTCATGCACAATCTTCTCTTAAAAGGAGGCATGTGTCTAATACTTGAATTTGAAAAAACAGCAGAGGTGTCATGGTTTTAGCCTGGGCCTGGCTAAATTTTGGTAGCTAAAACCATGCAGCTGGACTCTCAACTCCCTTCCCCGCCATCCCCAGGGAAAGGGGAAAGTGAAATGAGAAGAAAAAGACTTGCAGGTTGGAAACTAAAACTACAGCATTAATGAAATGATAATAATTATTATGAAAATAATTAGAAAGTAATAAAAGATACACAAATATATGAGATCATGTCCCCACCCCTCAATGATTGTACATCACCACAAATACTGCAGAGCAGACATGAGGGAATGGGTCCTCAACTAGGAGGGAGCTGACCTCAGGAACTGGGTTCAAGAGCACACAGATCAGGGATCAGGAGCAACCAGACAGATGAGGTCCTCACTGAACATCAGCCATCACAGAAGAGAGTGAGACCCTCGCGATCTCTCAATTTTATACCAAGTATGATGCATATGGGATGGAATATTCTGTTGGTCAGTTTAGGGTCATCTACCCTATTCACTCTTCCTTGCAGGAGCAGACCTCTTCTGCCAGCTCAATAAAAGCCTTGGTTGCTACAGGAGTAAGTATAAGCATTGGCCTTTTTTGCACGCCAATGTCCTGTGTTATCACTTTGGGAGAACACTGTCTCAAAAGCATGCAGTTAGCTTTCAGAGAATGAAGTTACTTAGAGCAACTGAGTTAAGGGTCAAAAACTGATCCTACTTTAACTCAAAGCACAACAAGGAGTATCTACTATTAAAAAGAAAGAAAAAAACAAAACCTCAGCTTCTTTATCAGACACATGAAAGAAATACTAGGAAAAATTATTCCTATCAGAAGGCAAGTTTGTTGAAAGGAAATGCCATTTGGAAAAATGTAATTTTTTAAGAATATGGTCTTAAGGAAAATGTCTATTTCTTATCTTAAGTTTGAAAATATGTTGAATAAACAGTAAGAGCAACAAAAGTGGAAGTGTCATGTTAGGTACCAAATAAACTTGTTTAAATACAAACTAGACATTTTGTCTTGGATTGCTATGAATAAATGGGGCTTTTGCTGTTTCAAGTAATATGTATTGAAACCCTCATAATAAAGGCAACATTCTTCTGATAAACAGCAGGCTGTTTGATGTAGCCTGGGGCATTCTATTAGGTCCAGGCATTTTCTCAAATACTGATACAAAATGTTGATAATAGCAAAAATACTAGCACTTTTTCAATGCAATACCTTTTTGCATACGATTTTCTTTGCTGTGAACTATTTTAATGAACACTGAACAAAGATATCAGGTTCGGTCACCAGAAATATAAACAGAAAAACAGAAAATATATTTTCTTAAGTGCAGACCCTAAGGAATATGTATGTCTATATTTAAATCCTGGAACTCTGTCCTGTGTGATAGAGGTTAAGGCTCTTTTTGTCTGTGTGAGAAGAGATCAAAATAGGACCGTTTCAATGGTATGTGGAAGTATTTACTAAGCGTGAGGAAGGGTGGAGATCCAAGCTATGCATTTCTCATGTTCCTTTTGAAAGGCTTGAATGGTTACAAATTCTCTTTACTGTGTTACAACAATTGTATTTTCAGCTCCACTTCAAACAAGCTTCTGTAGCCTCTCAGTATTTTTTCATTGGATGAGTGCTTCTCACTTGCCTTGTGTTGAGGTGGTGCTCAGAAAGCAGGTATGAAATGGACAAAACTGATAGTGAAGCTAACTTTAGAAGAGGCAGTCCCCTACTTTCATTTCTCCTGCTTGCCTCTGAGCAACAGCATATGGGAATAACTTATTTCTGTGTCCTGGTTCAACAGATCACCATTGCATTATAAGGTCACACAAGAGTTGTTGCTTGTATTCACCCCAAATACCCGTTACATTTGAAAGGTTACACTGCCTGTCTCTAACCTTTTCGAGAGTGAGCAAAAAAATCTGTTTACCTGGTGAGCTCCAAAAAGAAGCAACATGCTACTGTAAAACTAAGCATGTATATAGTTTCCTTAAACCAAACCCTGAGACAAAATCAGGGAGCCTCTTCTAATATCACTTATAATTTTGCTTGCTGACTTCAACGAAACCAGTTCTGACTTGGTCCCTTATGATATAGTAGCACTGTGAACTGCAATATATAACTGTGGAAGGTTCTCATTCTCCGCGCTAAAATAAATCTCCCTTCAGGCATGCTTAAGGCTCTTTTGCTTTAAGCTTCTCTAGCATCACCCTAAAAGCTGCAGTGCTTTTATCCATACCAAACTCGTGTCTAAAGCACTACCAGCAAGGGGATAAAAGATAAGGAGACTTAAATACTACCATATGTGCACTGGCATCCAGCCTTTTCTATTTAAGAATTTTTCCTTTTCCAAAATAAGGTTTGACAGAATAAAAGATCTTTCAAAATACTAAAACATCTGCACTTTCCCTCTGTCTTCAGTTTCTTCACTACTGTGGAAATGCTGCACAACAAAGATTACAGGGTGGGTGCTTTTGCTTGTTTGAGGGGTTGCTTGAGGGTTTTTTTACACAAATGACTTGTCAAAGAATTTTTTTAAAGGCATTTTTCTAATGAACCAGTCCTAGAAGCCGCTTCCAAGGCTTCAGACCACAATGTCATAAACTGCCCCAGTTTTGAGGCAAGTGCACTGAAAAGAAAATCCTTCAGAAAAATAAAACACATGCTTTTCAGATTGTCTTCTTGGACTATAGCAAGCTGTCATAACAGAATAAGTAAATTTTGGTATGCAGATCTCTGGTAAGCACCATGATTAGTTGCTGTCTGATTTTTGCTAGTTGTGAAATTCGTATATGGCTTCTTTAACTGGATGACAGTGACAAACAAGTCAATGTGGAAGAGCTATAAATCTTAAGAGGGAAACAAAAAATACATGTTTAATGTTCAATAATAAATTTTAATGTTTTAAAAGTAGTCAGCCTGATAAAGCTCAATCACTAAAATATTTGGGAAAGCTAGATTCAGCTGTCAAATATTGCCTCGCTTCAGTTTTGATTTTGAACATTGACTGATCCTTATCTAAAATAAGAGATTATGAAATTTTCCTATCACACTTAGGAAAGTTTTCATATGATAAAGCAGTGAATGTGAATTTACCCATCACAAAACATTTAGTGAGTAATTATAGAAGAGTGCAATTTCACTAATGAAACTGATGCATTTACTCTGTCGGCTCAATTCCTGTGTCATCAACAGAAATGAACAAAATATACGCCTAGCAGATGCGTCCCAGGAATCTCAATGGCATTTAGATCACCTGAATATGGCCCACAGTGCCTATACTATGAAAAAAACAGCTGTGCCAGACGCAATTCTTGGAAAATGGTCCAAATGTCTGTATTGCATTGTTTCAGATACTAATGACAACTACAACCAGTAGAGACAGTGGAGTTTTAAAACTAGTTTAGCATTAGAGCAGCTAAATTGACACAAATCTCTTAGGAGACACTGCAGCAAATCTTCAACAATTAATCTTACAAGTAAAAAAGGCAAAAGGAAACATCTGTTTTGTGAACAGATTTTTCTACAAAATTGTGATTAACATCATGTCCACTATTGAAAACTAGAATTAAAGTTAATGCTACGTTAAGTATTTGCACAAACAGAGCATACAGAAGACTACATATGTATTTTAGTGTGAAATGGTAATATTGTGTAATATGCATAAAAGAGATTAAAAAATTATACTTTCCAAAGCAAGAAAAATACTACTTTTGGTTATAATACAGGATAGAAGTTACTACAGAAGTTCTATGTATAGTTTTAGAGTAAAATCATTTAGAGAAAAATTCTATGTATCCCCACAACAATAGTTTTGTATATTACTCAGCAGCTCCATACAAGAAAGTGTGCTACTTAAGGACCTGTTGACACCACAAGTAAATTTTCACCAAGTATTTATATCAGACCATGTCCTTTATTCTCCAGATCAGCCTTGTTAAAGTTGATGTATTTTCCAGTACAGCTAGAAGTTCAAGAAATCTACAATGAAGGAGAAAGAATCTCTTACCTTTCCAGAAAGCATCTGTGATAATCAAGGATGTGCACGCCCACTAATAAACTCTTCTGAAAGTATAATACCTGTAAGATTAAACTTGGTAGAAAGAGTGCTTCTTGTTTAATGTGATTCATATACAACAGATTAAATCAGAAAAAGATTTCCAGTATATTAATTAAATTGCCATCTATCATGTATTTTACTTACCACACATTGTAACAGCAGGCAACTCCCTTGATGTTTTCAGGACTTTGACATTTTCTGTAATTGCTTATGAGGCTGACGGAAGTTTGATTTTGATGAAATCAGTTCCTGGCATAGAAAAGTACTATTTGTCTGAAAAATGTTCTACAACACTCTTTTTCTTACTGAACAGAGAGTACATGTATTCTGCATCAGTGTTATCTATGTCAAGATCGATGTTTTGTTTGGGGCATTTGATGACTTACTCTGCAGTCAGTCTGTAGCTGCTCTGCTGTTGTCACAAGGATCTCTGTAGCTTTTCAATCCAGACAAAAATTCCAGCAAGAAAATTGAAAGTGTCTTAGCTCTCTTTTAAACAAATGTCATGCACAGGCATTTTCAGATGCACAACTCATGGCTTCCACCTTGTCACCTGAACTAATGAGATCACAGAGAAAGAGTTTCCTAAAGATTTTTAAAAGGTATTTTTCAAACTATGTTTCAAATTGGGAAGCCACTAATATGTACTGAACTAAGTACAAGTGAACAGCACTTGTGACTGGCCACCAACTAGATTTAACTCCATTTACCACCACTCTTTGGGCTCAGCCATCCAGCCATTTCTGTTACTCTGGGAAGAGTACACCCATCCAAACTACGGGCAGCCAGTTTTTCCAGGATAATGCTGTGGGAAACAGTGTCAAAAGCTTTACTGAAGTCTAGCTAGACAACATCTACATGCTTTTCCTCATCCACTAAGCCAGGGATCAGGTTAGTCAAGCCAGATCTGCCTTTCCTAAACCTATGCTGACTGGATCTGATTGCCTTGTTGCCCCGTACATGCCCTATGTCATGGTGCTCAAGATGATCTGCTCCGTAACCTTCCCCAGCACTGAGGTCAGGCTGACAGGCCTGTACTCCCCTGGATCCTACTTCTGGCCCTTCTTGTCAATAGGCATTATGTTTGCTGACCTCCTGTCAAGTCAGACCTCCCCAGCTAGACAGGAGTGTTGATAAATGATGGAAAGTGGCTCCGTGAGCACTTCCACCAGTTCCTTCAGTAATTTTGGATGGATCTCATCCAGCCCCATATACTTGTGCGTGTCTAAGTGGTGTAAAGGTCACTAACCATTTCCCCTTCATTTCTAGAGACTTCCTTCTGCTCCCTGCCCCTTTCTTCCCTCTCAGTGGGCTGAGTACCTAGAGACCAAATGATCTGACTATTAAACACTGAAGTGAAGAAGGCATTAAATACCTCAGCTTCTTCCTCATCCTTTGTCACTATGTTTTCTTCCGCATCTAATAAAGGCTGGAGATTCTCCTTATCCCTCCTTTTGCTGCTGGTACAGAAACACTTTTTTTTACTGTCTTTTATGGTGGTAGCCAGACATAAGTTCTACTTGGGATTTGGCCTAATTTTCTCCCTACATAAACTCACAACATCCTTGCAGTCCTTCTGAATTTCCTATCTCTTCTTCCAAAGCTCACAAACTCTCCTTTATTTTCCTGAGTTCCAGACAAAGCTCTCTGTTCATCCAGGCTGGTATTGCTCACTAGCATGTCTTTTGGCACATGGGGACAGCCTGCTCTTGAGCCTTTAAAACTTTCTCGTTGAAGAACGTCCAGCCTTCATGGACTCCTTTGCTCTTCAGAACTGCCTCCTAGGGGAGACTTCAGAGAAGCCTCCTGAACAGGCCAACGTCTGCCCTCCTGAAGGCCATGGTGCTAGTGCTGCTGATCTCCACTCTGCACTTCTGCCTGGATAAAAAACTATAATTTTGTGATTGCTATGCCCAAGACAGCCTCCAGCCGTCACATCACCCACAAGACATTCTCTTTTTGCAAATCACAGATCCAGCAGGGCACCTTCTCTTGTTGGCTCATTCACCAACTCCTTCAGGAAGTTATCTGCCGCACGCTCCAGGAACATCCTCGGCTGTTTCCTCTCCATGGTTTTGCATTTCCAGCAGACAACTGCTAAGGTGAAGTCTCCCACGAGGAAAAGAGCTAGTGATTGTGAGACTTCTCCCAGCTCAGTCTCACTTGTTTGCTTCTTCATCCTGGTTGGGTGGTCTGTAACAGACTCCAACCATGGTATCAGTCTTGTTGGATTTACCTCACATTTCTAGAATTAAGTGTATGTAGGTGTAGTAGAAGGTCATTAATCATTTCCCCTTGGATTCTGGAGGCCTCATTCCACTTTCCATCCCTGTCTTCCAGGGGGGCTGAGTACCTGAAAAACAACTGGTGTTACTATTATAGACTGAAGTAAGGAAGGCTTTAAGTACCTCAACCTTTTCCTCATGCATTGTCACTATGTTTCCTCCTGCAACACTTACCATATTTTTAGGTCCTCTCCTTGCCTGTTTCCTATATACAAACTCTCACTGCATGATGTCTATTATGCAATTTTAAGCTTATCTGTCCTGTTCAAATTTGTCTCAGCATATTTATAAAACAAAATGACATAACTGAGCAGTAGCAGAGATCCAGATGGTTTGATAAACAGTCTTGGCCCTGCAGCTGACACATATGATAAACCGACAGTAAGAAGCAAATGCTATCTAGATGCTAATTCCATTTATATGGAACACTTAAGTAGAAAGTAATTTCAGCACTCATTCTGTCCCTTTAATATACTAACATAATAGAATCCTTCTGAGGAGGGAGGGAACTTGCATGTAGGCCTGGGTAGAAGTGTCCCATGAGATCCATCTGAGGCTTTTCTCTCAGACAAAACTGTGTAGTTAACAAACATTTGTTATTAGCTTGGTCAGCAAACAGGTACCATATTCCAAGAGAGGCAGTAGTGGATAATTAGAGAAAAAAGTGGTTTTTGCCTTTTCCCTTTAGCTGGATACAGCACATCACACAGTCTAATGGGTAATATCGGTGTAATTGAAACTTCGGTATTTATTTTCCTGACTGAATAATGACAAAAATAGATTAATAAAAGAACTTTATGGTTTGAGTTTGAAATTCACTATGCCACAAGTGAAATCATAAGTGAAAAGCAGTCATTTAACAGAGGTTTTGCAAGAATAAAATCCATTGCTAAGAAATAAAACTTGGTGAAAATTTTCAGCTTGTACATGTAAAGATTTTAACAGGAGAATGCAATTCCCTCCAGTTCAGATTAATGGTAGTTCCATTTAAAAGTTCGCATCTTTAGAGAAAGAAAATATTAGTTATTCCTAAACTGCACCCAAACTCCCAGTGAACAAATATCTGACATACAAGCATGAAGTTTAGACATGGTCATAAGGATAAAACATCAGTGGCTCAAAGAAAGATAGAGACACAGTGAAGTGAATATAAGTGACAATATGTATAACAAATTGATTATTTTGTACCATATGTAATATTCAAAATTTGGAAGATTTTCTGAAAACTCTACTCACTGAAATGTCTATCTCAGGATGCAAAACAAAGGCAGTTATTAATGAAAACCTTGTGGAGGCAAATATGGAAACCATTTTTAAAGAATAATTGGAAGTTGATACCTGGTAAGCTCAAAGCCACCAGGCCTATGCCAGCTTGCCTTGCGAAAAAGAAAACATTCAGAATCTGACCATGGAACAGCCTTTAGCATGAAGAATCTGCTGCTGTCAAGATGATATTCTGACAACCAATGAGGTCATGGCATGAAAAAGCTGTTCTCACCTAGCGAGGCCAGAAGCCATGCAATTACTTCTGACAGCTACTTCTCGGTAATTGTCTCAGACATGTTTAGGAAAAAAAAAGTTTCCTAATAAGAGAAAGGTCTTCAAAAAAAGTTCAGTAGGTAAGTGTTGGGCTGTTCCCCAGCTCATCGGAAGTACCTCTCATTTTATGATATTCCAAACATGCTCGGAAATCTGTTTATTCTGTAGGGAATCTTCAAAAAGACAGACATGTTACGGAGGCAAAAGCTTTTTTCAGAGATGCATCTGTTTTCATTGTTGGCAGATGAGAAATTGTTACCATCTTTTGGTTAGTGATAGCTACTGATGTTAATTCACACAGGTGTCAATAAGTGGTGCTTGTGGGGAGTTTTAGTGTGATTGCTCTTAAAAACTTAAAAGAAATACTCAAATAGTGTGAAAATGGCAATAGACAGAAATGATGGTAGAAAACCTACCATTTCAGCCTCAATGTAAGTCAAAAAAGTAATATATTAATAAATGGGGAAGTTTGAGTTTTTAAAAGGGTATTGCCGAAAGTGTTACAACATAATCCCCCATTCCTCTGAGTTCCATGGCATAAAACAGTCTGCTACAGTTAGGTACCAGATCAATGGATAAACAAGAAACTTCACAGACAGTGAAAGAAAGAGAGATAAAATTACATTCTAATAAGAGAACATTATAGCAGCCTCTGAGTAGAAGTAATGAAAAACAGTTGCATCAGATGCACATGATTTTAACCTCACCCCAAGGAGAATGTTAGGGGTTTTTTATATACTGCAATACTGTGGTAGGAAACTAGTTTGCATTCATTTTTTTGACAATACACAAAACCAAAAAGGAAATTCAGTGGCTGGGACAGATACCAGGAAAATTTAGTATAGCAGAAGCAGACAGGAGAAATTCTATAAAAGGGAGCAACAACAGCACAATAAGTCTGTACATTACAAATATTTATAGAATCAAATGGAGCAATAAAACCCCTTCTGAAACAAGCAGAAAATGCTGCTTGAAGCACAGTAGCAACATAGTGAACAGAGGAGACAAAAAGGTCAATATGTCAAAAATCCCTTTGTCATTCAACTTCTGTAGCTTGCTGGCAGAAATACAAAACAAGATCTTTCAGAAGGGGAAACGAATCAGCAGGACAGCTAACATGCAGTGACAACGAAAAGGCCAGTGAGCTGAAACACTTATGAAGACTGAGGTACTATAGGGTTTGGAAGAGATTGTCAAATAGTAAAGGAAGAATGATATCTTTAAGGAGGTTGTCAGCATGCAGCCTAAGGGTGGATGGATCAAATTCTGCAAGAACTAGCACAAACTGAATAGGATCAAAAACGACTCTAAGGAATCCGACATTCAGTATGCGAAGGTAGAGCCTCTTCTCCATATTCTTTCTGCTTGATCTTGACTAGCTTCAAACTTAGAGTTACAGTACTCAGGCTTGAAAGCATTAAGAGAGTTGAACTCCTTTCTAGCTCAGGTTCAGAAAGCTTTCTGCCTTGTGCAGAATTGAGATGTGGAACTATGGATAAGAAACCCATGAATTCAAATCTGCAAGAAACTTCTTAAGCCCATGAAACACTTCTGATGTGCACTTGCTTGACCTACAACTAGACACCTACAGCACTTTTGCCATTTTTCACATCCTCATTTAACTTAGTGGCTCATGCCTAAAGCAACTGCCTTGTTATTAGCCAGGATGAGTCAATGCAGAGGAGACTTCACTGAATCATTACAAAATAAAGAAACATCCCACAACTTATGTATATCGAAAACAGTAAATTCTTTGCAAGAGTGCTCATTATTCCCAAGTATAAGGCAATAATTATCTTTTAAGCAGCATAAGAAGTTCCTAATTCTGCAAGATGGATATCATAACAATAATAACTAACAATGATTTAACAGAAAACAATAACAAATTATCCTAGTTTTTAACTTCAAGTGTAGCAATTAACCTACACTTAAAAGTATTTTGTCTTATTCTAAGTTTGAAAGGAAAGTTCTTCACAATAGAAACTGTCAAGATGTTCCACTAAAAAGAAGACAAAATGACAGCTCATTAATTTATTTAGTACTTAGCTTATAACTTGATTGACAGATTAAACTGTGATTCCATGAGGAAACAACTGCCCAGAATTCTTGTGAAATCATGATAACAAAAATAATATTCTGCCTTTTTTAGGGTCTAAGAGTTTCTAGAAGGACATTTTAAATCAAACTCTTCAAACTATGACTTGATGGAGGTTGAGAAATAGTATGTAACATCATATTTTATGATTTTGTCTAGTAATAAGGGTAGTTTTTACAATGCTGCCATCCTGAAACCAAGAAATTGTTCTCTGAAGTTAAGTTTAACTATCTCAAAGACTAGAGAACTCAAATTAATCCTTTATTATGCATTATCATTTCCAACATTTATGTTCAGGTACATGTCCAAATCAGTAAATGTATTATTTCAGAAAATGAAGGGATCCATTCATACATTCCCATTTCACATTCACAGCCACTTTAATGCTACAGAACTACAATAAGATCTCAGACTCCTTGTCAGAGCACTGAATGCCCCACAAGACCAGTCTCTTTTGGCACCCACACCTACACACACATACTGCTGTCACCGAACACTACGGGGACAGTTTGCTTAGGGATCCTTGGTAGAACAATAACAGAACAAAGCTGTTATTAAAATCAAACCTTTCTTTTAACCTAGATCTCCTGAAGATCAGATAATTTTTACAAATGAAGCATAATTTGAGCTCACAGAACACACAGAAAATTCAATCCACAGAAGAAGCAGCCAAGAAGGGCACCCCTGACCACCAGGAAGGAGATCATGTTCCTGCCATCCCACAGCTACAGCCCACATCTGACTAGGACTTCCTGCTGCATATTTTATAGGCAGGATGCCATGTGATCTTACGGTTCCCTGTTCTGCAATGTGTGTCATTAGCTATGGCACCCAGAACCAGTTTAAAAGGTAAGTGTGTGGCTGTCCACTCCACAAGATGGTCACTCCACCCCAGTGACCAGGAGTAGGGGAGCTGGTCACAACTGCCAATTGTTCTATAAGCCTTGTTTCAGCTCAGGTCTAGGCTCCCAGCCGCTGCAAGAGTTCATTGTTCAGTGCAGCAGGAGCCATACCATGAGAGGTGACAAGCCATAAGCCAAGGA